>NW_026988519.1:10000000-10741690 GCF_030222135.1 Aotus nancymaae | reverse complement strand
TGCATACTAATTATGATGTCATCATATACTGTGACATCATAATACATGCTCATGATGCTCCAGTAGATGTGACACAAATTTGGGTAAGCGAAATTGGTCATAAAACCTGCAAATAGTACTCTCATAATATATTGTCATGTCATAATGCGGATACATTATGACGTCATAATACATTGTGACGTCATAGTGCATACTAATTATGATGTCATCATATACGGTGACATCATCATACATGGTCATGATGTTCCAGTAGATGTGACACAAATTGGGGTAGGAGAAATTGCTCATAATACATGCAAACTGCGCTCTCATAATATATTGTGATGTCATAATGCGGATACATTATGACGTCATAATACATTGTGACGTCATACTGCGTACTAATTATGATGTCCTCATATACTGTGACGTCATAATACATGCTCATGATGCTCCAGTAGATGTGACACAAATTGGGGTAAGCGAAATTGGTCATAAATCCTGCAAGTTGCGCTCATATAATATATTGTGACGTCATAATGTAGATACATTATGGCGTCATAATACATTGTGACGTCATAGTGCATACTAATTATGATGTCATCATATACTGTGATGTCATAATACATGCTCATGATGCTCCAGTAGATGTGACACAAATTGGGGTAAGAGAAATTGGTCATAAAACCTGCAAATTGCGCTCTCATAATATATTGTGTTGTCATAATGTGGATACATTATGGCGTCATAATACATTGTGACGTCATAGTGCATACTAATTATGATGTCATCATATACTGTGACATCATAATACATGCTCATGATGCTCCAGTAGATGTGACACAAATTGGGGTTAGAGAAATGGGTCACAATACCTGCAAATTGCGCTCTAATCATATATTGTGAGGTCATAATGCGGATACATTATGACGTCATAATACATTGTGACGTCATACTGCATACTAATTATGATGTCATCATATACTGTGACGTCATAATACATGCTCATGATCCTCCAGTAGATGCGACACAAATTGGGGTAAGAGAAGTTGCTCATAATACCTGCAAATTGCGCTCTCGTAATATATTGTGATGTCATAATGCGGATACATTATGACGTCATAGTACATTGTGACGTCATAGTGCATACTATTTATGATGTCATCATTTACTGTGACGTCATAATACATGCTCATGATGCTCCAGTAGATGTGACACACATTGGGGTAAGAGAAATTGTGCATAATACCTGCAAATTGCGCTCTCAAAATATATTGTGATGCCATAGTGCGGATACATTATGACGTCATAATACATTGTGACGTCATACTGCATACTAATTATGATGTCATCATATACTGTGACGTCATAATACATGCTCATGATGCTCCAGTAGATGTGACACAAATTGTGGTTGGAGAAATGGGTCACAATACCTGCAAATTGCGCTCTCATCATATATTGTGATGTCATAATGCGGATACATTATGACGTGATAATACATTGTGACGTCATACTGCTTACTAATTATGATGTCATCATATACTGTGACGTCATAATACATGCTCATGATGCTCCAGTAGATGTGACACAAATTGGGGTAAGAGAATTTGCTCATAATAGCTGCAAATTGCGCTCTCAAAATATATTGTGATGTCATAATGCGGATATATTATGACGTCATAGTACATTGTGACGTCATACTGCATACTAATTATGATGTCATCATTTACTGTGACATCATAATACATGCTCATGATGCTCCAGTAGATGTGACACAAATTGGGGTAAGAGAAATTGCTCATAATACCTGCATGTTGCGCTCTCATAATATAGTGTGATGTCATAATGCGGATACATTATGACGGCATAATATATTGTGACGTCATTGTGCATACTAATTATGATGTCATCATATACTGTGACGTCATAATACATGCTCATGATGCTCCAGTAGATGTGACACAAATTGGGGTAAGAGAAAATGGTCATAAAACCTGCAAATTGTGCTCTCATAATATATTGTGATGTCATAATGCGGATACATTATGATGTCATAATACATTGTGACATCATAGTGCATACTAATTATGATGTCAACATATATTGTGACGTCATAATACATGGTCATGATGCTCCAGTAGATGTGACACAAATTGGGGTAAGAGAAATTGCTCATAATACCTGCAAATTGCGCTCTCAAAATACATTGTGATGTCATAATGCGGATACATTATGACGTCATAATACATTGTGACGTCATACGGCATACTAATTATGATGTCATCATATGCTGTGACGTCATAATACAGGCTCATGATGCTCCAGTAGATGTGAAACAAATTGGGGTAAGCGAAATTGGTCATAAAACCTGCAAATTGCGCTCTCATAATATACTGTGATGTCATAATGCGGATACATTACGGCATCATAATACATTGTGACGTCATAGTGCATACTAATTATGATGTCATCATAAACTGTGACGTCATAATACATGCTCATGATGCTCCAGTAGATGTGACACAAATTGGAGTAAGCCAAATTGGTCATAAAACCTGCAAATTGCGCTCCCATAATATATGGTGATGTCATAATGCGGATACATTATGACGTCATAATACATTGTGACGTCATACTGCATACTAATTATGATGTCATCATATACTGTGACGTCATAATACATGCTCATGATGCTCCAGTAGATGTGACACAAATTGTGGTAAGCGAAATTGGTCATAAAACCTGCAAATTGCACTGTCATAATATATTGTGATGTCATAATGCGGATACATTATGACATCATAATATATTGTGACGTCATAGTGCATACTAATTATGATGTCATCATATACTGTGACGTCATAATACATGTTCATGATGCTCCAGTAGATTTGACACAAATTGTGGTAAGCGAAATTGGTCATACAACCTGCAAATCGCGCACTCATAATATATTGTGATGTCATAATGCGGATACATTATGACGGCATAATATATTGTGACGTCATTGTGCATACTAATTATGATGTCATCATATACTGTGACGTCATAATACATGCTCATGATGCTCCAGTAGATGTGACACAAATTGGGGTAAGAGAAAATGGTCATAAAACCTGCAAATTGTGCTCTCATAATATATTGTGATGTCATAATGCGGATACATTATGATGTCATAATACATTGTGACATCATAGTGCATACTAATTATGATGTCAACATATATTGTGACGTCATAATACATGGTCATGATGCTCCAGTAGATGTGACACAAATTGGGGTAAGAGAAATTGCTCATAATACCTGCAAATTGCGCTCTCAAAATACATTGTGATGTCATAATGCGGATACATTATGACGTCATAATACATTGTGACATCATACTGCATACTAATTATGATGTCATCATATACTGTGACGTCATAATACATGCACATGATGCTCCAGTAGATGTGACACAAATTGGGGTAAGCGAAATTGGTCATAAAACCCGCAAATTGCGCTCTCATAATATATTGTGATGTCATAATGCGGATACATTATGACGTCATAATACATTGTGACGTCATAGTGTATACTAATTATGATGTCGTCATATACTGTGACGTCATAATACATGCTCATGATGCTCCAGTAGATGTGACACAAATTGGGGTAAGAGAAATTGCTCATAATATCTACGTGTTGGGCTCTCATAATATATTGGGATGTCATAGTGCGGATATATTATGACGTCATAATACATTGTGACGTCATACTGCATATTAATAATGATGTCATCATATACTGTGACGTCATAATACATGCTCATGTTGCTCCAGTAGATGTGACACAAATTGGGGTAAGAGAAATTGGTCATAAAACCTGCAAATTGCGCTCACATAATATATTGTGTTGTCATAATGTGGATACATTATGACGTCATAATACATTGTGACGTCATAGTGCATAGTATTTATGATGTCATCATATACTGTGACGTCATAATACATGCTCATGTTACTCCAGTAGATGTGACACAAATTGGGGTAAGGGAAATGGGTCACAATACCTGAAAATTGCGCTCTCATCATATATTGTGATGTCATAATGCGGATACATTATGACGTCATAATACATTGTGACATCATAGTGCATACTAATTATGATGTCATCATATACTGTGACATCATAATACATGCTCATGATGCTCCAGTAGATGTGACACAAATTGGGGTTAAAGAACTGGGTCACAATACTTGCAAATTGCGCTCTAATCATATATTGTGATGTCATCATGCGGATACATTATGACGTCATAATACATTGTGACGTCATACTGCATACTAATTATGATGTCATCATATACTGTGACGTCATAATACATGCTCATGATGCTCCAGTAGATGTGACACAAATTGTGGTAAGCGAAATTGGTCATAAAACCTGCAAATTGCACTGTCATAATATATTGTGAGGTCATAATGCGGATACATTATGACATCATAATATATTGTGACGTCATAGTGCATACTAATTATGATGTCATCATATACTGTGACGTCATAATACATGTTCATGATGCTCCAGTAGATTTGACACAAATTGTGGTAAGCGAAATTGGTCATAAAACCTGCAAATCGCGCACTCATAATATATTGTGATGTCATAATGCGGATACATTATGACGGCATAATATATTGTGACGTCATTGTGCATACTAATTATGATGTCATCATATACTGTGACGTCATAATACATGCTCATGATGCTCCAGTAGATGTGACACAAATTGGGGTAAGAGAAAATGGTCATAAAACCTGCAAATTGTGCTCTCATAATATATTGTGATGTCATAATGCGGATACATTATGATGTCATAATACATTGTGACATCATAGTGCATACTAATTATGATGTCAACATATATTGTGACGTCATAATACATGGTCATGATGCTCCAGTAGATGTGACACAAATTGGGGTAAGAGAAATTGCTCATAATACCTGCAAATTGCGCTCTCAAAATACATTGTGATGTCATAATGCGGATACATTAGGACGTCATAATACATTGTGACGTCATAGTGCATACTAATTATGATGTCATCATATGCTGTGACGTCATAATACAGGCTCATGATGCTCCAGTAGATGTGAAACAAATTGGGGTAAGCGAAATTGGTCATAAAACCTGCAAATTGCGCTCTCATAATATACTGTGATGTCATATTGCGGATACATTACGGCATCATAATACATTGTGACGTCATAGTGCATACTAATTATGATGTCATCATATACTGTGACGTCATAATACATGCTCATGATGCTCCAGTAGATGTGACACAAATTGGGGTAAGCGAAATTGGTCATAAAACCTGCAAATTGCGCTCACATAATATATTGTGATGTCATAATGCGGATACATTATGACGTCATAATATATTGTGACGTCATAGTGCATACTAATTATGATGTCATCATAAACTGTGACATCATAATACATGCTCATGATGCTCCAGCACATGTGACACAAATTGGGGTAAGCGAAATTGGTCATAAAACCTGCAAATTGTGCTCTCATAATATATTGTGATGTCATAATGCGGATACATTATGACGTCATAATACATTGTGACGTCATAGTGCATACTAATTATGATGTCATCATATACTGTGACGTCATAATACATGCTCATGATGCTCCAGTAGATGTGACACAAATTGGGGTAAGCCAAATTGGTCATAAAACCTGCAAATTGCGCTCCCATAATATATGGTGATGTCATAATGCGGATACATTATGACGTCATAATACATTGTGACGTCATACTGCATACTAATTATGATGTCATCATATACTGTGACGTCATAATACATGCTCATGATGCTCCAGTAGATGTGACACAAATTGTGGTAAGCGAAATTGGTCATAAAACCTGCAAATTGCACTGTCATAATATATTGTGATGTCATAATGCGGATACATTATGACATCATAATATATTGTGACGTCTGAGTGCATACTAATTATGATGTCATCATATACTGTGACGTCATAATACATTTTCATGATGCTCCAGTAGATTTGACACAAATTGTGGTAAGCGAAATTGGTCATAAAACCTGCAAATCGCGCACTCATAATATATTGTGATGTCATAATGCGGATACATTATGACGGCATAATATATTGTGACGTCATTGTGCATACTAATTATGATGTCATCATATACTGTGACGTCATAATACATGCTCATGATGCTCGAGTAGATGTGACACAAATTGGGGTAAGAGAAATTGCTCATAATACCTGCAAATTGCGCTCTCAAAATACATTGTGATGTCATAATGCGGATACATTATGACGTCATAATACATTGTGACGTCATACTGCATACTAATTATGATGTCATCATATACTGTGACGTCATAATACATGCACATGATGCTCCAGTAGATGTGACACAAATTGGGGTAAGCGAAATTGGTCATAAAACCCGCAAATTTCGCTCTCATAATATATTGTGATGTCATAATGCGGATACATTATGACGTCATAATACATTGTGACGTCATAGTGTATACTAATTATGATGTCATCATATACTGTGACGTCATAATACATGCTCATGATGCTCCAGTAGATGTGACACAAATTGGGGTAAGAGAAATTGCTCATAATATCTACGTGTTGGGCTCTCATAATATATTGGGATGTCATAGTGCGGATATATTATGACGTCATAATACATTGTGACGTCATACTGCATACTAATAATGATGTCATCATATACTGTGACGTCATAATACATGCTCATGTTGCTCCAGTAGATGTGACACAAATTGGGGTAAGAGAAATTGGTCATAAAACCTGCAAATTGCGCTCACGTAATATATTGTGTCATAATGTGGATACATTATGACGTCATAATACATTGTGACGTCATAGTGCATAGTAATTATGATGTCATCATATACTGTGACGTCATAATACATGCTCATGTTACTCCAGTAGATGTGACACAAATTGGGGTAAGGGAAATGGGTCACAATACCTGAAAATTGCGCTCTCATCATATATTGTGATGTCATAATGCGGATACATTATGACGTCATAATACATTGTGACGTCATAGTGCATACTAATTATGATGTCATCATATACTGTGACATCATAATACATGCTCATGATGCTCCAGTAGATGTGACACAAATTGGGGTTAGAGAACTGGGTCACAATACTTGCAAATTGCGCTCTAATCATATATTGTGATGTCATCATGCGGATACATTATGACGTCATAATACATTGTGACGTCATACTGCATACTAATTATGATGTCATCATATACTGTGACGTCATAATACATGCTCATGATGCTCCAGTAGATGCGACACAAATTGGGGTAAGAGAATTTGCTCATAATACCTGCAAATTGCGCTCTCGTAATATATTGTGAAGTCATAATGCGGATACATTATGACGTCATAGTACATTGTGACGTCATAGTGCATAATATTTATGATGTTATCATTTACTGAGACGTCATAATACATGCTCATGATGCTCCAGTAGATGTGGCACAAATTGGGGTAAGAGAAATTGCTCATAATACCTGCATGTTGCGCTCTCATAGTATATTGTGATGTCATAATGCGGATACATTATGACGTCATAATACATTGTGGCATCATACTACATACTAATTATGATGTCATCATATACTGTGACATCATAATACATGCTCATGATGCTTCAGTAGATGTTACACAAATTGTGGTAAGCGAAATTGGTCATAAAACCTGCAAATTGCGCTCTCATAATATATTGTGATGTCAAAATGCGGATATATTATGACGTCATAAAATATTGTGACGTCATAGTGCATACTAATTATGATGTCATCATATACTGTGATGTCATAATACATGCTCATGATGCTCCAGTAGATGTGACACAAATTGGGGTAAGCGAAATTGGTCATAAAACCTGCAAATTGTGCTCTCATAATATATTGTGATATCATAATGCGGATACATTATGACGTCATAATACATTGTGATGTCATACTGCATACTAATTATGATGTCATCATATACTGTGACGTCATATTACATGCTCATGATGCTCCAGTAGATGTGACACAAATTGGGGTAAGCGAAATTGGTCATAAAACCTGCAAATTGCGCTCACATAATATATTGTGATGTCATAATGCGGATACATTATGACGTCATAATATATTGTGACGTCATAGTGCATACTAATTATGATGTCATCATAAACTGTGACATCATAATACATGCTCATGGTGCTCCAGCACATGTGACACAAATTGGGGTAAGCGAAATTGGTCATAAAACCTGCAAATTGTGCTCTCATAATATATTGTGATGTCTTAATGCGGATACATTATGACGTCATAATACATTGTGACATCATAGTGCATACTAATTATGATGTCATCATATACTATGACATCATAATACATGCTCATGATGCTCCAGTAGATGTGACACAAATTGGGGTAAGAGAAAATGGTCATAAAACCTGCAAATTGTGCTCTCATAATATATTGTGATGTCATAATGCGGATACATTATGATGTCATATTACATTGTGACATCATAGTGCATACTAATTATGATGTCAACATATATTGTGACGTCATAATACATGCTCATTATGCTCCAGTAGATGTGACACAAATTGGGGTAAGAGAAATTGCTCATAATACCTGCAAATTGCGCTCTCAAAATACATTGTGATGTCATAATGCGGATACATTATGACGTCATAATACATTGTGAAGTCATAGTGCATACTAATTATGATGTCATCATATACTGTGATGTCATCATACATGCTCATGATGCTCCAGTACATGTGACACAAATTGGGGTAAGCGAAATTGGTCATAAAACCTGCAAATTGCGCTCCCATAATATATTGTGATGTCATAATGCGGATACATTATGACGTCATAATACATTGTGACGTCATACTGCATACTAATTATGATGTCATCATATACTGTGACGTCATAATACATGCTCGTGATGCTCCAGTAGATGTGACACAAATTGGGGTAAGAGAAATTGCTCATTATACCTGCATGTTGCGCTCTCATAATATATTGTGATGTCATAATGCGGATACATTATGACGTCATAATACATTGTGACGTCATACTGCATACTAATTATGATGTCATCATATTCTGTGACGTCATAATACATGCTCATGATGCTCCAGTAGATGTGACACAAATTGGGGTAAGCGAAATTGGTCATAAAACCTGTAAGTTGCGCTCTCATAATATATTGTGATGTCATAATGCGGATACATTATGACGTCAAAATACATTGTGATGTCATAGTGCATACTAATAATGATGTCATCATATACTGTGACGTCATAATACATGCTCATGTTGCTCCAGTAGATGTGACACAAATTGGGGCATGAGAAATTGGTCATAAAACCTGCAAATTGCGCTCACATAATATATTGTGTTGTCATAATGTGGATACATTATGACGTCATAACACATTGTGACGTCATAGTGCATAGTAATTATGATGTCATCATATACTGTGACGTCATAATACATGCTCATGATACTCCAGTAGATGTGACACAAATTGGGGTAAGAGAAATGGGTCACAATACCTGAAAATTGCGCTCTCATCATATATTGTGATGTCATAATGCGGATATATTATGACGTCATAATACATTGTGACGTCATAGTGCATACTAATTATGATGTCATCATATACTGTGACGTCATAATACATGCTCATGATGCTCCAGCAGATATGACACAAAATGGGGTAAGCGAAATTGGTCATACAACCTGCAAATTGCGCTCTCATAATATATTGTGATGTCATAATGCGGATACATTATGACGTCATAATATATTGTGACGTCATAGTGCATCCGAATTATGATGTCATCATATACTGTGATGTCATAATACATGCTCATGATGCTCCAGTAGATGTGACACAAATTGGGGTAAGAGAAATTGCTCATAATACCTGAAAATTGCACTCTCATAATATAATGTGATGTCATAATGCGGATACATTATGACGTCTTAATACATTGTGACGTCATACTGGATACTAATTATGATGTCATCATATACAGTGACGTCATAATACATGCTCATGATGCTCCAGTAGATGTGACACAAATTGGGGTAAGAGAAATTGCTCATAATACCTGCAAATTGCGCTCTCATAATATATTGTGATGTCATAATGCGGATACATTATGACACCGTAATACTTTTTGACGTCATAGTGCATACTAATAAAGATGTCATCATATACTGTGATGTCATAATACATGCTCATGATGCTCCAGTAGATGTGACACAAATTGGGGTAAGAGAAATTGGTCATAAAACCTGCAAATTGCGCTCTCATAATATATTGTGTTTTCATAATGTGAATACATTATGACGTCATAATACATTGTGACGTCATAGTGCATACTAATTATGATGTCATCATATACTGTGACGTCATAATACATGCTCATGATGCTCCAGTAGATGCGACACAAATTGGGGTAAGAGAAGTTGCTCATAATACCTGCATGTTGCGCTCTCATAATATATTGTGATGTCATAATGCGGATACATTATGACGTCATAATACATTGTGACGTCATAGTGCATACTAATTATGATGTCATCATATACTGTGATGTCATAATACATGCTCATGATGCTCCAGTAGATGTGAGACAAATTGGGGTAAGAGAAATTGCTCATAATACCTGCATGTTGCGCTCTCATAATATATTGTGATGTCATAATGCGGATACATTACGACATCATAATACATTGTGACATCATAGTGTATACTAGTTATGATGTCATCATATGCTGTGACGTCATAATACAGGCTCATGATGCTCCAGTAGATGTGAAACAAATTGGGGTAAGCGAAATTGGTCATAAAACCTGCAAATTGCGCTCTCATAATATACTGTGATGTCATAATGCGGATACATTACGGCATCATAATATATTGTGACATCATAGTGCATAGTAATTATGATGTCATCATATACTGTGACGTCATAATACATGCTCATGATACTCCAGTAGATGTGACACAAATTGGGGTAAGAGAAATGGGTCACAATACCTGAAAATTGCGCTCTCATCATATATTGTGATGTCATAATGCGGATATATTATGACGTCATAATACATTGTGACGTCATACTGCATACTAATTATGATGTCATCATATACTGTGACGTCATAATACATGCTCATGATGCTCCAGTAGATGTGACACAGATTGTGGTAAGCGAAATTGGTCATAAAACCTGCAAATTGCGCTCTCATAATATATTGTGAAGTCATAATGCGGATGTATTATGACGTCATACTACATTGTGACATCATAGTGCATACTAATTATGATGTCACCATATACTGTGACGTCATAATACATGCTCATGATGCTCCAGTAGATGTGACACAAATTGGGTTAAGAGAAATTGCTCATAATACCTGCATGTTGCGCTCTCATAATATATTGTGTTGTTATAATGCGTTTACATTATGACGTCATAGTACATTGTGACGTCATAGTGCATGATACTTATGATGTCATCACATACTGTGACGTCATAATACATGCTCATGATGCTCCAGTAGATATGACACAAATTTGGGGAAGAGAGTTGGCTCATAATACCTGCATGTTGCGCTCTCATAATATATTGTGATGTCATAATGCGGATACATTATGACGTCATAATACATTGTGACGTCATAATGCATACTAATAATGATGTCATCATATACTGTGACGTCATAATACATGCTCATGATGCTCCAGTAGATGTGACACAAATTGGGGTAAGAGAAATTGGTCATAAAACCTGCAAATTGCGCTCTCATAATATATTGTGTAGTCATAATGTGGATACATTATGACGCCATAATAAATTGTGACGTCATAGTGCATAGTAATTATGATGTCATCATATACTGTGACGTCATAATACATGCTCATGATCCTCCAGTAGATGTGACACAAATTGGGGTAAGAGAAATGGGTCACAATACCTGAAAATTGCGCTCTCATCATATATTGTGATGTCATAATGCGGATACATTATGACGTCATAATACATTGTGACGTCATAGTGCATACTAATTATGATGTCATCATATACTGTGACGTCATAATACATGCTCATGATGCTCCAGTAGATGTGACACAAAATGGGGTAAGCGAAATTGGTCATACAACCTGCAAATTGGGCTCTCATAATATATTGTGATGTCATAATGCGGATACATTATGACGTCATGATACATTGTGACATCATAGTGCATCCGAATTATGATGTCATCATATACTGTGATGTCATAATACATGCTCATGATGCTCCAGTAGATGTGACACAAATTGGGGTAAGAGAAATTGCTCATAATACCTGAAAATTGCACTCTCATAATATAATGTGATGTCATAATGCGGATACATTATGACGTCTTAATACATAGTGACGTCATACTGCATACTAATTATGATGTCATCATATACTGTGACGTCATAATACATGCTCATGATGCTCCAGTAGATGTGACACAAATTGGGGTAAGTGAAATTGGTCTTAAAACCTGCAAATTGCGCTCTCATAATATATTGTGATGTCATAATGCGGTTACATTATGACGTCATAATACATTGTGAAGTCATAGTGCATACTAATTATGATGTCATCATATACTGTGACGTCATAATACATGCTCATGATGCTCCAGTAGATGTGACACAAATTGCGGTAAGAGAAATTGCTCATAATACCTGCATGTTGCGCTCTCATAATATATTGTGATGTCATAATGCGGATACATTATGACATCATAATACATTGTGACGTCATAGTGCATACTAATTATGATATCATCACATACTGTGATGTCATAATACATGCTCATGATGCTCCAGTAGATGTGACACAAATTGGGGTAAGAGAAATTGCTCATAATACCTGCAAATTGCCCTCTCATAATATATTGTGATGTCATAATGCGGATACATTACGGCGTCATAATACATTGTGACGTCATAGTGTATACACATTATGATGTCATCATATACTGTGACGTCATAATACATGCTCATGATGCTCCAGTGGATGTGAAATAAACTGTGGTAAGCGAAATCGGTCATAAAACCTGCAAATTGCGCTGTCATAATATATTGTGATGTCATAATGCGGATACATTATGACATCATAATATATTGTGAGGTCATAGTGCATACTAATTATGATGTCATCATATACTGTGACGTCATAATGCATGCTCATGATGTTCCAGTAGATGTGACACAAATTGGGGTAAGCGAAATTGGTCATAAAACCTGCAAATACTGCTCTCATAATATATTGTGATGTCATAATGCGGATACATTATGACGTCATAATACATTGTGACGTCATAGTCCATACTAATTATGACGTCATCATATACTGTGTCGTCCTCATACATGGTCATGATGTTACAGTAGATGTGACACAAATTGAGGTAAGAGAAATTGATCATAATACCTGCAAACTGCGCTCTCATAATATATTGTGATGTCATAATGCGGATACATTATGACGTCATAATACATTGTGACGTCATACTGCGTACTAATTATGATGTCCTCATATACTGTGACGTCATAATACATGCTCATGATGCTCCAGTAGATGTGACACAAATTGGGGTAAGCGAAATTGGTCATAAATCCTGCAAGTTGCGCTCTCATAATATATTGTGACGTCATAATGCAGATACATTATGACGTCATAATACATTGTGACGTCATAGTGCATACTAATTATGATGTCATCATATACTGTGATGTCATAATACATGCTCATGATGCTCCAGTAGATGTGACACAAATTGGGGTAAGAGAATTTCCTCATAATACCTGCAAATTGCGCTCTCGTAATATATTGTGATGTCTTAATGCGGATACATTATGACGTCATAATACATTGTGACGTCATAGTGCATAGTAGTTATAATGTCATCATATGCTGTGACATCATAATACATGCTCATGATGCTCCAGTAGATGTGACACAAATTGTGGTAAGCGAAATTGGTCATAAAACCTGCAAATTGCGCTCTCATAATATATTGTGATGTCATAATGCGGATACATTATGACGTCATAATACATTGTGACATAATAGTGCATACTAATTATGATGTCATCATATACTGTGACGTCATAATACATGCTCATGATGCTCCAGTAGATGTGGCACAAATTGGGGTAAGCGAAATTGGTCATAAAACCCGCAAATTGCGCTCTCATAATATATTGTGATGTCATAATGCGGATACATTATGACGTCATAATACATTGTGACGTCATAGTGCATACTAATTATGATGTCATCATATACTGTGACGTCATAATACATGCTCATGATGCTCCAGTAGATGTGACACAAATTGGGGTAAGAGAAATTGCTCATAATACCTGCATGTTGCGCTCTCATAATATATTGTGATGTCATAATGCGGATACATTATGACGTCATAATACATTGTGACGTCATACTGCATACTAATTATGATGTCAGCATATACTGTGACGTCATAATACATGCTCATGATGCTCCAGTACATGTGACACAGATTGTGGTAAGCGAAATTGGTCATAAAACCTGCAAATTGCGCTCTCATAAAATATTGTGATGTCATAATGCGGATGTATTATGACGTCATACTACATTGTGACATCATAGTGCATGCTAATTATGATGTCACCATATACTGTGACGTCATAATACATGCTCATGATGCTCCAGTAGATGTGACACAGACTGTGGTAAGCGAAATTGGTCATAAAACCTGGAAATTGCGCTCTCATAATATATTGTGATGTCATAATGCGGATGTATTATGACGTCATACTACATTGTGACATCATAGTGCATACTAATTATGATGTCACCATATACTGTGACGTCATAATACATGCTCATGATGCTCCAGTAGATGTGACACAAATTGGGGTAAGAGAAATTGCTCATAATACCTGCAGGTTGCGCTCTCATAATATATTGTGATGTCATAATGTGGATACATTATGACGTCATAATACATTTTGACGTCATAGTGCATAGTAATTATGATGTCATCATATACTGTGACGTCATAATACATGCTCATGATACTCCAGTAGATGTGACACAAATTGGGGTAAGAGAAATGGGTCACAATACCTGAAAATTGCGCTCTCACCATATATTGTGATGTCATAATGCGGATACATTATGACGTCATAATACATTGTGACGTCATAGTGCATACTAATTATGATGTCATCATATACTGTGACGTCATAATACATGCTCATGATGCTCCAGTAGATGTGACACAAAATGGGGTAAGCGAAATTGGTCATACAACCTGCAAATTGCGCTCTCATAATATATTGTGATGTCAAAATGCGGATACATTATGACGTCATAATACATTGTGACGTCATAGTGCATCCGAATTATGATGTCATCATATACTGTGATGTCATAATACATGCTCATGATGCTCCAGTAGATGTGACACAAATTGGGGTAAGAGAAATTGCTCATAATACCTGAAAATTGCACTCTCATAATAAAATGTGACGTCATAATGCGGATACATTATGACGTCTTAATACAGTGTGACGTCATACTGCATACTAATTATGATGTCATCATATACTGTGACGTCATAATACATGTTCATGATGCTCCAGTAGATGTGACACAAATTGGGGTAAGAGAAATTGCTCATAATACCTGCATGTTGCGCTCTCATAATATATTGGGATGTCATAATGCGGATACATTATGACGTCATAATACATTGTGACGTCATAATGCATACTAGTAATGATGTCATCATATACTGTGACGTCACAATACAGCTCATGATGCTCCAGTAGATGTGACACAAATTGGGGTAAGAGAAATTGGTCACAATACCTGCAAATTGCGCTCTCATAATATATTGTGTTGTCATAATGTGGATACATTATGACGTCATAATACATTGTGACGTCATAGTGCATACTAATTATGATGTCATCATTTACTGTGACGTCATAATACATGCTCATGATGCTCCAGTAGATGTGACACAAATTGGGGTAAGAGAAATTCCTCATAATACCTGCATGTAGCGCTCTCATGATATATTGTGATGTCATAATGCAGACACATTATGACGTCATAATACATTGTGACGTCATACTGCATACTAATTATGATGTCATCATATACTGTGACGTCATAATACATGCTCATGATGCTCCAGTAGATGTGACACAAATTGGGGTAAGTGAAATTGGTCTTAAAACCTGCAAATTGCGCTCTCATAATATATTGTGATGTCATAATGCGGTTACATTATGACGTCATAATACATTGTGAAGTCATAGTGCATACTAATTATGATGTCATCATATACTGTGACGTCATAATACATGCTCATGATGCTCCAGTAGATGTGACACAAATTGGGGTAAGTGAAATTGGTCTTAAAACCTGCAAATTGCGCTCTCATAATATATTGTGATGTCATAATGCGGATGTATCATGACGTCATACTACATTGTGACATAATGGTGCATAGTAACTATGATGTCATCATATACTGTGACATCATAATACATTCTCATGATGCTCCAGTAGATGTGACACAAATTGGGGTAAGAGAAATTGCTCATAATACCTGCATGTTGCGCTCTCATAATATATTGTGATGTCATAATGCGGATACATTATGACGTCATAATACATTGTGACGTCATACTCCATACTAATTATGATGTCATCATATACTGTGACGTCATAATACATGTTCATGATGCTCCAGTAGATGTGACACAAATTGGGGTAAGCGAAATTGGTCATAAAACCTGCAAATTGCGCTCTCATAATATACTGTGATGTCATAATACGGATACATTATGACGTCATAATACATTGTGACATCATACTGCATACTAATTATAATGTCATCATATACTGTGATGTCATAATACATGCTCATGATGCTCCAGTAGATGTGAAACAAATTGTGGTTAGAGAAATGGGTCACAATACCTGCAAATTGCGATCTCATCATATATTGTGATGTCATAATGCAGATACATTATGACGTCATAATACATTGTGACGTCATACTGCTTACTAATTATGATGTCATCATATACTGTGACATCATAATACATGCTCATGATGCTCCAGTAGATGTGAGACAAATTGGGGTAAGAGAAATTGCTCATAATACCTGCATGTTGCGCTCCCATAATATATTGTGATGTCATAATGCGGATACATTATGACGTCATAATACATTTTGACGTCATAGTGCATACTAATTATGATGTCATCATATACTGTGACGTCATAATAGATGTTCATGATGCTCCAGTAGATGTGACACAAATTGGGGTAAGCGAAATTGGTCATAAAATCTGCAAATTGCGCTCTCATAATATATTGTGATGTCATAATGCGGATACATTATGACGTCATAATACATTGTGACATCATAGTGCATACTAATTATGATGTCATCATATACTGTGACATCATAATACATGCTCATGATGCTCCAGTAGATGTGACACAAATTGGGGTAAGAGAAATTGCTCATAATACCTGCATGTTGCGCTCTCATAATATATTGTGATGTCATAATGCGGATATATTATGACGTCATAATACATTGTGACATCATACTGAATACTAATTATGATGTCATCATATACTGTGACGTCATAATACATGCTCATGATGCTCCAGTAGATGTGACACAAATTGGGGTAAGAGAAATTGCTCATAATACCTGCATGTTGCGCTCTCATAATATATTGTGATGTCATAATGCGGATACATTATGACGTCATAATACATATTGACGTCATACTGCATACTAATTATGATGTCATCATATACTGTGACATCATAAAACATGCTCATGATGCTCCAGTAGATGTGACACAATTTGTGGTTGGAGTAATGGGTCACAATACCTGCAAATTGCGCTCTCATCATATATTGTGATGTCATAATGCGGATACATTATGACGTCATAATACATTGTGACGTCATACTGCTTACTAATTATGATGTCATCAAATACTGTGACGTCATAATACATGCTCATGTTGCTCCAGTAGATGTGACACACATTGGGGTAAGAGAATTTGCTCATAATAGCTGCAAATTGCGCTCTCAAAATATATTGTGATGTCATAATGCGGATACATTATGACGTCATAGTACATTGTGATGTCATACTGCATACTAATTATGATGTCATCATTTACTGTGACATCATAATACATGCTCATGATGCTCCAGTAGATATGACACAAATTGGGGTAAGAGAAATTGCTCATAAAACCTGCAAATTGCGCTCTCATAATATATTGTGATGTCATAATGCGGATACATTATGACGTCATAATACATTGTGACGTCATACTGCATACTAATTATGATGTCATCATATACTGTGACGTCATAATACATGCTCATGATGCTCCAGTAGATGTGACACAAATTGGGGTAAGCGAAATTGTTCATAAAACTCGTAAGTTGCGCTCTCATAATGTTTTGTGATGTCATAATGCGGATACATTATGACGTCATAATACATTGTGACGTCATAGTGCATACTATTTATGATGTCATCATATACTGTGACGTCATAATACATGCTCATGATGCTCCAGTAGATGTGGCACAAATTGGGGTAAGCGAAATTGGTCACAAAACCCGCAAATTGCGCTCTCATAATATATTGTGATGTCATAATGCGGATACATTATGACGTCATAATACATTGTGACGTCATAGTGCATACTAATTATGATGTCATCATATACTGTGACGTCATAATACATGCTCATGATGCTCCAGTAGATGTGACACAAATTGGGGTAAGAGAAATTGATCATAATACCTGCAAACTGCGCTCTCATTATATATTGTGATGTCATAATGCGGATACATTATGACGTCATAATATATTGTGACGTCATACTGCGTACTAATTATGATGTCCTCATATACTGTGACGTCATAATACATGCTCATGATGCTCCAGTAGATGTGACACAAATTGGGGTAAGCGAAATTGGTCATAAATCCTGCAAGTTGCGCTCTCATAATATATTGTGACGTCATAATGCAGATACATTATGACGTCATAATACATTGTGACATCATAGTGCATACTAATTATGATGTCATCATATACTGTGATGTCATAATACATGCTCATGATGCTCCAGTAGATGTGACACAAATTGGGGTAAGAGAATTTCCTCATAATACCTGCAAATTGCGCTCTCGTAATATATTGTGATGTCTTAATGCGGATACATTATGACGTCATAATACATTGTGACGTCATAGTGCATAGTAGTTATAATGTCATCATATGCTGTGACATCATAATACATGCTCATGATGCTCCAGTAGATGTGACACAAATTGTGGTAAGCGAAATTGGTCATAAAACCTGCAAATTGCGCTCTCATAATATATTGCGATGTCATAATGCGGATACATTATGACGTCATAATATATTGTGACGTAATAGTGCATACTAATTATGATGTCATCATATACTGTGACGTCATAATACATACTCATGATGCTCCAGTAGATGTGGCACAAATTGGGGTAAGCGAAATTGGTCATAAAACCCGCAAATTGCGCTCTCATAATATATTGTGATGTCATAATGCGGATACATTATGACGTCATAATACATTGTGACGTCATAGTGCATACTAATTATGATGTCATCATATACTGTGACGTCATAATACATGCTCATGATGCTCCAGTAGATGTGACACAAATTGGGGTAAGAGAAATTGCTCATAATACCTGCATGTTGCGCTCTCATAATATATTGTGATGTCATAATGCGGATACATTATGACGTCATAATACATTGTGACGTCATACTGCATACTAATTATGATGTCAGCATATACTGTGACGTCATAATACATGCTCATGATGCTCCAGTAGATGTGACACAGATTGTGGTAAGCGAAATTGGTCATAAAACCTGCAAATTGCGCTCTCATAATATATTGTGATGTCATAATGCGGATGTATTATGACGTCATACTACATTGTGACATCATAGTGCATGCTAATTATGATGTCACCATATACTGTGACGTCATAATACATGCTCATGATGCTCCAGTAGATGTGACACAGACTGTGGTAAGCGAAATTGGTCATAAAACCTGGAAATTGCGCTCTCATAATATATTGTGATGTCATAATGCGGATGTATTATGACGTCATACTACATTGTGACATCATAGTGCATACTAATTATGATGTCACCATATACTGTGACGTCATAATACATGCTCATGATGCTCCAGTAGATGTGACACAAATTGGGGTAAGAGAAATTGCTCATAATACCTGCAGGTTGCGCTCTCATAATATATTGTGATGTCATAATGTGGATACATTATGACGTCATAATACATTTTGACGTCATAGTGCATAGTAATTATGATGTCATCATATACTGTGACGTCATAATACATGCTCATGATACTCCAGTAGATGTGACACAAATTGGGGTAAGAGAAATGGGTCACAATACCTGAAAATTGCGCTCTCACCATATATTGTGATGTCATAATGCGGATACATTATGACGTCATAATACATTGTGACGTCATAGTGCATACTAATTATCATGTCATCATATACTGTGACGTCATAATACATGCTCATGATGCTCCAGTAGATGTGACACAAAATGGGGTAAGCGAAATTGGTCATACAACCTGCAAATTGCGCTCTCATAATATATTGTGATGTCAAAATGCGGATACATTATGACGTCATAATACATTGTGACGTCATAGTGCATCCGAATTATGATGTCATCATATACTGTGATGTCATAATACATGCTCATGATGCTCCAGTAGATGTGACACAAATTGGGGTAAGAGAAATTGCTCATAATACCTGAAAATTGCACTCTCATAATAAAATGTGATGTCATAATGCGGATACATTATGACGTCTTAATACAGTGTGACATCATACTGCATACTAATTATGATGTCATCATATACTGTGACGTCATAATACATGCTCATGATGCTCCAGTAGATGTGACACAAATTGGGGTAAGAGAAATTGCTCATAATACCTGCATGTTGCGCTCTCATAATATATTGGGATGTCATAATGCGGATACATTATGACGTCATAATACATTGTGACGTCATAATGCATACTAATAGTGATGTCATCATATACTCTGACGTCACAATACAGCTCATGATGCTCCAGTAGATGTGACACAAATTGGGGTAAGAGAAATTGGTCATAAAACCTGCAAATTGCGCTCTCATAATATATTGTGTTGTCATAATGTGGATACATTATGACGTCATAATACATTGTGACGTCATAGTGCATACTAATTATGATGTCATCATATACTGTGACGTCATAATACATGCTCATGATGCTCCAGTAGATGTGACACAAATTGGGGTAAGAGAAATGGGTCACAATACCTGCAAATTGCGCTCTCATAATATATTGTGTTGTCATAATGTGGATACATTATGACGTCATAATACATTGTGACGTCATAGTGCATACTAATTATGATGTCATCATTTACTGTGACGTCATAATACATGCTCTTGATGCTCCAGTAGATGTTGCACAAATTGGGGTAAGAGAAATTCCTCATAATACCTGCATGTAGCGCTCTCATAATATATTGTGATGTCATAATGCAGACACATTATGACGTCATAATACATTGTGACGTCATACTGCATACTAATTATGATGTCATCATATACTTTGACGTCATAATACATGCTCATGATGCTCCAGTAGATGTGACACAAATTGGGGTAAGTGAAATTGGTCTTAAAACCTGCAAATTGCGCTCTCATAATATATTGTGATGTCATAATGCGGTTACATTATGACGTCATAATACATTGTGAAGTCATAGTGCATACTAATTATGATGTCATCATATACTGTGACGTCATAATACATGCTCATGATGCTCCAGTAGATGTGACACAAATTGGGGTAAGTGAAATTGGTCTTAAAACCTGCAAATTGCGCTCTCATAATATATTGTGATGTCATAATGCGGATGTATCATGACGTCATACTACATTGTGACATAATGGTGCATAGTAACTATGATGTCATCATATACTGTGACATCATAATACATTCTCATGATGCTCCAGTAGATGTGACACAAATTGGGGTAAGAGAAATTGCTCATAATACCTGCATGTTGCGCTCTCATAATATATTGTGATGTCATAATGCGGATACATTATGACGTCATAATACATTGTGACGTCATACTCCATACTAATTATGATGTCATCATATACTGTGACGTCATAATACATATTCATGATGGTCCAGTAAATGTGACACAAATTGGGGTAAGCGAAATTGGTCATAAAACCTGCAAATTGCGCTCTCATAATATACTGTGATGTCATAATACGGATACATTATGACGTCATAATACATTGTGACATCATACTGCATACTAATTATAATGTCATCATATACTGTGATGTCATAATACATGCTCATGATGCTCCAGTAGATGTGAAACAAATTATGGTTAGAGAAATGGGTCACAATACCTGCAAATTGCGATCTCATCATATATTGTGATGTCTTAATGCAGATACATTATGACGTCATAATACATTGTGACGTCATACTGCTTACTAATTATGATGTCATCATATACTGTGACGTCATAATACATGCTCATGATGCTCCAGTAGATGTGAGACAAATTGGGGTAAGAGAAATTGCTCATAATACCTGCATGTTGCGCTCTCATAATATATTGTGATGTCATAATGCGGATACATTATGACGTCATAATACATTTTGACGTCATAGTGCATACTAATTATGATGTCATCATATACTGTGACGTCATAATACATGCTCATGATGCTCCAGTAGATGTGACACAAATTGGGGTAAGAGAAATTGCTGATAATACCTGCATGTTGCGCTCTCATAATATATTGTGATGTCATAATGCGGATATATTATGACGTCATAATACATTGTGACGTCATACTGCATACTAATTATGATGTCATCATATACTGTGACATCATAATACATGCTCATGATGCTCCAGTAGATGTGACACAATTTGTGGTTGGAGTAATGGGTCACAATACCTGCAAATTGCGCTCTCATCATATATTGTGATGTCATAATGCGGATACATTATGACGTCATAATACATTGTGCCGTCATACTGCTTACTAATTATGATGTCATCATATACTGTGACGTCATAATACATGCTCATGTTGCTCCAGTAGATGTGGCACACATTGGGGTAAGAGAATTTGCTCATAATAGCTGCAAATTGCGCTCTCAAAATATATTGTGATGTCATATTGCAGAATACATTATAACGTCATAGTACATTGTGACGTCATACTGCATACTAATTATGATGTCATCATTTACTGTGACATCATAATACATGCTCATGATGCTCCAGTAGATATGACACAAATTGGGGTAAGAGAAATTGCTCATAATACCTGCATGTTGCGCTCTCATAATATAGGGTGATGTCATAATGCGGATACATTATGACGTCATAATACATTGTGACGTCATACTGCATACTAATTATGATGTCATCATATACTGTGACGTCATAATACATGCTCATTATGCTCCAGTAGATGTGACACAAATTGGGGTAAGAGAAATTGCTCATAATACCTGCATGTTGCGCTATCATAATATATTGGGATGTCATAATGCGGATACATTATGACGTCATAATACATTGTGACGTCATAGTGCATACTAATAATGATGTCATCATATACTGTGACGTCACAATACATGCTCATGATGCTCCAGTAGATGTGACACAAATTGGGGTAAGAGAAATTGGTCATAAAACCTGCAAATTGCGCTCTCATAATATATTGTGTTGTCATAATGTGGATACATTATGACGTCATAATACATTGTGACGTCATAGTGCATACTAATTATGATGTCATCATATACTGTGACGTCATAATACATGCTCATGATACTCCAGTAGATGTGACACAAATTGGGGTAAGAGAAATGGGTCACAATACCTGCAAATTGCGCTCTCATAATATATTGTGTTGTCATAATGTGGATACATTATGACGTCATAATACATTGTGACGTCATAGTGCATACTAATTATGATGTCATCATTTACTGTGATGTCATAATACATGCTCATGATGCTCCAGTAGATGTGACACAAATTGGGGTAAGAGAAATTCCTCATAATACCTGCATGTAGCGCTCTCATAATATATTGTGATGTCATAATGCAGACACATTATGACGTCATAATACATTGTGACGTCATACTGCATACTAATTATGATGTCATCATATACTGTGACGTCATAATACATGCTCATGATGCTCCAGTAGATGTGACACAAATTGGGGTAAGTGAAATTGGTCTTAAAACCTGCAAATTGCGCTCTCATAATATATTGTGATGTCATAATGCGAATGTATCATGACGTCATACTACATTGTGACATCATGGTGCATAGTAACTATGATGTCATCATATACTGTGACATCATAATACATGCTCATGATGCTCCAGTAGATGTGACACAAATTGGGGTAAGAGAAATTGCTCATAATACCTGCATGTTGCGCTCTCATAATATATTGTGATGTCATAATGCGGATACATTATGACGTCATAATACATTGTGACGTCATACTCCATACTAATTATGATGTCATCATATACTGTGACGTCATAATACATGTTCATGATGCTCCAGTAGATGTGACACAAATTGGGGTAAGCGAAATTGGTCATAAAACCTGCAAATTGCGCTCTCATAATATACTGTGATGTCATAATACGGATACATTATGACGTCATAATACATTGTGACATCATACTGCATACTAATTATAATGTCATCATATACTGTGATGTCATAATACATGCTCATGATGCTCCAGTAGATGTGAAACAAATTGTGGTTAGAGAAATGGGTCACAATACCTGCAAATTGCGATCTCATCATATATTGTGATGTCATAATGCAGATACATTATGACGTCATAATACATTGTGACGTCATACTGCTTACTAATTATGATGTCATCATATACTGTGATGTCATAATACATGCTCATGATGCTCCAGTAGATGTGAGACAAATTGGGGTAAGAGAAATTGCTCATAATACCTGCATGTTGCGCTCTCATAATATATTGTGATGTCATAATGCGGATACATTATGACGTCATAATACATTTTGAGGTCATAGTGCATACTAATTATGATGTCATCATATACTGTGACGTCATAATACATGTTCATGATGCTCCAGTAGATGTGACACAAATTGGGGTAAGCGAAATTGTTCATAAAATCTGCAAATTGCGCTCTCATAATATATTGTGATGTCATAATGCGGATACATTATGACGTCATAATACATTGTGACATCATAGTGCATACTAATTATGATGTCATCATATACTGTGACGTCATAATACATGCTCATGATGCTCCAGTAGATGTGACACAAATTGGGGTAAGAGAAATTGCTCATAATACCTGCATGTTGCGCTCTCATAATATATTGTGATGTCATAATGCGGATATATTATGACGTCATAATACATTGTGACATCATACTGAATACTAATTATGATGTCATCATATACTGTGACGTCATAATACATGCTCATGATGCTCCAGTAGATGTGACACAAACTGGGGTAAGAGAAATTGCTCATAATACCTGCATGTTGCGCTCTCATAATATATTGTGATGTCATAATGCGGATACATTATGACGTCATAATACATATTGACGTCATACTGCATACTAATTATGATGTCATCATATACTGTGACGTCATAATACATGCTCATGATGCTCCAGTAGATGTGACACAATTTGTGGTTGGAGTAATGGGTCACAATACCTGCAAATTGCGCTCTCATCATATATTGTGATGTCATAATGCGGATACATTATGACGTCATAATACATTGTGACGTCATACTGCTTACTAATTATGATGTCATCAAATACTGTGACGTCATAATACATGCTCATGTTGCTCCAGTAGATGTGACACACATTGGGGTAAGAGAATTTGCTCATAATAGCTGCAAATTGCGCTCTCAAAATATATTGTGATGTCATAATGCGGATACATTATGACGTCATAGTACATTGTGACGTCATACTGCATACTAATTATGATGTCATCATTTACTGTGACATCATAATACATGCTCATGATGCTCCAGTAGATGTGACACAAATTGGGGTAAGAGAAATTGCTCATAATACCTGCATGTTGCGCACTCATAATATAGTGTGATGTCGTAATGCGGATACATTATGACGTCATAATACATTGTGACGTCATACTGCATACTAATTATGATGTCATCATATACTGTGATGTCATAATACATGCTCATGATGCTCCAGTAGATGTCACACAAATTGGGGTAAGCGAAATTGGTCATAAAACCTGCATGTAGCGCTCTCATAATATATTGTGATGTCATAATGCGGATACATTATGACGTCATAATACATTGTGACGTCATAGTGCATAGTAATTATGATGTCATCATAAACTGTGACATCATAATACATGCTCATGATGCTCCAGTAGATGTGACACAAATTGGGGTAAGCGAAATTGGTCAAAAAACCTGCAAATTGTGCTCTCATAATATATTGTGATGTCATAATGCGGATACATAATGACGTCATAATACATTGTGACGTCATAGTGCATACTAATTATGATGTCATCATATACTGTGACGTCATAATACATGCTCATGATGCTCCAGTAGATGTGACACAAATTGGGGTAAGCGAAATTGGTCATAAAACCTGCAAATTGTGCTGTCATTATATATTGTGATGTCATAATGCGGATACATTATGACGTCATAATACATTGTGACGTCATACTGCATACTAATTATGATGTCATCATATACTGTGACGTCATAATACATGGTCATGATGCTCCAGTAGATGTGACACAAATTGGGGTAAGAGAAATTGCTCATAATACCTGCATGTTGCGCTCTCATAATATATTGGGATGTCATAATACTGATACATTATGACGTCATAATACATTGTGACGTCATACTGCATACTAATTATGATGTCATCATATACTGTGACATCATGATACATGCTCATGATGCTCCAGTAGATGTGACACAAATTGTGGTAAGCGAAATTGGTCATAAAACCTGCAAATTGAGCTGTCATAATATATTGTGATGTCATAATGCGGATACATTATGACATCATAATGTATTGTGACGTCATAGTGCATACTAATTATGATGTCATCATATACTGTGACATCATAATACATGCTCATGATGCTCCAGTAGATGTGACACAAATTTGGGTAAGCGAAATTGGTCATAAAACCTGCAAATAGTACTCTCATAATATATTGTCATGTCATAATGCGGATACATTATGACGTCATAATACATTGTGACGTCATAGTGCATACTAATTATGATGTCATCATATACGGTGACATCATCATACATGGTCATGATGTTCCAGTAGATGTGACACAAATTGGGGTAGGAGAAATTGCTCATAATACATGCAAACTGCGCTCTCATAATATATTGTGATGTCATAATGCGGATACATTATGACGTCATAATACATTGTGACGTCATACTGCGTACTAATTATGATGTCCTCATATACTGTGACGTCATAATACATGCTCATGATGCTCCAGTAGATGTGACACAAATTGGGGTAAGCGAAATTGGTCATAAATCCTGCAAGTTGCGCTCATATAATATATTGTGACGTCATAATGTAGATACATTATGGCGTCATAATACATTGTGACGTCATAGTGCATACTAATTATGATGTCATCATATACTGTGATGTCATAATACATGCTCATGATGCTCCAGTAGATGTGACACAAATTGGGGTAAGAGAAATTGGTCATAAAACCTGCAAATTGCGCTCTCATAATATATTGTGTTGTCATAATG
This sequence comes from Aotus nancymaae, assembly GCF_030222135.1. NCBI lineage: Eukaryota > Metazoa > Chordata > Mammalia > Primates > Aotidae > Aotus > Aotus nancymaae. The sequence continues at coordinate 10,713,497 of NW_026988519.1, read as the reverse complement.
TGGATACATTATGGCGTCATAATACATTGTGACGTCATAGTGCATACTAATTATGATGTCATCATATACTGTGACATCATAATACATGCTCATGATGCTCCAGTAGATGTGACACAAATTGGGGTTAGAGAAATGGGTCACAATACCTGCAAATTGCGCTCTAATCATATATTGTGAGGTCATAATGCGGATACATTATGACGTCATAATACATTGTGACGTCATACTGCATACTAATTATGATGTCATCATATACTGTGACGTCATAATACATGCTCATGATCCTCCAGTAGATGCGACACAAATTGGGGTAAGAGAAGTTGCTCATAATACCTGCAAATTGCGCTCTCGTAATATATTGTGATGTCATAATGCGGATACATTATGACGTCATAGTACATTGTGACGTCATAGTGCATACTATTTATGATGTCATCATTTACTGTGACGTCATAATACATGCTCATGATGCTCCAGTAGATGTGACACACATTGGGGTAAGAGAAATTGTGCATAATACCTGCAAATTGCGCTCTCAAAATATATTGTGATGCCATAGTGCGGATACATTATGACGTCATAATACATTGTGACGTCATACTGCATACTAATTATGATGTCATCATATACTGTGACGTCATAATACATGCTCATGATGCTCCAGTAGATGTGACACAAATTGTGGTTGGAGAAATGGGTCACAATACCTGCAAATTGCGCTCTCATCATATATTGTGATGTCATAATGCGGATACATTATGACGTGATAATACATTGTGACGTCATACTGCTTACTAATTATGATGTCATCATATACTGTGACGTCATAATACATGCTCATGATGCTCCAGTAGATGTGACACAAATTGGGGTAAGAGAATTTGCTCATAATAGCTGCAAATTGCGCTCTCAAAATATATTGTGATGTCATAATGCGGATATATTATGACGTCATAGTACATTGTGACGTCATACTGCATACTAATTATGATGTCATCATTTACTGTGACATCATAATACATGCTCATGATGCTCCAGTAGATGTGACACAAATTGGGGTAAGAGAAATTGCTCATAATACCTGCATGTTGCGCTCTCATAATATAGTGTGATGTCATAATGCGGATACATTATGACGGCATAATATATTGTGACGTCATTGTGCATACTAATTATGATGTCATCATATACTGTGACGTCATAATACATGCTCATGATGCTCCAGTAGATGTGACACAAATTGGGGTAAGAGAAAATGGTCATAAAACCTGCAAATTGTGCTCTCATAATATATTGTGATGTCATAATGCGGATACATTATGATGTCATAATACATTGTGACATCATAGTGCATACTAATTATGATGTCAACATATATTGTGACGTCATAATACATGGTCATGATGCTCCAGTAGATGTGACACAAATTGGGGTAAGAGAAATTGCTCATAATACCTGCAAATTGCGCTCTCAAAATACATTGTGATGTCATAATGCGGATACATTATGACGTCATAATACATTGTGACGTCATACGGCATACTAATTATGATGTCATCATATGCTGTGACGTCATAATACAGGCTCATGATGCTCCAGTAGATGTGAAACAAATTGGGGTAAGCGAAATTGGTCATAAAACCTGCAAATTGCGCTCTCATAATATACTGTGATGTCATAATGCGGATACATTACGGCATCATAATACATTGTGACGTCATAGTGCATACTAATTATGATGTCATCATAAACTGTGACGTCATAATACATGCTCATGATGCTCCAGTAGATGTGACACAAATTGGAGTAAGCCAAATTGGTCATAAAACCTGCAAATTGCGCTCCCATAATATATGGTGATGTCATAATGCGGATACATTATGACGTCATAATACATTGTGACGTCATACTGCATACTAATTATGATGTCATCATATACTGTGACGTCATAATACATGCTCATGATGCTCCAGTAGATGTGACACAAATTGTGGTAAGCGAAATTGGTCATAAAACCTGCAAATTGCACTGTCATAATATATTGTGATGTCATAATGCGGATACATTATGACATCATAATATATTGTGACGTCATAGTGCATACTAATTATGATGTCATCATATACTGTGACGTCATAATACATGTTCATGATGCTCCAGTAGATTTGACACAAATTGTGGTAAGCGAAATTGGTCATACAACCTGCAAATCGCGCACTCATAATATATTGTGATGTCATAATGCGGATACATTATGACGGCATAATATATTGTGACGTCATTGTGCATACTAATTATGATGTCATCATATACTGTGACGTCATAATACATGCTCATGATGCTCCAGTAGATGTGACACAAATTGGGGTAAGAGAAAATGGTCATAAAACCTGCAAATTGTGCTCTCATAATATATTGTGATGTCATAATGCGGATACATTATGATGTCATAATACATTGTGACATCATAGTGCATACTAATTATGATGTCAACATATATTGTGACGTCATAATACATGGTCATGATGCTCCAGTAGATGTGACACAAATTGGGGTAAGAGAAATTGCTCATAATACCTGCAAATTGCGCTCTCAAAATACATTGTGATGTCATAATGCGGATACATTATGACGTCATAATACATTGTGACATCATACTGCATACTAATTATGATGTCATCATATACTGTGACGTCATAATACATGCACATGATGCTCCAGTAGATGTGACACAAATTGGGGTAAGCGAAATTGGTCATAAAACCCGCAAATTGCGCTCTCATAATATATTGTGATGTCATAATGCGGATACATTATGACGTCATAATACATTGTGACGTCATAGTGTATACTAATTATGATGTCGTCATATACTGTGACGTCATAATACATGCTCATGATGCTCCAGTAGATGTGACACAAATTGGGGTAAGAGAAATTGCTCATAATATCTACGTGTTGGGCTCTCATAATATATTGGGATGTCATAGTGCGGATATATTATGACGTCATAATACATTGTGACGTCATACTGCATACTAATAATGATGTCATCATATACTGTGACGTCATAATACATGCTCATGTTGCTCCAGTAGATGTGACACAAATTGGGGTAAGAGAAATTGGTCATAAAACCTGCAAATTGCGCTCACATAATATATTGTGTTGTCATAATGTGGATACATTATGACGTCATAATACATTGTGACGTCATAGTGCATAGTATTTATGATGTCATCATATACTGTGACGTCATAATACATGCTCATGTTACTCCAGTAGATGTGACACAAATTGGGGTAAGGGAAATGGGTCACAATACCTGAAAATTGCGCTCTCATCATATATTGTGATGTCATAATGCGGATACATTATGACGTCATAATACATTGTGACATCATAGTGCATACTAATTATGATGTCATCATATACTGTGACATCATAATACATGCTCATGATGCTCCAGTAGATGTGACACAAATTGGGGTTAAAGAACTGGGTCACAATACTTGCAAATTGCGCTCTAATCATATATTGTGATGTCATCATGCGGATACATTATGACGTCATAATACATTGTGACGTCATACTGCATACTAATTATGATGTCATCATATACTGTGACGTCATAATACATGCTCATGATGCTCCAGTAGATGTGACACAAATTGTGGTAAGCGAAATTGGTCATAAAACCTGCAAATTGCACTGTCATAATATATTGTGAGGTCATAATGCGGATACATTATGACATCATAATATATTGTGACGTCATAGTGCATACTAATTATGATGTCATCATATACTGTGACGTCATAATACATGTTCATGATGCTCCAGTAGATTTGACACAAATTGTGGTAAGCGAAATTGGTCATAAAACCTGCAAATCGCGCACTCATAATATATTGTGATGTCATAATGCGGATACATTATGACGGCATAATATATTGTGACGTCATTGTGCATACTAATTATGATGTCATCATATACTGTGACGTCATAATACATGCTCATGATGCTCCAGTAGATGTGACACAAATTGGGGTAAGAGAAAATGGTCATAAAACCTGCAAATTGTGCTCTCATAATATATTGTGATGTCATAATGCGGATACATTATGATGTCATAATACATTGTGACATCATAGTGCATACTAATTATGATGTCAACATATATTGTGACGTCATAATACATGGTCATGATGCTCCAGTAGATGTGACACAAATTGGGGTAAGAGAAATTGCTCATAATACCTGCAAATTGCGCTCTCAAAATACATTGTGATGTCATAATGCGGATACATTAGGACGTCATAATACATTGTGACGTCATAGTGCATACTAATTATGATGTCATCATATGCTGTGACGTCATAATACAGGCTCATGATGCTCCAGTAGATGTGAAACAAATTGGGGTAAGCGAAATTGGTCATAAAACCTGCAAATTGCGCTCTCATAATATACTGTGATGTCATATTGCGGATACATTACGGCATCATAATACATTGTGACGTCATAGTGCATACTAATTATGATGTCATCATATACTGTGACGTCATAATACATGCTCATGATGCTCCAGTAGATGTGACACAAATTGGGGTAAGCGAAATTGGTCATAAAACCTGCAAATTGCGCTCACATAATATATTGTGATGTCATAATGCGGATACATTATGACGTCATAATATATTGTGACGTCATAGTGCATACTAATTATGATGTCATCATAAACTGTGACATCATAATACATGCTCATGATGCTCCAGCACATGTGACACAAATTGGGGTAAGCGAAATTGGTCATAAAACCTGCAAATTGTGCTCTCATAATATATTGTGATGTCATAATGCGGATACATTATGACGTCATAATACATTGTGACGTCATAGTGCATACTAATTATGATGTCATCATATACTGTGACGTCATAATACATGCTCATGATGCTCCAGTAGATGTGACACAAATTGGGGTAAGCCAAATTGGTCATAAAACCTGCAAATTGCGCTCCCATAATATATGGTGATGTCATAATGCGGATACATTATGACGTCATAATACATTGTGACGTCATACTGCATACTAATTATGATGTCATCATATACTGTGACGTCATAATACATGCTCATGATGCTCCAGTAGATGTGACACAAATTGTGGTAAGCGAAATTGGTCATAAAACCTGCAAATTGCACTGTCATAATATATTGTGATGTCATAATGCGGATACATTATGACATCATAATATATTGTGACGTCTGAGTGCATACTAATTATGATGTCATCATATACTGTGACGTCATAATACATTTTCATGATGCTCCAGTAGATTTGACACAAATTGTGGTAAGCGAAATTGGTCATAAAACCTGCAAATCGCGCACTCATAATATATTGTGATGTCATAATGCGGATACATTATGACGGCATAATATATTGTGACGTCATTGTGCATACTAATTATGATGTCATCATATACTGTGACGTCATAATACATGCTCATGATGCTCGAGTAGATGTGACACAAATTGGGGTAAGAGAAATTGCTCATAATACCTGCAAATTGCGCTCTCAAAATACATTGTGATGTCATAATGCGGATACATTATGACGTCATAATACATTGTGACGTCATACTGCATACTAATTATGATGTCATCATATACTGTGACGTCATAATACATGCACATGATGCTCCAGTAGATGTGACACAAATTGGGGTAAGCGAAATTGGTCATAAAACCCGCAAATTTCGCTCTCATAATATATTGTGATGTCATAATGCGGATACATTATGACGTCATAATACATTGTGACGTCATAGTGTATACTAATTATGATGTCATCATATACTGTGACGTCATAATACATGCTCATGATGCTCCAGTAGATGTGACACAAATTGGGGTAAGAGAAATTGCTCATAATATCTACGTGTTGGGCTCTCATAATATATTGGGATGTCATAGTGCGGATATATTATGACGTCATAATACATTGTGACGTCATACTGCATACTAATAATGATGTCATCATATACTGTGACGTCATAATACATGCTCATGTTGCTCCAGTAGATGTGACACAAATTGGGGTAAGAGAAATTGGTCATAAAACCTGCAAATTGCGCTCACGTAATATATTGTGTCATAATGTGGATACATTATGACGTCATAATACATTGTGACGTCATAGTGCATAGTAATTATGATGTCATCATATACTGTGACGTCATAATACATGCTCATGTTACTCCAGTAGATGTGACACAAATTGCGGTAAGGGAAATGGGTCACAATACCTGAAAATTGCGCTCTCATCATATATTGTGATGTCATAATGCGGATACATTATGACGTCATAATACATTGTGACGTCATAGTGCATACTAATTATGATGTCATCATATACTGTGACATCATAATACATGCTCATGATGCTCCAGTAGATGTGACACAAATTGGGGTTAGAGAACTGGGTCACAATACTTGCAAATTGCGCTCTAATCATATATTGTGATGTCATCATGCGGATACATTATGACGTCATAATACATTGTGACGTCATACTGCATACTAATTATGATGTCATCATATACTGTGACGTCATAATACATGCTCATGATGCTCCAGTAGATGCGACACAAATTGGGGTAAGAGAATTTGCTCATAATACCTGCAAATTGCGCTCTCGTAATATATTGTGAAGTCATAATGCGGATACATTATGACGTCATAGTACATTGTGACGTCATAGTGCATAATATTTATGATGTTATCATTTACTGAGACGTCATAATACATGCTCATGATGCTCCAGTAGATGTGGCACAAATTGGGGTAAGAGAAATTGCTCATAATACCTGCATGTTGCGCTCTCATAGTATATTGTGATGTCATAATGCGGATACATTATGACGTCATAATACATTGTGGCATCATACTACATACTAATTATGATGTCATCATATACTGTGACATCATAATACATGCTCATGATGCTTCAGTAGATGTTACACAAATTGTGGTAAGCGAAATTGGTCATAAAACCTGCAAATTGCGCTCTCATAATATATTGTGATGTCAAAATGCGGATATATTATGACGTCATAAAATATTGTGACGTCATAGTGCATACTAATTATGATGTCATCATATACTGTGATGTCATAATACATGCTCATGATGCTCCAGTAGATGTGACACAAATTGGGGTAAGCGAAATTGGTCATAAAACCTGCAAATTGTGCTCTCATAATATATTGTGATATCATAATGCGGATACATTATGACGTCATAATACATTGTGATGTCATACTGCATACTAATTATGATGTCATCATATACTGTGACGTCATATTACATGCTCATGATGCTCCAGTAGATGTGACACAAATTGGGGTAAGCGAAATTGGTCATAAAACCTGCAAATTGCGCTCACATAATATATTGTGATGTCATAATGCGGATACATTATGACGTCATAATATATTGTGACGTCATAGTGCATACTAATTATGATGTCATCATAAACTGTGACATCATAATACATGCTCATGGTGCTCCAGCACATGTGACACAAATTGGGGTAAGCGAAATTGGTCATAAAACCTGCAAATTGTGCTCTCATAATATATTGTGATGTCTTAATGCGGATACATTATGACGTCATAATACATTGTGACATCATAGTGCATACTAATTATGATGTCATCATATACTATGACGTCATAATACATGCTCATGATGCTCCAGTAGATGTGACACAAATTGGGGTAAGAGAAAATGGTCATAAAACCTGCAAATTGTGCTCTCATAATATATTGTGATGTCATAATGCGGATACATTATGATGTCATATTACATTGTGACATCATAGTGCATACTAATTATGATGTCAACATATATTGTGACGTCATAATACATGCTCATTATGCTCCAGTAGATGTGACACAAATTGGGGTAAGAGAAATTGCTCATAATACCTGCAAATTGCGCTCTCAAAATACATTGTGATGTCATAATGCGGATACATTATGACGTCATAATACATTGTGAAGTCATAGTGCATACTAATTATGATGTCATCATATACTGTGATGTCATCATACATGCTCATGATGCTCCAGTACATGTGACACAAATTGGGGTAAGCGAAATTGGTCATAAAACCTGCAAATTGCGCTCCCATAATATATTGTGATGTCATAATGCGGATACATTATGACGTCATAATACATTGTGACGTCATACTGCATACTAATTATGATGTCATCATATACTGTGACGTCATAATACATGCTCGTGATGCTCCAGTAGATGTGACACAAATTGGGGTAAGAGAAATTGCTCATTATACCTGCATGTTGCGCTCTCATAATATATTGTGATGTCATAATGCGGATACATTATGACGTCATAATACATTGTGACGTCATACTGCATACTAATTATGATGTCATCATATACTGTGACGTCATAATACATGCTCATGATGCTCCAGTAGATGTGACACAAATTGGGGTAAGCGAAATTGGTCATAAAACCTGTAAGTTGCGCTCTCATAATATATTGTGATGTCATAATGCGGATACATTATGACGTCAAAATACATTGTGATGTCATAGTGCATACTAATAATGATGTCATCATATACTGTGACGTCATAATACATGCTCATGTTGCTCCAGTAGATGTGACACAAATTGGGGCATGAGAAATTGGTCATAAAACCTGCAAATTGCGCTCACATAATATATTGTGTTGTCATAATGTGGATACATTATGACGTCATAACACATTGTGACGTCATAGTGCATAGTAATTATGATGTCATCATATACTGTGACGTCATAATACATGCTCATGATACTCCAGTAGATGTGACACAAATTGGGGTAAGAGAAATGGGTCACAATACCTGAAAATTGCGCTCTCATCATATATTGTGATGTCATAATGCGGATATATTATGACGTCATAATACATTGTGACGTCATAGTGCATACTAATTATGATGTCATCATATACTGTGACGTCATAATACATGCTCATGATGCTCCAGCAGATATGACACAAAATGGGGTAAGCGAAATTGGTCATACAACCTGCAAATTGCGCTCTCATAATATATTGTGATGTCATAATGCGGATACATTATGACGTCATAATATATTGTGACGTCATAGTGCATCCGAATTATGATGTCATCATATACTGTGATGTCATAATACATGCTCATGATGCTCCAGTAGATGTGACACAAATTGGGGTAAGAGAAATTGCTCATAATACCTGAAAATTGCACTCTCATAATATAATGTGATGTCATAATGCGGATACATTATGACGTCTTAATACATTGTGACGTCATACTGGATACTAATTATGATGTCATCATATACAGTGACGTCATAATACATGCTCATGATGCTCCAGTAGATGTGACACAAATTGGGGTAAGAGAAATTGCTCATAATACCTGCAAATTGCGCTCTCATAATATATTGTGATGTCATAATGCGGATACATTATGACACCGTAATACTTTTTGACGTCATAGTGCATACTAATAAAGATGTCATCATATACTGTGATGTCATAATACATGCTCATGATGCTCCAGTAGATGTGACACAAATTGGGGTAAGAGAAATTGGTCATAAAACCTGCAAATTGCGCTCTCATAATATATTGTGTTTTCATAATGTGAATACATTATGACGTCATAATACATTGTGACGTCATAGTGCATACTAATTATGATGTCATCATATACTGTGACGTCATAATACATGCTCATGATGCTCCAGTAGATGCGACACAAATTGGGGTAAGAGAAGTTGCTCATAATACCTGCATGTTGCGCTCTCATAATATATTGTGATGTCATAATGCGGATACATTATGACGTCATAATACATTGTGACGTCATAGTGCATACTAATTATGATGTCATCATATACTGTGATGTCATAATACATGCTCATGATGCTCCAGTAGATGTGAGACAAATTGGGGTAAGAGAAATTGCTCATAATACCTGCATGTTGCGCTCTCATAATATATTGTGATGTCATAATGCGGATACATTACGACATCATAATACATTGTGACATCATAGTGTATACTAGTTATGATGTCATCATATGCTGTGACGTCATAATACAGGCTCATGATGCTCCAGTAGATGTGAAACAAATTGGGGTAAGCGAAATTGGTCATAAAACCTGCAAATTGCGCTCTCATAATATACTGTGATGTCATAATGCGGATACATTACGGCATCATAATATATTGTGACATCATAGTGCATACTAATTATGATGTCATCATATACTGTGACGTCATAATACATGCTCATGATGCTCCAGTAGATGTGACACAAATTGGGGTAAGCGAAATTGGTCATAAAACCTGCAAATTACGCTCTCATAATATATTGTGATGTCATAATGCGGATACATTACGGCGTCATAATACATTGTGAAGTCATAGTGCATACTAATTATGATGTCATCATATACTTTGACGTCATAATACATGCTCATGATGCTCCAGTAGATGTGACACAAATTGGGGTAAGCGAAATTGGTCATAAAACCTGCAAATTGCGCTCACATAATATATTGTGATGTCATAATGCGGATACATTATGACGTCATAATATATTGTGACGTCATAGTGCATACTAATTATGATGTCATCATAAACTGTGACATCATAATACATGCTCATGATGCTCCAGCAGATGTGACACAAATTGGGGTAAGCGAAATTGGTCATAAAACCAGCAAATTGTGCTCTCATAATATATTGTGATGTCATAATGCGGATACATTATGACGTCATAATACATTGTGACGTCATAGTGCATACTAATTATGATGTCATCATATACTGTGACGTCATCATACATGCTCATGATGCTCCAGTAGATGTGACACAAATTGGGGTAAGCGAAATTGGTCATAAAACCTGCAAATTGCGCTCCCATAATATATTGTGATGTCATAATGCGGATACATTATGACGTCATAATACATTGTGACGTCATACTGCATACTAATTATGATGTCATCATATACTGTGACGTCATAATACATGCTCATGATGCTCCAGTAGATGTGACACAAATTGTGGTAAGCGAAATTGGTCATAAAACCTGCAAATTGCACTGTCATAATATATTGTGATGTCATAATGCGGATACATTATGACATCATAATATATTGTGACGTCATAGTGCATACTAATTATGATGTCATTATATACTGTGACGTCATAATACATGCTCATGATGCTCCAGTAGTTGTGACACAAATTGGGGTAAGCGAAATTGGTCATAAAACCTGCAAATTGTGCTCTCATAATATATTGTGATGTCATAATGCGGATACATTATGACGTCATAATACATTGTGACATCATAGTGCATACTAATTATGATGTCATCATATACTGTGACATCATAATACATGCTCATGATGCTCCAGTAGATGTGACACAAATTGGGGTTAAAGAACTGGGTCACAATACTTGCAAATTGCGCTCTAATCATATATTGTGATGTCATCATGCGGATACATTATGACGTCATAATACATTGTGACGTCATACTGCATACTAATTATGATGTCATCATATACTGTGACGTCATAATACATGCTCATGATGCTCCAGTAGATGTGACACAAATTGTGGTAAGCGAAATTGGTCATAAAACCTGCAAATTGCACTGTCATAATATATTGTGAGGTCATAATGCGGATACATTATGACATCATAATATATTGTGACGTCATAGTGCATACTAATTATGATGTCATCATATACTGTGACGTCATAATACATGTTCATGATGCTCCAGTAGATTTGACACAAATTGTGGTAAGCGAAATTGGTCATAAAACCTGCAAATCGCGCACTCATAATATATTGTGATGTCATAATGCGGATACATTATGACGGCATAATATATTGTGACGTCATTGTGCATACTAATTATGATGTCATCATATACTGTGACGTCATAATACATGCTCATGATGCTCCAGTAGATGTGACACAAATTGGGGTAAGAGAAAATGGTCATAAAACCTGCAAATTGTGCTCTCATAATATATTGTGATGTCATAATGCGGATACATTATGATGTCATAATACATTGTGACATCATAGTGCATACTAATTATGATGTCAACATATATTGTGACGTCATAATACATGGTCATGATGCTCCAGTAGATGTGACACAAATTGGGGTAAGAGAAATTGCTCATAATACCTGCAAATTGCGCTCTCAAAATACATTGTGATGTCATAATGCGGATACATTAGGACGTCATAATACATTGTGACGTCATAGTGCATACTAATTATGATGTCATCATATGCTGTGACGTCATAATACAGGCTCATGATGCTCCAGTAGATGTGAAACAAATTGGGGTAAGCGAAATTGGTCATAAAACCTGCAAATTGCGCTCTCATAATATACTGTGATGTCATATTGCGGATACATTACGGCATCATAATACATTGTGACGTCATAGTGCATACTAATTATGATGTCATCATATACTGTGACGTCATAATACATGCTCATGATGCTCCAGTAGATGTGACACAAATTGGGGTAAGCGAAATTGGTCATAAAACCTGCAAATTGCGCTCACATAATATATTGTGATGTCATAATGCGGATACATTATGACGTCATAATATATTGTGACGTCATAGTGCATACTAATTATGATGTCATCATAAACTGTGACATCATAATACATGCTCATGATGCTCCAGCACATGTGACACAAATTGGGGTAAGCGAAATTGGTCATAAAACCTGCAAAATGTGCTCTCATAATATATTGTGATGTCATAATGCGGATACATTATGACGTCATAATACATTGTGACGTCATAGTGCATACTAATTATGATGTCATCATATACTGTGACGTCATAATACATGCTCATGATGCTCCAGTAGATGTGACACAAATTGGGGTAAGCCAAATTGGTCATAAAACCTGCAAATTGCGCTCCCATAATATATGGTGATGTCATAATGCGGATACATTATGACGTCATAATACATTGTGACGTCATACTGCATACTAATTATGATGTCATCATATACTGTGACGTCATAATACATGCTCATGATGCTCCAGTAGATGTGACACAAATTGTGGTAAGCGAAATTGGTCATAAAACCTGCAAATTGCACTGTCATAATATATTGTGATGTCATAATGCGGATACATTATGACATCATAATATATTGTGACGTCTGAGTGCATACTAATTATGATGTCATCATATACTGTGACGTCATAATACATTTTCATGATGCTCCAGTAGATTTGACACAAATTGTGGTAAGCGAAATTGGTCATAAAACCTGCAAATCGCGCACTCATAATATATTGTGATGTCATAATGCGGATACATTATGACGGCATAATATATTGTGACGTCATTGTGCATACTAATTATGATGTCATCATATACTGTGACGTCATAATACATGCTCATGATGCTCGAGTAGATGTGACACAAATTGGGGTAAGAGAAATTGCTCATAATACCTGCAAATTGCGCTCTCAAAATACATTGTGATGTCATAATGCGGATACATTATGACGTCATAATACATTGTGACGTCATACTGCATACTAATTATGATGTCATCATATACTGTGACGTCATAATACATGCACATGATGCTCCAGTAGATGTGACACAAATTGGGGTAAGCGAAATTGGTCATAAAACCCGCAAATTTCGCTCTCATAATATATTGTGATGTCATAATGCGGATACATTATGACGTCATAATACATTGTGACGTCATAGTGTATACTAATTATGATGTCATCATATACTGTGACGTCATAATACATGCTCATGATGCTCCAGTAGATGTGACACAAATTGGGGTAAGAGAAATTGCTCATAATATCTACGTGTTGGGCTCTCATAATATATTGGGATGTCATAGTGCGGATATATTATGACGTCATAATACATTGTGACGTCATACTGCATACTAATAATGATGTCATCATATACTGTGACGTCATAATACATGCTCATGTTGCTCCAGTAGATGTGACACAAATTGGGGTAAGAGAAATTGGTCATAAAACCTGCAAATTGCGCTCACGTAATATATTGTGTCATAATGTGGATACATTATGACGTCATAATACATTGTGACGTCATAGTGCATAGTAATTATGATGTCATCATATACTGTGACGTCATAATACATGCTCATGTTACTCCAGTAGATGTGACACAAATTGGGGTAAGGGAAATGGGTCACAATACCTGAAAATTGCGCTCTCATCATATATTGTGATGTCATAATGCGGATACATTATGACGTCATAATACATTGTGACGTCATAGTGCATACTAATTATGATGTCATCATATACTGTGACATCATAATACATGCTCATGATGCTCCAGTAGATGTGACACAAATTGGGGTTAGAGAACTGGGTCACAATACTTGCAAATTGCGCTCTAATCATATATTGTGATGTCATCATGCGGATACATTATGACGTCATAATACATTGTGACGTCATACTGCATACTAATTATGATGTCATCATATACTGTGACGTCATAATACATGCTCATGATGCTCCAGTAGATGCGACACAAATTGGGGTAAGAGAATTTGCTCATAATACCTGCAAATTGCGCTCTCGTAATATATTGTGAAGTCATAATGCGGATACATTATGACGTCATAGTACATTGTGACGTCATAGTGCATAATATTTATGATGTTATCATTTACTGAGACGTCATAATACATGCTCATGATGCTCCAGTAGATGTGGCACAAATTGGGGTAAGAGAAATTGCTCATAATACCTGCATGTTGCGCTCTCATAGTATATTGTGATGTCATAATGCGGATACATTATGACGTCATAATACATTGTGGCATCATACTACATACTAATTATGATGTCATCATATACTGTGACATCATAATACATGCTCATGATGCTTCAGTAGATGTTACACAAATTGTGGTAAGCGAAATTGGTCATAAAACCTGCAAATTGCGCTCTCATAATATATTGTGATGTCAAAATGCGGATATATTATGACGTCATAAAATATTGTGACGTCATAGTGCATACTAATTATGATGTCATCATATACTGTGATGTCATAATACATGCTCATGATGCTCCAGTAGATGTGACACAAATTGGGGTAAGCGAAATTGGTCATAAAACCTGCAAATTGTGCTCTCATAATATATTGTGATATCATAATGCGGATACATTATGACGTCATAATACATTGTGATGTCATACTGCATACTAATTATGATGTCATCATATACTGTGACGTCATATTACATGCTCATGATGCTCCAGTAGATGTGACACAAATTGGGGTAAGCGAAATTGGTCATAAAACCTGCAAATTGCGCTCACATAATATATTGTGATGTCATAATGCGGATACATTATGACGTCATAATATATTGTGACGTCATAGTGCATACTAATTATGATGTCATCATAAACTGTGACATCATAATACATGCTCATGGTGCTCCAGCACATGTGACACAAATTGGGGTAGCGAAATTGGTCATAAAACCTGCAAATTGTGCTCTCATAATATATTGTGATGTCTTAATGCGGATACATTATGACGTCATAATACATTGTGACATCATAGTGCATACTAATTATGATGTCATCATATACTATGACGTCATAATACATGCTCATGATGCTCCAGTAGATGTGACACAAATTGGGGTAAGAGAAAATGGTCATAAAACCTGCAAATTGTGCTCTCATAATATATTGTGATGTCATAATGCGGATACATTATGATGTCATATTACATTGTGACATCATAGTGCATACTAATTATGATGTCAACATATATTGTGACGTCATAATACATGCTCATTATGCTCCAGTAGATGTGACACAAATTGGGGTAAGAGAAATTGCTCATAATACCTGCAAATTGCGCTCTCAAAATACATTGTGATGTCATAATGCGGATACATTATGACGTCATAATACATTGTGAAGTCATAGTGCATACTAATTATGATGTCATCATATACTGTGATGTCATCATACATGCTCATGATGCTCCAGTACATGTGACACAAATTGGGGTAAGCGAAATTGGTCATAAAACCTGCAAATTGCGCTCCCATAATATATTGTGATGTCATAATGCGGATACATTATGACGTCATAATACATTGTGACGTCATACTGCATACTAATTATGATGTCATCATATACTGTGACGTCATAATACATGCTCGTGATGCTCCAGTAGATGTGACACAAATTGGGGTAAGAGAAATTGCTCATTATACCTGCATGTTGCGCTCTCATAATATATTGTGATGTCATAATGCGGATACATTATGACGTCATAATACATTGTGACGTCATACTGCATACTAATTATGATGTCATCATATACTGTGACGTCATAATACATGCTCATGATGCTCCAGTAGATGTGACACAAATTGCGGTAAGCGAAATTGGTCATAAAACCTGTAAGTTGCGCTCTCATAATATATTGTGATGTCATAATGCGGATACATTATGACGTCAAAATACATTGTGATGTCATAGTGCATACTAATAATGATGTCATCATATACTGTGACGTCATAATACATGCTCATGTTGCTCCAGTAGATGTGACACAAATTGGGGCATGAGAAATTGGTCATAAAACCTGCAAATTGCGCTCACATAATATATTGTGTTGTCATAATGTGGATACATTATGACGTCATAACACATTGTGACGTCATAGTGCATAGTAATTATGATGTCATCATATACTGTGACGTCATAATACATGCTCATGATACTCCAGTAGATGTGACACAAATTGGGGTAAGAGAAATGGGTCACAATACCTGAAAATTGCGCTCTCATCATATATTGTGATGTCATAATGCGGATATATTATGACGTCATAATACATTGTGACGTCATAGTGCATACTAATTATGATGTCATCATATACTGTGACGTCATAATACATGCTCATGATGCTCCAGCAGATATGACACAAAATGGGGTAAGCGAAATTGGTCATACAACCTGCAAATTGCGCTCTCATAATATATTGTGATGTCATAATGCGGATACATTATGACGTCATAATATATTGTGACGTCATAGTGCATCCGAATTATGATGTCATCATATACTGTGATGTCATAATACATGCTCATGATGCTCCAGTAGATGTGACACAAATTGGGGTAAGAGAAATTGCTCATAATACCTGAAAATTGCACTCTCATAATATAATGTGATGTCATAATGCGGATACATTATGACGTCTTAATACATTGTGACGTCATACTGGATACTAATTATGATGTCATCATATACAGTGACGTCATAATACATGCTCATGATGCTCCAGTAGATGTGACACAAATTGGGGTAAGAGAAATTGCTCATAATACCTGCAAATTGCGCTCTCATAATATATTGTGATGTCATAATGCGGATACATTATGACACCGTAATACTTTTTGACGTCATAGTGCATACTAATAAAGATGTCATCATATACTGTGATGTCATAATACATGCTCATGATGCTCCAGTAGATGTGACACAAATTGCGGTAAGAGAAATTGGTCATAAAACCTGCAAATTGCGCTCTCATAATATATTGTGTTTTCATAATGTGAATACATTATGACGTCATAATACATTGTGACGTCATAGTGCATACTAATTATGATGTCATCATATACTGTGACGTCATAATACATGCTCATGATGCTCCAGTAGATGCGACACAAATTGGGGTAAGAGAAGTTGCTCATAATACCTGCATGTTGCGCTCTCATAATATATTGTGATGTCATAATGCGGATACATTATGACGTCATAATACATTGTGACGTCATAGTGCATACTAATTATGATGTCATCATATACTGTGATGTCATAATACATGCTCATGATGCTCCAGTAGATGTGAGACAAATTGGGGTAAGAGAAATTGCTCATAATACCTGCATGTTGCGCTCTCATAATATATTGTGATGTCATAATGCGGATACATTACGACATCATAATACATTGTGACATCATAGTGTATACTAGTTATGATGTCATCATATGCTGTGACGTCATAATACAGGCTCATGATGCTCCAGTAGATGTGAAACAAATTGGGGTAAGCGAAATTGGTCATAAAACCTGCAAATTGCGCTCTCATAATATACTGTGATGTCATAATGCGGATACATTACGGCATCATAATATATTGTGACATCATAGTGCATACTAATTATGATGTCATCATATACTGTGACGTCATAATACATGCTCATGATGCTCCAGTAGATGTGACACAAATTGGGGTAAGCGAAATTGGTCATAAAACCTGCAAATTACGCTCTCATAATATATTGTGATGTCATAATGCGGATACATTACGGCGTCATAATACATTGTGAAGTCATAGTGCATACTAATTATGATGTCATCATATACTTTGACGTCATAATACATGCTCATGATGCTCCAGTAGATGTGACACAAATTGGGGTAAGCGAAATTGGTCATAAAACCTGCAAATTGCGCTCACATAATATATTGTGATGTCATAATGCGGATACATTATGACGTCATAATATATTGTGACGTCATAGTGCATACTAATTATGATGTCATCATAAACTGTGACATCATAATACATGCTCATGATGCTCCAGCAGATGTGACACAAATTGGGGTAAGCGAAATTGGTCATAAAACCAGCAAATTGTGCTCTCATAATATATTGTGATGTCATAATGCGGATACATTATGACGTCATAATACATTGTGACGTCATAGTGCATACTAATTATGATGTCATCATATACTGTGACGTCATCATACATGCTCATGATGCTCCAGTAGATGTGACACAAATTGGGGTAAGCGAAATTGGTCATAAAACCTGCAAATTGCGCTCCCATAATATATTGTGATGTCATAATGCAGATACATTATGACGTCATAATACATTGTGACGTCATACTGCATACTAATTATGATGTCATCATATACTGTGACGTCATAATACATGCTCATGATGCTCCAGTAGATGTGACACAAATTGTGGTAAGCGAAATTGGTCATAAAACCTGCAAATTGCACTGTCATAATATATTGTGATGTCATAATGCGGATACATTATGACATCATAATATATTGTGACGTCATAGTGCATACTAATTATGATGTCATTATATACTGTGACGTCATAATACATGCTCATGATGCTCCAGTAGTTGTGACACAAATTGGGGTAAGCGAAATTGGTCATAAAACCTGCAAATTGTGCTCTCATAATATATTGTGATGTCATAATGCGGATACATTATGACGTCATAATACATTGTGACGTCATAGTGCATACTAATTATGATGTCATCATATACTGTGACGTCATCATACATGGTCATGATGTTCCAGTAGATGTGACACAAATTGGGGTAAGAGAAATTGCTCATAATACCTGCATGTTGCGCTCTCATAATATATTGTGATGTCATAATGCGGAGACATTATGACGTCATAATACATTGTGACGCCATACTGCATACTAATTATGATGTCATCATATACTGTGACGTCATAATACATGTTCATGATGCTCCAGTAGATTTGACACAAATTGTGGTAAGCGAAATTGGTCATAAAACCTGCAAATTGCGCACTCATAATATATTGTGATGTCATAATGCGGATACATTATGACGTCATAATATATTGTGACGTCATTGTGCATACTAATTATGATGTCATCATATACTGTGACGTCATAATACATGCTCATGATGCTCCAGTAGATGTGACACAAATTGGGGTAAGAGAAAATGGTCATAAAACCTGCAAATTGTGCTCTCATAATATATTGTGATGTCATAATGCGGATACATTATGACGTCATAATACATTGTGACGTCATAGTGCATACTAATTATGATGTCATCATATACTGTGATGTCATAATACTTGCTCATGATGCTCCAGTAGATGTGAGACAAATTGGGGTAAGAGAAATTGCTCATAATACCTGCATGTTGCGCTCTCATAATATATTGTGATGTCATAATGCGGATACATTACGACATCATAATACATTGTGACATCATAGTGTATACTAGTTATGATGTCATCATATGCTGTGACGTCATAATACAGGCTCATGATGCTCCAGTAGATGTGAAACAAATTGGGGTAAGCGAAATTGGTCATAAAACCTGCAAATTGCGCTCTCATAATATACTGTGATGTCATAATGCGGATACATTACGGCATCATAATATATTGTGACATCATAGTGCATACTAATTATGATGTCATCATATACTGTGACGTCATAATACATGCTCATGATGCTCCAGTAGATGTGACACAAATTGGGGTAAGCGAAATTGGTCATAAAACCTGCAAATTACGCTCTCATAATATATTGTGATGTCATAATGCGGATACATTACGGCGTCATAATACATTGTGAAGTCATAGTGCATACTAATTATGATGTCATCATATACTTTGACGTCATAATACATGCTCATGATGCTCCAGTAGATGTGACACAAATTGGGGTAAGCGAAATTGGTCATAAAACCTGCAAATTGCGCTCACATAATATATTGTGATGTCATAATGCGGATACATTATGACGTCATAATATATTGTGACGTCATAGTGCATACTAATTATGATGTCATCATAAACTGTGACATCATAATACATGCTCATGATGCTCCAGCAGATGTGACACAAATTGGGGTAAGCGAAATTGGTCATAAAACCAGCAAATTGTGCTCTCATAATATATTGTGATGTCATAATGCGGATACATTATGACGTCATAATACATTGTGACGTCATAGTGCATACTAATTATGATGTCATCATATACTGTGACGTCATCATACATGCTCATGATGCTCCAGTAGATGTGACACAAATTGGGGTAAGCGAAATTGGTCATAAAACCTGCAAATTGCGCTCCCATAATATATTGTGATGTCATAATGCGGATACATTATGACGTCATAATACATTGTGACGTCATACTGCATACTAATTATGATGTCATCATATACTGTGACGTCATAATACATGCTCATGATGCTCCAGTAGATGTGACACAAATTGTGGTAAGCGAAATTGGTCATAAAACCTGCAAATTGCACTGTCATAATATATTGTGATGTCATAATGCGGATACATTATGACATCATAATATATTGTGACGTCATAGTGCATACTAATTATGATGTCATTATATACTGTGACGTCATAATACATGCTCATGATGCTCCAGTAGTTGTGACACAAATTGGGGTAAGCGAAATTGGTCATAAAACCTGCAAATTGTGCTCTCATAATATATTGTGATGTCATAATGCGGATACATTATGACGTCATAATACATTGTGACGTCATAGTGCATACTAATTATGATGTCATCATATACTGTGACGTCATCATACAGGTCATGATGTTCCAGTAGATGTGACACAAATTGGGGTAAGAGAAATTGCTCATAATACCTGCATGTTGCGCTCTCATAATATATTGTGATGTCATAATGCGGAGACATTATGACGTCATAATACATTGTGACGCCATACTGCATACTAATTATGATGTCATCATATACTGTGACGTCATAATACATGTTCATGATGCTCCAGTAGATTTGACACAAATTGTGGTAAGCGAAATTGGTCATAAAACCTGCAAATTGCGCACTCATAATATATTGTGATGTCATAATGCGGATACATTATGACGTCATAATATATTGTGACGTCATTGTGCATACTAATTATGATGTCATCATATACTGTGACGTCATAATACATGCTCATGATGCTCCAGTAGATGTGACACAAATTGGGGTAAGAGAAAATGGTCATAAAACCTGCAAATTGTGCTCTCATAATATATTGTGATGTCATAATGCGGATACATTATGATGTCATAATACACTGTGACATCATACTGCATACTAATTATGATGTCAACATATATTGTGACGTCATAAGACATGGTCATGATGCTCCAGTAGATGTGACACAAATTGGGGTAAGAGAAATTGCTCATAATACCTCCAAATTGCGCTCTCAAAATACATTGTGATGTCATAATGCGGATACATTATGACGTCATAATACATTGTGACGTCATACTGCATACTAATTATGATGTCATCATATACTGTGACCTCATAATACATGCTCATGATGCTCCAGTAGATGTGACACAAATTGTGGTTGGAGAAATGGGTCAAAATACCTGCAAATTGCACTCTCATCATATATTGTGATGTCATAATGCGGATACATTATGACGTCATAATACATTGTGACGTCATACTGCTTACTAATTATGATGTCATCATATACTGTGACGTCATAATACATGCTCATGATGCTCCAGTAGATGTGACACAAATTGGGGTAAGAGAATTTGCTCATAAGAGCTGCAAATTGCGCTCTCAAAATATATTGTGATGTCATAATGCGGATACATTATGATGTCATAGTACATTGTGATGTCATACTGCATACTAATTATGATGTCATCATTTACTGTGACATCATAATACATGCTCATGATGCTCCAGTAGATGTGACACAAATTGGGGTAAGAGAAATTGCTCATAATACCTGCATGTTGCGCTCTCATAATATAGTGTGATGTCATAATGCGGATACATTATGACGTCATAATACATTGTGACGTCATACTGCATACTAATTATGATGTCATCATATACTGTGACATCATAATACATGCTCATGATGCTCCAGTAGATGTGACACAAATTGGGGTAAGCGAAATTGGTCATAAAACTTGTAAGTTGCGCTTTCATAATATATTGTGATGTCATAATGCGGATACATTATGACGTCATAATACATTGTGACGTCATAGTGCATACTAATTATGATGTCATCATATACTGTGATGTCATAATACATGCTCATGATGCTCCAGTAGATGTGACACAAATTGGGGTAAGAGAAATTGCTCATAATACCTGCATGTTGCGCTCTCATAATATATTGTGATGTCATAATGCGGAGACATTATGACGTCATAATACATTGTGACGCCATACTGCATACTAATTATGATGTCATCATATACTGTGACGTCATAATACATGTTCATGATGCTCCAGTAGATTTGACACAAATTGTGGTAAGCGAAATTGGTCATAAAACCTGCAAATTGCGCACTCATAATATATTGTGATGTCATAATGCGGATACATTATGACGTCATAATATATTGTGACGTCATTGTGCATACTAATTATGATGTCATCATATACTGTGACGTCATAATACATGCTCATGATGCTCCAGTAGATGTGACACAAATTGGGGTAAGAGAAAATGGTCATAAAACCTGCAAATTGTGCTCTCATAATATATTGTGATGTCATAATGCGGATACATTATGACGTCATAATACACTGTGACATCATACTGCATACTAATTATGATGTCAACATATATTGTGACGTCATAAGACATGGTCATGATGCTCCAGTAGATGTGACACAATTTGGGGTAAGAGAAATTGCTCATAATACCTGCAAATTGCGCTCTCAAAATACATTGTGATGTCATAATGCGGATACATTATGACGTCATAATACATTGTGACGTCATACTGCATACTAATTATGATGTCATCATATACTGTGACCTCATAATACATGCTCATGATGCTCCAGTAGATGTGACACAAATTGTGGTTGGAGAAATGGGTCAAAATACCTGCAAATTGCACTCTCATCATATATTGTGATGTCATAATGCGGATACATTATGACGTCATAATACATTGTGACGTCATACTGCTTACTAATTATGATGTCATCATATACTGTGACGTCATAATACATGCTCATGATGCTCCAGTAGATGTGACACAAATTGGGGTAAGAGAATTTGCTCATAAGAGCTGCAAATTGCGCTCTCAAAATATATTGTGATGTCATAATGCGGATACATTATGACGTCATAGTACATTGTGACGTCATACTGCATACTAATTATGATGTCATCATTTACTGTGACATCATAATACATGCTCATGATGCTCCAGTAGATGTGACACAAATTGGGGTAAGAGAAATTGCTCATAATACCTGCATGTTGCGCTCTCATAATATAGTGTGATGTCATAATGCGGATACATTATGACGTCATAATACATTGTGACGTCATACTGCATACTAATTATGATGTCATCATATACTGTGACATCATAATACATGCTCATGATGCTCCAGTAGATGTGACACAAATTGGGGTAAGCGAAATTGGTCATAAAACTTGTAAGTTGCGCTTTCATAATATATTGTGATGTCATAATGCGGATACATTATGACGTCATAATACATTGTGACGTCATAGTGCATACTAATTATGATGTCATCATATACTGTGATGTCATAATACATGCTCATGATGCTCCAGTAGATGTGACACAAATTGGGGTAAGAGAAATTGCTCATAATACCTGCATGTTGCGCTCTCATAATATATTGTGATGTCATAATGCGGATATATTACGACGTCATAATACATTGTGACATCATAGTGCATACTAGTTATGATGTCATCATATGCTGTGACGTCATAATACAGGCTCATGATGCTCCAGTAGATGTGAAACAAATTTGGGTAAGCGAAATTGGTCATAAAACCTGCAAATTGCGCTCTCATAATATACTGTGATGTCATAATGCGGATACATTACGGCATCATAATACATTGTGACGTCATAGTGCATACTAATTATGATGTCATCATATACTGTGACGTCATAATACATGCTCATGATGCTCCAGTAGATGTGACACAAATTGGGGTAAGCGAAATTGGTCATAAAACCTGCAAATGGCGCTCACATAATATATTGTGATGTCATAATGCGGATACATTATGACGTCATAATATATTGTGACGTCATAGTGCATACTAATTATGATGTCATCATAAACTGTGACATCATAATACATGCTCATGATGCTCCAGCAGATGTGACACAAATTGGGGTAAGCGAAATTGGTCATAAAACCTGCAAATTGTGCTCTCATAATATATTGTGATGTCATAATGCGGATACATTATGACGTCATAATACATTGTGACGTCATAGTGTATACTAATTATGATGTCATCATATACTGTGACGTCATCATCCATGCTCATGATGCTCCAGTAGATGTGACACAAATTGGGGTAAGCGAAATTGGTCATAAAACCTGCAAATTGCGCTCCCATAATATATTGTGATGTCATATTGCGGATACATTATGACGTCATAATACATTGTGACGTCATACTGCATACTAATTATGATGTCATCATATAGTGTGACGTCATAATACATGCTCATGATGCTCCAGTAGATGTGACACAAATTGGGGTAAGAGAAATTGCTCATTATACCTGCATGTTGCGCTCTCATAATATATTGTGATGTCATAATGCGGATACATTATGACGTCATAATACATTGTGACGTCATACTGCATACTAATTATGATGTCATCATATACTGTGACGTCATAATACATGCTCATGATGCTCCAGTAGATGTGACACAAATTGGGGTAAGCGAAATTGGTCATAAAACCTGTAAGTTGCGCTCTCATAATATATTGTGATGTCATAATGCAGATACATTATGACGTCATAATACATTGTGATGTCATAGTGCATACTAATAATGATGTCATCATATACTGTGACGTCATAATACATGCTCATGTTGCTCCAGTAGATGTGACACAAATTGGGGCATGAGAAATTGGTCATAAAACCTGCAAATTGCGCTCACATAATATATTGTGTTGTCATAATGTGGATACATTATGACGTCATAACACATTGTGACGTCATAGTGCATAGTAATTATGATGTCATCATATACTGTGACGTCATAATACATGCTCATGATACTCCAGTAGATGTGACACAAATTGGGGTAAGAGAAATGGGTCACAATACCTGAAAATTGCGCTCTCATCATATATTGTGATGTCATAATGCGGATATATTATGACGTCATAATACATTGTGACGTCATAGTGCATACTAATTATGATGTCATCATATACTGTGACGTCATAATACATGCTCATGATGCTCCAGCAGATGTGACACAAAATGGGGTAAGCCAAATTGGTCATACAACCTGCAAATTGCGCTCTCATAATATATTGTGATGTCATAATGCGGATACATTATGACGTCATAATATATTGTGACGTCATAGTGCATCCGAATTATGATGTCATCATATACTGTGATGTCATAATACATGCTCATGATGCTCCAGTAGATGTGACACAAATTGGGGTAAGAGAAATTGCTCATAATACCTGAAAATTGCACTCTCATAATATAATGTGATGTCATAATGCGGATATATTATGACGTCTTAATACATTGTGACGTCATACTGGATACTAATTATGATGTCATCATATACTGTGACGTCATAATACATGCTCATGATGCTTCAGTAGATGTGACACAAATTGGGGTAAGAGAAATGGGTCACAATACCTGCAAATTGCGCTCTCAAAATATATTGTGTTGTCATAATGTGGATACATTATGACGTCATAATACATTGTGACGTCATAGTGCATACTAATTATGATGTCATCATTTACTGTGACGTCATAATACATGCTGATGATACTCCAGTAGATGTGACACAAATTGGGGTAAGAGAAATGGGTCACAATACCTGCAAATTGCGCTCTCAAAATATATTGTGTTGTCATAATGTGGATACATTATGACGTCATAATACATTGTGACGTCATAGTGCATACTAATTATGATGTCATCATTTACTGTGACGTCATAATACATGCTCATGATGCTTCAGTAGATGTGACACAAATTGGGGTAAGAGAAATTGCTCATAATACCTGCATGTATCGCTCTCATAATATATTGTGATGTCATAATGCAGACACATTATGACATCATAATACATTGTGACGTCATACTGCATACTAATTATGATGTCATCATATACTGTGACGTCATAATACATGCTCATGATGCTCCAGTAGATGTGACACAAATTGGGGTAAGTGAAATTGGTCTTAAAACCTGCAAATTGCGCTCTCATAATATATTGTGATGTCACAATGCGGTTACATTATGACGTCATAATACATTGTGAAGTCATAGTGCATACTAATTATGATGTCATCATATACTGTGACGTCATAATACATGCTCATGATGCTCCAGTAGATGTGACACAAATTGGGGTAAGAGAAATTGCTCATAATACCAGCATGTTGCGCTCTCATAATAGATTGTGATGTCATAATGCGGATACATTATGACGTCATAATACATTCTGACGTCATAGTGCATACTAATTATAATGTCATCATATACTGTGACTTCATAATACATGCTCATGATGCTCCAGTAGATGTGACACAAATTGGGGTAAGCGAAATTGGTCATAAAACCTGCAAATTGCGCTCTCATAATATATTGTGATGTCATAATGCGGATGTATTATGACGTCATACTACATTGTGACATCATGGTGCATAGTAACTATGATGTCATCATATACTGTGACGTCATAATACATGCTCATGATGCTCCAGTAGATGTGACACAAATTGAGGTAAGAGAAATTGCTCATAATACCTGCATGTTGCGCTCTCATAATATATTGTGATGTCATAATGCGGATATATTATGACGTCATAATACATTGTGACGTCATAGTGCATACTAATTATGATGTCATCATATACTGTGACGTCATAATACATGCTCATGATGCTCCAGTAGATGTGACACAAATTAGGGTAAGCGAAATTGGTCATAAAACCTGCAAATTGCGCTCTCATAATATATTGTGATGTCATAATGCGGATACATTATGACGTCATAATACATTGTGACATCATAGTGCATACTAATTATGATGTCATCATATACTGTGACGTCATAATACATGCTCATGATGCTCCAGTAGATGTGACACAAATTGGGGTAAGAGAATTTTCTCATAATACCTGCAAATTGCGCTCTCGTAATATACTGTGATGTAATAATGCGTATACATTATGACGTCATAGTACATTTTTACGTCATAGTGCATGCTAATTATGATGTCATCATTTACTGTGACGTCATAATACATGCTCATGATGCTCCAGTAGATGTGACACAAATTGGGGTAAGAGAAATTGCTCATAATACCTGCATGTTGCGCTCTCATAATATATTGTGATGTCATAATGCAGATACATTATGACGTCATAATACATTGTGACGTCATACTGCATACTAATTATGATGTCATCATATACTGTGACGTCATAATACATGCTCATGATGCTCCAGTAGATGTGACACAATTGGGGTAAGTGAAATTGGTCATAAAACCTGCAAATTGCGCTCTCATAATATCTTGTGATGTCATAATGCGGTTTCATTATGACGTCATAATATATTGTGACGTCATACTGCATACTAATTATGATGTC
This sequence comes from Aotus nancymaae, assembly GCF_030222135.1. Classification (NCBI taxonomy): domain Eukaryota; kingdom Metazoa; phylum Chordata; class Mammalia; order Primates; family Aotidae; genus Aotus; species Aotus nancymaae. The sequence continues at coordinate 10,684,835 of NW_026988519.1, read as the reverse complement.
ATCATATGCTGTGACGTCATAATACATGCTCATGATGCTCCAGTAGATGTGACACAAATTGGGGTAAGAGAAATTGCTCATAATACCTGCATGTTGCGCTCTCATAATATAGTGTGATGTCATAATGCGGATACATTATGATGTCATAATACATTGTGACGTCATAGTGCATACTAATTATGATGTCATCATATACTCTGACGTCATAATACATGGTCATGATGCTCCAGTAGATGTGACAAATATTGTGGTAAGAGAAATTGCTCATAATACCTGCAAATTGCGCTCTCGTAATATATTGTGAAGTCATAATGCGGATGCATTATGACGTCATAGTACATTGTGACGTCATAGTGCATACTATTTATGATGTCATCATTTACTGAGACGTCATAATACATGCTCCTGATGCTCCAGTAGATGTGACACAAATTGGGGTAAGAGAAATTGCGCATAATACCTGCATGTTGCGCTCTCATAATATATTGCGATGTCATAATGCGGATACATTATGACGTCATAATACATTGTGACGTCATACTGCATACTAATTATGATGTCATCATATACTGTGACGTCATAATACATGCTCATGATGCTCCAGTAGATGTGACACAAATTGTGGTAAGCGAAATTGGTCATAAAACCTGCAAATTGCACTGTCATAATATATTGTGATGTCATAATGCGGATACATTATGACGTCATAATACATTCTGACGTCATAGTGCATACTAATTATGATGTCATTATATACTGTGACGTCATAATACATGCTCATGATGCTCCAGTAGTTGTGACACAAATTGGGGTAAGCGAAATTGGTCATAAAACCTGCAAATTGTGCTCTCATAATATATTGTGATGTCATAATGCGGATACATTATGACGTCATAATACATTGTGACGTCATAGTGCATACTAATTATGATGTCATCATATACTGTGACGTCATCATACATGGTCATGATGTTCCAGTAGATGTGACACAAATTGGGGTAAGAGAAATTGCTCATAATACCTGCATGTTGCGCTCTCATAATATATTGTGATGTCATAATGCGGAGACATTATGACGTCATAATACATTGTGACGCCATACTGCATACTAATTATGATGTCATCATATACTGTGACGTCATAATACATGTTCATGATGCTCCAGTAGATTTGACACAAATTGTGGTAAGCGAAATTGGTCATAAAACCTGCAAATTGCGCACTCATAATATATTGTGATGTCATAATGCGGATACATTATGACGTCATAATATATTGTGACGTCATTGTGCATACTAATTATGATGTCATCATATACTGTGACGTCATAATACATGCTCATGATGCTCCAGTAGATGTGACACAAATTGGGGTAAGAGAAAATGGTCATAAAACCTGCAAATTGTGCTCTCATAATATATTGTGATGTCATAATGCGGATACATTATGATGTCATAATACACTGTGACATCATACTGCATACTAATTATGATGTCAACATATATTGTGACGTCATAAGACATGGTCATGATGCTCCAGTAGATGTGACACAAATTGGGGTAAGAGAAATTGCTCATAATACCTGCAAATTGCGCTCTCAAAATACATTGTGATGTCATAATGCGGATACATTATGACGTCATAATACATTGTGACGTCATACTGCATACTAATTATGATGTCATCATATACTGTGACCTCATAATACATGCTCATGATGCTCCAGTAGATGTGACACAAATTGTGGTTGGAGAAATGGGTCAAAATACCTGCAAATTGCACTCTCATCATATATTGTGATGTCATAATGCGGATACATTATGACGTCATAATACATTGTGACGTCATACTGCTTACTAATTATGATGTCATCATATACTGTGACGTCATAATACATGCTCATGATGCTCCAGTAGATGTGACACAAATTGGGGTAAGAGAATTTGCTCATAAGAGCTGCAAATTGCGCTCTCAAAATATATTGTGATGTCATAATGCGGATACATTATGACGTCATAGTACATTGTGACGTCATACTGCATACTAATTATGATGTCATCATTTACTGTGACATCATAATACATGCTCATGATGCTCCAGTAGATGTGACACAAATTGGGGTAAGAGAAATTGCTCATAATACCTGCATGTTGCGCTCTCATAATATAGTGTGATGTCATAATGCGGATACATTATGACGTCATAATACATTGTGACGTCATACTGCATACTAATTATGATGTCATCATATACTGTGACATCATAATACATGCTCATGATGCTCCAGTAGATGTGACACAAATTGGGGTAAGCGAAATTGGTCATAAAACTTGTAAGTTGCGCTTTCATAATATATTGTGATGTCATAATGCGGATACATTATGACGTCATAATACATTGTGACGTCATAGTGCATACTAATTATGATGTCATCATATACTGTGATGTCATAATACATGCTCATGATGCTCCAGTAGATGTGACACAAATTGGGGTAAGAGAAATTGCTCATAATACCTGCATGTTGCGCTCTCATAATATATTGTGATGTCATAATGCGGATATATTACGACGTCATAATACATTGTGACATCATAGTGCATACTAGTTATGATGTCATCATATGCTGTGACGTCATAATACAGGCTCATGATGCTCCAGTAGATGTGAAACAAATTTGGGTAAGCGAAATTGGTCATAAAACCTGCAAATTGCGCTCTCATAATATACTGTGATGACATAATGCGGATACATTACGGCATCATAATACATTGTGACGTCATAGTGCATACTAATTATGATGTCATCATATACTGTGACGTCATAATACATTCTCATGATGCTCCAGTAGATGTGACACAAATTGGGGTAAGCGAAATTGGTCATAAAACCTGCAAATTGCGCTCTCATAATATATTGTGATGTCATAATGCGGATACATTACGGCGTCATAATACATTGTGAAGTCATAGTGCATACTAATTATGATGTCATCATATACTGTGACGTCATAATACATGCTCATGATGCTCCAGTAGATGTGACACAAATTGGGGTAAGCGAAATTGGTCATAAAACCTGCAAATGGCGCTCACATAATATATTGTGATGTCATAATGCGGATACATTATGACGTCATAATATATTGTGACGTCATAGTGCATACTAATTATGATGTCATCATAAACTGTGACATCATAATACATGCTCATGATGCTCCAGCAGATGTGACACAAATTGGGGTAAGCGAAATTGGTCATAAAACCTGCAAATTGTGCTCTCATAATATATTGTGATGTCATAATGCGGATACATTATGACGTCATAATACATTGTGACGTCAGAGTGTATACTAATTATGATGTCATCATATACTGTGACGTCATCATCCATGCTCATGATGCTCCAGTAGATGTGACACAAATTGGGGTAAGCGAAATTGGTCATAAAACCTGCAAATTGCGCTCCCATAATATATTGTGATGTCATAATGCGGATACATTATGACGTCATAATACATTGTGACGTCATACTGCATACTAATTATGATGTCATCATATAGTGTGACGTCATAATACATGCTCATGATGCTCCAGTAGATGTGACACAAATTGGGGTAAGAGAAATTGCTCATTATACCTGCATGTTGCGCTCTCATAATATATTGTGATGTCATAATGCGGATACATTATGACGTCATAATACATTGTGACGTCATACTGCATACTAATTATGATGTCATCATATACTGTGACGTCATAATACATGCTCATGTTGCTCCAGTAAATGTGACACAAATTGGGGTAAGCGAAATTGGTCATAAAACCTGTAAGTTGCGCTCTCATAATATATTGTGATGTCATAATGCGGATACATTATGACGTCATAATACATTGTGATGTCATAGTGCATACTAATAATGATGTCATCATATACTGTGACGTCATAATACATGCTCATGTTGCTCCAGTAGATGTGACACAAATTGGGGCATGAGAAATTGGTCATAAAACCTGCAAATTGCGCTCACATAATATATTGTGTTGTCATAATGTGGATACATTATGACGTCATAACACATTGTGACGTCATAGTGCATAGTAATTATGATGTCATCATATACTGTGACGTCATAATACATGCTCATGATACTCCAGTAGATGTGACACAAATTGGGGTAAGAGAAATGGGTCACAATACCTGAAAATTGCGCTCTCATCATATATTGTGATGTCATAATGCGGATATATTATGACGTCATAATACATTGTGACGTCATAGTGCATACTAATTATGATGTCATCATATACTGTGACGTCATAATACATGCTCATGATGCTCCAGCAGATGTGACACAAAATGGGGTAAGCGAAATTGGTCATACAACCTGCAAATTGCGCTCTCATAATATATTGTGATGTCATAATGCGGATACATTATGACGTCATAATATATTGTGACGTCATAGTGCATCCGAATTATGATGTCATCATATACTGTGATGTCATAATACATGCTCATGATGCTCCAGTAGATGTGACACAAATTGGGGTAAGAGAAATTGCTCATAATACCTGAAAATTGCACTCTCATAATATAATGTGATGTCATAATGCGGATACATTATGACGTCTTAATACATTGTGACGTCATACTGGATACTAATTATGATGTCATCATATACTGTGACGTCATAATACATGCTCATGATGCTCCAGTAGATGTGACACAAATTGGGGTAAGAGAAATTGCTCATAATACCTGCAAATTGCGCTCTCATAATATATTGTGATGTCATAATGCGGATACATTATGACACCGTAATACTTTTTGACGTCATAGTGCATACTAATAATGATGTCATCATATACTGTGACGTCATAATACATGCTCATGATGCTCCAGTAGATGTGACACAAATTGGGGTAAGAGAAATTGGTCATAAAACCTGCAAATTGCGCTCTCATAATATATTGTGTTTACATAATGTGAATACATTATGACGTCATAATACATTGTGACGTCATAGTGCATACTAATTATGATGTCATCATATACTGTGACGTCATAATACATGCTGATGATACTCCAGTAGATGTGACACAAATTGGGGTAAGAGAAATGGGTCACAATACCTGCAAATTGCGCTCTCAAAATATATTGTGTTGTCATAATGTGGATACATTATGACGTCATAATACATTGTGACGTCATAGTGCATACTAATTATGATGTCATCATTTACTGTGACGTCATAATACATGCTCATGATGCTTCAGTAGATGTGACACAAATTGGGGTAAGAGAAATTGCTCATAATACCTGCATGTAGCGCTCTCATAATATATTGTGATGTCATAATGCAGACACATTATGACATCATAATACATTGTGACGTCATACTGCATACTAATTATGATGTCATCATATACTGTGACGTCATAATACATGCTCATGATGCTCCAGTAGATGTGACACAAATTGGGGTAAGTGAAATTGGTCTTAAAACCTGCAAATTGCGCTCTCATAATATATTGTGATGTCACAATGCGGTTACATTATGACGTCATAATACATTGTGAAGTCATAGTGCATACTAATTATGATGTCATCATATACTGTGACGTCATAATACATGCTCATGATGCTCCAGTAGATTTGACACAAATTGGGGTAAGAGAAATTGCTCATAATACCAGCATGTTGCGCTCTCATAATAGATTGTGATGTCATAATGCGGATACATTATGACGTCATAATACATTCTGACGTCATAGTGCATACTAATTATAATGTCATCATATACTGTGACTTCATAATACATGCTCATGATGCTCCAGTAGATGTGACACAAATTGGGGTAAGAGAAATTGGTCATAAAACCTGCAAATTGCGCTCTCATAATATATTGTGATGTCATAATGCGGATGTATTATGACGTCATACTACATTGTGACATCATGGTGCATAGTAACTATGATGTCATCATATACTGTGACGTCATAATACATGCTCATGATGCTCCAGTAGATGTGACACAAATTGAGGTAAGAGAAATTGCTCATAATACCTGCATGTTGCGCTCTCATAATATATTGTGATGTCATAATGCGGATATATTATGACGTCATAATACATTGTGACGTCATAGTGCATACTAATTATGATGTCATCATATACTGTGACGTCATAATACATGCTCATGATGCTCCAGTAGATGTGACACAAATTAGGGTAAGCGAAATTGGTCATAAAACCTGCAAATTGCGCTCTCATAATATATTGTGATGTCATAATGCGGATACATTATGACGTCATAATACATTGTGACATCATAGTGCATACTAATTATGATGTCATCATATACTGTGACGTCATAATACATGCTCATGATGCTCCAGTAGATGTGACACAAATTGGGGTAAGAGAATTTGCTCATAATACCTGCAAATTGCGCTCTCGTAATATACTGTGATGTAATAATGCGTATACATTATGACGTCATAGTACATTTTTACGTCATAGTGCATGCTAATTATGATGTCATCATTTACTGTGACGTCATAATACATGCTCATGATGCTCCAGTAGATGTGACACAAATTGGGGTAAGAGAAATTGCTCATAATACCTGCATGTTGCGCTCTCATAATATATTGTGATGTCATAATGCAGAAACATTATGACGTCATAATACATTGTGACGTCATACTGCATACTAATTATGATGTCATCATATACTGTGACGTCATAATACATGCTCATGATGCTCCAGTAGATGTGACACAATTGGGGTAAGTGAAATTGGTCATAAAACCTGCAAATTGCGCTCTCATAATATCTTGTGATGTCATAATGTGGTTTCATTATGACGTCATAATATATTGTGACGTCATACTGCATACTAATTATGATGTCATCATATGCTGTGACGTCATAATACATGCTCATGATGCTCCAGTAGATGTGACACAAATTGGGGTAAGAGAAATTGCTCATAATACCTGCATGTTGCGCTCTCATAATATAGTGTGATGTCATAATGCGGATACATTATGATGTCATAATACATTGTGACGTCATAGTGCATACTAATTATGATGTCATCATATACTCTGACGTCATAATACATGGTCATGATGCTCCAGTAGATGTGACAAATATTGTGGTAAGAGAAATTGCTCATAATACCTGCAAATTGCGCTCTCGTAATATATTGTGAAGTCATAATGCGGATACATTATGACGTCATAGTACATTGTGACGTCATAGTGCATACTATTTATGATGTCATCATTTACTGAGACGTCATAATACATGCTCCTGATGCTCCAGTAGATGTGACACAAATTGGGGTAAGAGAAATTGCGCATAATACCTGCATGTTGCGCTCTCATAATATATTGCGATGTCATAATGCGGATACATTATGACGTCATAATACATTGTGACGTCATACTGCATACTAATTATGATGTCATCATATACTGTGACGTCATAATACATGCTCATGATGCTCCAGTAGATGTGAAACAAATTGTGGTTAGAGAAATGGGTCACAATACCTGCAAATTGCGATCTCATCATATATTTTGATGTCATAATGCAGATACATTATGACGTCATAATACATTGTGACATCATACTGCTTACTAATTATGATGTCATCATATACTGTGAAGTCATAATACATGCTCATGATGCTTCAGTAGATGTGACACAAATTGGGGTAAGAGAAATTGCTCATAATACCTGCATGTTGCGCTCTCATAATATATTGTGATGTCATAATGCGGATATATTATGACGTCATAATACATTTTGACGTCACACTGCATACTAATTATGATGTCATCATATACTGTGACGTCATAATACATGTTCATGATGCTCCAGTAGATGTGACACAAATTGGGGTAAGAGAAATTGGTCATAAAACGTGCAAATAGCGCTCTCATAATATATAGTGATGTCATAATGCGGATACATTATGACGTCATAATACATTGTGACATCATAGTGCATACTAATTATGATGTCATCATATACTGTGACGTCATAATACATGCTCATGATGCTCCAGTAGATGTGACGCAAATTGGGGTAAGAGAAATTGCTCATAATACCTGCATGTTGCGCTCTCATAATATATTCTGATGTCATAATGCGGATACATTATGACGTCATAATACATTGTGACGTCATACTGCATACTAATTATGATGTCATCATATACTGTGACGTCATAATACATGTTCATGATGCTCCAGTAGATTTGACACAAATTGTGGTAAGCGAAATTGGTCATAAAACCTGCAAATTGCGCACTCATAATATATTGTGATGTCATAATGCGGATACATTATGACGTCATAATGTATTGTGACGTCATTGTGCATACTAATTATGATGTCATCATATACTGTGACGTCATAATACTTGCTCATGATGCTCCAGTAGATGTGACACAAATTGGGGTAAGCGAAAATGGTCATAAAACCTGCAAATTGTGCTCTCATAATATATTGTGATGTCATAATGCGGATACATTATGACATCATAATACATTGTGACATCATACTGCATACTAATTATGATGTCAACATATTTTGTGACGTCATAATACATGGTCATGAAGCTGCAGTAGATGTGACACAAATTGGGGTAAGAGAAATTGCTCATAATACCTGCAAATTGCGCTCTCAAAATACATTGTGATGTCATAATGCGGATACATTATGACGTCATAATACATTGTGACGTCATACTGCATACTAATTATGATGTCATCATATACTGTGACGTCATAATACATGCTCATGATGCTCCAGTAGATGTGACACAAATTGTGGTTGGAGAAATGGGTCACAATACCTGCAAATTGCGCTCTCATCATATATTGTGATGTCATAATGCGGATACATTATGACGTCATAATACATTGTGACGTCATACTGCATACTAATTATGATGTCATCGTATACTGTGATGTCATAATACATGCTCATGATGCTCCAGTAGATGTGACACAAATTGGTGTAAGAGAAATTGCTCATAATACCTGCAAATTGCGCCCTCAAAATATATTGTGATGTCATAATGCGGATACATTATGACGTCATAGTACATTGTGACGTCATACTGCATACTAATTATGATGTCATCATTTACTGTGACATCATAATACATGCTCATGATGCTCCAGTAGATGTGACACAAATTGGGGTAAGAAAAATTGCTCATAATACCTGCATGTTGCGCTCTCATAATATAGTGTGATGTCATAATGCGGATACATTATGACGTCATAATACATTGTGACGTCATAGTGCATACTAATTATGATGTCATCATATACTGTGACGTCATAATACATGCTCATGATGCTCCAGTAGATGTGACACAAATTGGGGTAAGAGAAATTGCTCATAATACCTGCATGTTGCGCTCTCATAATATAGTGTGATATCATAATGCGGAGATATTATGACGTCATAATACATTGTGACGTCATAGTGCATACTAATTATGATGTCATCATATACTGTGGCATCATAATACATGCTCATGATGCTTCAGTAGATGTGACACAAATTGTGGTAGGCGAAATTGGTCATAAAACCTGCAAATTGCGCTCTCATAATATATTGTGATGACATAATGCGGATACATTATGACGTCATAATATATTGTGACGTCATAGTGCATACTAATTATGATGTCATCATATACTGTGATGTCATAATACATGCTCATGATGCTCCAGTAGATGTGACACAAATTGGGGTAAGAGTAATTGCTCATAATACCTGCATGTAGCGCTCTCATAATATATTGTGATGTCATAATGCAGACACATTATGACGTCATAATACATTGTGACGTCATACTGCATACTAATTATGATGTCATCATATACTGTGACATCATAATACATGCTCATGATGCTCCAGTAGATGTGACACAAATTGGGGTAAGTGAAATTGGTCTTAAAACCTGCAAATTGCGCTCTCATAATATATTGTGATGTCATAATGCGGTTACATTATGACGTCATAATACATTGTGAAGTCATAGTGCATACTAATTATGATGTCATCATATACTGTGACGTCATAATACATGCTCATGATGCTCCAGTGGATGTGACACAAATTGGGGTAAGAGAAATTGCTCATAATACCTGCATGTTGCGCTCTCATAATATATTGTGATGTCATAATGCGGATACATTATGAGGTCATAATACATTGTGACGTCATAGTGCATACTAATTATAATGTCATCATATACTGTGACTTCATAATACATGATCATGATGCTCCAGTAGATGTGACACAAATTGGGGTAAGCGAAATTGGTCATAAAACCTGCAAATTGCGCTCTCATAATATATTCTGATGTCATAATGCGGATGTATTATGACGTCATATTACATTGTGACATCATGGTGCATAGTAACTATGATGTCATCATATACTGTGACATCATAATACATGCTCATGATGCTCCAGTAGATGTGACACAAATTGGGGTAAGAGAAATTGCTCATAATACCTGCATGTTGCGCTCTCATAATATATTGTGATGTCATAATGCAGATACATTATGACGTCATAATACATTGTGACGTCTTACTGCATACTAATTATGATGTCATCATATACTGTGACGTCATAATACATGCTCATGATGCTCCAGTAGATGTGACACAATTGGGGTAAGTGAAATTGGTCATAAAACCTGCAAATTGCGCTCTCATAATATCTTGTGATGTCATAATGCGGTTTCATTATGACGTCATAATATATTGTGACGTCATGCTGCATACTAATTATGATGTCATCATATGCTGTGACGTCATAATACATGCTCATGATGCTCCAGTAGATGTGACACAAATTGTGGTAAGAGAAATTGCTCATAATACCTGCATGTTGCGCTCTCATAATATAGTGTGATGTCATAATGCGGATACATTATGATGTCATAATACATTGTGACGTCATAGTGCATACTAATTATGATGTCATCATATACTCTGACGTCATAATACATGGTCATGATGCTCCAGTAGATGTGACACATATTGTGGTAAGAGAAATTGCTCATAATACCGGCAAATTGCGCTCTCGTAATATATTGTGAAGTCATAATGCGGATACATTATGACGTCATAGTACTTTGTGACGTCATAGTGCATACTATTTATGATGTCATCATTTACTGAGACGTCATAATACATGCTCATGATGCTCCAGTAGATGTGACACAAATTGGGGTAAGAGAAATTGTGCATAATACCAGCATGTTGCGCTCTCATAATATATTGCGATGTCATAATGCGGATACATTATGACGTCATAATACATTGTGACGTCATACTGCAAACTAATTATGATGTCATCATATACTGTGACGTCATAATACATGCTCATGATGCTCCAGTAGATGTGAAACAAATTGTGGTTAGAGAAATGGGTCACAATACCTGCAAATTGCGATCTCATCATATATTTTGATGTCATAATGCAGATACATTATGACGTCATAATACATTGTGACGTCATACTGCTTACTAATTATGATGTCATCATATATTGTGACGTCATAATACATGCTCATGATGCTTCAGTAGATGTGAGACAAATTGGGGTAAGAGAAATTGCTCATAATACCTGCATGTTGCGCTCTCATAATATATTGTGATGTCATAATGCGGATGCATTATGACGTCATAATACATTTTGACGTCATACTGCATACTAATTATGATGTCATCATATACTGTGACGTCATAATACATGGTCATGATGCTCCAGTAGATGTGACACAAATTGGGGTAAGAGAAATTGCTCATAATACCTGCAAATTGCGCTCTCAAAATACATTGTGATGTCATAATGCGGATACATTATGACGTCATAATACATTGTGACGTCATACTGCATACTAATTATGATGTCTTCATATACTGTGACGTCATAATACATGCTCATGATGCTCCAGTAGATGTGACACAAATTGTGGTTGGAGAAATGGGTCACAATACCTGCAAATTGCGCTCTCATCATATATTGTGATGTCATAATGCGGATACATTATGACGTCATAATACATTGTGACGTCATACTGCATACTAATTATGATGTCATCATATACTGTGACGTCATAATACATGCTCATGATGCTCCAGTAGATGTGACACAAATTGGGGTAAGCGAAATTGGTCATAAAACCTGTAAGTTGCGCTCTCATAATATATTGTGATGTCATAATGCGGATACATTATGACGTCATAATACATTGTGACGTCATAGTGCATACTAATTATGATGTCATCATATACTGTGACGTCATAATACATGCTCATGATGCTCCAATAGATGTGACACAAATTGGGGTAAGAGAAATTGCTCATAATACCTGCATGTTGCGCTCTCATAATATAGTGTGATGCCATAATGCGGATACATTATGACGTCATAATACATTGTGACGTCATACTGCATACTAATTATGATGTCATCATATACTGTGACGTCATAATACATGCTCATGATGCTCCAGTAGATGTGACACAAATTGGGGTAAGCGAAATTGGTCATAAAACCTGTAAGTTGCGCTCTCAAAGTATATTGTGATGTCATAATGCGGATACATTATGACGTCATAATACATTGTGACGTCATACTGCATACTAATTATGATGTCATCATATACTGTGACGTCATAATACATGCTCATGATGCTCCAGTAGATGTGACACAATTGGGGTAAGAGAAATTGCTCATAATACCTGCATGTTGCGCTCTCATAATATAGTGTGATGTCATAATGCGGATACATTATGACGTCATAATACATTGTGACGTCATAGTGCATACTAATTATGATGTCATCATATACTGTGACGTCATAATACATGCTCATGATGCTCCAGTAGATGTGACACAAATTGGGGTAAGCGAAATTGGTCATAAAACCTGTAAGTTGCGCTCTCATAATATATTGTGATGTCATAATGCGGATACATTATGACGTTATAATACATTGTGACGTCATAGTGCATACTAATTATGATGTCATCATATACTGTGACGTCATAATACATGCTCATGATGCTCCAGTAGATGTGACACAAATTGGGGTAAGAGAAATTGCTCGTAATACCTGAATGTTGCGCTCTCATAATATATTGTGATGTCATAATGCGGATACATTACGACGTCATAATACATTGTGACATCATAGTACATACTAGTTATGATATCATCATATGCTGTGACGTCATAATACATGCTCATGATGCTCCAGTAGATGTAAAACAAATTGGGGTAAGCGAAATTGGTCATAAAACCTGCAAGTTGCGCTCCAATAATATAATGTGATGTCATAATGCGGATACATTATGACATTATAATACATTGTGACGTCATAGTGCATACTAATTATGATGTCATCGTATACTGTGATGTCATAATACATGCTCATGATGCTCCAGTAGATGTGACACAAATTGGTGTAAGAGAAATTGCTCATAATACCTGCAAATTGCGCCCTCAAAATATATTGTGATGTCATAATGCGGATACATTATGACGTCATAGTACATTGTGACGTCATACTGCATACTAATTATGATGTCATCATTTACTGTGACATCATAGTACATGCTCATGATGCTCCAGTAGATGTGACACAAATTGGGGTAAGAGAAATTGCTCATAATACCTGCATGTTGCGCTCTCATAATATAGTGTGATGTCATAATGCGGATACATTATGACGTCATAATACATTGTGACATCATAGTGCATACTAATTATGATGTCATCATATACTGTGACGTCATAATACATGCTCATGATGCTCCAGTAGATGTGACACAAATTGGGGTAAGAGAAATTGCTCATAATACCTGCATGTTGCGCTCTCATAATATAGTATGATGTCATAATGCGGAGATATTATGACGTCATAATACATTGTGACGTCATACTGCATACTAATTATGATGTCATCATATACTGTGACATCATAATACATGCTCATGATGCTCCAGTAGATGTGACACAAATTGGGGTAAGCGAAATTGGTCATAAAACCTGTAAGTTGCGCTCTCATAATATATTGTGATGTCATAATGCGGATACATTATGACGTCATAATATATTGTGACGTCATAGTGCATACTAATTATAATGTCATCATATACTGTGACGTCATAATACATGCTCATGATGCTCCAGTAGATGTGACACAAATTGGGGTAAGAGAAATTGCTCATAATACCTGCATGTTGCGCTCTCATAATATAGTGTGATGTCATAATGCGGATACATTATGACGTCATAATACATTGTGACGTCATACTGCATACTAATTATGATGTCATCATATAGTGTGACGTCATAATACATGCTCATGATGCTCCAGTAGATATGACACAAATTGGGGTAAGAGAAATTGCTCATAAAACCTGTACGTTGCGCTCTCATAATATATTGTGATGTCATAATGCGGATACATTATAACGTCATAATACATTGTGAGGTCATAGTGCATACTAATTATGATGTCATCATATACTGTGACGTCATAATACATGCTCATGATGCTCCAGTAGATGTGTCACAAATTGGGGTAAGAGAAATTGCTCATAATACCTGCATGTTGCGCTCTCATAATATATTGTGATGTCATAATGCGGATACATTACGACGTCATAATACATTGTGACATCATAGTGCATACTAGTTATGATGTCATCATATGCTGTGACGTCATAATACATGCTCATGATGCTCCAGTAGAGGTAAAACAAATTGGGGTAAGAGAAATTGCTCATAATACCTGCATGTTGCGCTCTCATAATATAGTGTGATGTCATAATGCGGATACATTATGACGTCATAATACATTGTGACGTCATACTGCAAACTAATTATGATGTCATCATACACTGTGACGTCATAATACATGCTCATGATGCTCCAGTAGATGTGACACAAATTGGGGTAAGCGAAATTGGTCATAAAACCTGTAAGTTGCGCTCTCAAAGTATATTGTGATGTCATAATGCGGATACATTATGACGTCATAATACATTGTGACGTCATAGTGCATACTAATTATGATGTCATCATATACTGTGACGTCATAATACATGCTCATGATGCTCCAGTAGATGTGACACAAATTGGGGTAAGAGAAATTGCTCATAATACCTGCATGTTGCGCTCTCATAATATAGTATGAGGTCATAATGCGGAGATATTATGACGTCATAATACATTGTGACGTCATACTGCATACTAATTATGATGTCATCATATACTGTGACATCATAATACATGCTCATGATGCTCCAGTAGATGTGACACAAATTGGTGTAAGCGAAATTGGTCATAAAACCTGTAAGTTGCGCTCTCATAATATATTGTGATGTCATAATGCGGATACATTATGACGTCATAATATATTGTGACGTCATAGTGCATACTAATTATAATGTCATCATATACTGTGACGTCATAATACATGCTCATGATGCTCCAGTAGATGTGACACAAATTGGGGTAAGAGAAATTGCTCATAATCCCTACATGTTGCGCTCTCATAATATAGTGTGATGTCATAATGCGGATACATTATGACGTCATAATACATTGTGACGTCATACTGCATACTAATTATGATGTCATCATATACTCTGACGTCATAATACATGCTCATGATGCTCCAGTAGATATGACACAAATTGGGGTAAGAGAAATTGCTCATAAAACCTGTAAGTTGCGCTCTCATAATATATTGTGATGTCATAATGCGGATACATTATTACGTCATAATACATTGTGAGGTCATAGTGCATACTAATTATGATGTCATCATATACTGTGACGTCATAATACATGCTCATGATGCTCCAGTAGATGTGTCACAAATTGGGGTAAGAGAAATTGCTCATAATACCTGCATGTTGCGCTCTCATAATATATTGTGATGTCATAATGCGGATACATTACGACGTCATAATACATTGTGACATCATAGTGCATACTAGTTATGATGTCATCATATGCTGTGACGTCATAATACATGCTCATGATGCTCCAGTAGAGGTAAAACAAATTGGGGTAAGCGAAATTGGTCATAAAACCTTCAAATTGCGCTCTCATAATATACTGTGATGTCATAATGCGGATACATTATGACATCATAATACATTGTGACGTCATAGTGCATACTAATTATGATGTCAAAGTATACTGTGATGTCATAATACATGCTCATGATGCTCCAGTAGATGTGACACAAATTGGGGTAAAAGAAATTGCTCATAATACCTACAAATTGCACTCTCATAATATATTGTGATGTCATAATGCGGATACATTATGATGTCATAATACATTGTCACGTCATAGTGCATACTAATTATGATGTCATCATATACTCTGACGTCATAATACATGGTCATGATGCTCCAGTAGATGTGACACATATTGGGGTAAGAGAAATTGCTCATAATACCTGCAAATTGCGCTCTCATAATATATTGTGATGTAATAAGGTGGATACATTATGACGTCATAATACATTGTGACGTCATACTGCATACTAATTATGATGTCATCATATACTGTGACGTCATAATACATGCTCATGATGCTCCAGTAGATGTGACACAAATTGGGGTAAGAGAAATTGATCATAATACCTGCATGTTGCGCTCTCATAATATATTGTGATGTCATAATGCGGATACATTATGAAGTCATAATACATTGTGACGTCATAGTGCATACTAATTATGATGTCATCATATACTGTGACGTCATAATACATGCTGATGATGCTCCAGCAGATGAGACACAAATTGGGGTTAGAGAAATTGCTCATAATACCTGCATGTTGCGCTCTCATAATATATTGTGATGTCATAATGCGGATACGTTATGACGTCATAATACATTGTGACGTCATAGTGCATACTAGTCATGATGTCATCATATGCTGTGACGTCATATTACATGCTCATGATGCTCCAGTAGATGTGACAAAAATTGGGGTAAGCGAAATTGGTCATAAAACTTGAAATTGCACTCTCATAATATATTGTGATGTCATAATGCGGATACATTATGACGTCAAAATACATTGTGACGTCATACTGCATACCAATTATGATGTCATAATATACTCTGACGTCATAATACATGCTCATGATGCTCCACTAGATGTGACGCAAACTGGGGTAAGAGAAATGTGTCACAATATCTGCAAATTGCGATCTCATCATATATTGTGATGTCATAATGCGGATACATTATGACGTCATAATACATTGTGATGTCATACTGCATACTAATTATGATGTCATCATATACTGTGACGTCATAATACATGCTCATCATTCTCCAGTAGATGTGACACAAGTTGGGGTAAGCGAAATTGGTCATACAACCTGCAAATCGTGCTCTCATAATATTTTGTGATGTCATAATGCGGATACATTATGATGTCATAATACATTGTGACGTCATAGTGCATACTAATTATGATGTCATCATATACTCTGACGTCATAATACATGCTCATGATGCTCCAGTATATGTGACACAAATTGGGGTAAGAGAAATTGCTCATAATACCTGCATGTTGCGCTCTCATAATATATTGTGATGTCATAATGCGGATACATTATGACGTCATAATACATTGTGATGTCATACTGCATACTAATTATGATGTCATCATATACTGTGACGTCATAATACATGATCATCATTCTCCAGTAGATGTGACACAAGTTGGGGTAAGCGAAATTGGTCATAAAACCTGCAAATTGCGCTCTCATAATATATTGTGATGTCATAATGCGGATACATTATGATGTCATAATACATTGTGACGTCATAGTGCATACTAATTATGATGTCATCATATACTCTGACGTCATAATACATGGTCATGATGCTCCAGTAGATGTGACACATATTGGGGTAAGAGAAATTTCTCATAATACCTGCAAATTGCGCTCTCATAATATATTGTGATGTCATAAGTCGGATACATTATGACGTCATAATACATTGTGACGTCATAGTGCATACTAATTATGATGTCATCATATACTGTGACATCATAATACATGCTCATGATGCTCCAGTAGATGTGACACAAATTGGGGTTAGAGAAATGGGTCACAATACCTGCAAATTGCGCTCTAATCATATATTGTGATGTCATAATGCGGATACATTATGACGTCATAATACATTGTGACGTCATACTGCATACTAATTATGATGTCATCATATACTGTGACATCATAATACATGCTCATGATGCTTCAGTAGATGTGACACTAATTGTGGTAGGCGAAATTGGTCATAAAACCTGCACATTGCGCTCTAATCATATATTGTGATGACATAATGCGGATACATTATGACGTCATAATATATTGTGACGTCATAGTGCATACTAATTATGATGTCATCATATACTGTGATGTCATAATACATGCTCATGACGCTCCAGTAGATGTGACACAAATTGGGGTAAGCGAAATTGGTCATAAAACCTGCAAATTGTGCTCTCATAATATATTGTGATATCGTAATGCGGATACATTATGACGTCATAATACATTGTGACGTCATAGTGCATACTAATTATGATATCATCATATACTGTGACGTCATATTACATGCTCATGATGCTCCAGTAGATGTGACACAAATTGGGGTAAGAGAAATTGCTCATAATATCTGCAAATTGCCCTCTCAAAATATATTGTGATGTCATAATGCGGATACATTATGACGTCATAATACATTGTGACGTCATACTGCATACTAATTAAGATGTCATCATATACTGTGACATCATAATACATGCTCATGATGCTCCAGTAGATGTGAAACAAATTGTGGTTTGAGAAATGGGTCACAATACCTGCAAATTGCGATCTCATCATATATTGTGATGTCATAATGCAGATACATTATGACGTCATAATACATTGTGACGTCATACTGCTTACTAATTATGATGTCATCATATACTGTGACGTCATAATACATGCTCATGATGCTGCAGTAGATGTGAGACAAATTGGGGTAAGTGAAATTGCTCATAATACCTGCATGTTGCGCTCTCCTAATATATTGTGATGTCATAATGCGGATACATTATGACGTCATAATACATTTTGACGTCATAGTGCATACTAATTATGATGTCATCATATACTGTGACGTCATAATACATGGTCATGATGCTCCAGTAGATGTGACACAAATTGGGGTAAGAGAAATTGCTCATAATACCTGCAAATTGCGCTCTCAAAATATATTTTGATGTCATAATGCGGATACATTATGACGTCATAATACATTGTGACGTCATACTGCATACTAATTATGATGTCATCATATACTGTGACGTCATAATACATGCTCATGATGCTCCAGTAGATGTGACACAAATTGTGGTTGGAGAAATGGGTCACAATACCTGCAAACTGCGCTCTCATCATATATTGTGATGTCACAATGCGGATATATTATGACGTCATAGTACATTGTGACGTCATACTGCATACTAATTATGATGTCATCATTTACTGTGACATCATAATACATGCTCATGATGCTCCAGTAGATGTGACACAAATTGGGGTAAGAGAAATTGCTCATAATACCTGCATGTTGCGCTCTCATAATATAGTGTGATGTCATAATGCGGATACATTATGACGTCATAATACATTGTGACATCATACTGCATACTAATTATGATGTCATCATATACTGTGACGTCATAATACATGCTCATGATGCTCCAGTAGATGTGACACAAATTGGGGTGAGCGAAATTGGTCATAAAACCTGTAAGTTGCGCTCTCATAATATATTGTGATGTCATAATGCGGATACATTATGACGTCATAATACATTGTGACGTCATAGTGCATACTAATTATGATGTCATCATTTACTGTGACGTCATAATACATGCTCATGATGCTCCAGTAGATGTGACACAAATTGGGGTAAGAGAAATTGCTCATAATACCTGCATGTTGCGCTTTCATAATATATTGTGATGTCATAATGCGGATACATTACGACGTCATAATACATTGTGACATCATAGTGCATAGTAGTTATGATGTCATCATATGCTGTGACGTCATAATACATGCTCATGATGCTCCAGTAGATGTGAAACAAATTGGGGTAAGCAAAATTGGTCATAAAACCTGCAAATTGCGCTCTCATAATATACTGTGATGTCATAATGCGGATACATTACGGCATCATAATACTTTGTGACGTCATAGTGCATACTAATTATGATGTCATCTTATACTGTGACGTCATAATACATGCTCATGATGCTCCAGTAGATGTGACACGAATTGGGGTAAGAGAAATTGGTCATAAAACCTGCAAATTGCGCTCTCATAATATATTGTGATGTCATAATGCGGATGCATTACGGCGTCATAATACATTGTGACGTCATAGTGCATACTAGTTATGATGTCATCATATGATGTGACGTCATAATACATGCTCATGATGCTCCAGTAGATGTGACAAAAATTGGGGCAAGCGAAATTGGTCATAAAACCTGCAAATTGTGCTCTCATAATATATTGTGATGTCATAATGCGGATACATTATGACGTCATAATACATTGTGACGTCATAGTGCATACTAATTATGATGTCATCATATACTGTGACGTCATAATACATGCTCATGATGCTCCAGTAGATGTGACACAAATTGTGGTAAGAGAATTTGCTCATAATACCTGCAAATTGCGCTCTCGTAATATATTGTGATGTCATAATTCGGATACATTATGACGTCATAATACATTGTGACGTCATAGTGCATACTAGTTATAATGTCATCATATGCTGTGACATCATAATACATGCTCATGATGCTCCAGTAGATGTGACACAAATTGTGGTAAGCGAAATTGGTCATAAAGCCTGCAAATTGCGCTCTCATAATATATTGTGATGTGATAATGCGGATACATTATGACGTCATAATATATTGTGACGTAATAGTGCATACTAATTATGATGTCATCATATACTGTGACGTCATAATACATGCTCATGATGCTCCAGTAGATGTGACACAAATTGGGGTAAGCGAAATTGGTCATAAAACCCGCAAATTGCGCTCTCATAATATATTGTGATGTCATAATGCGGATACATTATGACGTCATAATACATTGTGACGTCATAGTGCATACTAATTATGATGTCATCATATACTGTGACGTCATAATACATGGTCATGATGCTCCAGTAGATGTGAAACAAATTGGGGTAAGAGAAATTGCTCATAATATCTGCATGTTGCGCTCTCATAATATATTGTAATGTCATAATGCGGATACATTATGACGTCATAATACATTGTGACGTCATACTGCATACTAATTATGATGTCATCATATACTGTGACGTCATAATACATGCTCATGATGCTCCAGTAGATGTGACTCAAATTGGGGTAAGAGAAATTGCTCATAATACCTGCATGTTGCGCTCTCATAATATAGTGTGATGTCATAATGCGGATACATTATGACGTCATAATACATTGTGACATAATACAGCATACTAATTATGATGTCATCATATACTGTGACGTCATAATACATGCCCATGATGTTCCAGTAGATGTGACACAAATTGGGGTAAGCGAAATTGGTCATAAAACCTGTAAGTTGCGCTCTCATAATATATTGTGATGTCATAATGCGGATACATTATGACGTCATAATACATTGTGACGTCATAGTGCATACTAATTATGATGTCATCATATACTGTGACGTCATAATACATGCTCATGATGCTCCAATAGATGTGACACAAATTGGGGTAAGAGAAATTGCTCATAATACCTGCATGTTGCACTTTCATAATATATTGTGATGTCATAATGCGGATACATTACGGCATCATAATACATTGTGACGTCATAGTGCATACTAATTATGATATCATCATATACTGTGACGTCACAATACATGCTTATGATGCTCCAGTAGATGTGACACAAATTGGGGTAAGCGAAATTGGTCATAAAACCTGCAAATTGCGCTCTCATAATATATTGTGATGTCATAATGCGGATACATTATGACGTCATAATATATTGTGACGTCATAGTGCATACTAATTATGATGTCATCATATAGTGTGACGTCATAATACATGCTCATGATGCTCCAGTAGATGTGACACAAATTGGGGTAAGCGAAATTGGTCATAAAACCTGCAAATTGCGCTCTCATAATATATTGTGATGTCAAAATGCGGATACATTATGACGTCAAAATATATTGTGATGTCATAGTGCATACTAATTATGATGTCATCATAAACTGTGACATCATAAAACATGCTCATGATGCTCCAGTAGATGTGACACAAATTGGGGTAAGCGAAATTGGTCATAAAACCTGCAAATTGTGCTCTCATAATATATTGTGATGTCATAATGCGGATACATTACGACGTCATAATACATTGTGACGTCATAGTGCATACTAATTATGATGTCATCATATACTGTGACGTCATAATACATGCTCATGATGCTCCAGTAGATGTGACACAAATTGGGGTAAGAGAATTTGCTCGTAATACCTGCAAATTGCGCTCCCATAATATATTGTGATGTCATAATTCGGATACATTATGACGTCATAATACATTGTGACGTCATAGTGCATACTAGTTATAATGTCATCATATGCCGTGACATCATAATACATGCTCATGATGCTCCAGTAGATGTGACACAAATTGTGGTAAGCGAAATTGGTCATAAAACCTGCAAATTGCGCTCTCATAATATATTGTGATGTGATAATGCGGATACATTATGACGTCATAATACATTGTGACGTAATAGTGCATACTAATTATGATGTCATCATATACTGTGACGTCATAATACATGCTCATGATGCTCCAGTAGATGTGACACAAATTGGTGTAAGAGAAATTGCTCATAATACCTGTATGTTGCGCTCACATAATATATTGTGATGTCATAATGCGGATACATTATGACGTCATAGTACATTGTGACGTCATAGTGCATGATACTTATGATGTCATCACATACTGTGACGTCATAATACATGCTCATGATGCTCCAGTAGATATGACACAAATTGGGGTAAAAGAAATTGCTCATAATACCTGCATGTTGCGCTCTCATAATATATTGTGATGTCATAATGCGGATACATTATGACATCATAATGCATTGTGACCTCATACTGCATACTAATTATGATGTCATCATATACTGTGACGTCATAATACATGCTCATGATGCTCCAGTAGATGTGACACAAATTGGGGTAAGCGAAATGGGTCATAAAACCTGCAAATTGCGCTCTCATAATATATTGTGATGTAATAATGCGGATACATTATGATGTCATAATACATTGTGACGTCATAGTGCATAGTAATTATGATATCATCATATACTCTGACGTCATAATACATGGTCATGATGCTCCAGTAGATGTGACACAAATTGGGGTAAGAGAAATTGCTCACAATACCTGCAAATTGCGCTCTCATAATATATTGTGATTTTATAAGGCGGATACATTATGACGTCATAATACATTGTGACGTCATAGTGCATACTAATTATGATGTCATCATATACTGTGACGTCATAATACATGCTCATGATGCTCCAGTAGATGTGACACAAATTGGGGTAAGAGAATTTGCTCATAATACCTGCAAATTGCGCTCTCGTAATATATTGTGACGTCATAATGCGGATACATTATGACGTCATAGTACATTGTGACGTCATAGTGCATACTAATTATGATGTCATCATTTACTGTGACGTCATAATACATGCTTATGATGCTCCAGTAGATGTGACACAAATTGTGGTAAGAGAAATTGCTCATAATACCTGCATGTTGCGCTCTCATAATATATTGTGATGTCATAATGCGGATACATTATGACGTCATAATACATTGTGACATCATACTGCATACTAATTATGATGTCATCATATACTGTGACGTCATAATACATGCTCATGATGCTCCAGTAGATGTGACACAAATTGGGGTAAGCGAAATTGGTCATAAAACCTGCAAATTACGCTCTCATAATATATTGTGATGTCATAAGTCGGATATATTATGACGTCATAATACATTGTGACGTCATAGTGCATACTAATTATGATGTCATCATATACTGTGACGTCATAATACATGGTCATGATGCTCCAGTAGATGCGACACAAATTGGGGTAAGAGAATTTGCACAAAATACCTGCAAATTGCGCTCTCGTAATATATTGTGATGTCAAAATGCGGATACATTATGACGTCATAGTACATTGTGATGTCATAGTGCATACTATTTATGATGTCATCATTTACTGTGACGTCATAATACATGCTCATGATGCTCCAATATATGTGACACAAATTGGGTTAAGAGAAATTGCGCATAATACCTGCATGTTGCGCTCTCATAATACATTGCGATGTCATAATGCGGATACATTATGACGCCATAATACATTGTAACGTCATACTGCATACTAATTATGATGTCATCATATACTTTGACGTCATAATACATGCTCATGATCCTCCAGTAGATGTGACACAAATTGGGTTAGAGAAATTGCTCATAATACCTGCGGGTTGCGCTCTCATAGTATATTGTGATGTCATAATGCGGATACATTATGACGTCATAATACATTGTGACGTCATACTGCATAGTAATTATGATGTAATCATATACTGTGACGTCATAATACATGCTCATGATGCTCCAGTAGATGTGAAACAAATTGTGGTTAGAGAAATGGGTCACAATACCTGCAAATTGCGCTCTCATCGTATATTGTGATGTCATAATGCAGATACATTATGACGTCATAATACATTGTGGCGTCATACTGCTTACTAATTATGATGTCATCATATACTGTGACGTCATAATACATGCTCATGATCCTCCAGTAGATGTGACACAAATTGGGTTAGAGAAATTGCTCATAATACCTGCATGTTGCGCTCTCATAATATATTGTGATGTCATAATGCAGATACATTATGACGTCATAATACATTTTGACGTCATACTGCATACTAATTATGATGTCATCATATACTGTGACGTCATAATACATGTTCATGATGCTCCAGTAGATGTGACACAAATTGGGGTAACCGAAATTGGTCATAAAACCTGCAAATTGCGCTCTCATAATATATTGTGATGTCATAATGCGGATACATTATGACGTCATAATACATTGTGACGTCATAGTGCATACTAATTATGATGTCATCATATACTGTGACGTCATAGTACATGCTCATGATGCTCCAGTAGATGTGACACAAATTGGGGTAAGCGAAAATGGTCATAAAACCTGCAAATTGCGCTCTCATAATATATTGTGATGTCATAATGCGGATACATTATGACGTCATAATACATTGTGACATCATAGTGCATACTAATTATGATTTCAACATATACTGTGACGTCATAATACATGGTCATGATGCTCCAGTAGACGTGACACAAATTGGGGTAAGAGAAATTGCTCATAATACCTGCAAATTGCGCTCTCAAAATATATTGTGATGTCATAATGCGGATACATTATGACGTCATAATACATTGTGACGTCATACTGCATACTAATTATGATGTCATCATATACTGTGACGTCATAATACATGCTCATGATGCTCCAGCAGATGTGACACAAATTGTGGTTAGAGAAATGGGTCACAATACCTGCAAATTGCACTCTCATCATATATTGTGATGTCATAATGCGGATACATTATGACGTCATAATACATTGTGACGTCATACTGCTTACTAATTATGATGTCATCATATACTGTGACATCATAATACATGCTCATGATGCTCCAGTAGATGTGACACAAATTGGGGTAAGAGAATTTGCTCATAATAGCTGCAAATTGCGCTCTCAGAATATATTGTGATTTCATAATGCGGATACATTATCACGACATAGAACATTGTGACGTCATACTGCATACCAATTATGATGTCATCATTTACTGTGACGTCATAATACATGCTCATGATGCTCCAGTAGATGTGAGACAAATTGGGGTAAGAGAAATTGATCATAATACCTGCATGTTGCGCTCTCATAATATATTGTGATGTCATAATGCGGATACATTATGACGTCATAATACATTGTGACGTCATAGTGCATACTAATTATGATGTCATCATATACTGTGACGTCATAATACATGCTCATGATGCTCCAGTAGATGTGACACAAATTGGGGTAAGAGAAATTGCTCATAATACCTGCAAATTGCGCTCTCATAATATATTGTGATGTCATAATGCGGATACATTATGACGTCATAGTACATTTTGACGTCATACTGCATTCTAATTATGATGTCATCATTTACTGTGACGTCATAATACATGCTCATGATGCTCCAGTAGATGTGACACAAATTGGGGTAAGAGAAATTGCTCATAATACCTGCATGTTGCGCTCTCATAATATATTGTGATGTCATAATACGGATACATTATGACGTCATAATACATTGTGACATCATACTGCATACTAATTATGATGTCATCATATACTGTGACGTCATAATACATGCTCATGATGCTCCGGTAGATGTGACACAAATTGGGGTAAGAGAAATTGCTCATAATACCTGCAAATTGCGCTCTCATAATATATTGTGATGTCATAATGCGGATACATTATGACGTCATAGTACATTTTGACGTCATACTGCATACTAACTATGATGTCATCATTTACTGTGACGTCATAATACATGCTCATGATGCTGCAGTAGATGTGACACAAATTGGGGTAAGAGAAATTGCTCATAATACCTGCATGTTGCGCTCTCATAATATATTGTGATGTCATAATGCGGATACATTATGACGTCATAATACATTGTGACGTCATACTGCATACTAATTATGATGTCATCATATACTGTGACGTCATAATACATGCTCATGATGCTCCAGTAGATGTGACACAAATTGGGGTAAGTGAAATTGGTCTTAAAACCTGCAAATTGCGCTCTCATAATATATTGTGATGTCATAATGTGGTTACATTATGACGTCATAATACATTGTGAAGTCATAGTGCTTACTAATTATGATGTCATCATATACTGTGACATCATAATACATGCTCATGATGCTCCAGTAGATGTGACACAAATTGGGGTAAGAGAAATTGCTCATAATACCTGCATGTTGCGCTCTCATAATATATTGTGATGTCATAATGCGGATACATTATAACGTCATAATACATTGTGACGTCATAGTGCATACTAATTATGATGTCATCATATACTGTGACTTCATAATACATGCTCATGATGCTCCAGTAGATGTGACACAAATTGCGGTAAGCGAAATTGGTCATAAAACCTGCAAATTGCGCTCTCATAATATATTGTGATGTCATAATGCGGATACATTATGACGTCATAATACATTGTGACATCATAGTGCATACTAATTATGATGTCATCATATACTGTGACGTCATAATACATGCTCATGATGCTCCAGTAGATGTGACACAAATTGGGGTAAGAGAAATTGCTCATAATACCTGCATGTTGCGCTCTCATAATATATTGTGATGTCATAATGCGGATACATTATGACATCATAATGCATTGTGACGTCATACTGCATACTAATTATGATATCATCATATACTGTGACTTCATAATACATGCTCATGATGCTCCAGTAGATGTGACACAAATTGCGGTAAGCGAAATTGATCATAAAACCTGCAAATTGCGCTCTCATAATATATTGTGATGTAATAATGCGGATACATTATGATGTCATAATACATTGTCACGTCATAGTGCATACTAATTATGATGTCATCATATACTCTGACGTCATAATACATGGTCATGATGCTCCAGTAGATGTGACACAAATTGGGGTAAGAGAAATTGCTCACAATACCTGCCAATTGCGCTCTCATAATATATTGTGATGTCATAATGTGGATACATTATGACGTCATAATACATTGTGACATCATAGTGCATACTAATTATGATGTCATCATATACTGTGACATCATAATACATGCTCATGATGCTCCAGTAGATGTGACACAAATTGGGGTAAGAGAATTTGCTCATAATACCTGCAAATTGCGCTCTCGTAATATATTGTGACGTCATAATGCGGATACATTATGACGTCATAGTACATTTTTACGTCATAGTGCATGCTAATTATGATGTCATCATTTACTGTGACGTCATAATACATGCTCATGATGCTCCAGTAGATGTGACACAAATTGGGGTATGAGAAATTGCTCATAATACCTGCATGTTGCGCTTTCATAATATATTGTGTTGTCATAATGCGGATACATTACGACGTCATAATACATTGTGACATCATAGTGCATAGTAGTTATGATGTCATCATATGCTGTGACGTCATAATACATGCTCATGATGCTCCAGTAGATGTGAAACAAATTGGGGTAAGCAAAATTGGTCATAAAACCTGCAAATTGCGCTCTCATAATATACTGTGATGTCATAATGCGGATACATTACGGCATCATAATACTTTGTGACGTCATAGTGCATACTAATTATGATGTCATCTTATACTGTGACGTCATAATACATGCTCATGATGCTCCAGTAGATGTGACACAAATTGGGGTAAGCGAAATTGGTCATAAAACCTGCAAATTGCGCTCTCATAATATATTGTGATGTCATAATGCGGATACATTACGGCGTCATAATACATTGTGACGTCATAGTGCATACTAGTTATGATGTCATCATATGATGTGACGTCATAATACATGCTCATGATGCTCCAGTAGATGTGACAAAAATTGGGGCAAGCGAAATTGGTCATAAAACCTGCAAATTGTGCTCTCATAATATATTGTGATGTCATAATGCGGATACATTATGACGTCATAATACATTGTGATGTCATAGTGCATACTAATTATGATGTCATCATATACTGTGATGTCATAATACATGCTCATGATGCTCCAGTAGATGTGACTCAAATTGGGGTAAGAGAAATTGCTCATAATACCTGCATGTTGCGCTCTCATAATATAGTGTGATGTCATAATGCGGATACATTATGACGTCATAATACATTGTGACATCATAGTGCATACTAATTATGATGTCATCATATACTGTGACGTCATAATACATGCCCATGATGTTCCAGTAGATGTGACACAAATTGGGGTAAGCGAAATTGGTCATAAAACCTGTAAGTTGCGCTCTCATAATATATTGTGATGTCATAATGCGGATACATTATGACGTCATAATACATTGTGACGTCATAGTGCATACTAATTATGATGTCATCATATACTGTGACATCATAATACATGCTCATGATGCTCCAGTAGATGTGACACAAATTGGGGTAAGAGAAATTGCTCATAATACCTGCATGTTGCGCTTGCATACTATATTGTGATGTCATAATGCGGATACATTACGACGTCATAATACATTGTGACATCATAGTGCATAGTAGTTGTGATGTCATCATATGCTGTGACGTCATAATACATGCTCATGATGCTCCAGTAGATGTGAAACAAATTGGTGTAAGCAAAATTGGTCATAAAACCTGCAAATTGCGCTCTCATAATATACTGTGATGTCATAATGCGGATACATTACGGCATCATAATACATTGTGACGTCATAGTGCATACTAATTATGATATCATCATATACTGTGACGTCACAATACATGCTTATGATGCTCCAGTAGATGTGACACAAATTGGGGTAAGCGAAATTTGTCATAAAACCTGCAAATTGCGCTCTCATAATATATTGTGATGTCATAATGCGGATACATTACGGCGTCATAATACATTGTGACGTCATAGTGCATACTAGTTATGACGACATCATATGATGTGACGTCATAATATATGCTCATGATGCTCCAGTAGATGTGACAAAAGTTGGGGTAAGCGAAATTGGTCATAAAACCTGCAAATTGCGCTCTCATAATATATTGTGATGTGATAATGCGGATACATTATGACGTCATAATACATTGTGACGTAATAGTGCATACTAATTATGATGTCATCATATACTCTGACGTCATAATACATGCTCATGATGCTCCAGTAGATGTGACACAATTTGGGGTAAGAGAAATTGCTCATAATACCTGTAAGTTGCGCTCTCATAATATATTGTGATGTCATAATGCGGATACATTATGACGTCATAATACATTGTGACGTCATAGTGCATACTAATTATGATGTCATCATATACTGTGACGTCATAATACATGCTCATGATGCTCCAGTAGATGTGACACAAATTGGGGTAAGAGAAATTGCTCATAATACCTGCATGTTGCGCTTTCATAATATATTGTGATGTCATAATGCGGATACATTACGGCATCATAATACATTGTGACGTCATAGTGCATACTAATTATGATATCATCATATACTGTGACGTCACAATACATGCTTATGATGCTCCAGTAGATGTGACACAAATTGGGGTAAGAGAAATTGCTCATAAAACCTGCAAATTGCGCTCTCATAATATATTGTGATGTCATAATGCGGATACATTATGACGTCATAATATATTGTGACGTCATAGTGCATACTAATTATGATGTCATCATATAGTGTGACGTCATAATACATGCTCATGATGCTCCAGTAGATGTGACACAAATTGGAGTAAGCGAAATTGGTCATAAAACCTGCAAATTGCGCTCTCATAATATATTGTGATGTCAAAATGCGGATACATTATGACGTCAAAACATATTGTGATGTCATAGTGCATACTAATTATGATGTCATCATAAGCTGTGACATCATAAAACATGCTCATGATGCTCCAGTAGATGTGACACAAATTGGGGTAAGCGAAATTGGTCATAAAACCTGCAAATTGTGCTCTCATAATATATTGTGATGTCATAATGCGGATACATTACGACGTCATAATACATTGTGACGTCATAGTGCATACTAATTATGATGTCATCATATACTGTGACGTCATAATACATGCTCATGATGCTCCAGTAGATGTGACACAAATTGGGGTAAGAGAATTTGCTCGTAATACCTGCAAATTGCGCTCCCATAATATATTGTGATGTCATAATTCGGATACATTATGACGTCATAATACATTGTGACGTCATAGTGCATACTAGTTATAATGTCATCATATGCCGTGACATCATAATACATGCTCATGATGCTCCAGTAGATGTGACACAAATTGTGGTAAGCGAAATTGGTCATAAAACCTGCAAATTGCGCTCTCATAATATATTGTGATGTGATAATGCGGATACATTATGACGTCATAATACATTGTGACGTCATACTGCATACTAATTATGATGTAATCATATACTGTGACGTCATAATACATGCTCATGATGCTCCAGTAGATGTGAACCAAATTGTGGTTAGAGAAATGGGTCACAATACCTGCAAATTGCGCTCTCATCATATATTGTGATGTCATAATGCAAATACATTATGACATCATAATACATTGTGGCGTCATACTGCTTACTAATTATGATGTCATCATATACTGTGACGTCATAATACATGCTCATGATGCTCCAGTAGATGTGAGACTAATTGGGGTAAGAGAAATTGTTCATAATACCTGCATGTTGCGCTCTCATAATATATTGTGATGTCATAATGCAGATACATTATGACGTCATAATACATTTTGACGTCATACTGCATACTAATTATGATGTCATCATATACTGTGACGTCATAATACATGTTCATGATGCTCCAGTAGATGTGACACAAATTGGGGTAACCGAAATTGGTCATAAAACCTGCAAATTGCGCTCTCATAATATATTGTGATGTCATAATGCAGATACATTATGACGTCATAATACATTGTGACGTCATAGTGCATACTAATTATGATGTCATCATATACTGTGACGTCATAGTACATGCTCATGATGCTCCAGTAGATGTGACACAAATTGGGGTAAGCGAAAATGGTCATAAAACCTGCAAATTGCGCTCTCATAATATATTGTGATTTCATAATGCGGATACATTATGACGTCATAATACATTGTGACATCATAGTGCATACTAATTATGATTTCAACATATACTGTGACGTCATAATACATGGTCATGATGCTCCAGTAGACGTGACACAAGTTGGGGTAAGAGAAATTGCTCATAATACCTGCAAATTGCGCTCTCAAAATATATTGTGATGTCATAATGCGGATACATTATGACGTCATAATACATTGTGACGTCATACTGCATACTAATTATGATGTCATCATATACTGTGACGTCATAATACATGCTCATGATGCTCCAGCAGATGTGACACAAATTGTGGTTAGAGAAATGGTTCACAATACCTGCAAATTGCACTCTCATCATATATTGTGATGTCATAATGCGGATACATTATGACGTCATAATACATTGTGACGTCATACTGCTTACTAATTATGATGTCATCATATACTGTGACATCATAATACATGCTCATGATGCTCCAGTAGATGTGACACAAATTGGGGTAAGAGAATTTGCTCATAATAGCTGCAAATTGCGCTCTCAGAATATATTGTGATTTCATAATGCGGATACATTATCACGTCATAGAACATTGTGACGTCATACTGCATACCAATTATGATGTCATCATTTACTGTGACGTCATAATACATGCTCGTGATGCTCCAGTAGATGTGAGACAAATTGGGGTAAGAGAAATTGATCATAATACCTGCATGTTGCGCTCTCATAATATATTGTGATGTCATAATGCGGATACATTATGACGTCATAATACATTGTGACGTCATAGTGCATACTAATTATGATGTCATCATATACTGTGACATCATAATACATGCTCATGATGCTCCAGTAGATGTGACACAAATTGGGGTAAGAGAAATTGCTCATAATACCTGCAAATTGCGCTCTCATAATATATTGTGATGTCATAATGCGGATACATTATGACGTCATAGTACATTTTGACGTCATACTGCATTCTAATTATGATGTCATCATTTACTGTGACGTCATAATACATGCTCATGATGCTCCAGTAGATGTGACACAAATTGGGGTAAGAGAAATTGCTCATAATACCTGCATGTTGCGCTCTCATAATATATTGTGATGTCATAATGCGGATACATTATGACGTCATAATACATTGTGACATCATAGTGCATATTAATTATGATGTCATCATATACTGTGACGTCATAATACATGCTCATGATGCTCCAGTAGATGTAAAACAAATTGGGGTAAGCGAAATTGGTCATAAAACCTGCAAATTGCGCTCTCATAATATACTGTGATGTCATAATGCGGATACATTATGACATCATAATACATTGTGACGTCATAGTGCATACTAATTATGATGTCATCATACACTGTGATGTCATAATACATTCTCATGATGCTCCAGTAGATGTGACACAAATTGGGGTAAGAGAAATTGCTCATAATACCTGCAAATTGCGCCCTCATAATATATTGTGATGTCATAATGCGGATACATTATGACGTCATAATACATTGTGACGTCATAGTGCATACTAATTATGATGTCATCATATACTCTGACGTCATAATACATGCTCATGATGCTCCAGTAGATGTGACACAAATTGGGGTAAGAGAAATTGCTCATAATACCTGCATGTTGCGCTCTCATAATATATTGTGATGTCATAATACGGATACATTATGACGTCATAATACATTGTGACATCATACTGCATACTAATTATGATGTCATCATATACTGTGACGTCATAATACATGCTCATGATGCTCCGGTAGATGTGACACAAATTGGGGTAAGAGAAATTGCTCATAATACCTGCAAATTGCGCTCTCATAATATATTGTGATGTCATAATGCGGATACATTATGACGTCATAGTACATTTTGACGTCATACTGCATACTAACTATGATGTCATCATTTACTGTGACGTCATAATACATGCTCATGATGCTCCAGTAGATGTGACACAAATTGGGGTAAGAGAAATTGCTCATAATACCTGCATGTTGCGCTCTCATAATATATTGTGATGTCATAATGCGGATACATTATGACGTCATAATACATTGTGACGTCATACTGCATACTAATTATGATGTCATCATATACTGTGACGTCATAATACATGCTCATGATGCTCCAGTAGATGTGACACAAATTGGGGTAAGTGAAATTGGTCTTAAAACCTGCAAATTGCGCTCTCATAATATATTGTGATGTCATAATGTGGTTACATTATGACGTCATAATACATTGTGAAGTCATAGTGCTTACTAATTATGATGTCATCATATACTGTGACATCATAATACATGCTCATGATGCTCCAGTAGATGTGACACAAATTGGGGTAAGAGAAATTGCTCATAATACCTGCATGTTGCGCTCTCATAATATATTGTGATGTCATAATGCGGATACATTATAACGTCATAATACATTGTGACGTCATAGTGCATACTAATTATGATGTCATCATATACTGTGACTTCATAATACATGCTCATGTTGCTCCAGTAGATGTGACACAAATTGCGGTAAGCGAAATTGGTCATAAAACCTGCAAATTGCGCTCTCATAATATATTGTGATGTCATAATGCGGATACATTATGACGTCATAATACATTGTGACATCATAGTGCATACTAATTATGATGTCATCATATACTGTGACGTCATAATACATGCTCATGATGCTCCAGTAGATGTGACACAAATTGGGGTAAGAGAAATTGCTCATAATACCTGCATGTTGCGCTCTCATAATATATTGTGATGTCATAATGCGGATACATTATGACATCATAATGCATTGTGACGTCATACTGCATACTAATTATGATATCATCATATACTGTGACTTCATAATACATGCTCATGATGCTCCAGTAGATGTGACACAAATTGCGGTAAGCGAAATTGGTCATAAAACCTGCAAATTGCGCTCTCATAATATATTGTGATGTAATAATGCGGAAACATTATGATGTCATAATACATTGTCACGTCATAGTGCATACTAATTATGATGTCATCATATACTCTGACGTCATAATACATGGTCATGATGCTCCAGTAGATGTGACACAAATTGGGGTAAGAGAAATTGCTCACAATACCTGCCAATTGCGCTCTCATAATATATTGTGATGTCATAATGTGGATACATTATGACGTCATAATACATTGTGACATCATAGTGCATACTAATTATGATGTCATCATATACTGTGACATCATAATACATGCTCATGGTGCTCCAGTAGATGTGACACAAATTGGGGTAAGAGAATTTGCTCATAATACCTGCAAATTGCGCTCTCGTAATATATTGTGACGTCATAATGCGGATACATTATGACGTCATAGTACATTTTTACGTCATAGTGCATGCTAATTATGATGTCATCATTTACTGTGACGTTATAATACATGCTCATGATGCTCCAGTAGATGTGACACAAATTGGGGTAAGAGAAATTGCTCATAATACCTGCATGTTGCGCTTTCATAATATATTGTGTTCTCATAATGCGGATACATTACGACGTCATAATACATTGTGACATCATAGTGCATAGTAGTTATGATGTCATCATATGCTGTGACGTCATAATACATGCTCATGATGCTCCAGTAGATGTGAAACAAATTGGGGTAAGCAAAATTGGTCATAAAACCTGCAAATTGCGCTCTCATAATATATTGTGATGTCATAATGCGGATACATTACGGCGTCATAATACATTGTGACGTCATAGTGCATACTAGTTATGATGTCATCATATGATGTGACGTCATAATACATGCTCATGATGCTCCAGTAGATGTGACAAAAATTGGGGCAAGCGAAATTGGTCATAAAACCTGCAAATTGTGCTCTCATAATATATTGTGATGTCATAATGCGGATACATTATGACGTCATAATACATTGTGACGTCATAGTGCATACTAATTATGATGTCATCATATACTGTGATGTCATAATACATGCTCATGATGCTCCAGTAGATGTGACTCAAATTGGGGTAAGAGAAATTGCTCATAATACCTGCATGTTGCGCTCTCATAATATAGTGTGATGTCATAATGCGGATACATTATGACGTCATAATACATTGTGACATCATAGTGCATACTAATTATGATGTCATCATATACTGTGACGTCATAATACATGCCCATGATGTTCCAGTAGATGTGACACAAATTGGGGTAAGCGAAATTGGTCATAAAACCTGTAAGTTGCGCTCTCATAATATATTGTGATGTCATAATGCGGATACATTATGACGTCATAATACATTGTGACGTCATAGTGCATACTAATTATGATGTCATCATATTCTGTGACATCATAATACATGCTCATGATGCTCCAGTAGATGTGACACAAATTGGGGTAAGAGAAATTGCTCATAATACCTGCATGTTGCGCTTGCATACTATATTGTGATGTCATAATGCGGATACATTACGACGTCATAATACATTGTGACATCATAGTGCATAGTAGTTGTGATGTCATCATATGCTGTGACGTCATAATACATGCTCATGATGCTCCAGTAGATGTGAAACAAATTGGTGTAAGCAAAATTGGTCATAAAACCTGCAAATTGCGCTCTCATAATATACTGTGATGTCATAATGCGGATACATTACGGCATCATAATACATTGTGACGTCATAGTGCATACTAATTATGATATCATCATATACTGTGACGTCACAATACATGCTTATGATGCTCCAGTAGATGTGACACAAATTGGGGTAAGCGAAATTTGTCATAAAACCTGCAAATTGCGCTCTCATAATATATTGTGATGTCATAATGCGGATACATTACGGCGTCATAATACATTGTGACGTCATAGTGCATACTAGTTATGATGGCATCATATGATGTGACGTCATAATATATGCTCATGATGCTCCAGTAGATGTGACAAAAATTGGGGTAAGCGAAATTGGTCATAAAACCTGCAAATTGCGCTCTCATAATATATTGTGATGTGATAATGCGGATACATTATGACGTCATAATACATTGTGACGTAATAGTGCATACTAATTATGATGTCATCATATACTGTGACGTCATAATACATGCTCATGATGCTCCAGTAGATGTGACACAAATTGGGGTAAGCGAAATTGGTCATAAAACCCGCAAATTGCGCTCTCATAATATATTGTGATGTCATAATGCAGATACATTATGACGTCATAATACATTGTGACGTCATAGTGCATACTGATTATGATGTCATCATATACTGTGACGTCATAATACATGCTCATGATGCTCCAGTAGATGTGAAACAAATTGGCTTAAGAGAAATTGCTCATAATATCTGCATGTTGCGCTCTCATAATATATTGTGATGTCATAATGCGGATACATTATGACGTCATAATACATTGTGACGTCATACTACATACTAATTATGATGTCATCATATACTGTGACGTCATAATACATGCTCATGATGCTCCAGTAGATGTGACACAGATTGTGGTAAGCGAAATTGGTCATAAAACCTGCAAATTGCGCTCTCATAATATATTGTGATGTCATAATGCGGATGTATTATGACGCCATACTACATTGTGACATCAGAGTGCATACTAATTATGATGTCAACATATACTGTGACGTCATAATACATGCTCATGATGCTCCAGTAGATGTGACACAAATTGGGGTAAGAGAATTTGCTCATAATACCTGCAAATTGCGCTCTCGTAATATATTGTGATGTCATAATGCGGATATATTATGACGTCATAATACATTGTGACGTCATACTGCATACTAATTATGATGTCATCATATACTGTGACGTCATAATACATGCTCATGATGCTCCAGTAGATGTGACACAAATTGGGGTAAGAGAAATTGGTCATCAAACCTGCAAATTGCGCTCTCATAATATATTGTGATGTCATAATGCGGATACATTATGACGTCATAATACATTGTGACATCATAGTGCATACTAATTATGATGTCGTCATATACTGTGACGTCATAATACATGCTCATGATGCTCCAGTAGATGTGACACAAATTGGGGTAAGAGAAATTGCTCATAATACCTGCATGTTGCGCTCTCATAATATATTGTGATGTCATAATGCGGATACATTATGACATCATAATGCATTGTGAGGTCATACTGCATACTAATTATGATGTCATCATATACTGTGACGTCATAATACATGCTCATGATGCTCCAGTAGATGTGACACAAATTGGGGTAAGCGAAATGGGTCATAAAACCTGCAAATTGCGCTCTCATAATATATTGTGATGTAATAATGCGGATACATTATGATGTCATAATACATTGTGACGTCATAGTGCATAGTAATTATGATATCATCATATACTCTGACGTCATAATACATGGTCATGATGCTCCAGTAGATATGACACAAATTGGGGTAAGAGAAATTGCTCACAATACCTGCAAATTGCGCTCTCATAATATATTGTGATTTTATAAGGCGGATACATTATGACGTCATAATACATTGTGACGTCATAGTGCATACTAATTATGATGTCATCATATACTGTGATGTCATAATACATGCTCATGATGCTCCAGTAGATGTGACACAAATTGGGGTAAGCGAAATTGGTCATAAAACCTGCAAATTGCGCTCTCATCATATATTGTGATGTCATAATGTGGATACATTATGACGTCATAATACATTGTGACATCATTCTGCATACTAATTATGATGTCATCATATACTGTGACGTCATAATACATGCTCATGATGCTCCAGTAGATGTTACACAAATTGGGGTAAGAGAATTTGCTCATAATACCTGCAAATTGCGCTCTCGTAATATATTGTGACGTCATAATGCGGATACATTATGACGTCATAGTACATTTTTACGTCATAGTGCATGCTAATTATGATGTCATCATTTACTGTGACGTCATAATACATGCTTATGATGCTCCAGTATATTTGACACAAATTGTGGTAAGAGAAATTGCTCATAATATCTGCATGTTGCGCTCTCATAATATATTGTGATGTCATAATGCGGATACATTATGACGTCATAATACATTGTGACATCATACTGCATACTAATTATGATGTCATCATATACTGTGACGTCATAATACATGCTCATGATGCTCCAGTAGATGTGACACAAATTGGGGTAAGCGAAATTGGTCATAAAACCTGCAAATTACGCTCTCATAATATATTGTGATGTCATAAGTCGGATATATTATGACGTCATAATACATTGTGACGTCATAGTGCATACTAATTATGATGTCATCATATACTGTGACGTCATAATACATGGTCATGATGCTCCAGTAGATGCGACACAAATTGGGGTAAGAGAATTTGCTCATAATACCTGCAAATTGCGCTCTCGTAATATATTGTCATGTCAAAATGCGGATACATTATGACGTCATAGTACATTGTGATGTCATAGTGCATGCTATTTATGATGTCATCATTTACTGTGACGTCATAATACATGCTCATGATGCTCCAATATATGTGACACAAATTGGGGTAAGAGAAATTGCGCATAATACCTGCATGTTGCGCTCTCATAATACATTGCGATGTCATAATGCGGATACATTATGACGCCATAATACATTGTGACGTCATACTGCATACTAATTATGATGTCATCATATACTGTGACGTCATAATACATGCTCATGCTGCTCCAGTAGATGTGACACAAATTGGGTTAGAGAAATTGCTCATAATACCTGCATGTTGCGCTCTCATAGTATATTGTGATGTCATAATGCGGATACATTATGACGTCATAATACATTGTGACGTCCTACTGCATACTAATTATGATGTCATCATATACTGTGACGTCATAATACATGCTCATGATGCTCCAGTAGATGTGAAACAAATTGTGGTTAGAGAAATGGGTCACAATACCTGCAAATTGCGCTCTCATCATATATTGTGATGTCATAATGCAGATACATTATGACGTCATAACACATTGTGGCGTCATACTGCTTACTAATTATGATGTCATCATATACTGTGACGTCATAATACATGCTCATGATGCTCCAGTAGATGTGAGACTAATTGGGGTAAGAGAAATTGTTCATAATACCTGCATGTTGCGCTCTCATAATATATTGTGATGTCATAATGCGGATATATTATGACGTCATAATACATTTTGACGTCATAGTGCATACTAATTATGATGTCATCATATACTGTGACGTCATAATACATGTTCATGATGCTCCAGTAGATGTGACACAAATTGGGGTAAGCGAAATTGGTCATAAAACCTGCAAATTGCGCTCTCATAATATATTGTGATGTCATAATGCGGATACATTATGACGTCATAATACATTGTGACGTCATAGTGCATACTAATTATGATGTCATCATATACTGTGACGTCATAATACATGCTCATGATGCTCCAGTAGATGTGACACAAATTGGGGTAAGAGAAATTGCTCATAATACCTGCAAATTGCGCTCTCATAATATATTGTGATGTCATAATGCGGATACATTATGACGTCATAGTACATTTTGACGTCATACTGCATTCTAATTATGATGTCATCATTTACTGTGACGTCATAATACATGCCCATGATGCTCCAGTAGATGTGACACAAATTGGGGTAAGAGAAATTGCTCATAATACCTGCATGTTGCGCTCTCATAATATATTGTGATGTCATAATGCGGATACATTATGACGTCATAATACATTGTGACGTCATAGTGCATATTAATTATGATGTCATCATATACTGTGACGTCATAATACATGCCCATGATGCTCCAGTAGATGTAAAACAAATTGGGGTAAGCGAAATTGGTCATAAAACCTGCAAATTGCGCTCTCATAATATACTGTGATGTCAAAATGCGGATACATTATGACATCATAATACATTGTGACGTCATAGTGCATACTAATTATGATGTCATCATACACTGTGATGTCATGATACATTCTCATGATGCTCCAGTAGATGTGACACAAATTGGGGTAAGAGAAATTGCTCATAATACCTGCAAATTGCGCCCTCATAATATATTGTGATGTCATAATGCGGATACATTATGACGTCATAATACATTGTGACGTCATAGTGCATACTAATTATGATGTCATCATATACTCTGACATCATAATACATGCTCATGATGCTCCAGTAGATGTGACACAAATTGGGGTAAGAGAAATTGCTCATAATACCTGCATGTTGCGCTCTCATAATATATTGTGATGTCATAATGCGGATACATTATGACGTCATAATACATTGTGACGTCATACTGCATACTAATTATGATGTCATCATATACTGTGACGTCATAATACATGCTCATGATGCTCCAGTAGATGTGACACAAATTGGGGTAAGAGAAATTGCTCATAATGCCTGCAAATTGCGCTCTCATAATATATTGTGATGTCATAATGCGGATACATTATGACGTCATAGTACATTTTGACGTCATACTGCATACTAATTATGATGTCATCATTTACTGTGACGTCATAATACATGCTCATGATGCTGCAGTAGATGTGACACAAATTGGGGTAAGAGAAATTGCTCATAATACCTGCATGTTGCGCTCTCATAATATATTGTGATGTCATAATGCGGATACATTATGACGTCATAATACATTGTGACGTCATACTGCATACTAATTATGATGTCATCATATACTGTGACGTCATAATACATGCTCATGATGCTCCAGTAGATGTGACACAATTTGGGGTAAGTGAAATTGGTCTTAAAACCTGCAAATTGCGCTCTCATAATATATTGTGATGTCATAATGCGGTTACATTATGACGTCATAATACATTGTGAAGTCATAGTGCTTACTAATTATGATGTCATCATATACTGTGACATCATAATACATGCTCATGATGCTCCAGTAGATGTGACACAAATTGGGGTAAGAGAAATTGCTCATAATACCTGCATGTTGCGCTCTCATAATATATTGTGATGTCATAATGCGGATACATTATAACGTCATAATACATTGTGACGTCATAGTGCATACTAATTATGATGTCATCATATACTGTGACTTCATAATACATGCTCATGATGCTCCAGTAGATGTGACACAAATTGCGGTAAGCGAAATTGGTCATAAAACCTGCAAATTGCGCTCTCATAATATATTGTGATGTCATAATGCGGATACATTATGACGTCATAATACATTGTGACATCATAGTGCATACTAATTATGATGTCATCATATACTGTGACGTCATAGTACATGCTCATGATGCTCCAGTAGATGTGACACAAATTGGGGTAAGAGAAATTGCTCATAATACCTGCATGTTGCGCTCTCATAATATATTGTGATGTCATAATGCGGATACATTATGACATGATAGTGCATTGTGACGTCATACTGCATACTAATTATGATATCATCATATACTGTGACTTCATAATACATGCTCATGATGCTCCAGTAGATGTGACACAAATTGCGGTAAGCGAAATTGGTCATAAAACCTGCAAATTGCGCTCTCATAATATATTGTGATGTAATAATGCGGATACATTATGATGTCATAATACATTGTCACGTCATAGTGCATACTAATTATGATGTCATCATATACTCTGACGTCATAATACATGGTCATGATGCTCCAGTAGATGTGACACAAATTGGGGTAAGAGAAATTGCTCACAATACCTGCCAATTGCGCTCTCATAATATATTGTGATGTCATAATGTGGATACATTATGACGTCATAATACATTGTGACATCATAGTGCATACTAATTATGATGTCATCATATACTGTGACATCATAATACATGCTCATGATGCTCCAGTAGATGTGACACAAATTGGGGTAAGAGAATTTGCTCATAATACCTGCAAATTGCGCTCTCGTAATATATTGTGACCTCATAATGCGGATACATTATGACGTCATAGTACATTTTTACGTCATAGTGCATGCTAATTATGATGTCGTCATTTACTGTGACGTCATAATATATGCTCATGATGCTCCAGTAGATGTGACACAAATTGGGGTAAGAGAAATTGCTCATAATACCTGCATGTTGCGCTCTCATAATATATTGTGATGTCATAATGCAGATACATTATGACGTCATAATACATTGTGACGTCATACTGCATACTAATTATGATGTCATCATATACTGTGACATCATAATACATGCTCATGATGCTCCAGTAGATGTGACACAATTGGGGTAAGTGAAATTGGTCATAAAACCTGCAAATTGCGCTCTCATAATATCTAGTGATGTCATAATGCGGTTTCATTATGACGTCATAATATATTGTGACGTCATACTGCATACTAATTATGATGTCATCATATACTGTGACGTCATAATACATGCTCATGATGCTCCAGTAGATGTGACACAAATTGGGGTAAGCGAAATTGGTCATAAAACCTGCAAATTGCGCTCTCATAATATATTGTGATGTCAAAATGCGGATACATTATGACGTCAAAACATATTGTGATGTCATAGTGCATACTAATTATGATGTCATCATAAGCTGTGACATCATAAAACATGCTCATGATGCTCCAGTAGATGTGACACAAATTGGGGTAAGCGAAATTGGTCATAAAACCTGCAAATTGTGCTCTCATAATATATTGTGATGTCATAATGCGGATACATTACGACGTCATAATACATTGTGACGTCATAGTGCATACTAATTATGATGTCATCATATACTGTGACGTCATAATACATGCTCATGATGCTCCAGTAGATGTGACACAAATTGGGGTAAGAGAATTTGCTCGTAATACCTGCAAATTGCGCTCCCATAATATATTGTGATGTCATAATTCGGATACATTATGACGTCATAATACATTGTGACGTCATAGTGCATACTAGTTATAATGTCATCATATGCCGTGACATCATAATACATGCTCATGATGCTCCAGTAGATGTGACACAAATTGTGGTAAGCGAAATTGGTCATAAAACCTGCAAATTGCGCTCTCATAATATATTGTGATGTGATAATGCGGATACATTATGACGTCATAATACATTGTGACGTCATACTGCATACTAATTATGATGTAATCATATACTGTGACGTCATAATACATGCTCATGATGCTCCAGTAGATGTGAACCAAATTGTGGTTAGAGAAATGGGTCACAATACCTGCAAATTGCGCTCTCATCATATATTGTGATGTCATAATGCAAATACATTATGACGTCATAATACATTGTGGCGTCATACTGCTTACTAATTATGATGTCATCATATACTGTGACGTCATAATACATGCTCATGATGCTCCAGTAGATGTGAGACTAATTGGGGTAAGAGAAATTGTTCATAATACCTGCATGTTGCGCTCTCATAATATATTGTGATGTCATAATGCAGATACATTATGACG
Source organism: Aotus nancymaae (assembly GCF_030222135.1). Taxonomy (NCBI): domain Eukaryota; kingdom Metazoa; phylum Chordata; class Mammalia; order Primates; family Aotidae; genus Aotus; species Aotus nancymaae. Next base: position 10,640,007 of record NW_026988519.1, on the reverse strand, counting down.
TCATAATACATTTTGACGTCATACTGCATACTAATTATGATGTCATCATATACTGTGACGTCATAATACATGTTCATGATGCTCCAGTAGATGTGACACAAATTGGGGTAACCGAAATTGGTCATAAAACCTGCAAATTGCGCTCTCATAATATATTGTGATGTCATAATGCAGATACATTATGACGTCATAATACATTGTGACGTCATAGTGCATACTAATTATGATGTCATCATATACTGTGACGTCATAGTACATGCTCATGATGCTCCAGTAGATGTGACACAAATTGGGGTAAGCGAAAATGGTCATAAAACCTGCAAATTGCGCTCTCATAATATATTGTGATTTCATAATGCGGATACATTATGACGTCATAATACATTGTGACATCATAGTGCATACTAATTATGATTTCAACATATACTGTGACGTCATAATACATGGTCATGATGCTCCAGTAGACGTGACACAAGTTGGGGTAAGAGAAATTGCTCATAATACCTGCAAATTGCGCTCTCAAAATATATTGTGATGTCATAATGCGGATACATTATGACGTCATAATACATTGTGACGTCATACTGCATACTAATTATGATGTCATCATATACTGTGACGTCATAATACATGCTCATGATGCTCCAGCAGATGTGACACAAATTGTGGTTAGAGAAATGGTTCACAATACCTGCAAATTGCACTCTCATCATATATTGTGATGTCATAATGCGGATACATTATGACGTCATAATACATTGTGACGTCATACTGCTTACTAATTATGATGTCATCATATACTGTGACATCATAATACATGCTCATGATGCTCCAGTAGATGTGACACAAATTGGGGTAAGAGAATTTGCTCATAATAGCTGCAAATTGCGCTCTCAGAATATATTGTGATTTCATAATGCGGATACATTATCACGTCATAGAACATTGTGACGTCATACTGCATACCAATTATGATGTCATCATTTACTGTGACGTCATAATACATGCTCGTGATGCTCCAGTAGATGTGAGACAAATTGGGGTAAGAGAAATTGATCATAATACCTGCATGTTGCGCTCTCATAATATATTGTGATGTCATAATGCGGATACATTATGACGTCATAATACATTGTGACGTCATAGTGCATACTAATTATGATGTCATCATATACTGTGACGTCATAATACATGCTCATGATGCTCCAGTAGATGTGACACAAATTGGGGTAAGAGAAATTGCTCATAATACCTGCAAATTGCGCTCTCATAATATATTGTGATGTCATAATGCGGATACATTATGACGTCATAGTACATTTTGACGTCATACTGCATTCTAATTATGATGTCATCATTTACTGTGACGTCATAATACATGCTCATGATGCTCCAGTAGATGTGACACAAATTGGGGTAAGAGAAATTGCTCATAATACCTGCATGTTGCGCTCTCATAATATATTGTGATGTCATAATGCGGATACATTATGACGTCATAATACATTGTGACATCATAGTGCATATTAATTATGATGTCATCATATACTGTGACGTCATAATACATGCTCATGATGCTCCAGTAGATGTAAAACAAATTGGGGTAAGCGAAATTGGTCATAAAACCTGCAAATTGCGCTCTCATAATATACTGTGATGTCATAATGCGGATACATTATGACATCATAATACATTGTGACGTCATAGTGCATACTAATTATGATGTCATCATACACTGTGATGTCATAATACATTCTCATGATGCTCCAGTAGATGTGACACAAATTGGGGTAAGAGAAATTGCTCATAATACCTGCAAATTGCGCCCTCATAATATATTGTGATGTCATAATGCGGATACATTATGACGTCATAATACATTGTGACGTCATAGTGCATACTAATTATGATGTCATCATATACTCTGACGTCATAATACATGCTCATGATGCTCCAGTAGATGTGACACAAATTGGGGTAAGAGAAATTGCTCATAATACCTGCATGTTGCGCTCTCATAATATATTGTGATGTCATAATACGGATACATTATGACGTCATAATACATTGTGACATCATACTGCATACTAATTATGATGTCATCATATACTGTGACGTCATAATACATGCTCATGATGCTCCGGTAGATGTGACACAAATTGGGGTAAGAGAAATTGCTCATAATACCTGCAAATTGCGCTCTCATAATATATTGTGATGTCATAATGCGGATACATTATGACGTCATAGTACATTTTGACGTCATACTGCATACTAACTATGATGTCATCATTTACTGTGACGTCATAATACATGCTCATGATGCTCCAGTAGATGTGACACAAATTGGGGTAAGAGAAATTGCTCATAATACCTGCATGTTGCGCTCTCATAATATATTGTGATGTCATAATGCGGATACATTATGACGTCATAATACATTGTGACGTCATACTGCATACTAATTATGATGTCATCATATACTGTGACGTCATAATACATGCTCATGATGCTCCAGTAGATGTGACACAAATTGGGGTAAGTTAAATTGGTCTTAAAACCTGCAAATTGCGCTCTCATAATATATTGTGATGTCATAATGTGGTTACATTATGACGTCATAATACATTGTGAAGTCATAGTGCTTACTAATTATGATGTCATCATATACTGTGACATCATAATACATGCTCATGATGCTCCAGTAGATGTGACACAAATTGGGGTAAGAGAAATTGCTCATAATACCTGCATGTTGCGCTCTCATAATATATTGTGATGTCATAATGCGGATACATTATAACGTCATAATACATTGTGACGTCATAGTGCATACTAATTATGATGTCATCATATACTGTGACTTCATAATACATGCTCATGTTGCTCCAGTAGATGTGACACAAATTGCGGTAAGCGAAATTGGTCATAAAACCTGCAAATTGCGCTCTCATAATATATTGTGATGTCATAATGCGGATACATTACGGCGTCATAATACATTGTGACATCATAGTGCATACTAATTATGATGTCATCATATACTGTGACGTCATAATACATGCCCATGATGTTCCAGTAGATGTGACACAAATTGGGGTAAGCGAAATTGGTCATAAAACCTGCAAATTGCGCTCTCATAATATACTGTGATGTCATAATGCGGATACATTACGGCATCATAATACATTGTGACGTCATAGTGCATAGTAGTTATGATGTCATCATATGCTGTGACGTCATAATACATGCTCATGATGCTCCAGTAGATGTGAAACAAATTGGGGTAAGCAAAATTGGTCATAAAACCTGCAAATTGCGCTCTCATAATATATTGTGATGTCATAATGCGGATACATTACGGCGTCATAATACATTGTGACGTCATAGTGCATACTAGTTATGATGTCATCATATGATGTGACGTCATAATACATGCTCATGATGCTCCAGTAGATGTGACAAAAATTGGGGCAAGCGAAATTGGTCATAAAACCTGCAAATTGTGCTCTCATAATATATTGTGATGTCATAATGCGGATACATTATGACGTCATAATACATTGTGACGTCATAGTGCATACTAATTATGATGTCATCATATACTGTGATGTCATAATACATGCTCATGATGCTCCAGTAGATGTGACACAAATTGGGGTAAGAGAAATTGCTCATAATACCTGCATGTTGCGCTCTCATAATATAGTGTGATGTCATAATGCGGATACATTATGACGTCATAATACATTGTGACGTCATAGTGCATACTAATTATGATGTCATCATATTCTGTGACATCATAATACATGCTCATGATGCTCCAGTAGATGTGACACAAATTGGGGTAAGAGAAATTGCTCATAATACCTGCATGTTGCGCTTGCATACTATATTGTGATGTCATAATGCGGATACATTACGACGTCATAATACATTGTGACATCATAGTGCATAGTAGTTGTGATGTCATCATATGCTGTGACGTCATAATACATGCTCATGATGCTCCAGTAGATGTGAAACAAATTGGTGTAAGCAAAATTGGTCATAAAACCTGCAAATTGCGCTCTCATAATATACTGTGATGTCATAATGCGGATACATTACGGCATCATAATACATTGTGACGTCATAGTGCATACTAATTATGATATCATCATATACTGTGACGTCACAATACATGCTTATGATGCTCCAGTAGATGTGACACAAATTGGGGTAAGCGAAATTTGTCATAAAACCTGCAAATTGCGCTCTCATAATATATTGTGATGTCATAATGCGGATACATTACGGTGTCATAATACATTGTGACGTCATAGTGCATACTAGTTATGATGACATCATATGATGTGACGTCATAATATATGCTCATGATGCTCCAGTAGATGTGACAAAAATTGGGGTAAGCGAAATTGGTCATAAAACCTGCAAATTGCGCTCTCATAATATATTGTGATGTGATAATGCGGATACATTATGACGTCATAATACATTGTGACGTAATAGTGCATACTAATTATGATGTCATCATATACTGTGACGTCATAATACATGCTCATGATGCTCCAGTAGATGTGACACAAATTGGGGTAAGCGAAATTGGTCATAAAACCCGCAAATTGCGCTCTCATAATATATTGTGATGTCATAATGCAGATACATTATGACGTCATAATACATTGTGACGTCATAGTGCATACTGATTATGATGTCATCATATACTGTGACGTCATAATACATGCTCATGATGCTCCAGTAGATGTGAAACAAATTGGCTTAAGAGAAATTGCTCATAATATCTGCATGTTGCGCTCTCATAATATATTGTGATGTCATAATGCGGATACATTATGACGTCATAATACATTGTGACATCATACTACATACTAATTATGATGTCATCATATACTGTGACGTCATAATACATGCTCATGATGCTCCAGTAGATGTGACACAAATTGGGGTAAGCGAAATGGGTCATAAAACCTGCAAATTGCGCTCTCATAATATATTGTGATGTAATAATGCGGATACATTATGATGTCATAATACATTGTGACGTCATAGTGCATAGTAATTATGATATCATCATATACTCTGACGTCATAATACATGGTCATGATGCTCCAGTAGATATGACACAAATTGGGGTAAGAGAAATTGCTCACAATACCTGCAAATTGCGCTCTCATAATATATTGTGATTTTATAAGGCGGATACATTATGACGTCATAATACATTGTGACGTCATAGTGCATACTAATTATGATGTCATCATATACTGTGATGTCATAATACATGCTCATGATGCTCCAGTAGATGTGACACAAATTGGGGTAAGCGAAATTGGTCATAAAACCTGCAAATTGCGCTCTCATCATATATTGTGATGTCATAATGTGGATACATTATGACGTCATAATACATTGTGACATCATTCTGCATACTAATTATGATGTCATCATATACTGTGACGTCATAATACATGCTCATGATGCTCCAGTAGATGTTACACAAATTGGGGTAAGAGAATTTGCTCATAATACCTGCAAATTGCGCTCTCGTAATATATTGTGACGTCATAATGCGGATACATTATGACGTCATAGTACATTTTTACGTCATAGTGCATGCTAATTATGATGTCATCATTTACTGTGACGTCATAATACATGCTTATGATGCTCCAGTATATTTGACACAAATTGTGGTAAGAGAAATTGCTCATAATATCTGCATGTTGCGCTCTCATAATATATTGTGATGTCATAATGCGGATACATTATGACGTCATAATACATTGTGACATCATACTGCATACTAATTATGATGTCATCATATACTGTGACGTCATAATACATGCTCATGATGCTCCAGTAGATGTGACACAAATTGGGGTAAGCGAAATTGGTCATAAAACCTGCAAATTACGCTCTCATAATATATTGTGATGTCATAAGTCGGATATATTATGACGTCATAATACATTGTGACGTCATAGTGCATACTAATTATGATGTCATCATATACTGTGACGTCATAATACATGGTCATGATGCTCCAGTAGATGCGACACAAATTGGGGTAAGAGAATTTGCTCATAATACCTGCAAATTGCGCTCTCGTAATATATTGTCATGTCAAAATGCGGATACATTATGACGTCATAGTACATTGTGATGTCATAGTGCATGCTATTTATGATGTCATCATTTACTGTGACGTCATAATACATGCTCATGATGCTCCAATATATGTGACACAAATTGGGGTAAGAGAAATTGCGCATAATACCTGCATGTTGCGCTCTCATAATACATTGCGATGTCATAATGCGGATACATTATGACGCCATAATACATTGTGACGTCATACTGCATACTAATTATGATGTCATCATATACTGTGACGTCATAATACATGCTCATGCTGCTCCAGTAGATGTGACACAAATTGGGTTAGAGAAATTGCTCATAATACCTGCATGTTGCGCTCTCATAGTATATTGTGATGTCATAATGCGGATACATTATGACGTCATAATACATTGTGACGTCCTACTGCATACTAATTATGATGTCATCATATACTGTGACGTCATAATACATGCTCATGATGCTCCAGTAGATGTGAAACAAATTGTGGTTAGAGAAATGGGTCACAATACCTGCAAATTGCGCTCTCATCATATATTGTGATGTCATAATGCAGATACATTATGACGTCATAACACATTGTGGCGTCATACTGCTTACTAATTATGATGTCATCATATACTGTGACGTCATAATACATGCTCATGATGCTCCAGTAGATGTGAGACTAATTGGGGTAAGAGAAATTGTTCATAATACCTGCATGTTGCGCTCTCATAATATATTGTGATGTCATAATGCGGATATATTATGACGTCATAATACATTTTGACGTCATAGTGCATACTAATTATGATGTCATCATATACTGTGACGTCATAATACATGTTCATGATGCTCCAGTAGATGTGACACAAATTGGGGTAAGCGAAATTGGTCATAAAACCTGCAAATTGCGCTCTCATAATATATTGTGATGTCATAATGCGGATACATTATGACGTCATAATACATTGTGACGTCATAGTGCATACTAATTATGATGTCATCATATACTGTGACGTCATAATACATGCTCATGATGCTCCAGTAGATGTGACACAAATTGGGGTAAGAGAAATTGCTCATAATACCTTCAAATTGCGCTCTCATAATATATTGTGATGTCATAATGCGGATACATTATGACGTCATAGTACATTTTGACGTCATACTGCATTCTAATTATGATGTCATCATTTACTGTGACGTCATAATACATGCCCATGATGCTCCAGTAGATGTGACACAAATTGGGGTAAGAGAAATTGCTCATAATACCTGCATGTTGCGCTCTCATAATATATTGTGATGTCATAATGCGGATACATTATGACGTCATAATACATTGTGACGTCATAGTGCATATTAATTATGATGTCATCATATACTGTGACGTCATAATACATGCCCATGATGCTCCAGTAGATGTAAAACAAATTGGGGTAAGCGAAATTGGTCATAAAACCTGCAAATTGCGCTCTCATAATATACTGTGATGTCAAAATGCGGATACATTATGACATCATAATACATTGTGACGTCATAGTGCATACTAATTATGATGTCATCATACACTGTGATGTCATGATACATTCTCATGATGCTCCAGTAGATGTGACACAAATTGGGGTAAGAGAAATTGCTCATAATACCTGCAAATTGCGCCCTCATAATATATTGTGATGTCATAATGCGGATACATTATGACGTCATAATACATTGTGACGTCATAGTGCATACTAATTATGATGTCATCATATACTCTGACATCATAATACATGCTCATGATGCTCCAGTAGATGTGACACAAATTGGGGTAAGAGAAATTGCTCATAATACCTGCATGTTGCGCTCTCATAATATATTGTGATGTCATAATGCGGATACATTATGACGTCATAATACATTGTGACGTCATACTGCATACTAATTATGATGTCATCATATACTGTGACGTCATAATACATGCTCATGATGCTCCAGTAGATGTGACACAAATTGGGGTAAGAGAAATTGCTCATAATGCCTGCAAATTGCGCTCTCATAATATATTGTGATGTCATAATGCGGATACATTATGACGTCATAGTACATTTTGACGTCATACTGCATACTAATTATGATGTCATCATTTACTGTGACGTCATAATACATGCTCATGATGCTGCAGTAGATGTGACACAAATTGGGGTAAGAGAAATTGCTCATAATACCTGCATGTTGCGCTCTCATAATATATTGTGATGTCATAATGCGGATACATTATGACGTCATAATACATTGTGACGTCATACTGCATACTAATTATGATGTCATCATATACTGTGACGTCATAATACATGCTCATGATGCTCCAGTAGATGTGACACAATTTGGGGTAAGTGAAATTGGTCTTAAAACCTGCAAATTGCGCTCTCATAATATATTGTGATGTCATAATGCGGTTACATTATGACGTCATAATACATTGTGAAGTCATAGTGCTTACTAATTATGATGTCATCATATACTGTGACATCATAATACATGCTCATGATGCTCCAGTAGATGTGACACAAATTGGGGTAAGAGAAATTGCTCATAATACCTGCATGTTGCGCTCTCATAATATATTGTGATGTCATAATGCGGATACATTATAACGTCATAATACATTGTGACGTCATAGTGCATACTAATTATGATGTCATCATATACTGTGACTTCATAATACATGCTCATGATGCTCCAGTAGATGTGACACAAATTGCGGTAAGCGAAATTGGTCATAAAACCTGCAAATTGCGCTCTCATAATATATTGTGATGTCATAATGCGGATACATTATGACGTCATAATACATTGTGACATCATAGTGCATACTAATTATGATGTCATCATATACTGTGACGTCATAGTACATGCTCATGATGCTCCAGTAGATGTGACACAAATTGGGGTAAGAGAAATTGCTCATAATACCTGCATGTTGCGCTCTCATAATATATTGTGATGTCATAATGCGGATACATTATGACATGATAGTGCATTGTGACGTCATACTGCATACTAATTATGATATCATCATATACTGTGACTTCATAATACATGCTCATGATGCTCCAGTAGATGTGACACAAATTGCGGTAAGCGAAATTGGTCATAAAACCTGCAAATTGCGCTCTCATAATATATTGTGATGTAATAATGCGGATACATTATGATGTCATAATACATTGTCACGTCATAGTGCATACTAATTATGATGTCATCATATACTCTGACGTCATAATACATGGTCATGATGCTCCAGTAGATGTGACACAAATTGGGGTAAGAGAAATTGCTCACAATACCTGCCAATTGCGCTCTCATAATATATTGTGATGTCATAATGTGGATACATTATGACGTCATAATACATTGTGACATCATAGTGCATACTAATTATGATGTCATCATATACTGTGACATCATAATACATGCTCATGATGCTCCAGTAGATGTGACACAAATTGGGGTAAGAGAATTTGCTCATAATACCTGCAAATTGCGCTCTCGTAATATATTGTGACCTCATAATGCGGATACATTATGACGTCATAGTACATTTTTACGTCATAGTGCATGCTAATTATGATGTCGTCATTTACTGTGACGTCATAATATATGCTCATGATGCTCCAGTAGATGTGACACAAATTGGGGTAAGAGAAATTGCTCATAATACCTGCATGTTGCGCTCTCATAATATATTGTGATGTCATAATGCAGATACATTATGACGTCATAATACATTGTGACGTCATACTGCATACTAATTATGATGTCATCATATACTGTGACATCATAATACATGCTCATGATGCTCCAGTAGATGTGACACAATTGGGGTAAGTGAAATTGGTCATAAAACCTGCAAATTGCGCTCTCATAATATCTAGTGATGTCATAATGCGGTTTCATTATGACGTCATAATATATTGTGACGTCATACTGCATACTAATTATGATGTCATCATATACTGTGACGTCATAATACATGCTCATGATGCTCCAGTAGATGTGACACAAATTGGGGTAAGCGAAATTGGTCATAAAACCTGCAAATTGCGCTCTCATAATATATTGTGATGTCAAAATGCGGATACATTATGACGTCAAAACATATTGTGATGTCATAGTGCATACTAATTATGATGTCATCATAAGCTGTGACATCATAAAACATGCTCATGATGCTCCAGTAGATGTGACACAAATTGGGGTAAGCGAAATTGGTCATAAAACCTGCAAATTGTGCTCTCATAATATATTGTGATGTCATAATGCGGATACATTACGACGTCATAATACATTGTGACGTCATAGTGCATACTAATTATGATGTCATCATATACTGTGACGTCATAATACATGCTCATGATGCTCCAGTAGATGTGACACAAATTGGGGTAAGAGAATTTGCTCGTAATACCTGCAAATTGCGCTCCCATAATATATTGTGATGTCATAATTCGGATACATTATGACGTCATAATACATTGTGACGTCATAGTGCATACTAGTTATAATGTCATCATATGCCGTGACATCATAATACATGCTCATGATGCTCCAGTAGATGTGACACAAATTGTGGTAAGCGAAATTGGTCATAAAACCTGCAAATTGCGCTCTCATAATATATTGTGATGTGATAATGCGGATACATTATGACGTCATAATACATTGTGACGTCATACTGCATACTAATTATGATGTAATCATATACTGTGACGTCATAATACATGCTCATGATGCTCCAGTAGATGTGAACCAAATTGTGGTTAGAGAAATGGGTCACAATACCTGCAAATTGCGCTCTCATCATATATTGTGATGTCATAATGCAAATACATTATGACGTCATAATACATTGTGGCGTCATACTGCTTACTAATTATGATGTCATCATATACTGTGACGTCATAATACATGCTCATGATGCTCCAGTAGATGTGAGACTAATTGGGGTAAGAGAAATTGTTCATAATACCTGCATGTTGCGCTCTCATAATATATTGTGATGTCATAATGCAGATACATTATGACGTCATAATACATTTTGACGTCATACTGCATACTAATTATGATGTCATCATATACTGTGACGTCATAATACATGTTCATGATGCTCCAGTAGATGTGACACAAATTGGGGTAACCGAAATTGGTCATAAAACCTGCAAATTGCGCTCTCATAATATATTGTGATGTCATAATGCAGATACATTATGACGTCATAATACATTGTGACGTCATAGTGCATACTAATTATGATGTCATCATATACTGTGACGTCATAGTACATGCTCATGATGCTCCAGTAGATGTGACACAAATTGGGGTAAGCGAAAATGGTCATAAAACCTGCAAATTGCGCTCTCATAATATATTGTGATTTCATAATGCGGATACATTATGACGTCATAATACATTGTGACATCATAGTGCATACTAATTATGATTTCAACATATACTGTGACGTCATAATACATGGTCATGATGCTCCAGTAGACGTGACACAAGTTGGGGTAAGAGAAATTGCTCATAATACCTGCAAATTGCGCTCTCAAAATATATTGTGATGTCATAATGCGGATACATTATGACGTCATAATACATTGTGACGTCATACTGCATACTAATTATGATGTCATCATATACTGTGACGTCATAATACATGCTCATGATGCTCCAGCAGATGTGACACAAATTGTGGTTAGAGAAATGGTTCACAATACCTGCAAATTGCACTCTCATCATATATTGTGATGTCATAATGCGGATACATTATGACGTCATAATACATTGTGACGTCATACTGCTTACTAATTATGATGTCATCATATACTGTGACATCATAATACATGCTCATGATGCTCCAGTAGATGTGACACAAATTGGGGTAAGAGAATTTGCTCATAATAGCTGCAAATTGCGCTCTCAGAATATATTGTGATTTCATAATGCGGATACATTATCACGTCATAGAACATTGTGACGTCATACTGCATACCAATTATGATGTCATCATTTACTGTGACGTCATAATACATGCTCGTGATGCTCCAGTAGATGTGAGACAAATTGGGGTAAGAGAAATTGATCATAATACCTGCATGTTGCGCTCTCATAATATATTGTGATGTCATAATGCGGATACATTATGACGTCATAATACATTGTGACGTCATAGTGCATACTAATTATGATGTCATCATATACTGTGACGTCATAATACATGCTCATGATGCTCCAGTAGATGTGACACAAATTGGGGTAAGAGAAATTGCTCATAATACCTGCAAATTGCGCTCTCATAATATATTGTGATGTCATAATGCGGATACATTATGACGTCATAGTACATTTTGACGTCATACTGCATTCTAATTATGATGTCATCATTTACTGTGACGTCATAATACATGCTCATGATGCTCCAGTAGATGTGACACAAATTGGGGTAAGAGAAATTGCTCATAATACCTGCATGTTGCGCTCTCATAATATATTGTGATGTCATAATGCGGATACATTATGACGTCATAATACATTGTGACATCATAGTGCATATTAATTATGATGTCATCATATACTGTGACGTCATAATACATGCTCATGATGCTCCAGTAGATGTAAAACAAATTGGGGTAAGCGAAATTGGTCATAAAACCTGCAAATTGCGCTCTCATAATATACTGTGATGTCATAATGCGGATACATTATGACATCATAATACATTGTGACGTCATAGTGCATACTAATTATGATGTCATCATACACTGTGATGTCATAATACATTCTCATGATGCTCCAGTAGATGTGACACAAATTGGGGTAAGAGAAATTGCTCATAATACCTGCAAATTGCGCCCTCATAATATATTGTGATGTCATAATGCGGATACATTATGACGTCATAATACATTGTGACGTCATAGTGCATACTAATTATGATGTCATCATATACTCTGACGTCATAATACATGCTCATGATGCTCCAGTAGATGTGACACAAATTGGGGTAAGAGAAATTGCTCATAATACCTGCATGTTGCGCTCTCATAATATATTGTGATGTCATAATACGGATACATTATGACGTCATAATACATTGTGACATCATACTGCATACTAATTATGATGTCATCATATACTGTGACGTCATAATACATGCTCATGATGCTCCGGTAGATGTGACACAAATTGGGGTAAGAGAAATTGCTCATAATACCTGCAAATTGCGCTCTCATAATATATTGTGATGTCATAATGCGGATACATTATGACGTCATAGTACATTTTGACGTCATACTGCATACTAACTATGATGTCATCATTTACTGTGACGTCATAATACATGCTCATGATGCTCCAGTAGATGTGACACAAATTGGGGTAAGAGAAATTGCTCATAATACCTGCATGTTGCGCTCTCATAATATATTGTGATGTCATAATGCGGATACATTATGACGTCATAATACATTGTGACGTCATACTGCATACTAATTATGATGTCATCATATACTGTGACGTCATAATACATGCTCATGATGCTCCAGTAGATGTGACACAAATTGGGGTAAGTTAAATTGGTCTTAAAACCTGCAAATTGCGCTCTCATAATATATTGTGATGTCATAATGTGGTTACATTATGACGTCATAATACATTGTGAAGTCATAGTGCTTACTAATTATGATGTCATCATATACTGTGACATCATAATACATGCTCATGATGCTCCAGTAGATGTGACACAAATTGGGGTAAGAGAAATTGCTCATAATACCTGCATGTTGCGCTCTCATAATATATTGTGATGTCATAATGCGGATACATTATAACGTCATAATACATTGTGACGTCATAGTGCATACTAATTATGATGTCATCATATACTGTGACTTCATAATACATGCTCATGTTGCTCCAGTAGATGTGACACAAATTGCGGTAAGCGAAATTGGTCATAAAACCTGCAAATTGCGCTCTCATAATATATTGTGATGTCATAATGCGGATACATTACGGCGTCATAATACATTGTGACATCATAGTGCATACTAATTATGATGTCATCATATACTGTGACGTCATAATACATGCCCATGATGTTCCAGTAGATGTGACACAAATTGGGGTAAGCGAAATTGGTCATAAAACCTGCAAATTGCGCTCTCATAATATACTGTGATGTCATAATGCGGATACATTACGGCATCATAATACATTGTGACGTCATAGTGCATAGTAGTTATGATGTCATCATATGCTGTGACGTCATAATACATGCTCATGATGCTCCAGTAGATGTGAAACAAATTGGGGTAAGCAAAATTGGTCATAAAACCTGCAAATTGCGCTCTCATAATATATTGTGATGTCATAATGCGGATACATTACGGCGTCATAATACATTGTGACGTCATAGTGCATACTAGTTATGATGTCATCATATGATGTGACGTCATAATACATGCTCATGATGCTCCAGTAGATGTGACAAAAATTGGGGCAAGCGAAATTGGTCATAAAACCTGCAAATTGTGCTCTCATAATATATTGTGATGTCATAATGCGGATACATTATGACGTCATAATACATTGTGACGTCATAGTGCATACTAATTATGATGTCATCATATACTGTGATGTCATAATACATGCTCATGATGCTCCAGTAGATGTGACACAAATTGGGGTAAGAGAAATTGCTCATAATACCTGCATGTTGCGCTCTCATAATATAGTGTGATGTCATAATGCGGATACATTATGACGTCATAATACATTGTGACGTCATAGTGCATACTAATTATGATGTCATCATATTCTGTGACATCATAATACATGCTCATGATGCTCCAGTAGATGTGACACAAATTGGGGTAAGAGAAATTGCTCATAATACCTGCATGTTGCGCTTGCATACTATATTGTGATGTCATAATGCGGATACATTACGACGTCATAATACATTGTGACATCATAGTGCATAGTAGTTGTGATGTCATCATATGCTGTGACGTCATAATACATGCTCATGATGCTCCAGTAGATGTGAAACAAATTGGTGTAAGCAAAATTGGTCATAAAACCTGCAAATTGCGCTCTCATAATATACTGTGATGTCATAATGCGGATACATTACGGCATCATAATACATTGTGACGTCATAGTGCATACTAATTATGATATCATCATATACTGTGACGTCACAATACATGCTTATGATGCTCCAGTAGATGTGACACAAATTGGGGTAAGCGAAATTTGTCATAAAACCTGCAAATTGCGCTCTCATAATATATTGTGATGTCATAATGCGGATACATTACGGTGTCATAATACATTGTGACGTCATAGTGCATACTAGTTATGATGACATCATATGATGTGACGTCATAATATATGCTCATGATGCTCCAGTAGATGTGACAAAAATTGGGGTAAGCGAAATTGGTCATAAAACCTGCAAATTGCGCTCTCATAATATATTGTGATGTGATAATGCGGATACATTATGACGTCATAATACATTGTGACGTAATAGTGCATACTAATTATGATGTCATCATATACTGTGACGTCATAATACATGCTCATGATGCTCCAGTAGATGTGACACAAATTGGGGTAAGCGAAATTGGTCATAAAACCCGCAAATTGCGCTCTCATAATATATTGTGATGTCATAATGCAGATACATTATGACGTCATAATACATTGTGACGTCATAGTGCATACTGATTATGATGTCATCATATACTGTGACGTCATAATACATGCTCATGATGCTCCAGTAGATGTGAAACAAATTGGCTTAAGAGAAATTGCTCATAATATCTGCATGTTGCGCTCTCATAATATATTGTGATGTCATAATGCGGATACATTATGACGTCATAATACATTGTGACATCATACTACATACTAATTATGATGTCATCATATACTGTGACGTCATAATACATGCTCATGATGCTCCAGTAGATGTGACACAGATTGTGGTAAGCGAAATTGGTCATAAAACCTGCAAATTGCGCTCTCATAATATATTGTGATGTCATAATGCGGATGTATTATGACGCCATACTACATTGTGACATCAGAGTGCATACTAATTATGATGTCAACATATACTGTGACGTCATAATACATGCTCATGATGCTCCAGTAGATGTGACACAAATTGGGGTAAGAGAATTTGCTCATAATACCTGCAAATTGCGCTCTCGTAATATATTGTGATGTCATAATGCGGATATATTATGACGTCATAATACATTGTGACGTCATACTGCATACTAATTATGATGTCATCATATACTGTGACGTCATAATACATGCCCATGATGCTCCAGTAGATGTGACACAAATTGGGGTAAGAGAAATTGGTCATCAAACCTGCAAATTGCGCTCTCATAATATATTGTGATGTCATAATGCGGATACATTATGACGTCATAATACATTGTGACATCATAGTGCATACTAATTATGATGTCGTCATATACTGTGACGTCATAATACATGCTCATGATGCTCCAGTAGATGTGACACAAATTGGGGTAAGAGAAATTGCTCATAATACCTGCATGTTGCGCTCTCATAATATATTGTGATGTCATAATGCGGATACATTATGACATCATAATGCATTGTGAGGTCATACTGCATACTAATTATGATGTCATCATATACTGTGACGTCATAATACATGCTCATGATGCTCCAGTAGATGTGACACAAATTGGGGTAAGCGAAATGGGTCATAAAACCTGCAAATTGCGCTCTCATAATATATTGTGATGTAATAATGCGGATACATTATGATGTCATAATACATTGTGACGTCATAGTGCATAGTAATTATGATATCATCATATACTCTGACGTCATAATACATGGTCATGATGCTCCAGTAGATATGACACAAATTGGGGTAAGAGAAATTGCTCACAATACCTGCAAATTGCGCTCTCATAATATATTGTGATTTTATAAGGCGGATACATTATGACGTCATAATACATTGTGACGTCATAGTGCATACTAATTATGATGTCATCATATACTGTGATGTCATAATACATGCTCATGATGCTCCAGTAGATGTGACACAAATTGGGGTAAGCGAAATTGGTCATAAAACCTGCAAATTGCGCTCTCATCATATATTGTGATGTCATAATGTGGATACATTATGACGTCATAATACATTGTGACATCATACTGCATACTAATTATGATGTCATCATATACTGTGACGTCATAATACATGCTCATGATGCTCCAGTAGATGTTACACAAATTGGGGTAAGAGAATTTGCTCATAATACCTGCAAATTGCGCTCTCGTAATATATTGTGACGTCATAATGCGGATACATTATGACGTCATAGTACATTTTTACGTCATAGTGCATGCTAATTATGATGTCATCATTTACTGTGACGTCATAATACATGCTTATGATGCTCCAGTATATTTGACACAAATTGTGGTAAGAGAAATTGCTCATAATATCTGCATGTTGCGCTCTCATAATATATTGTGATGTCATAATGCGGATACATTATGACGTCATAATACATTGTGACATCATACTGCATACTAATTATGATGTCATCATATACTGTGACGTCATAATACATGCTCATGATGCTCCAGTAGATGTGACACAAATTGGGGTAAGCGAAATTGGTCATAAAACCTGCAAATTACGCTCTCATAATATATTGTGATGTCATAAGTCGGATATATTATGACGTCATAATACATTGTGACGTCATAGTGCATACTAATTATGATGTCATCATATACTGTGACGTCATAATACATGGTCATGATGCTCCAGTAGATGCGACACAAATTGGGGTAAGAGAATTTGCTCATAATACCTGCAAATTGCGCTCTCGTAATATATTGTCATGTCAAAATGCGGATACATTATGACGTCATAGTACATTGTGATGTCATAGTGCATGCTATTTATGATGTCATCATTTACTGTGACGTCATAATACATGCTCATGATGCTCCAATATATGTGACACAAATTGGGGTAAGAGAAATTGCGCATAATACCTGCATGTTGCGCTCTCATAATACATTGCGATGTCATAATGCGGATACATTATGACGCCATAATACATTGTGACGTCATACTGCATACTAATTATGATGTCATCATATACTGTGACGTCATAATACATGCTCATGCTGCTCCAGTAGATGTGACACAAATTGGGTTAGAGAAATTGCTCATAATACCTGCATGTTGCGCTCTCATAGTATATTGTGATGTCATAATGCGGATACATTATGACGTCATAATACATTGTGACGTCCTACTGCATACTAATTATGATGTCATCATATACTGTGACGTCATAATACATGCTCATGATGCTCCAGTAGATGTGAAACAAATTGTGGTTAGAGAAATGGGTCACAATACCTGCAAATTGCGCTCTCATCATATATTGTGATGTCATAATGCAGATACATTATGACGTCATAACACATTGTGGCGTCATACTGCTTACTAATTATGATGTCATCATATACTGTGACGTCATAATACATGCTCATGATGCTCCAGTAGATGTGAGACTAATTGGGGTAAGAGAAATTGTTCATAATACCTGCATGTTGCGCTCTCATAATATATTGTGATGTCATAATGCGGATATATTATGACGTCATAATACATTTTGACGTCATAGTGCATACTAATTATGATGTCATCATATACTGTGACGTCATAATACATGTTCATGATGCTCCAGTAGATGTGACACAAATTGGGGTAAGCGAAATTGGTCATAAAACCTGCAAATTGCGCTCTCATAATATATTGTGATGTCATAATGCGGATACATTATGACGTCATAATACATTGTGACGTCATAGTGCATACTAATTATGATGTCATCATATACTGTGACGTCATAATACATGCTCATGATGCTCCAGTAGATGTGACACAAATTGGGGTAAGAGAAATTGCTCATAATACCTGCAAATTGCGCTCTCATAATATATTGTGATGTCATAATGCGGATACATTATGACGTCATAGTACATTTTGACGTCATACTGCATTCTAATTATGATGTCATCATTTACTGTGACGTCATAATACATGCCCATGATGCTCCAGTAGATGTGACACAAATTGGGGTAAGAGAAATTGCTCATAATACCTGCATGTTGCGCTCTCATAATATATTGTGATGTCATAATGCGGATACATTATGACGTCATAATACATTGTGACGTCATAGTGCATATTAATTATGATGTCATCATATACTGTGACGTCATAATACATGCCCATGATGCTCCAGTAGATGTAAAACAAATTGGGGTAAGCGAAATTGGTCATAAAACCTGCAAATTGCGCTCTCATAATATACTGTGATGTCAAAATGCGGATACATTATGACATCATAATACATTGTGACGTCATAGTGCATACTAATTATGATGTCATCATACACTGTGATGTCATGATACATTCTCATGATGCTCCAGTAGATGTGACACAAATTGGGGTAAGAGAAATTGCTCATAATACCTGCAAATTGCGCCCTCATAATATATTGTGATGTCATAATGCGGATACATTATGACGTCATAATACATTGTGACGTCATAGTGCATACTAATTATGATGTCATCATATACTCTGACATCATAATACATGCTCATGATGCTCCAGTAGATGTGACACAAATTGGGGTAAGAGAAATTGCTCATAATACCTGCATGTTGCGCTCTCATAATATATTGTGATGTCATAATGCGGATACATTATGACGTCATAATACATTGTGACGTCATACTGCATACTAATTATGATGTCATCATATACTGTGACGTCATAATACATGCTCATGATGCTCCAGTAGATGTGACACAAATTGGGGTAAGAGAAATTGCTCATAATGCCTGCAAATTGCGCTCTCATAATATATTGTGATGTCATAATGCGGATACATTATGACGTCATAGTACATTTTGACGTCATACTGCATACTAATTATGATGTCATCATTTACTGTGACGTCATAATACATGCTCATGATGCTGCAGTAGATGTGACACAAATTGGGGTAAGAGAAATTGCTCATAATACCTGCATGTTGCGCTCTCATAATATATTGTGATGTCATAATGCGGATACATTATGACGTCATAATACATTGTGACGTCATACTGCATACTAATTATGATGTCATCATATACTGTGACGTCATAATACATGCTCATGATGCTCCAGTAGATGTGACACAATTTGGGGTAAGTGAAATTGGTCTTAAAACCTGCAAATTGCGCTCTCATAATATATTGTGATGTCATAATGCGGTTACATTATGACGTCATAATACATTGTGAAGTCATAGTGCTTACTAATTATGATGTCATCATATACTGTGACATCATAATACATGCTCATGATGCTCCAGTAGATGTGACACAAATTGGGGTAAGAGAAATTGCTCATAATACCTGCATGTTGCGCTCTCATAATATATTGTGATGTCATAATGCGGATACATTATAACGTCATAATACATTGTGACGTCATAGTGCATACTAATTATGATGTCATCATATACTGTGACTTCATAATACATGCTCATGATGCTCCAGTAGATGTGACACAAATTGCGGTAAGCGAAATTGGTCATAAAACCTGCAAATTGCGCTCTCATAATATATTGTGATGTCATAATGCGGATACATTATGACGTCATAATACATTGTGACGTCATACTGCATACTAATTATGATGTCATCATATACTGTGACGTCATAATACATGCTCATGATGCTCCAGTAGATGTGACACAAATTGGGGTAAGAGAAATTGCTCATAATACCTGCATGTTGCGCTCTCATAATATATTGTGATGTCATAATGCGGATACATTATGACATGATAGTGCATTGTGACGTCATACTGCATACTAATTATGATATCATCATATACTGTGACTTCATAATACATGCTCATGATGCTCCAGTAGATGTGACACAAATTGCGGTAAGCGAAATTGGTCATAAAACCTGCAAATTGCGCTCTCATAATATATTGTGATGTAATAATGCGGATACATTATGATGTCATAATACATTGTCACGTCATAGTGCATACTAATTATGATGTCATCATATACTCTGACGTCATAATACATGGTCATGATGCTCCAGTAGATGTGACACAAATTGGGGTAAGAGAAATTGCTCACAATACCTGCCAATTGCGCTCTCATAATATATTGTGATGTCATAATGTGGATACATTATGACGTCATAATACATTGTGACATCATAGTGCATACTAATTATGATGTCATCATATACTGTGACATCATAATACATGCTCATGATGCTCCAGTAGATGTGACACAAATTGGGGTAAGAGAATTTGCTCATAATACCTGCAAATTGCGCTCTCGTAATATATTGTGACCTCATAATGCGGATACATTATGACGTCATAGTACATTTTTACGTCATAGTGCATGCTAATTATGATGTCGTCATTTACTGTGACGTCATAATATATGCTCATGATGCTCCAGTAGATGTGACACAAATTGGGGTAAGAGAAATTGCTCATAATACCTGCATGTTGCGCTCTCATAATATATTGTGATGTCATAATGCAGATACATTATGACGTCATAATACATTGTGACGTCATACTGCATACTAATTATGATGTCATCATATACTGTGACATCATAATACATGCTCATGATGCTCCAGTAGATGTGACACAATTGGGGTAAGTGAAATTGGTCATAAAACCTGCAAATTGCGCTCTCATAATATCTAGTGATGTCATAATGCGGTTTCATTATGACGTCATAATATATTGTGACGTCATACTGCATACTAATTATGATGTCATCATATACTGTGACGTCATAATACATGCTCATGATGCTCAGGTAGATGTGACACAAATTGGGGTAAGAGAAATTGCTCAAAATACCTGCATGTTGCGCTCTCATAATATATTGTGATGTCACAATGCGGATACATTATGATGTCATAATACATTGTCACGTCATAGTGCATACTAATTATGATGTCATCATATACTCTGACGTCATAATACATGGTCTTGATGCTCCAGTAGATGTGACACAAATTGGGGTAAGAGAAATTGCTCATAATACCTGCTAATTGCGCTCTCATAATATATTGTGATGTAATAAGTTGGATACATTATGACGTCATAATACATTGTGACGTCATACTGCATACTAATTATGATGTCATCATATACTGTGACGTCATAATACATGCTCATGATGCTCCAGTAGATGTGACACAAATTGGGGTAAGAGAAATTGGTCATAATACCTGCATGTTGCGCTCTCATAATATATTGTGATGTCATAATACGGATACATTATGACGTCATAATACATTGTGACGTCATAGTGCATACTAATTATGATGTCATCATATACTGTGACGTCATAATACATGCTGATGATGCTCCAGCAGATGAGACACAAATTGGGGTAAGAGAAATTGCTCATAATACCTGCATGTTGCGCTCTCATCATATATTGTGATGTCATAATGCGGATACATTATGACGTCATAATACATTGTGACGTCATAGTGCATACTAGTTATGATGTCATCCTATGCTGTGACGTCATATTACATGCTCATGATGCTCCAGTAGATGTGACAAAAATTGGGGTAAGCGAAATTGGTCATAAAACCTGCAAATTGCACTCTCATAATATATTGTGATGTCATAATGCGAATACATTATGACGTCATAATACATTGTGACGTCATAGTGCATACCAATTATGATGTCATCATATACTCTGACGTCATAATACATGCTCATGGTGCTCCACTAGATGTGACGCAACTGGGGTAAGAGAAATGTGTCACAATATCTGCAAATTGCGATCTCATCATATATTGTGATGTAATAATGCGGATACATTATGACGTCACAATACATTGTGACGTCATAGTGCTTACTAATTATGATGTCATCATATACTGTGACGTCATAATACATGCTCATGATGCTCCAGTAGATGTGACACAAATTGGGGTAAGAGAAATTGCTCATAATACCTGCATGTTGCGCTCTCATAATATATTGTGATGTCAAAATGCGGATACATTATGACGTCATAATACATTGTGACGTCATACTGCATACTAATTATGATGTCATCATATACTGTGACGTCATAATACATGCTCATGATGCTCCAGTAGATGTGAAACAAATTGTGGTTAGAGAAATGGGTCAGAATACCTGCAAATTGCGCTCTCATCATATATTGTGATGTCATAATGCAGATACATTATGACGTCATAATACATTGTGGCGTCATACTGCTTACTAATTATGATGTCATCATATACTGTGACGTCATAATACATGCTCATGATGCTCCAGTAGATGTGAGACTAATTGGGGTAAGAGAAATTGTTCATAATACCTGCAAGTTGCGCTCTCATAATATATTGTGATGTCATAATGCGGATACATTATGACGTCATAATACATTTTGACGTCATAGTGCATACTAATTATGATGTCATCATATACTGTGACGTCATAATACATGTTCATGATGCTCCAGTAGATGTGACACAAATTGGGGTAAGCGAAATTGGTCATAAAACCTGCAAATTGCGCTCTCATAATATATTGTGATGTCATAATGCGGATACATTATGACGTCATAATACATTGTGACGTCATAGTGCACACCAATTATGATGTCATCATATACTGTGACGTCATAATACATGCTCATGATGCTCCAGTAGATGTGACACAAATTGGGGTAAGCGAAAATGGTCATAAAACCTGCAAATTGTGCTCTCATAATATATTGTGATTTCATAATGCGGATACATTATGACGTCATAATACATTGTGACATCATAGTGCATACTAATTATGATGTCAACATATACTGTGACGTCATAATACATGGTCATGATGCTCCAGTAGATGTGACACAAATTGGGGTAAGAGAAATTGCTCATAATACCTGCAAATTGCGCTCTCAAAATATATTGTGATGTCATAATGCGGATACATTATGACGTCATAATACATTGTGACGTCATACTGCATACTAATTATGATGTCATCATATACTGTGACGTCATAATACATGCTCATGATGCTCCAGTAGATGTGACACAAATTGGGGTAAGAGAATTTGCGCATAATAGCTGCAAATTGCGCTCTCAGAATATATTGTGATTTCATAATGCGGATACATTATCACGTCATAGAACATTATGACGTCATACTGCATACTAATTATGATGTCATCATTTACTGTGACGTCATAATACATGCTCATGATGCTCCAGTAGATGTGAGACAAATTGGGGTAAAAGAAATTGATCATAATACCTGCATGTTGCGCTCTCATAATATATTGTGATGTCATAATGCGGATACATTATGACGTCATAATACATTGTGACGTCATAGTGCGTACTAATTATGATGTTATCATATACTGTGACATCATAATACATGCTCATGATGTTCCAGTAGATGTGACACAAATTGGGGTAAGAGAAATTGCTCATAATACCTGCAAATTGCGCTCTCATAATATATTGTGATGTCATAATGCGGATACATTATGACGTCATAGTACATTTTGACGTCATACTGCATTCTAATTATGATGTCATCGTTTACTGTGACGTCATAATACATGCTCATGATGCTCCAGTAGATGTGACACAAATTGTGGTAAGAGAAATTGCTCATAATACCTGCAAATTGCGCCCTCATAATATATTTTGATGTCATAATGCGGATACATTATGACGTCATAATACATTGTGACGTCATAGTGCATACTAATTATGATGTCATCATATACTCTGACGTCATAATACATGCTCATGATGCTCCAGTAGATGTGACACAAATTGTGGTAAGAGAAATTGCTCATAATACCTGCATGTTGCGCTCTCATAATATATTGTGATGTCATAATGCGGATACATTATGACGTCATAATACATTGTGACGTCATACTGCATACTAATTATGATGTCATCATATACTGTGACGTCATAATACATGCTCATGATGCTCCAGTAGATGTGACACAAATTGGGGTAAGAGAAATTGCTCATAATACCTGAAAATTGCGCTCTCATAATATATTGTGATGTCATAATGCGGATACATTATGACGTCATCGTACATTTTGACGTCATACTGCATACTAATTATGATGTCATCATTTACTGTGACGTCATAATACATGCTCATGATGCTGCAGTAGATGTAACACAAATTGGGGTAAGAGAAATTGCTCATAATACCTGCATGTTGCGCTCTCATAATATACTGTGATGTCATAATGCGGATACATTATGACGTCATAATACATTGTGACGTCATACTGCATACTAATTATGATGTCATCATATACTGTGACGTCATAATACATGCTCATGATGCTCCAGTAGATGTGACACAAATTGGGGTAAGTGAAATTGGTCTTAAAACCTGCAAATTGCGCTCTCATAATATATTGTGATGTCATAATGCGGTTACATTATGACGTCATAATACATTGTGAAGTCATAGTGCTTACTAATTATGATGTCATCATATACTGTGACATCATAATACATGCTCATGATGCTCCAGTAGATGTGACACAAATTGGGGTAAGAGAAATTGCTCATAATACCTGCATGTTGCGCTCTCATAATATATTGTGATGTCATAATGCGGATACATTATAACGTCATAATACATTGTGACGTGATAGTGCATACTAATTATGATGTCATCATATACTGTGACTTCATAATACATGCTCATGATGCTCCAGTAGATGTGACACAAATTGCGGTAAGCGAAATTGGTCATAAAACCTGCAAATTTCGCTCTCATAATATATTGTGATGTCATAATGCGGATACATTATGACGTCATAATACATTGTGACATCATAGTGCATACTAATTATGATGTCATCATATACTGTGACGTCATAAAACATGCTCATGATGTTCCAGTAGATGTGACACAAATTGGGGTAAGAGAAATTGCTCATAATACCTGCATGTTGCGCTCTCATAATATATTGTGATGTCATAATGCGGATACATTATGACATCATAATGCATTGTGACGTCATACTGCATACTAATTATGATATCATCATATACTGTGACTTCATAATACATGCTCATGATGCTCCAGTAGATGTGACACAAATTGCGGTAAGCGAAATTGGTCATAAAACCTGCAAATTGCGCTCTCATAATATATTGTGATGTAATAATGCGGATACATTATGATGTCATAATACATTGTCACGTCATAGTGCATACTAATTATGATGTCATCATATACTCTGACGTCATAATACATGGTCATGATGCTCCAGTAGATGTGACACAAATTGGGGTAAGAGAAATTGCTCACAATACCTGCCAATTGCGCTCTCATAATATATTGTGATGTCATAATGTGGATACATTATGACGTCATAATACATTGTGACATCATAGTGCATACTAACTATGATGTCATCATATACTGTGACATCATAATACATGCTCATGATGCTCCAGTAGATGTGACACAAATTGGGGTAAGAGAATTTGCTCATAATACCTGCAAATTGCGCTCTCGTAATATATTGTGACGTCATAATGCGGATACATTATGACGTCATAATACATTGTGACGTCATACTGCATACTAATTATGATGTCATCATATACTGTGACGTCATAATACATGCTCATGATGCTCCAGTAGATGTGACACAAATTGGGGTAAGAGAAATTGCTCATAATACCTGCATGTTGCGCTCTCATAATATATTGTGATGTCATAATGCAGATACATTATGACGTCATAATACATTGTGACGTCATACTGCATACTAATTATGATGTCATCATATACTGTGACGTCATAATACATGCTCATGATGCTCCAGTAGATGTGACACAATTGGGGTAAGTGAAATTGGTCATAAAACCTGCAAATTGCGCTCTCATAATATCTTGTGATGTCATAATGCGGTTTCATTATGACGTCATAATATATTGTGACGTCATACTGCATACTAATTATGATGTCATCATATACTGTGACGTCATAATACATGCTCATGATGCTCCAGTAGATGTGACACAAATTGGGGTAAGAGAAATTGGTCATAATACCTGCATGTTGCGCTCTCATAATATATTGTGATGTCATAATGCGGATACATTATGACGTCATAATACATTGTGACATCATAGTGCATACTAATTATGATGTCATCATATACTGTGACGTCATAATACATGCTGATGATGCTCCAGCAGATGAGACACAAATTGGGGTAAGAGAAATTGCTCATAATACCTGCATGTTGCGCTCTCATAATATATTGTGATGTCATAATGCGGATACATTATGACGTCATAATACATTGTGACGTCATAGTGCATACTAGTTATGATGTCATCATATGCTGTCACGTCATATTACATGCTCATGATGCTCCAGTAGATGTGACAAAAATTGGGGTAAGCGAAATTGGTCATAAAACCTGCAAATTGCACTCTCATAATATATTGTGATGTCATAATGCGAATACATTATGACGTCATAATACATTGTGACGTCATAGTGCATACCAATTATGCTGTCATCATATACTCTGACGTCATAATACATGCTCATGGTGCTCCACTAGATGTGACGCAACTGGGGTAAGAGAAATATGTCACAATATCTGCAAATTGCGATCTCATCATATATTGTGATGTCATAATGCGGATACATTATGACGTCACAATACATTGTGACATCATAGTGCTTACTAATTATGATGTCATCATATACTGTGACGTCATAATACATGCTCATGATGCTCCAGTAGATGTGACACAAATTGTGGTAAGAGAAATTACTCATAATACCTGCATGTTGCGCTCTCATAATATATTGTGATGTCAAAATGCGGATACATTATGACGTCATAATACATTGTGACGTCATACTGCATACTAATTATGATGTCATCATATACTGTGACGTCATAATACATGCTCATGATGCTCCAGTAGATGTGACACAAATTGGGGTAAGCGAAATTGGT
This sequence comes from Aotus nancymaae, assembly GCF_030222135.1. Classification (NCBI taxonomy): domain Eukaryota; kingdom Metazoa; phylum Chordata; class Mammalia; order Primates; family Aotidae; genus Aotus; species Aotus nancymaae. The sequence goes on along the minus strand of NW_026988519.1, from coordinate 10,611,655 downwards.
CATAAAACCTGCAAATTGCGCTCTCATAATATATTGTGATGTCATAATGCGGATACATTATGATGTCATAATACATTGTGACGTCATAGTGCATACTAATTATGATGTCATCATATACTCTGACGTCATAATACATGGTCATGATGCTCCAGTAGATGTGACACATATTGGGGTAAGAGAAATTGCTCATAATACCTGCAAATTGCGCTGTCATAATATATTGTGATGTCATAAGTCGGAAACATTATGACGTCATAATACATTGTGACATCATACTGCATGTTAATTATGATGTCATCATATACTGTGACGTCATAATACATGCTCATGATGCTCCAGTAGATTGGACACAGATTGGGGTAAGAGAATTTGCTCATAATAGCTGCAAATTGCGCGCTCGTAATATATTGTGTTGTCATAATGCGGATACATTATGACGTCATAGTACATTGTGACGTCATAGTCCATATTATTTATGATGTCATCATTTACTGTGACGTCATAATACATGCTCATGATGCTCCAGCAGATGTGACACAAATTGGGGTAAGAGAAATTGCGCATAATACCTGCATGTTGCGCTCTCATATTATATTGTGATGTCATAATGCGGATACATTATGACGCCATAATACATTGTGACGTCATACTGCATACTAATTATGATGTTATCATATACTGTGACGTCATAATACATGCTCATGATGCTCCAGTAGATGTGACACAAATTGGGGTAAGAGAAATTGTTCATAAACCTGCAAATTGCGCTCTCATATTATATTATGATGTCATAATGCGGATACATTATGACGCCATAATACATTGCGACATCATAGTGCATACTAATTATGATGTCATCATATACTGTGACGTCATAATACATGCTCATGATGCTCCAGTAGATGTGACACAAATTGGGGTAAGCGAAATTGGTCATAAATCCTGTAAGTTGCGCTCTCATAATATATTGTGATGTCATAATGCGGATACATTATGACGTCATAATACATTGTGACGTCATAGTGCATACTAATTATGATGTCATCATATACTGTGACGTCATAATACATCCTCATGATGCTCCAGTAGATGTGACACAAATTGGGGTAAGAGAAATTGCTCTTAATACCTGCAATTTGCGCTCTCATAATATATTGTGATGTCATAATGCGGAAACATTATGATGTCATAATACATTGTGACGTCATAGTGCATACTAATTATGATGTCATCATATACTCTGACGTCATAATACATGGTCATGATGCTCCAGTAGATGTGACACAAATTGGCGTAAGAGAAATTGCTCATAATATCTGCAAATTGCGCTCTCATAATATATTGTGATGTCATAATGCGGATACATTATGACGTCATAATACATTGAGACGTCATACTGCATACTAATTATGATGTCATCATATACTGTGACGTCATAATACATGCTCATGATGCTCCAGTAGATGTGACACAAATTGGGGTAAGAGAAATTGCTCATAATACCTGCAAATTGCACTCTCATAATATATTGTGATGTCATAATGCGGATACTTTATGATGTCATAATATATTGTCACGTCATAGTTCATACTAATTATGATGTCATCATATACTCTGACGTCATAATACATGGTCATGATGCTCCAGTAGATGTGACACAAATTGGGGAAAGAGAAATTGCTCATAATACCTGCAAATTGCGCTCTCATAATATATTGTGATGTAATAAGGTGGATACATTATGACGTCATAATACATTGTGACGTCATACTGCATAGTAATTATGATGTCATCATATACTGTGACGTCATAATTCATGCTCATGATGCTCCAGTAGATGTGACAAAAATTGGGGTAAGCGAAATTGGTCATAAAACCTGCAAATTGCGCTCTCATAATATATTGTGACGTCATAATGCGGATACATTATGACGTCATAATACATTGTGACGTCATAGTGCATACCAATTATGAAGTCATCATATACTCTGACGTCATAATACATGCTCATGATGCTCCACTAGATGTGACACAAATTGGGGTAAGAGAAATGTGTCACAATACCTGCAAATTGCGATCTCATCATATATTGTGACGTCATAATGCGGATACATTATGACGTCACAATACATTGTGACGTCATAGTGCTTGCTAATTATGATGTCATCATATACTGTGACGTCATAATACATGCTCATGATGCTCCAGTAGATGTGACACAAATTGGGGTAAGAGAAATTGCTCACAATACCTGAAAATTGCGCTCTCATCATATATTGTGATGTCATAATGCGGATACATTATGACGTCATAATACATTGTGACGTCATACTGCATAATAATTATGATGTCATCATATACTGTGACGTCATAATACATGCTCATGATGCTCCAGTAGATGCGACACAAATTGGGGTAAGAGAATTTGCTCATAATAGCTGGAAATTGCGCGCTCGTAATATATTGTGTTGTCATAATGCGGATACATTATTACGTCATAGTACATTGTGACGTCATAGTCCATAATATTTATGATGTCATCATTTACTGTGACGTCATAATACATGCTCATGATGCTCCAGTAGATGTGACACAAATTGGGGTAAGAGAAATTGCGCATAATACCTGCAAGTTGCGCTCTCAAAATATATTGTGATGTCATAATGCGGATACATTATGACGGCATAATACATTGTGACGTCATACTGCATACTAATTATGATGTCATCATATACTGTTACGTCATAATACATGCTCATGATGCTCCAGTAGATGTGATACAAATTGGGGTAAGAGATATTGGTCATAAATCCTGCAAATTGCGCTGTCATAATATATTGTGATGTCATAATGTGGATACATTATGACGTCATAATACATGGTGACATCATAGTGCATACTAATTATGATGTCATCATATACTGTGAAGTCATAATACATGCTCATGATGCTCCAGTAGATGTGACACAAATTGGGGTAAGCGAAATTGGTCATAAAACCTGCAAATTGTGCTCTCATAATCTATTGTGATATCATAATGCGGATACATTATGACGTCATAATACATTGTGACGTCATAGTGCATACTAATTATGATGTCATCATATACTGTGACGTCATAATACATGGTCATGATGCTCCAGTAGTTGTGACACAAATTGGGGTAAGAGAAATTGCTCATAATACCTGCAAATTGCGCTCTCAAAATATATTGTGATGTCATAATGCGGATACATTATGACGTCATAATACATTGTGACATCATACTGCATACTAATTATGAAGTCATCAGATACTGTGACATCACAATACATGCTCATGATGCTCAAGTAGATGTGACACAAATTGTGGTTAGAGAAATGGGTCACAATACCTGCAAATTGCGCTCTCATCATATATTGTGATGTCATAATGCAGATACATTATGACGTCATAACACATTGTGGCGTCATACTGCTTACTAATTATGATGTCATCATATACTGTGACGTCATAATACATGCTCATGATGCTCCAGTAGATGTGACACAAATTGGGGTAAGAGAAATTGCTCATAATACCTGCATGTTGCGCTCTCATAATATATTGTGAGGTCATAATGCGGATACATTATGACGTCATAATACATTGTGACGTCATCCTGCATACTAATTATGATGTCATCATATACTGTGACATCATAATATATGCTCATGATGTTCCAGTAGATGTGACAGAAATTGGGGTAAGAGAAATTGCTCATAACACCTGCATGTTGCGCTCTCATAATATATTGTGATGTCATAATGCGGATACATTATGACGTCATAATATATTGTGACGTCATACTGCATAGTAATTATGATGTCATCATATACTGTGATGTCATAATACATGCTCATGATGCTCCAGTAGATGTGACACAAATTGGGGTAAGAGAAATTACTCATAATACCTGCAAATTGCGCCCTCATAATATATTGTGATGTCATAATGCGGATACATTATGACGTCATAATACATTGTGACGTCATAGTGCATACTATTTATGATGTCATCATATACTCTGACGTCATAATACATGCTCATGATGCTCCAGTAGATGTGACACAAATTGGGGTAAGAGAAATTGCTCATAATAACTGCATGTTGTGCTCTCATAATATATTGTGATGTCATAATGCGGATATATTATGATGTCATAATACATTGTGACGTCATCCTGCATACTAATTATGATGTTATCATATACTGTGACGTCATAATACATGCTCATGATGCTCCAGTAGATGTGACACAAATTGGGGTAAGAGAAATTGGTCATAAACCTGCAAATTGCGCTCTCATATTATATTGTGATGTCATAATGTGGATACATTATGACGCCATAATACATTGCGACATCATAGTGCATACTAATTATGATGTCATCATATACTGTGACGTCATAATACATGCTCATGATGCTCCAGTAGATGTGACACAAATTGGGGTAAGCGAAATTGGTCATAAATCCTGTAAGTTGCGCTCTCATAATATATTGTGATGTCATAATGCGGATACATTATGACGTCATAATACATTGTGACGTCATAGTGCATACTAATTATGATGTCATCATATACTGTGACGTCACAATACATCCTCATGATGCTCCAGTAGATGTGACACAAATTGGGGTAAGAGAAATTGCTCTTAATACCTGCAATTTGCGCTCTCATAATATATTGTGATGTCATAATGCGGAAACATTATGATGTCATAATACATTGTGACGTCATAGTGCATACTAATTATGATGTCATCATATACTCTGACGTCATAATACATGGTCATGATGCTCCAGTAGATGTGACACAAATTGGCGTAAGAGAAATTGCTCATAATATCTGCAAATTGCGCTCTCATAATATATTGTGATGTCATAATGCGGATACATTATGACGTCATAATACATTGAGACGTCATACTGCATACTAATTATGATGTCATCATATACTGTGACATCATAATACATGCTCATGATGCTCCAGTAGATGTGACACAAATTGGGGTAAGAGAAATTGCTCATAATACCTGCAAATTGCACTCTCATAATATATTGTGATGTCATAATGCGGATACTTTATGATGTCATAATACATTGTCACGTCATAGTTCATACTAATTATGATGTCATCATATACTCTGACGTCATAATACATGGTCATGATGCTCCAGTAGATGTGACACAAATTGGGGAAAGAGAAATTGCTCATAATACCTGCAAATTGCGCTCTCATAATATATTGTGATGTAATAAGGTGGATACAATATGACGTCATAATACATTGTGACGTCATACTGCATAGTAATTATGATGTCATCATATACTGTGACGTCATAATTCATGCTCATGATGCTCCAGTAGATGTGACAAAAATTGGGGTAAGCGAAATTGGTCATAAAACCTGCAAATTGCGCTCTCATAATATATTGTGACGTCATAATGCGGATACATTATGACGTCATAATACATTGTGACGTCATAGTGCATACCAATTATGATGTCATCATATACTCTGACGTCATAATACATGCTCATGATGCTCCACTAGATGTGACACAAATTGGGGTAAGAGAAATGTGTCACAATACCTGCAAATTGCGATCTCATCATATATTGTGATGTCATAATGCGGATACATTATGACGTCACAATACATTGTGACGTCATAGTGCTTGCTAATTATGACGTCATCATATACTGTGACGTCATAATACATGCTCATGATGCTCCAGTAGATGTGACACAAATTGGGGTAAGAGAAATTGCTCACAATACCTGAAAAATGCGCTCTCATCATATATTGTGATGTCATAATGCGGATACATTATGACGTCATAATACATTGTGACGTCATACTGCATAATAATTATGATGTCATCATATACTGTGACGTCATAATACATGCTCATGATGCTCCAGTAGATGCGACACAAATTGGGGTAAGAGAATTTGCTCATAATAGCTGGAAATTGCGCGCTCGTAATATATTGTGTTGTCATAATGCGGATACATTATTACGTCATAGTACATTGTGACGTCATAGTCCATAATATTTATGATGTCATCATTTACTGTGACGTCATAATACATGCTCATGATGCTCCAGTAGATGTGACACAAATTGGGGTAAGAGAAATTGCGCATAATACCTGCAAGTTGCGCTCTCAAAATATATTGTGATGTCATAATGCGGATACATTATGACGGCATAATACATTGTGACGTCATACTGCATACTAATTATGATGTCATCATATACTGTTACGTCATAATACATGCTCATGATGCTCCAGTAGATGTGATACAAATTGGGGTAAGAGATATTGGTCATAAATCCTGCAAATTGCGCTGTCATAATATATTGTGATGTCATAATGTGGATACATTATGACGTCATAATACATGGTGACATCATAGTGCATACTAATTATGATGTCATCATATACTGTGAAGTCATAATACATGCTCATGATGCTCCAGTAGATGTGACACAAATTGGGGTAAGCGAAATTGGTCATAAAACCTGCAAATTGTGCTCTCATAATCTATTGTGATATCATAATGCGGATACATTATGACGTCATAATACATTGTGACGTCATAGTGCATACTAATTATGATGTCATCATATACTGTGACGTCATAATACATGGTCATGATGCTCCAGTAGTTGTGACACAAATTGGGGTAAGAGAAATTGCTCATAATACCTGCAAATTGCGCTCTCAAAATATATTGTGATGTCATAATGCGGATACATTATGACGTCATAATACATTGTGACATCATACTGCATACTAATTATGAAGTCATCAGATACTGTGACATCACAATACATGCTCATGATGCTCAAGTAGATGTGACACAAATTGTGGTTAGAGAAATGGGTCACAATACCTGCAAATTGCGCTCTCATCATATATTGTGATGTCATAATGCAGATACATTATGACGTCATAACACATTGTGGCGTCATACTGCTTACTAATTATGATGTCATCATATACTGTGACGTCATAATACATGCTCATGATGCTCCAGTAGATGTGACACAAATTGGGGTAAGAGAAATTGCTCATAATACCTGCATGTTGCGCTCTCATAATATATTGTGAGGTCATAATGCGGATACATTATGACGTCATAATACATTGTGACGTCATCCTGCATACTAATTATGATGTCATCATATACTGTGACATCATAATATATGATCATGATGTTCCAGTAGATGTGACAGAAATTGGGGTAAGAGAAATTGTTCATAACACCTGCATGTTGCGCTCTCATAATATATTGTGATGTCATAATGCGGATACATTATGACGTCATAATATAGTGTGACGTCATACTGCATAGTAATTATGATGTCATCATATACTGTGATGTCATAATACATGCTCATGATGCTCCAGTAGATGTGACACAAATTGGGGTAAGAGAAATTGCTCATAATACCTGCAAATTGCGCCCTCATAATATATTGTGATGTCATAATGCGGATACATTATGACGTCATAATACATTGTGACGTCATAGTGCATACTATTTATGATGTCATCATATACTCTGACGTCATAATACATGCTCATGATGCTCCAGTAGATGTGACACAAATTGGGGTAAGAGAAATTGCTCATAATAACTGCATGTTGTGCTCTCATAATATATTGTGATGTCATAATGCGGATATATTATGATGTCATAATACATTGTGACGTCATCCTGCATACTAATTATGATGTTATCATATACTGTGACGTCATAATACATGCTCATGATGCTCCAGTAGATGTGACACAAATTGGGGTAAGAGAAATTGGTCATAAACCTGCAAATTGCGCTCTCATATTATATTGTGATGTCATAATGTGGATACATTATGACGCCATAATACATTGCGACATCATAGTGCATACTAATTATGATGTCATCATATACTGTGACGTCATAATACATGCTCATGATGCTCCAGTAGATGTGACACAAATTGGGGTAAGCGAAATTGGTCATAAATCCTGTAAGTTGCGCTCTCATAATATATTGTGATGTCATAATGCGGATACATTATGACGTCATAATACATTGTGACGTCATAGTGCATACTAATTATGATGTCATCATATACTGTGACGTCATAATACATCCTCATGATGCTCCAGTAGATGTGACACAAATTGGGGTAAGAGAAATTGCTCTTAATACCTGCAATTTGCGCTCTCATAATATATTGTGATGTCATAATGCGGAAACATTATGATGTCATAATACATTGTGACGTCATAGTGCATACTAATTATGATGTCATCATATACTCTGACGTCATAATACATGGTCATGATGCTCCAGTAGATGTGACACAAATTGGCGTAAGAGAAATTGCTCATAATATCTGCAAATTGCGCTCTCATAATATATTGTGATGTCATAATGCGGATACATTATGACGTCATAATACATTGAGACGTCATACTGCATACTAATTATGATGTCATCATATACTGTGACGTCATAATACATGCTCATGATGCTCCAGTAGATGTGACACAAATTGGGGTAAGAGAAATTGCTCATAATACCTGCAAATTGCACTCTCATAATATATTGTGATGTCATAATGCGGATACTTTATGATGTCATAATACATTGTCACGTCATAGTTCATACTAATTATGATGCCATCATATACTCTGACGTCATAATACATGGTCATGATGCTCCAGTAGATGTGACACAAATTGGGGAAAGAGAAATTGCTCATAATACCTGCAAATTGCGCTCTCATAATATATTGTGATGTAATAAGGTGGATACATTATGACGTCATAATACATTGTGACGTCATACTGCATAGTAATTATGATGTCATCATATACTGTGACGTCATAATTCATGCTCATGATGCTCCAGTAGATGTGACAAAAATTGGGGTAAGCGAAATTGGTCATAAAACCTGCAAATTGCGCTCTCATAATATATTGTGACGTCATAATGCGGATACATTATGACGTCATAATACATTGTGACGTCATAGTGCATACCAATTATGATGTCATCATATACTCTGACGTCATAATACATGCTCATGATGCTCCACTAGATGTGACACAAATTGGGGTAAGAGAAATGTGTCACAATACCTGCAAATTGCGATCTCATCATATATTGTGATGTCATAATGCGGATATATTATGACGTCACAATACATTGTGACGTCATAGTGCTTGCTAATTATGACGTCATCATATACTGTGACGTCATAATACATGCTCATGATGCTCCAGTAGATGTGACACAAATTGGGGTAAGAGAAATTGCTCACAATACCTGAAAATTGCGCTCTCATCATATATTGTGATGTCATAATGCGGATACATTATGACGTCATAATACATTGTGACGTCATACTGCATAATAATTATGATGTCATCATATACTGTGACGTCATAATACATGCTCATGATGCTCCAGTAGATGCGACACAAATTGGGGTAAGAGAATTTGCTCATAATAGCTGGAAATTGCGCGCTCGTAATATATTGTGTTTTCATAATGCGGATACATTATTACGTCATAGTACATTGTGACGTCATAGTCCATAATATTTATGATGTCATCATTTACTGTGACGTCATAATACATGCTCATGATGCTCCAGTAGATGTGACACAAATTGGGGTAAGAGAAATTGCGCATAATACCTGCAAGTTGCGCTCTCAAAATATATTGTGATGTCATAATGCGGATACATTATGACGGCATAATACATTGTGACGTCATACTGCATACTAATTATGATGTCATCATATACTGTTACGTCATAATACATGCTCATGATGCTCCAGTAGATGTGATACAAATTGGGGTAAGAGATATTGGTCATAAATCCTGCAAATTGCGCTGTCATAATATATTGTGATGTCATAATGTGGATACATTATGACGTCATAATACATGGTGACATCATAGTGCATACTAATTTTGATGTCATCATATACTGTGAAGTCATAATACATGCTCATGATGCTCCAGTAGATGTGACACAAATTGGGGTAAGCGAAATTGGTCATAAAACCTGCAATTTGTGCTCTCATAATCTATTGTGATATCATAATGCGGATACATTATGACGTCATAATACATTGTGACGTCATAGTGCATACTAATTATGATGTCATCATATACTGTGACGTCATAATACATGGTCATGATGCTCCAGTAGATGTGACACAAATTGGGGTAAGAGAAATTGCTCATAATACCTGCAAATTGCGCTCTCAAAATATATTGTGATGTCATAATGCGGATACATTATGACGTCATAATACATTGTGACATCATACTGCATACTAATTATGAAGTCATCAGATACTGTGACATCACAATACATGCTCATGTTGCTCAAGTAGATGTGACACAAACTGTGGTTAGAGAAATGGGTCACAATACCTGCAAATTGCGCTCTCATCATATATTGTGATGTCATAATGCAGATACATTATGACATCATAATACATTGTGGCGTCATACTGCTTACTAATTATGATGTCATCATATACTGTGACGTCATAATACATGCTCATGATGCTCCAGTAGATGTGACACAAATTGGGGTAAGAGAAATTGCTCATAATACCTGCATGTTGCGCTCTCATAATATATTGTGAGGTCATAATGCGGATACATTATGACGTCATAATACATTGTGACGTCATCCTGCATACTAATTATGATGTCATCATATACTGTGACATCATAATATATGCTCATGATGTTCCAGTAGATGTGACAGAAATTGGGGTAAGAGAAATTGCTCATAACACCTGCATGTTGCGCTCTCATAATATATTGTGATGTCATAATGCGGATACATTATGACGTCATAATATATTGTGACGTCATACTGCATAGCAATTATGATGTCATCATATACTGTGATGTCATAATACATGCTCATGATGCTCCAGTAGATGTGACACAAATTGGGGTAAGAGAAATTGCTCATAATACCTGCAAATTGCGCCCTCATAATATATTGTGATGTCATAATGCGGATACATTATGACGTCATAATACATTGTGACGTCATAGTGCATACTATTTATGATGTCATCATATACTCTGACGTCATAATACATGCTCATGATGCTCCAGTAGATGTGACACAAATTGGGGTAAGAGAAATTGCTCATAATAACTGCAAGTTGTGCTCTCATAATATATTGTGATGTCATAATGCGGATATATTATGATGTCATAATACATTGTGACGTCATAGTGCATACTAATTATGATGTCATCATATACTCTGACGTCATAATACAAGGTCATGATGCTCCAGTAGATGTGACACAAATTGGGGTAAGAGAAATTGCTCATAATACCTGCAAATTGTGCTCTCATAATATATTGTGATGTGATAATGCGGATACATTATGATGTCATATTACATTGTGACGTCATAGTGCATACTAATTATGATGTCATCATATACTCTGACGTCATAATACATGCTCCTGATGCTCCAGTAGATGTGACACAATTTGGGGTAAGCGAAAATGGTCATAAGACATGCAAATTGCGCTCTCATAATATATTGTGATGTCATAATGCGGATACATTATGACGTCATAATATATTGTGACGTCATACTGCATAGTAATTATGATGTCATCATATACTGTGATGTCATAATACATGCTCATGATGCTCCAGTAGATGTGACACAAATTGGGGTAAGAGAATTTGCTCATAATACCTGCAAATTGCGCTCTCGTAATATATTGTGATGTCATAATGCGGATACATTATGACGTCATAATACATTGTGACTTCATAGTGCATACTAGCTATGATATCATCATATGCTGTGACGTCATAATACATGCTCATGATGCTCCAGTAGATGTGACACAAATTGGGGTAAGAGAAATTGCTCATAGTACCTGCATGTTGCGCTCTCATAATATATTGTGATGTCATAATGCGGATATATTATGACGTCTTAATACATTGTGACGTCACAGTGCATACTAATTATGATGTCATCATATACTGTGACGTCATAGTACATGCTCATGATGCTCCAGTAGATGTGACACAAATTGGGGTAAGAGAAATTGCTCATAATACCTGCATGTTGCGCTCTCATAATATATTGTGATGTCATAATGCGGATACATTATGACGTCATAATACATTGTGACGTCATACTGCATACTAATTATGATGTCATCATATACTGTGACGTCATAATACATGCTCATGATGCTCCAGTAGATGTGACACAAATTGGGGTAAGAGAATTTGCTCATAATACCTGCAAATTGCGCTCTCGTAATAAATTGTGATGCCATAATGCGGATACATTATGATGTCATAATACATTTTGACGTCATAAGCCATACTAATTATGACGTCATCATATACTGTGATGTCATAGTACATGCTCATGATGCTCCAGTAGATGTGACACAAATTGGGGTAAGAGAAATTTCTCATAATACCTGCAAATTGAGCTCTCATAATATAGTGTGATGTCATAATGCGGATACATTATGACGTCATAATACATTGTGACGTCATAATGCAAACTAATTTTGATGTCATCATATACTGTGACGTCATAATACATGCTCATGAGGCTCCAGTACATGTGACACAAATTGGAGTAAGCGAAATTGGTCATAAAACCTGCAAAATGCACTCTCAAATAATATTGTGATGTCATAATGCGGATACATTATGACGTCATAATATATTGTGACGTCATACTGCATACCAATTATGATGTCATCATATACTCTGACGTCATAATACATGCTCATGATGCTCCACTAGATGTGACACAAATTGGGGTAAGAGAAATGTGTCACAAAACCTGCAAATTGCGATCTCATCATATATTGTGATGTCATAATGCGGATACAATATGACGTCACAATACATTGTGACGTCATAGTGCATACTAATTATGATGTCATCATATACTGTGACGTCATAATACATGATCATGATGCTCCAGTAGATGTGACACAAATTGGGGTAAGAGAAATCGCTCATAAAACCTGTACGTTGCGCTCTCACAATATATTGTGATGTCATAAAGCGGATACATTATGACGTCATAATACATTGTGACGTCATATTGCATACATATTATGATGACATCATATACTGTGACGTCATAATACTTGCTCATAATGCTCCAGTAGATGTGACACAAATTGGGGTAAGCGAAAATGGTCATAAGACATGCAAATTGCGCTCTCATAATATATTGTGATGTCATAATGCGGATACATTATGACGTCATAATACATTGTGACGTCATAGTGCATAGTAATTATGATGTCATCATATACTGTGACGTCATAATACATGCTGATGATGCTCCAGTAGATGTGACAGAAATTGGGGTAAGAGAAATTGCTCATAATACCTGCATGTTGCGCTCTCATAATATATTGTGATGTCATAATGCGGATACATTATGATGTCATAATACATTGTGACGTCATAGTGCATACTAGTTATGATGTCATCATATGCTGTGAGGTCATAATACATGCTCATGATGCTCCAGTAGATGTGACAAAAATTGGGGTAAGCGAAATTGTTCATGAAACCTGCTTATTGCACTCTCATAATGTATTGTGATGTCATAATGTGGATACATTATGACGTCATAATACATTGTGACGTCATAGTGCATACCAATTATGATGTCATCATATACTGTGACGTCATAATACATGCTCATGATGCTCCAGTAGATGTGACACAAATTGGGGTAAGCAAAAATGGTCATAAGACATGCAAATTGCGATCTCATAATATATTGTGATGTCATAATGTGGATACATTATGACGTCATAATACATTGTGACGTCATAGTGCATACTAATTATGATGTCATCATATACTGTGATGTCATAATACATGCTCATGATGCTCCAGTAGATGTGACACAAATTGGGGTAAGAGAAACTGCTCATAATACCTGCATGTTGCGCTCTCATAATATATTGTGATGTCATAATGCGGATACATTATGACGTCATAATACATTTTGACGTCATAAGCCATACTAATTATGATGTCATCATATGCTGTGACGTCATAATACATGCTCATGAGGCTCCAGTAGATGTGACACAAATTGGGGTTAGCGAAATTGGTCATAAAACCTGCAAATTGCGCTCTCATATTATATTGTGATGTCATAATGCAGATACATTATGACGTCATAATACATTGTGACGTCATAGTGCATATTAATTATGATGTCATCATATACTGTGACATCATAATACATGCTCATGATGCACCAGTAGATGTGACACAAATTGGGGTAAGAGAAATTCTTATAATACCTGCAAATTGCGCTCTCATAATATATTGTGATGTCATAATGCGGATACATTACGGCGTCATAATACATTGTGACGTCATAGTGCATACTAATTATGATGTCATCATATACTGTGACGTCATAATACATGCTCATGGTGCTCCAGTAGATGTGCCACAACTTGGGGTAAGAGAAATTTCTCATAATACCTGCAAATTGCGCTCTCATAATATATTGTGATGTCATAATGCGGATACATTATGACGTCATAATACATTGTGACGTCATACTGCATACTAATTATGATGTCATCATATATTGTGACGTCATAATACATGCTCATGATGCTCCAGTAGGTGTGACACAAATTGGGGTAAGCGAAATTGGTCATAAAACCTGCAAATTGCGCTCTCATAATATATTGTGATGTCATAATGCGGATACATTATGACGTCATAATAAATTGTGGCGTCATACTGCATACTAATTATGATGTCATCATATACTGTGACGTCATAATACATGCTCATGATGCTCCAGTAGATGTGACACAAATTGGGGTAAGAGAAATTGCTCATAATACCTGCATGTTGCGCTCTCATAATATATTGTGATGTCATAATGCGGATACATTATGACGTCATAATACATTGTGACGCCATAGTGCATACTAATTATGATGTCATTATATACTGTGACGTCATAATACATGCTCATGATGCTCCAGTAGATGTGACACTAATTGGGGTAAGAGAAATTGCTCATAATACCTGCATGTTGCGCTCTCATAATATATTGTGATGTCATAATGCGGATACATTATGACGTCATAATACATTGTGACGTCATACTGCATACTAATTATGATGTCATCATATACTGTGACGTCATAATACATGCTCATGATGCTCCAGTAGATGTGACACAAATTGGGGTAAGCGAAAATTGTCATAAGACATGCAAATTGCGCTCTCATAATATATTGTGATGTCATAATGCGGATACATTATGACGTCATAATACATTGTGACGTCATACTGCATACTAATTATGACGTCATCATATACTGTGATGTCATAATACATGCTCATGATGCTCCAGTAGATGTGACACAAATTGGGGTAAGAGAAATTTCTCATAATACCTGCATGTTGCGCTCTCATAATATATCGTGATGTCATAATGCGGATACATTATGACGTCATAATACATTGTGACGTCATAGTGCATACTAGTTATGATGTCATCAAATGCTGTGACATCACAATACATGCTCATGATGCTCCAGTAGATGTGACACAAATTGGGGTAAGAGAAATTGCTCATAATACCTGCAAATTGCGCTCTCATAATATATTGTGATATCATAATGCGGATACATTATGACGTCATAATACATTGTGACGTCATAGTGCATACTCATTATGATGTCATCATATACTGTGACGTCATAACACAAGCTCATAATGCTCCAGTAGATGTGACACAAATTGGGGTAAGCAAAAATTGTCATAAGACATGCAAATTGCGATCTCATAATATATTGTGATGTCATAATGCGGATACATTATGAGGTCATAATACATTGTGACGTCATACTGCATACTAATTATGATGTCATCAAATACTGTGATGTCATAATACATGCTCATGATGCTCCAGTAGATGTGACACAAATTGGGGTAAGAGAAATTGCTCATAATACCTGCATGTTGCGCTCTCATAATATATTGTGATGTCATAATGCGGATACATTATGACGTCATAATACGTTGTGACATCATACTTCATACTAATTATGATGTCATCATATACTGTGACGTCATAATACATGCTCATGATGCTCCAGTAGATGTGACACAAATTGGGGTAAGAGAAATTGCTCATAAAACCTGCAAATTGCGCTCTCATAATATATTTAGATGTCATAATGCAGATACATTATGACGTCATAATACATTGTGACGTCATACTGCATACTAATTATGATGTCATCATATACTGTGACGTCATAATACATGCTCATGATGCTCCAGTAGATGTGGCACAAATTGGGGTAAGCGAAAATTGTCATAAGACATGCAAATTGCGCTCTCATAATATATTGTGATGTCATAATGCGGATACATTATGACGTCATAATACATTGTGATGTCATACTGCATACTAATTATGACGTCATCATATACTGTGATGTCATAATACATGCTCATGATGCTCCAGTAGATGTGACACAAATTGGGGTAAGAGAAATTGCTCATAATTCCTGCATGTTGCGCTCTCATAATATATTGTGATGTCATTATGCGGATACATTATGACGTCATAATACATTGTGACGTCATACTGCATACTAATTATGATGTCATCATATACTGTGATGTCATAATACATGCTCATGATGCTCCAGTAGATGTGACACAAATTGGGGTAAGAGAAATTGCTCATAATACCTGCATGCTGCTCTCTCATAATATATTGTGATGTCATAATGCGGATATATTATGACGTCATAATACATTGTGACGTCATAGTGCATACTAATTATGATGTCATCATATACTGTGATGTCATAATACATGCTCATGATGCTCCAGTAGATGTGACACAAATTGGGGTAAGAGAAATTGCTCATAATACCTGCATGTTGCGCTCTCATAATATATCGTGATGTCATAATGCGGATACATTATGACGTCATAATACATTGTGACGTCATAGTGCATACTAGTTATGATGTCATCATATGCTGTGACGTCATAATACATGCTCATGATGCTCCAGTAGATGTGACACAAATTGGGGTAAGAGAAATTGCTCATAATACCTGCAAATTGCGCTCTCATAATATATTGTGATATCATAATGCGGATACATTATGACGTCATAATACATTGTGACGTCATAGTGCATACTCATTATGATGTCATCATATACTGTGACGTCATAACGCATGCTCATGATGCTCCAGTAGATGTGACACAAATTGGCGTAAGCAAAAATTGTCATAAGACATGCAAATTGCGATCTCATAATATACTGTGATGTCATAATGCGGATACATTATGACGTCATAATACATTGTGACGTCATACTGCATACTAATTATGATGTCATCATATACTGTGATGTCATAATACATGCTCATGATGCTCCAGTAGATGTGACACAAATTGGGGTAAGAGAAATTGCTCATAATACTTGCATGTTGCGCTCTCTTAATATATTGTGAGGTCATAATGCGGATACATTATGGCGTCATAATACATTGTGACGTCATCGTGCATACTAATTATGATGTCATCATATACTGTGACATCATAATACATGCTCATGATGTTCCAGTAGATGTGACAGAAATTGGGGTAAGAGAAATTGCTCATAACACCTGCATGTTGCGCTCTCATAATATATTGTGATGTCATAATGCGGATACATTATGACGTCATAATATATTGTGACGTCATACTGCATAGTAATTATGATGTCATCATATACTGTGATGTCATAATACATGCTCATGATGCTCCAGTAGATGTGACACAAATTGGGGTAAGAGAAATTGCTCATAATACCTGCAAATTGCGCCCCCATAATATATTGTGATGTCATAATGCGGATACATTATGACGTCATAATACATTGTGACGTCATAGTGCATACTATTTATGATGTCATCATATACTCTGACGTCATAATACATGCTCATGATGCTCCAGTAGATGTGACACAAATTGGGGTAAGAGAAATTGCTCATAATAACTGCATGTTGTGCTCTCATAATATATTGTGTTGTCATAATGCGGATACATTATGATGTCATAATACATTGTGACGTCATAGTGCATACTAATTATGATGTCATCATATACTCTGACGTCATAATACATGGTCATGATGCTTTAGTAGGTGTGACACAAATTGGGGTAAGAGAAATTGCTCATAATACCTGCAAATTGCGCTCTCATAATATATTGTGATGTCATAAGGTGGATACATTATGACGTCATAATACATTGTGACGTCATACTGCATACTAATTATGATGTCATCATATACTGTGACGTCATAATACATGCTCATGATGCTCCAGTAGATGTGACACAAATTGGGGTATCGAAAATGGTCATAAGACATGTAAATTGCGCTCTCATAATATATTGTGATGTTATAATGCGAATACATTATGACGTCATAATACATTGTGACGTCATAGTGCATACCAATTACGATGTCATCATATACTCTGACGTCATAATACATGCTCATGATGCTCCAATAGATGTGACACAAATTGGGGTAAGAGAAATGTGTCACAATACCTGCAAATTGTGATCTCATCATATATTGTGATGTCATAATGCGGATACATTATGACGTCACAATACATTGTAACGTCATATTGCATACTAATTATGATGTCATCATATACTGTGACGTCATAATTCATTCTCATGATGCTCCAGTAGATGTGACACAAATTGGGGTAAGAGAAATTGCTCATAATACCAGCATGTTGCGCTCTCATAATATATTGTGATGTCATAATGCGGATACATTATGACGTCATAATACATTGTGACGTCATACTGCATACTAATTATGATGTCATCATATACTGTGACGTCATAATACATGCTCCTGATGCTCCAGTAGCTGTGACACAAATTGGGGTAAGCGAAAATGGTCATAAGACATGCAAATTGCGCTCTCATAATATATTGTGATGTCATAATGCGGATACATTATGACGTCATAATATATTGTGACGTCATACAGCATAGTAATTATGATGTCATCATATACTGTGATGTCATAATACATGCTCATGATGCTCCAGTAGATGTGACACAAATTGGGGTAAGAGAATTTGCTCATAATACCTGCAAATTGCGCTCTCGTAATATATTGTGATGTCATAATGCGGATACATTATGACGTCATAATACATTGTGACGTCATAGTGCATACTAGTTATGATATCATCATATGCTGTGACGTCATAATACATGCTCATGATGCTCCAGTAGATGTGACACAAATTGGGGTAAGAGAAATTGCTCATAATACCTGCATGTTGCGCTCTCATAATATATTGTGATGTCATAATGCGGATATATTATGACGTCTTAATACATTGTGACGTCACAGTGCATACTAATTATGATGTCATCATATACTGTGACGTCATAATACATGGTCATGATGCTCCAGTAGATGTGACACAAATTGCAGTAAGCGAAATTGGTCATAAAACCTGCAAAATGCACTCTCATAAAATATTGTGATGTCATAATGCGGATACATTATGACGTCATAATACATTGTGACGTCATAGTGCATACTAATTATGATGTCATCATATACTGTGACGTCATAATACATGCTGATGATGCTCCAGTAGATGTGACAGAAATTGGGGTAAGAGAAATTGCTCATAATACCTGCATGTTGCGCTCTCATAATATATTGTGATGTCATAATGCGGATACATTATGATGTCATAATACATTGTGACGTCATAGTGCATACTAGTTATGATGTCATCATATGCTGTGAGGTCATAATACATGCTCATGATGCTCCAGTAGATGTGACAAAAATTGGGGTAAGCGAAATTGTTCATGAAACCTGCAAATTGCACTCTCATAATGTATTGTGATGTCATAATGTGGATACATTATGACGTCATAATACATTGTGACGTCATTGTGCATACCAATTATGATGTCATCATATACTCTGACGTCATAATACATGCTCATGATGCTCCACTAGATGTGACACAAATTGGGGTAAGAGAAATTGCTCATAATACCTGCATGTTGCGCTCTCATAATATATTGTGATGTCATAATGCGGATATATTATGACGTCATAATACATTGTGACGTCATATTGCATACTAATTATGATGTCATCATATACTGTGACGTCATAATACATGCTCATGATGCTCCAGTAGATGTGACACATATTGGGGTAAGCAAAAATGGTCATAAGACATGCAAATTGCGATCTCATAATATATTGTGATGTCATAATGTGGATATATTATGACGTCATAATACATTGTGACGTCATAGTGCATACTAATTATGATGTCATCATATACTGTGATGTCATAATACATGCTCATGATGCTCCAGTAGATGTGACACAAATTCGGGTAAGAGAAATTGCTCATAATACCTGCATGTTGCGCTCTCATAATATATTGTGATGTCATAATGCGGATACATTATGACGTCATAATACATTGTGACGTCATACTGCATAGTAATTATAATGTCATCATATAATGTGTCATCATAATACATGCTCATGATGCTCCAGTAGATGTGACACAAATTGGGGTTAGCGAAATTGGTCATAAAACCTGCAAATTGCGCTCTCATATTATATTGTGATGTCATAATGCAGATACATTATGACGTCATAATACATTGTGACGTAATAGTGCATATTAATTATGATGTCATCATATACTGTGACATCATAATACATGCTCATGATGCACCAGTAGATGTGACACAAATTGGGGTAAGAGAAATTCCTTATAATACCTGCAAATTGCGCTCTCATAATATATTGTGATGTCATAATGCGGATACATTACGGCGTCATAATACATTGTGACGTCATAGTGCATACTAATTATGATGTCATCATATACTGTGACGTCATAATACATGCTCATGGTGCTCCAGTAGATGTGACACAACTTGGGGTAAGAGAAATTTCTCATAATACCTGCATGCTGCGCTCTCATAATATATTGTGATGTCATAATGCGGATACATTATGACGTCATAATACATTGTGACTTCATACTGAATACTAATTATGATGTCATCATATATTGTGACGTCATAATACATGCTCATGATGCTCCAGTAGGTGTGACACAAATTGGGGTAAGCGAAATTGGTCATAAAACCTGCAAATTGCGCTCTCATAATATATTGTGATGTCATAATGCGGATACATTATGGCGTCATAATACATTGTGTCGTCATAGTGCATACTAATTATGATGTCATCATATACTGTGATGTCATAATACATGCTCATGATGCTCCAGTAGATGTGACACAAATTGGGGTAAGAGAAATTGCTCATAATACCTGCATGTTGCGCTCTCATAATATATTGTGATGTCATAATGCGGATTCATTATGACGTCATAATACATTGTGACATCATACTTCATACTAATTATGATGTCATCATATACTGTGACGTCATAATACATGCTCATGATGCTCCAGTAGATGTGACACAAATTGGGGTAAGCG
This sequence comes from Aotus nancymaae, assembly GCF_030222135.1. Classification (NCBI taxonomy): domain Eukaryota; kingdom Metazoa; phylum Chordata; class Mammalia; order Primates; family Aotidae; genus Aotus; species Aotus nancymaae. The sequence continues at coordinate 10,589,976 of NW_026988519.1, read as the reverse complement.
AAATTGGTCATAAAACCTGCAAATTGCGCTCTCATAATATATTTTGATGTCATAATGCAGATACATTATGACGTCATAATACATTGTGACGTCATACTGCTTACTAATTATGATGTCATCATATACTGTGACATCATAATATATAATCATGATGCTCCAGTAGATGTGACACAAATTGGGGTAAGAGAAATTCGTCATAAAACCTGCAAATTGCGCTCTCATAATATATTGTGATGTCATAATGCGGATACATTACGGCGTCATAATACATTGTGTCGTCATAGTGCATACTAATTATGATGTCATCATATACTGTGACGTCATAATACATGCTCATGATGCTCCAGTAGATGTGACACAAATTCGGGTAAGAGAAATTGCTCATAATACCTGCATGTTGCGCTCTCATAATATATTGTGATGTCATAATGCGGATACATTATGACGTCATAATACATTGTGACGTCATACTGCATACTAATTATGATGTCATCATATACTCTGACGTCATAATACATGCTCATGATGCTCCAGTAGATGTGACACAAATTGGGGTAAGAGAAATTGGTCATAAAACCTGCAAATTGCGCTCTCATAATATATTGTGATGTTATAATGCGGATACATTATGACGTCATAATACATTGTGACGTCATAGTGCATACTAATTATTTTGTCATCATATACTGTGACGTCATAATACATGCTCATGATGCTCCAGTAGATGTGACACAAATTGGGGTAAGAGAAATTGCTCATAATACCTGCATATTGCGCTCTCATAATGTATTGTGATGTCATAATGCGGATATATTATGACGTCATAATACATTGTGACGTCATACTGCATTATAATTATGATGTCATCATATACTGTGACGTCATAATACATGCTCATGATGCTCCAGGAGATGTGACACAAATTGGGGTAAGCGAAATTGGTCATAAAACCTGCAAATTGCGATCTCATCATATATTGTGATGTCATAAAGCGGATACATTATGACGTCACAATACATTGTGACGTCATAGTGCTTACTAATTATGACGTCATCATATACTGTGACGTCATAATACATGCTCATGATGCTCCAGTAGATGTGACACAAATTGGGGTAAGAGAAATTGGTCATAAAACCTGCAAATTGCGCTCTCATAATATATTTTAATGTCATAATGCAGATATATTATGACGTCATAATACATTGTGACGTCATACTGCATACTAATTATGATGTCATCATCTACTGTGACATCATAATACATGCTCATGATGCTCCAGTAGATGTGACACAAATTGGGGTAAGAGAAATTGCTCATAATACCTGCAAATTGCGCTCTCATAATATATTGTGATGTCATAATGCGGATACATTACAGCGTCATAATACGTTGTGACGTCATAGTGCATACTAATTATGATGTCATCATATACTCTGACGTCATAATACATGGTCATGATGCTCCAGTAGATGTGACACAAATTGGGGAAAGAGAAATTGCTCATAATACCTGCAAATTGCGCTCTCATAATATATTGTGATGTAATAAGGTGGATACATTATGACGTCATAATACATTGTGACGTCATACTGCATAGTAATTATGATGTCATCATATACTGTGACGTCATAATTCATGCCCATGATGCTCCAGTAGATGTGACAAAAATTGGGGTAAGCGAAATTGGTCATAAAACCTGCAAATTGCGCTCTCATAATATATTGTGACGTCATAATGCGGATACATTATGACGTCATAATACATTGTGACGTCATAGTGCATACCAATTATGATGTCATCATATACTCTGACGTCATAATACATGCTCATGATGCTCCACTAGATGTGACACAAATTGGGGTAAGAGAAATGTGTCACAATACCTGCAAATTGCGATCTCATCATATATTGTGATGTCATAATGCGGATACATTATGACGTCACAATACATTGTGACGTCATAGTGCTTGCTAATTATGATGTCATCATATACTGTGACGTCATAATACATGCTCATGATGCTCCAGTAGATGTGACACAAATTGGGGTAAGAGAAATTGCGCATAATACCTGCAAGTTGCGCTCTCAAAATATATTGTGATGTCATAATGCGGATACATTATGACGGCATAATACATTGTGACGTCATACTGCATACTAATTATGATGTCATCATATACTGTTACGTCATAATACATGCTCATGATGCTCCAGTAGATGTGATACAAATTGGGGTAAGAGATATTGGTCATAAATCCTGCAAATTGCGCTGTCATAATATATTGTGATGTCATAATGTGGATACATTATGACGTCATAATACATGGTGACATCATAGTGCATACTAATTATGATGTCATCATATACTGTGAAGTCATAATACATGCTCATGATGCTCCAGTAGATGTGACACAAATTGGCGTAAGCGAAATTGGTCATAAAACCTGCAAATTGTGCTCTCATAATCTATTGTGATATCATAATGCGGATACATTATGACGTCATAATACATTGTGACGTCATAGTGCATACTAATTATGATGTCATCATATACTGTGACGTCATAATACATGGTCATGATGCTCCAGTAGTTGTGACACAAATTGGGGTAAGAGAAATTGCTCATAATACCTGCAAATTGCGCTCTCAAAATATATTGTGATGTCATAATGCGGATACATTATGACGTCATAATACAATTGTGACATCATACTGCATACTAATTATGAAGTCATCAGATACTGTGACATCACAATACATGCTCATGATGCTCAAGTAGATGTGACACAAATTGTGGTTAGAGAAATGGGTCACAATACCTGCAAATTGCGCTCTCATCATATATTGTGATGTCATAATGCAGATACATTATGACGTCATAACACATTGTGGCGTCATACTGCTTACTAATTATGATGTCATCATATACTGTGACGTCATAATACATGCTCATGATGCTCCAGTAGATGTGACACAAATTGGGGTAAGAGAAATTGCTCATAATACCTGCATGTTGCGCTCTCATAATATATTGTGAGGTCATAATGCAGATACATTATGACGTCATAATACATTGTGACGTCATCCTGCATACTAATTATGATGTCATCATACACTGTGACATCATAATATATGCTCATGATGTTCCAGTAGATGTGACAGAAATTGGGGTAAGAGAAATTGCTCATAACACCTGCATGTTGCGCTCTCATAATATATTGTGATGTCATAATGCGGATACATTATGACGTCATAATATATTGTGACGTCATACTGCATAGTAATTATGATGTCATCATATACTGTGATGTCATAATACATGCTCATGATGCTCCAGTAGATGTGACACAAATTGGGGTAAGAGAAATTGCTCATAATACCTGCAAATTGCGCCCTCATAATATATTGTGATGTCATAATGCGGATACATTATGACGTCATAATACATTGTGATGTCATAGTGCATACTATTTATGATGTCATCATATACTCTGACGTCATAATACATGCTCATGATGCTCCAGTAGATGTGAAACAAATTGGGGTAAGAGAAATTGCTCATAATAACTGCATGTTGTGCTCTCATAATATATTGTGATGTCATAATGCGGATATATTATGATGTCATAATACATTGTGACGTCATCCTGCATACTAATTATGATGTTATCATATACTGTGACGTCATAATACATGCTCATGGTGCTCCAGTAGATGTGACACAAATTGGGGTAAGAGAAATTGGTCATAAACCTGCAAATTGCGCTCTCATATTATATTGTGATGTCATAATGTGGATACATTATGACGCCATAATACATTGCGACATCATAGTGCATACTAATTATGATGTCATCATATACTGTGACGTCATAATACATGCTCATCATGCACCAGTAGATGTGACCCAAATTGGGGTAAGCGAAATTGGTCATAAATCCTGTAAGTTGCGCTCTCATAATATATTGTGATGTCATAATGCGGATACATTATGACGTCATAATACATTGTGACGTCATAGTGCATACTAATTATGATGTCATCATATACTGTGACGTCATAATACATCCTCATGATGCTCCAGTAGATGTGACACAAATTGGGGTAAGAGAAATTGCTCTTAATACCTGCAATTTGCGCTCTCATAATATATTGTGATGTCATAATGCGGAAACATTATGATGTCATAATACATTGTGACGTCATAGTGCATACTAATTATGATGTCATCATATACTCTGACGTCATAATACATGGTCATGATGCTCCAGTAGATGTGACACAAATTGGCGTAAGAGAAAATGCTCATATCTGCAAATTGCGCTCTCATAATATATTGTGATGTCATAATGCGGATACATTATGACGTCATAATACATTGAGACGTCATACTGCATACTAATTATGATGTCATCATATACTGTGACGTCATAATACATGCTCATGATGCTCCAGTAGATGTGACACAAATTGGGGTAAGAGAAATTGCTCATAATACCTGCAAATTGCACTCTCATAATATATTGTGATGTCATAATGCGGATACTTTATGATGTCATAATACATTGTCACGTCATAGTTCATACTAATTATGATATCATCATATACTCTGACGTCATAATACATGGTCATGATGCTCCAGTAGATGTGACACAAATTGGGGAAAGAGAAATTGCTCATAATACCTGCAAATTGCGCTCTCATAATATATTGTGATGTCATAATGCGGATACATTATGACGTCATAATACATTGTGACGTCATACTGCATAGTAATTATGATGTCATCATATACTGTGACGTCATAATTCATGCTCATGATGCTCCAGTAGATGTGACACAAATTGGGGTAAGAGAAATTGCGCATAATACCTGCAAGTTGCGCTCTCAAAATATATTGTGATGTCATAATGCGGATACATTATGACGGCATAATACATTGTGACGTCATACTGCATACTAATTATGATGTCATCATATACTGTTACGTCATAATACATGCTCATGATGCTCCAGTAGATGTGATACAAATTGGGGTAAGAGATATTGGTCATAAATCCTGCAAATTGCGCTGTCATAATATATTGTGAGGTCATAATGTGGATACATTATGACGTCATAATACATGGTGACATCATAGTGCATACTAATTATGATGTCATCATATACTGTGAAGTCATAATACATGCTCATGATGCTCCAGTAGATGTGACACAAATTGGGGTAAGCGAAATTGGTCATAAAACCTGCAAATTGTGCTCTCATAATCTATTGTGATATCATAATGCGGATACATTATGACGTCATAATACAATGTGACGTCATAGTGCATACTAATTATGATGTCATCATATACTGTGACGTCATAATACATGGTCATGATGCTCCAGTAGATGTGACACAAATTGGGGTAAGAGAAATTGCTCATAATACCTGCAAATTGCGCTCTCAAAATATATTGTGATGTCATAATGCGGATACATTATGACGTCATAATACATTGTGACATCATACTGCATACTAATTATGAAGTCATCAGATACTGTGACATCACAATACATGCTCATGATGCTCAAGTAGATGTGACACAAATTGTGGTTAGAGAAATGGGTCACAATACCTGCAAATTGCGCTCTCATCATATATTGTGATGTCATAATGCAGATACATTATGACGTCATAATACATTGTGGCGTCATACTGCTTACTAATTATGATGTCATCATATACTGTGACGTCATAATACATGCTCATGATGCTCCAGTAGATGTCACACAAATTGGGGTAAGAGAAATTGCTCATAATACCTGCATGTTGCGCTCTCATAATACATTGTGAGGTCATAATGCGGATACATTATGACGTCATAATACATTGTGACGTCATCCTGCATACTAATTATGATGTCATCATATACTGTGACATCATAATATATGCTCATGATGTTCCAGTAGATGTGACAGAAATTGGGGTAAGAGAAATTGCTCATAACACCTGCATGTTGCGCTCTCATAATATATTGTGATGTCATAATGCGGATACATTATGACGTCATAATATATTGTGACGTCATACTGCATAGTAATTATGATGTCATCATATACTGTGATGTCATAATACATGCTCATGATGCTCCAGTAGATGTGACACAAATTGGGGTAAGAGAAATTGCTCATAATACCTGCAAATTGCGCTCTCATAATATATTGTGATATCATAATGCGGATACATTATGACGTCATAATACATTGTGACGTCATAGTGCATACTCATTATGATGTCATCATATACTGTGACGTCATAACACAAGCTCATAATGCTCCAGTAGATGTGACACAAATTGGGGTAAGCAAAAATTGTCATAAGACATGCAAATTGCGATCTCATAATATATTGTGATGTCATAATGCGGATACATTATGAGGTCATAATACATTGTGACGTCATACTGCATACTAATTATGATGTCATCAAATACTGTGATGTCATAATACATGCTCATGATGCTCCAGTAGATGTGACACAAATTGGGGTAAGAGAAATTGCTCATAATACCTGCATGTTGCGCTCTCATAATATATTGTGATGTCATAATGCGGATACATTATGACGTCATAATACGTTGTGACATCATACTTCATACTAATTATGATGTCATCATATACTGTGACGTCATAATACATGCTCATGATGCTCCAGTAGATGTGACACAAATTGGGGTAAGAGAAATTGCTCATAAAACCTGCAAATTGCGCTCTCATAATATATTTAGATGTCATAATGCAGATACATTATGACGTCATAATACATTGTGACGTCATACTGCATACTAATTATGATGTCATCATATACTGTGACGTCATAATACATGCTCATGATGCTCCAGTAGATGTGACACAAATTGGCGTAAGCGAAATTGGTCATAAAACCTGCAAATTGTGCTCTCATAATCTATTGTGATATCATAATGCGGATACATTATGACGTCATAATACATTGTGACGTCATAGTGCATACTAATTATGATGTCATCATATACTGTGACGTCATAATACATGGTCATGATGCTCCAGTAGTTGTGACACAAATTGGGGTAAGAGAAATTGCTCATAATACCTGCAAATTGCGCTCTCAAAATATATTGTGATGTCATAATGCGGATACATTATGACGTCATAATACATTGTGACATCATACTGCATACTAATTATGAAGTCATCAGATACTGTGACATCACAATACATGCTCATGATGCTCAAGTAGATGTGACACAAATTGTGGTTAGAGAAATGGGTCACAATACCTGCAAATTGCGCTCTCATCATATATTGTGATGTCATAATGCAGATACATTATGACGTCATAACACATTGTGGCGTCATACTGCTTACTAATTATGATGTCATCATATACTGTGACGTCATAATACATGCTCATGATGCTCCAGTAGATGTGACACAAATTGGGGTAAGAGAAATTGCTCATAATACCTGCATGTTGCGCTCTCATAATATATTGTGAGGTCATAATGCAGATACATTATGACGTCATAATACATTGTGACGTCATCCTGCATACTAATTATGATGTCATCATATACTGTGACATCATAATATATGCTCATGATGTTCCAGTAGATGTGACAGAAATTGGGGTAAGAGAAATTGCTCATAACACCTGCATGTTGCGCTCTCATAATATATTGTGATGTCATAATGCGGATACATTATGACGTCATAATATATTGTGACGTCATACTGCATAGTAATTATGATGTCATCATATACTGTGATGTCATAATACATGCTCATGATGCTCCAGTAGATGTGACACAAATTGGGGTAAGAGAAATTGCTCATAATACCTGCAAATTGCGCCCTCATAATATATTGTGATGTCATAATGCGGATACATTATGACGTCATAATACATTGTGACGTCATAGTGCATACTATTTATGATGTCATCATATACTCTGACGTCATAATACATGCTCATGATGCTCCAGTAGATGTGAAACAAATTGGGGTAAGAGAAATTGCTCATAATAACTGCATGTTGTGCTCTCATAATATATTGTGATGTCATAATGCGGATATATTATGATGTCATAATACATTGTGACGTCATCCTGCATACTAATTATGATGTTATCATATACTGTGACGTCATAATACATGCTCATGGTGCTCCAGTAGATGTGACACAAATTGGGGTAAGAGAAATTGGTCATAAACCTGCAAATTGCGCTCTCATATTATATTGTGATGTCATAATGTGGATACATTATGACGCCATAATACATTGCGACATCATAGTGCATACTAATTATGATGTCATCATATACTGTGACGTCATAATACATGCTCATGATGCACCAGTAGATGTGACCCAAATTGGGGTAAGCGAAATTGGTCATAAATCCTGTAAGTTGCGCTCTCATAATATATTGTGATGTCATAATGCGGATACATTATGACGTCATAATACATTGTGACGTCATAGTGCATACTAATTATGATGTCATCATATACTGTGACGTCATAATACATCCTCATGATGCTCCAGTAGATGTGACACAAATTGGGGTAAGAGAAATTGCTCTTAATACCTGCAATTTGCGCTCTCATAATATATTGTGATGTCATAATGCGGAAACATTATGATGTCATAATACATTGTGACGTCATAGTGCATACTAATTATGATGTCATCATATACTCTGACGTCATAATACATGGTCATGATGCTCCAGTAGATGTGACACAAATTGGCGTAAGAGAAAATGCTCATATCTGCAAATTGCGCTCTCATAATATATTGTGATGTCATAATGCGGATACATTATGACGTCATAATACATTGAGACGTCATACTGCATACTAATTATGATGTCATCATATACTGTGACGTCATAATACATGCTCATGATGCTCCAGTAGATGTGACACAAATTGGGGTAAGAGAAATTGCTCATAATACCTGCAAATTGCACTCTCATAATATATTGTGATGTCATAATGCGGATACTTTATGATGTCATAATACATTGTCACGTCATAGTTCATACTAATTATGATATCATCATATACTCTGACGTCATAATACATGGTCATGATGCTCCAGTAGATGTGACACAAATTGGGGAAAGAGAAATTGCTCATAATACCTGCAAATTGCGCTCTCATAATATATTGTGATGTCATAATGCGGATACATTATGACGTCATAATACATTGTGACGTCATACTGCATAGTAATTATGATGTCATCATATACTGTGACGTCATAATTCATGCTCATGATGCTCCAGTAGATGTGACACAAATTGGGGTAAGAGAAATTGCGCATAATACCTGCAAGTTGCGCTCTCAAAATATATTGTGATGTCATAATGCGGATACATTATGACGGCATAATACATTGTGACGTCATACTGCATACTAATTATGATGTCATCATATACTGTTACGTCATAATACATGCTCATGATGCTCCAGTAGATGTGATACAAATTGGGGTAAGAGATATTGGTCATAAATCCTGCAAATTGCGCTGTCATAATATATTGTGAGGTCATAATGTGGATACATTATGACGTCATAATACATGGTGACATCATAGTGCATACTAATTATGATGTCATCATATACTGTGAAGTCATAATACATGCTCATGATGCTCCAGTAGATGTGACACAAATTGGGGTAAGCGAAATTGGTCATAAAACCTGCAAATTGTGCTCTCATAATCTATTGTGATATCATAATGCGGATACATTATGACGTCATAATACAATGTGACGTCATAGTGCATACTAATTATGATGTCATCATATACTGTGACGTCATAATACATGGTCATGATGCTCCAGTAGATGTGACACAAATTGGGGTAAGAGAAATTGCTCATAATACCTGCAAATTGCGCTCTCAAAATATATTGTGATGTCATAATGCGGATACATTATGACGTCATAATACATTGTGACATCATACTGCATACTAATTATGAAGTCATCAGATACTGTGACATCACAATACATGCTCATGATGCTCAAGTAGATGTGACACAAATTGTGGTTAGAGAAATGGGTCACAATACCTGCAAATTGCGCTCTCATCATATATTGTGATGTCATAATGCAGATACATTATGACGTCATAATACATTGTGGCGTCATACTGCTTACTAATTATGATGTCATCATATACTGTGACGTCATAATACATGCTCATGATGCTCCAGTAGATGTCACACAAATTGGGGTAAGAGAAATTGCTCATAATACCTGCATGTTGCGCTCTCATAATACATTGTGAGGTCATAATGCGGATACATTATGACGTCATAATACATTGTGACGTCATCCTGCATACTAATTATGATGTCATCATATACTGTGACATCATAATATATGCTCATGATGTTCCAGTAGATGTGACAGAAATTGGGGTAAGAGAAATTGCTCATAACACCTGCATGTTGCGCTCTCATAATATATTGTGATGTCATAATGCGGATACATTATGACGTCATAATATATTGTGACGTCATACTGCATAGTAATTATGATGTCATCATATACTGTGATGTCATAATACATGCTCATGATGCTCCAGTAGATGTGACACAAATTGGGGTAAGAGAAATTGCTCATAATACCTGCAAATTGCGCTCTCATAATATATTGTGATATCATAATGCGGATACATTATGACGTCATAATACATTGTGACGTCATAGTGCATACTCATTATGATGTCATCATATACTGTGACGTCATAACACAAGCTCATAATGCTCCAGTAGATGTGACACAAATTGGGGTAAGCAAAAATTGTCATAAGACATGCAAATTGCGATCTCATAATATATTGTGATGTCATAATGCGGATACATTATGAGGTCATAATACATTGTGACGTCATACTGCATACTAATTATGATGTCATCAAATACTGTGATGTCATAATACATGCTCATGATGCTCCAGTAGATGTGACACAAATTGGGGTAAGAGAAATTGCTCATAATACCTGCATGTTGCGCTCTCATAATATATTGTGATGTCATAATGCGGATACATTATGACGTCATAATACGTTGTGACATCATACTTCATACTAATTATGATGTCATCATATACTGTGACGTCATAATACATGCTCATGATGCTCCAGTAGATGTGACACAAATTGGGGTAAGAGAAATTGCTCATAAAACCTGCAAATTGCGCTCTCATAATATATTTAGATGTCATAATGCAGATACATTATGACGTCATAATACATTGTGACGTCATACTGCATACTAATTATGATGTCATCATATACTGTGACGTCATAATACATGCTCATGATGCTCCAGTAGATGTGGCACAAATTGGGGTAAGCGAAAATTGTCATAAGACATGCAAATTGCGCTCTCATAATATATTGTGATGTCATAATGCGGATACATTATGACGTCATAATACATTGTGATGTCATACTGCATACTAATTATGACGTCATCATATACTGTGATGTCATAATACATGCTCATGATGCTCCAGTAGATGTGACACAAATTGGGGTAAGAGAAATTGCTCATAATTCCTGCATGTTGCGCTCTCATAATATATTGTGATGTCATTATGCGGATACATTATGACGTCATAATACATTGTGACGTCATACTGCATACTAATTATGATGTCATCATATACTGTGATGTCATAATACATGCTCATGATGCTCCAGTAGATGTGACACAAATTGGGGTAAGAGAAATTGCTCATAATACCTGCATGCTGCTCTCTCATAATATATTGTGATGTCATAATGCGGATATATTATGACGTCATAATACATTGTGACGTCATAGTGCATACTAATTATGATGTCATCATATACTGTGATGTCATAATACATGCTCATGATGCTCCAGTAGATGTGACACAAATTGGGGTAAGAGAAATTGCTCATAATACCTGCATGTTGCGCTCTCATAATATATCGTGATGTCATAATGCGGATACATTATGACGTCATAATACATTGTGACGTCATAGTGCATACTAGTTATGATGTCATCATATGCTGTGACGTCATAATACATGCTCATGATGCTCCAGTAGATGTGACACAAATTGGGGTAAGAGAAATTGCTCATAATACCTGCAAATTGCGCTCTCATAATATATTGTGATATCATAATGCGGATACATTATGACGTCATAATACATTGTGACGTCATAGTGCATACTCATTATGATGTCATCATATACTGTGACGTCATAACGCATGCTCATGATGCTCCAGTAGATGTGACACAAATTGGCGTAAGCAAAAATTGTCATAAGACATGCAAATTGCGATCTCATAATATACTGTGATGTCATAATGCGGATACATTATGACGTCATAATACATTGTGACGTCATACTGCATACTAATTATGATGTCATCATATACTGTGATGTCATAATACATGCTCATGATGCTCCAGTAGATGTGACACAAATTGGGGTAAGAGAAATTGCTCATAATACTTGCATGTTGCGCTCTCTTAATATATTGTGAGGTCATAATGCGGATACATTATGACGTCATAATACATTGTGACGTCATCGTGCATACTAATTATGATGTCATCATATACTGTGACATCATAATACATGCTCATGATGTTCCAGTAGATGTGACAGAAATTGGGGTAAGAGAAATTGCTCATAACACCTGCATGTTGCGCTCTCATAATATATTGTGATGTCATAATGCGGATACATTATGACGTCATAATATATTGTGACGTCATACTGCATAGTAATTATGATGTCATCATATACTGTGATGTCATAATACATGCTCATGATGCTCCAGTAGATGTGACACAAATTGGGGTAAGAGAAATTGCTCATAATACCTGCAAATTGCGCCCCCATAATATATTGTGGTGTCATAATGCGGATACATTATGACGTCATAATACATTGTGACGTCATAGTGCATACTATTTATGATGTCATCATATACTCTGACGTCATAATACATGCTCATGATGCTCCAGTAGATGTGACACAAATTGGGGTAAGAGAAATTGCTCATAATAACTGCATGTTGTGCTCTCATAATATATTGTGTTGTCATAATGCGGATACATTATGATGTCATAATACATTGTGACGTCATAGTGCATACTAATTATGATGTCATCATATACTCTGACGTCATAATACATGGTCATGATGCTTTAGTAGGTGTGACACAAATTGGGGTAAGAGAAATTGCTCATAATACCTGCAAATTGCGCTCTCATAATATATTGTGATGTCATAAGGTGGATACATTATGACGTCATAATACATTGTGATGTCATACTGCATACTAATTATGATGTCATCATATACTGTGACGTCATAATACATGCTCATGATGCTCCAGTAGATGTGACACAAATTGGGGTATCGAAAATGGTCATAAGACATGTAAATTGCGCTCTCATAATATATTGTGATGTTATAATGCGAATACATTATGACGTCATAATACATTGTGACGTCATAGTGCATGCCAATTACGATGTCATCATATACTCTGACGTCATAATACATGCTCATGATGCTCCACTAGATGTGACACAAATTGGGGTAAGAGAAATGTGTCACAATACCTGCAAATTGTGATCTCATCATATATTGTGATGTCATAATGCGGATACATTATGACGTCACAATACATTGTAACGTCATATTGCATACTAATTATGATGTCATCATATACTGTGACGTCATAATTCATTCTCATGATGCTCCAGTAGATGTGACACAAATTGGGGTAAGAGAAATTGCTCATAATACCAGCATGTTGCGCTCTCATAATATATTGTGATGTCATAATGCGGATACATTATGACGTCATAATACATTGTGACGTCATACTGCATACTAATTATGATGTCATCATATACTGTGACGTCATAATACATGCTCCTGATGCTCCAGTAGCTGTGACACAAATTGGGGTAAGCGAAAATGGTCATAAGACATGCAAATTGCGCTCTCATAATATATTGTGATGTCATAATGCGGATACATTATGACGTCATAATATATTGTGACGTCATACAGCATAGTAATTATGATGTCATCATATACTGTGATGTCATAATACATGCTCATGATGCTCCGGTAGATGTGACACAAATTGGGGTAAGAGAATTTGCTCATAATACCTGCAAATTGCGCTCTCGTAATATATTGTGATGTCATAATGCGGATACATTATGACGTCATAATACATTGTGACGTCATAGTGCATACTAGTTATGATATCATCATATGCTGTGACGTCATAATACATGCTCATGATGCTCCAGTAGATGTGACACAAATTGGGGTAAGAGAAATTGCTCATAATACCTGCATGTTGCGCTCTCATAATATATTGTGATGTCATAATGCGGATATATTATGACGTCTTAATACATTGTGACGTCACAGTGCATACTAATTATGATGTCATCATATACTGTGACGTCATAATACATGGTCATGATGCTCCAGTAGATGTGACACAAATTGCAGTAAGCGAAATTGGTCATAAAACCTGCAAAATGCACTCTCATAAAATATTGTGATGTCATAATGCGGATACATTATGACGTCATAATACATTGTGACGTCATAGTGCATACTAATTATGATGTCATCATATACTGTGACGTCATAATACATGCTGATGATGCTCCAGTAGATGTGACAGAAATTGGGGTAAGAGAAATTGCTCATAATACCTGCATGTTGCGCTCTCATAATATATTGTGATGTCATAATGCGGATACATTATGATGTCATAATACATTGTGACGTCATAGTGCATACTAGTTATGATGTCATCATATGCTGTGAGGTCATAATACATGCTCATGATGCTCCAGTAGATGTGACAAAAATTGGGGTAAGCGAAATTGTTCATGAAACCTGCAAATTGCACTCTCATAATGTATTGTGATGTCATAATGTGGATACATTATGACGTCATAATACATTGTGACGTCATTGTGCATACCAATTATGATGTCATCATATACTCTGACGTCATAATACATGCTCATGATGCTCCACTAGATGTGACACAAATTGGGGTAAGAGAAATTGCTCATAATACCTGCATGTTGCGCTCTCATAATATATTGTGATGTCATAATGCGGATATATTATGACGTCATAATACATTGTGACGTCATATTGCATACTAATTATGATGTCATCATATACTGTGACGTCATAATACATGCTCATGATGCTCCAGTAGATGTGACACATATTGGGGTAAGCAAAAATGGTCATAAGACATGCAAATTGCGATCTCATAATATATTGTGATGTCATAATGTGGATACATTATGACGTCATAATACATTGTGACGTCATAGTGCATACTAATTATGATGTCATCATATACTGTGATGTCATAATACATGCTCATGATGCTCCAGTAGATGTGACACAAATTCGGGTAAGAGAAATTGCTCATAATACCTGCATGTTGCGCTCTCATAATATATTGTGATGTCATAATGCGGATACATTATGACGTCATAATACATTGTGACGTCATACTGCATAGTAATTATAATGTCATCATATAATGTGTCATCATAATACATGCTCATGATGCTCCAGTAGATGTGACACAAATTGGGGTTAGCGAAATTGGTCATAAAACCTGCAAATTGCGCTCTCATATTATATTGTGATGTCATAATGCAGATACATTATGACGTCATAATACATTGTGACGTAATAGTGCATATTAATTATGATGTCATCATATACTGTGACATCATAATACATGCTCATGATGCACCAGTAGATGTGACACAAATTGGGGTAAGAGAAATTCCTTATAATACCTGCAAATTGCGCTCTCATAATATATTGTGATGTCATAATGCGGATACATTACGGCGTCATAATACATTGTGACGTCATAGTGCATACTAATTATGATGTCATCATATACTGTGACGTCATAATACATGCTCATGGTGCTCCAGTAGATGTGACACAACTTGGGGTAAGAGAAATTTCTCATAATACCTGCATGCTGCGCTCTCATAATATATTGTGATGTCATAATGCGGATACATTATGACGTCATAATACATTGTGACTTCATACTGAATACTAATTATGATGTCATCATATATTGTGACGTCATAATACATGCTCATGATGCTCCAGTAGGTGTGACACAAATTGGGGTAAGCGAAATTGGTCATAAAACCTGCAAATTGCGCTCTCATAATATATTGTGATGTCATAATGCGGATACATTATGGCGTCATAATACATTGTGTCGTCATAGTGCATACTAATTATGATGTCATCATATACTGTGATGTCATAATACATGCTCATGATGCTCCAGTAGATGTGACACAAATTGGGGTAAGAGAAATTGCTCATAATACCTGCATGTTGCGCTCTCATAATATATTGTGATGTCATAATGCGGATTCATTATGACGTCATAATACATTGTGACATCATACTTCATACTAATTATGATGTCATCATATACTGTGACGTCATAATACATGCTCATGATGCTCCAGTAGATGTGACACAAATTGGGGTAAGCGAAATTGGTCATAAAACCTGCAAATTGCGCTCTCATAATATATTTTGATGTCATAATGCAGATACATTATGACGTCATAATACATTGTGACGTCATACTGCTTACTAATTATGATGTCATCATATACTGTGACATCATAATATATAATCATGATGCTCCAGTAGATGTGACACAAATTGGGGTAAGAGAAATTCGTCATAAAACCTGCAAATTGCGCTCTCATAATATATTGTGATGTCATAATGCGGATACATTATGGCGTCATAATACATTGTGTCGTCATAGTGCATACTAATTATGATGTCATCATATACTGTGACGTCATAATACATGCTCATGATGCTCCAGTAGATGTGACACAAATTCGGGTAAGAGAAATTGCTCATAATACCTGCATGTTGCGCTCTCATAATATATTGTGATGTCATAATGCGGATACATTATGACGTCATAATACATTGTGACGTCATACCGCATACTAATTATGATGTCATCATATACTCTGACGTCACAATACATGCTCATGATGCTCCAGTAGATGTGACACAAATTGGGGTAAGAGAAATTGGTCATAAAACCTGCAAATTGCGCTCTCATAATATATTGTGATGTTATAATGCGGATACATTATGACGTCATAATACATTGTGACGTCATAGTGCATACTAATTATTTTGTCATCATATACTGTGACGTCATAATACATGCTCATGATGCTCCAGTAGATGTGACACAAATTGGGGTAAGAGAAATTGCTCATAATACCTGCATATTGCGCTCTCATAATGTATTGTCATGTCATAATGCGGATATATTATGACGTCATAATACATTGTGACGTCATACTGCATTATAATTATGATGTCATCATATACTGTGACGTCATAATACATGCTCATGATGCTCCAGGAGATGTGACACAAATTGGGGTAAGCGAAATTGGTCATAAAACCTGCAAATTGCGATCTCATCATATATTGTGATGTCATAAAGCGGATACATTATGACGTCACAATACATTGTGACGTCATAGTGCTTACTAATTATGACGTCATCATATACTGTGACGTCATAATACATGCTCATGATGCTCCAGTAGATGTGACACAAATTGGGGTAAGAGAAATTGGTCATAAAACCTGCAAATTGCGCTCTCATAATATATTTTAATGTCATAATGCAGATATATTATGACGTCATAATACATTGTGACGTCATACTGCATACTAATTATGATGTCATCATCTACTGTGACATCATAATACATGCTCATGATGCTCCAGTAGATGTGACACAAATTGGGGTAAGAGAAATTGCTCATAATACCTGCAAATTGCGCTCTCATAATATATTGTGATGTCATAATGCGGATACATTACAGCGTCATAATACGTTGTGACGTCATAGTGCATACTAATTATGATGTCATCATATACTCTGACGTCATAATACATGGTCATGATGCTCCAGTAGATGTGACACAAATTGGGGAAAGAGAAATTGCTCATAATACCTGCAAATTGCGCTCTCATAATATATTGTGATGTAATAAGGTGGATACATTATGACGTCATAATACATTGTGACGTCATACTGCATAGTAATTATGATGTCATCATATACTGTGACGTCATAATTCATGCTCATGATGCTCCAGTAGATGTGACAAAAATTGGGGTAAGCGAAATTGGTCATAAAACCTGCAAATTGCGCTCTCATAATATATTGTGACGTCATAATGCGGATACATTATGACGTCATAATACATTGTGACGTCATAGTGCATACCAATTATGATGTCATCATATACTCTGACGTCATAATACATGCTCATGATGCTCCACTAGATGTGACACAAATTGGGGTAAGAGAAATGTGTCACAATACCTGCAAATTGCGATCTCATCATATATTGTGATGTCATAATGCGGATACATTATGACGTCACAATACATTGTGACGTCATAGTGCTTGCTAATTATGATGTCATCATATACTGTGACGTCATAATACATGCTCATGATGCTCCAGTAGATGTGACACAAATTGGGGTAAGAGAAATTGCTCACAATACCTGAAAATTGCGCTCTCATCATATATTGTGATGTCATAATGCGGATACATTATGACGTCATAATACATTGTGACATCATACTGCATAATAATTATGATGTCATCATATACTGTGACGTCATAATACATGCTCATGATGCTCCAGTAGATGCGACACAAATTGGGGTAAGAGAATTTGCTCATAATAGCTGGAAATTGCGCGCTCGTAATATATTGTGTTGTCATAATGCGGATACATTATTACGTCATAGTACATTGTGACGTCATAGTCCATAATATTTATGATGTCATCATTTACTGTGACGTCATAATACATGCTCATGATGCTCCAGTAGATGTGACACAAATTGGGGTAAGAGAAATTGCGCATAATACCTGCAAGTTGCGCTCTCAAAATATATTGTGATGTCATAATGCGGATACATTATGACGGCATAATACATTGTGACGTCATACTGCATACTAATTATGATGTCATCATATACTGTTACGTCATAATACATGCTCATGATGCTCCAGTAGATGTGATACAAATTGGGGTAAGAGATATTGGTCATAAATCCTGCAAATTGCGCTGTCATAATATATTGTGAGGTCATAATGTGGATACATTATGACGTCATAATACATGGTGACATCATAGTGCATACTAATTATGATGTCATCATATACTGTGAAGTCATAATACATGCTCATGATGCTCCAGTAGATGTGACACAAATTGGGGTAAGCGAAATTGGTCATAAAACCTGCAAATTGTGCTCTCATAATCTATTGTGATATCATAATGCGGATACATTATGACGTCATAATACAATGTGACGTCATAGTGCATACTAATTATGATGTCATCATATACTGTGACGTCATAATACATGGTCATGATGCTCCAGTAGATGTGACACAAATTGGGGTAAGAGAAATTGCTCATAATACCTGCAAATTGCGCTCTCAAAATATATTGTGATGTCATAATGCGGATACATTATGACGTCATAATACATTGTGACATCATACTGCATACTAATTATGAAGTCATCAGATACTGTGACATCACAATACATGCTCATGATGCTCAAGTAGATGTGACACAAATTGTGGTTAGAGAAATGGGTCACAATACCTGCAAATTGCGCTCTCATCATATATTGTGATGTCATAATGCAGATACATTATGACGTCATAATACATTGTGGCGTCATACTGCTTACTAATTATGATGTCATCATATACTGTGACGTCATAATACATGCTCATGATGCTCCAGTAGATGTCACACAAATTGGGGTAAGAGAAATTGCTCATAATACCTGCATGTTGCGCTCTCATAATACATTGTGAGGTCATAATGCGGATACATTATGACGTCATAATACATTGTGACGTCATCCTGCATACTAATTATGATGTCATCATATACTGTGACATCATAATATATGCTCATGATGTTCCAGTAGATGTGACAGAAATTGGGGTAAGAGAAATTGCTCATAACACCTGCATGTTGCGCTCTCATAATATATTGTGATGTCATAATGCGGATACATTATGACGTCATAATATATTGTGACGTCATACTGCATAGTAATTATGATGTCATCATATACTGTGATGTCATAATACATGCTCATGATGCTCCAGTAGATGTGACACAAATTGGGGTAAGAGAAATTGCTCATAATACCTGCAAATTGCGCCCTCATAATATATTGTGATGTCATAATGCGGATACATTATGACGTCATAATACATTGTGACGTCATAGTGCATACTATTTATGATGTCATCATATACTCTGACGTCATAATACATGCTCATGATGCTCCAGTAGATGTGACACAAATTGGGGTAAGAGAAATTGCTCATAATAACTGCATGTTGTGCTCTCATAATATATTGTGATGTCAAAATGCGGATATATTATGATGTCATAATACATTGTGACGTCATCCTGCATACTAATTATGATGTTATCATATACTGTGACGTCATAATACATGCTCATGGTGCTCCAGTAGATGTGACACAAATTGGGGTAAGAGAAATTGGTCATAAACCTGCAAATTGCGCTCTCATATTATATTGTGATGTCATAATGCGGATACATTATGACGCCATAATACATTGCGACATCATAGTGCATACTAATTATGATGTCATCATATACTGTGACGTCATAATACATGCTCATGATGCACCAGTAGATGTGACCCAAATTGGGGTAAGCGAAATTGGTCATAAATCCTGTAAGTTGCGCTCTCATAATATATTGTGATGTCATAATGCGGATACATTATGACGTCATAATACATTGTGACGTCATAGTGCATACTAATTATGATGTCATCATATACTGTGACGTCATAATACATCCTCATGATGCTCCAGTAGATGTGACACAAATTGGGGTAAGAGAAATTGCTCTTAATACCTGCAATTTGCGCTCTCATAATATATTGTGATGTCATAATGCGGAAACATTATGATGTCATAATACATTGTGACGTCATAGTGCATACTAATTATGATGTCATCATATACTCTGACGTCATAATACATGGTCATGATGCTCCAGTAGATGTGACACAAATTGGCGTAAGAGAAAATGCTCATATCTGCAAATTGCGCTCTCATAATATATTGTGATGTCATAATGCGGATACATTATGACGTCATAATACATTGAGACGTCATACTGCATACTAATTATGATGTCATCATATACTGTGACGTCATAATACATGCTCATGATGCTCCAGTAGATGTGACACAAATTGGGGTAAGAGAAATTGCTCATAATACCTGCAAATTGCACTCTCATAATATATTGTGATGTCATAATGCGGATACTTTATGATGTCATAATACATTGTCACGTCATAGTTCATACTAATTATGATATCATCATATACTCTGACGTCATAATACATGGTCATGATGCTCCAGTAGATGTGACACAAATTGGGGAAAGAGAAATTGCTCATAATACCTGCAAATTGCGCTCTCATAATATATTGTGATGTCATAATGCGGATACATTATGACGTCATAATACATTGTGACGTCATACTGCATAGTAATTATGATGTCATCATATACTGTGACGTCATAATTCATGCTCATGATGCTCCAGTAGATGTGACACAAATTGGGGTAAGAGAAATTGCGCATAATACCTGCAAGTTGCGCTCTCAAAATATATTGTGATGTCATAATGCGGATACATTATGACGGCATAATACATTGTGACGTCATACTGCATACTAATTATGATGTCATCATATACTGTTACGTCATAATACATGCTCATGATGCTCCAGTAGATGTGATACAAATTGGGGTAAGAGATATTGGTCATAAATCCTGCAAATTGCGCTGTCATAATATATTGTGAGGTCATAATGTGGATACATTATGACGTCATAATACATGGTGACATCATAGTGCATACTAATTATGATGTCATCATATACTGTGAAGTCATAATACATGCTCATGATGCTCCAGTAGATGTGACACAAATTGGGGTAAGCGAAATTGGTCATAAAACCTGCAAATTGTGCTCTCATAATCTATTGTGATCTCATAATGCGGATACATTATGACGTCATAATACAATGTGACGTCATAGTGCATACTAATTATGATGTCATCATATACTGTGACGTCATAATACATGGTCATGATGCTCCAGTAGATGTGACACAAATTGGGGTAAGAGAAATTGCTCATAATACCTGCAAATTGCGCTCTCAAAATATATTGTGATGTCATAATGCGGATACATTATGACGTCATAATACATTGTGACATCATACTGCATACTAATTATGAAGTCATCAGATACTGTGACATCACAATACAAGCTCATGATGCTCAAGTAGATGTGACACAAATTGTGGTTAGAGAAATGGGTCACAATACCTGCAAATTGCGCTCTCATCATATATTGTGATGTCATAATGCAGATACATTATGACGTCATAATACATTGTGGCGTCATACTGCTTACTAATTATGATGTCATCATATACTGTGACGTCATAATACATGCTCATGATGCTCCAGTAGATGTGACACAAATTGGGGTAAGAGAAATTGCTCATAATACCTGCATGTTGCGCTCTCATAATATATTGTGAGGTCATAATGCGGATACATTATGACGTCATAATACATTGTGACGTCATCCTGCATACTAATTATGATGTCATCATATACTGTGACATCATAATATATGCTCATGATGTTCCAGTAGATGTGACAAAAATTGGGGTAAGAGAAATTGCTCATAACACCTGCATGTTGCGCTCTCATAATATATTGTGATGTCATAATGCGGATACATTATGACGTCATAATATATTGTGACGTCATACTGCATAGTAATTATGATGTCATCATACACTGTGATGTCATAATACATGCTCATGATGCTCCAGTAGATGTGACACAAATTGGGGTAAGAGAAATTGCTAATAATACCTGCAAATTGCGCCCTCATAATATATTGTGATGTCATAATGCGGATACATTATGACGTCATAATACATTGTGACGTCATAGTGCATACTATTTATGATGTCATCATATACTCTGACGTCATAATACATGCTCATGATGCTCCAGTAGATGTGACACAAATTGGGGTAAGAGAAATTGCTCATAATAACTGCATGTTGTGCTCTCATAATATATTGTGATGTCAAAATGCGGATATATTATGATGTCATAATACATTGTGACGTCATCCTGCATACTAATTATGATGTTATCATATACTGTGACGTCATAATACATGCTCATGATGCTCCAGTAGAAGTGACACAAATTGGGGTAAGAGAAATTGGTCATAAACCTGCAAATTGCGCTCTCATATAATATTGTGATGTCATAATGCGGATACATTATGACGCCATAATACATTGCGACATCATAGTGCATACTAATTATGATGTCATCATATACTGTGACGTCATAATACATGCTCATGATGCTCCAGTAGATGTGACACAAATTGGGGTAAGCGAAATTGGTCATAAATCCTGTAAGTTGCGCTCTCATAATATATTGTGATGTCATAATGCGGATACATTATGACGTCATAATACATTGTGACGTCATAGTGCATACTAATTATGATGTCATCATATACTGTGACGTCATAATACATCCTCATGATGCTCCAGTAGATGTGACACAAATTGGGGTAAGAGAAATTGCTCTTAATACCTGCAATTTGCGCTCTCATAATATATTGTGATGTCATAATGCGGAAACATTATGATGTCATAATACATTGTGACGTCATAGTGCATACTAATTATGATGTCATCATATACTCTGACGTCATAATACATGGTCATGATGCTCCAGTAGATGTGACACAAATTGGCGTAAGAGAAATTGCTCATAATATCTGCAAATTGCGCTCTCATAATATATTGTGATGTCATAATGCGGATACATTATGACGTCATAATACATTGAGACGTCATACTGCATACTAATTATGATGTCATCATATACTGTGACGTCATAATACATGCTCATGATGCTCCAGTAGATGTGACACAAATTGGGGTAAGAGAAATTGCTCATAATACCTGCAAATTGCACTCTCATAATATATTGTGATGTCATAATGCGGATACTTTATGATGTCATAATACATTGTCACATCATAGTTCATACTAATTATGATGTCATCATATACTCTGACGTCATAATACATGGTCATGATGCTCCAGTAGATGTGACACAAATTGGGGAAGGAGAAATTGCTCATAATACCTGCAAATTGCGCTCTCATAATATATTGTGATGTAATAAGGTGGATACATTATGACGTCATAATACATTGTGACGTCATACTGCATAGTAATTATGATGTCATCATATACTGTGACGTCATAATTCATGCTCATGATGCTCCAGTAGATGTGACAAAAATTGGGGTAAGCGAAATTGGTCATAAAACCTGCAAATTGCGCTCTCATAATGTATTGTGACGTCATAATGCGGATACATTATGACGTCATAATACATTGTGACGTCATAGTGCATACCAATTATGATGTCATCATATACTCTGACGTCATAATACATGCTCATGATGCTCCACTAGATGTGACACAAATTGGGGTAAGAGAAATGTGTCACAATACCTGCAAATTGCGATCTCATCATATATTGTGATGTCATAATGCGGATACATTATGACGTCACAATACATTGTGACGTCATAGTGCTTGCTAATTATGACGTCATCATATACTGTGACGTCATAATACATGCTCATGATGCTCCAGTAGATGTGACACAAATTGGGGTAAGAGAAATTGCTCACAATACCTGAAAATTGCGCTCTCATCATATATTGTGATGTCATAATGCGGATACATTATGACGTCATAATACATTGTGACGTCATACTGCATAGTAATTATGATGTCATCATATACTGTGACGTCATAATACATGCTCATGATGCTCCAGTAGATGCGACACAAATTGGGGTAAGAGAATTTGCTCATAATAGCTGGAAATTGCGCGCTCGTAATATATTGTGTTGTCATAATGCGGATACATTATTACGTCATAGTACATTGTGACGTCATAGTCCATAATATTTATGATGTCATCATTTACTGTGACGTCATAATACATGCTCATGATGCTCCAGTAGATGTGACACAAATTGGGGTAAGAGAAATTGCGCATAATACCTGCAAGTTGCGCTCTCAAAATATATTGTGATGTCATAATGCGGATACATTATGACGGCATAATACATTGTGACGTCATACTGCATACTAATTATGATGTCATCATATACTGTTACGTCATAATACATGCTCATGATGCTCCAGTAGATGTGATACAAATTGGGGTAAGAGATATTGGTCATAAATCCTGCAAATTGCGCTGTCATAATATATTGTGATGTCATAATGTGGATACATTATGACGTCATAATACATGGTGACATCATAGTGCATACTAATTTTGATGTCATCATATACTGTGAAGTCATAATACATGCTCATGATGCTCCAGTAGATGTGACACAAATTGGGGTAAGCGAAATTGGTCATAAAACCTGCAAATTGTGCTCTCATAATCTATTGTGATATCATAATGCGGATACATTATGACGTCATAATACAATGTGACGTCATAGTGCATACTAATTATGATGTCATCATATACTGTGACGTCATAATACATGGTCATGATGCTCCAGTAGATGTGACACAAATTGGGGTAAGAGAAATTGCTCATAATACCTGCAAATTGCGCTCTCAAAATATATTGTGATGTCATAATGCGGATACATTATGACGTCATAATACATTGTGACATCATACTGCATACTTATTATGAAGTCATCAGATACTGTGACATCACAATACATGCTCATGATGCTCAAGTAGATGTGACACAAATTGTGGTTAGAGAAATGGGTCACAATACCTGCAAATTGCGCTCTCATCATATATTGTGATGTCATAATGCAGATACATTATGACGTCATAATACATTGTGGCGTCATACTGCTTACTAATTATGATGTCATCATATACTGTGACGTCATAATACATGCTCATGATGCTCCAGTAGATGTGACACAAATTGGGGTAAGAGAAATTGCTCATAATACCTGCATGTTGCGCTCTCATAATATATTGTGAGGTCATAATGCGGATACATTATGACGTCATAATACATTGTGACGTCATCCTGCATACTAATTATGATGTCATCATATACTGTGACATCATAATATATGCTCATGATGTTCCAGTAGATGTGACAGAAATTGGGGTAAGAGAAATTGCTCATAACACCTGCATGTTGCGCTCTCATAATATATTGTGATGTCATAATGCGGATACATTATGACGTCATAATATATTGTGATGTCATACTGCATAGTAATTATGATGTCATCATATACTGTGATGTCATAATACATGCTCATGATTCTCCAGTAGATGTGATACAAATTGGGGTAAGAGAAATTGCTAATAATACCTGCAAATTGCGCCCTCATAATATATTGTGATGTCATAAAGCTGATACATTATGACGTCATAATACATTGTGACGTCATAGTGCATACTATTTATGATGTCATCATATACTCTGACGTCATAATACATGCTCATGATGCTCCAGTAGATGTGACACAAATTGGGGTAAGAGAAATTGCTCATAATAACTGCATGTTGTGCTCTCATAATATATTGTGATGTCAAAATGCGGATATATTATGATGTCATAATACATTGTGACGTCATCCTGCATACTAATTATGATGTTATCATATACTGTGACGTCATAATACATGCTCATGATGCTCCAGTAGATGTGACACAAATTGGGGTAAGAGAAATTGGTCATAAACCTGCAAATTGCGCTCTCATATAATATTGTGATGTCATAATGCGGATACATTATGACGCCATAATACATTGCGACATCATAGTGCATACTAATTATGATGTCATCATATACTGTGACGTCATAATACATGCTCATGATGCTCCAGTAGATGTGACACAAATTGGGGTAAGCGAAATTGGTCATAAATCCTGTAAGTTGCGCTCTCATAATATATTGTGATGTCATAATGCGGATACATTATGACGTCATAATACATTGTGACGTCATAGTGCATACTAATTATGATGTCATCATATACTGTGACGTCATAATACATCCTCATGATGCTCCAGTAGATGTGACACAAATTGGGGTAAGAGAAATTGCTCATAATATCTGCAAATTGCGCTCTCATAATATATTGTGATGTCATAATGCGGATACATTATGACGTCATAATACATTGAGACGTCATACTGCATACTAATTATGATGTCATCATATACTGTGACGTCATAATACATGCTCATGATGCTCCAGTAGATGTGACACAAATTGGGGTAAGAGAAATTGCTCATAATACCTGCAAATTGCACTCTCATAATATATTGTGATGTCATAATGCGGATACTTTATGATGTCATAATACATTGTCACGTCATAGTTCATACTAATTATGATGTCATCATATACTCTGACGTCATAATACATGGTCATGATGCTCCAGTAGATGTGACACAAATTGGGGAAGGAGAAATTGCTCATAATACCTGCAAATTGCGCTCTCATAATATATTGTGATGTAATAAGGTGGATACATTATGACGTCATAATACATTGTGACGTCATACTGCATAGTAATTATGATGTCATCATATACTGTGACGTCATAATTCATGCTCATGATGCTCCAGTAGATGTGACAAAAATTGGGGTAAGCGAAATTGGTCATAAAACCTGCAAATTGCGCTCTCATAATGTATTGTGACGTCATAATGCGGATACATTATGACGTCATAATACATTGTGACGTCATAGTGCATACCAATTATGATGTCATCATATACTCTGACGTCATAATACATGCTCATGATGCTCCACTAGATGTGACACAAATTGGGGTAAGAGAAATGTGTCACAATACCTGCAAATTGCGATCTCATCATATATTGTGATGTCATAATGCGGATACATTATGACGTCACAATACATTGTGACGTCATAGTGCTTGCTAATTATGACGTCATCATATACTGTGACGTCATAATACATGCTCATGATGCTCCAGTAGATGTGACACAAATTGGGGTAAGAGAAATTGCTCACAATACCTGAAAATTGCGCTCTCATCATATATTGTGATGTCATAATGCGGATACATTATGACGTCATAATACATTGTGACGTCATACTGCATAGTAATTATGATGTCATCATATACTGTGACGTCATAATACATGCTCATGATGCTCCAGTAGATGCGACACAAATTGGGGTAAGAGAATTTGCTCATAATAGCTGGAAATTGCGCGCTCGTAATATATTGTGTTGTCATAATGCGGATACATTATTACGTCATAGTACATTGTGACGTCATAGTCCATAATATTTATGATGTCATCATTTACTGTGACGTCATAATACATGCTCATGATGCTCCAGTAGATGTGACACAAATTGGGGTAAGAGAAATTGCGCATAATACCTGCAAGTTGCGCTCTCAAAATATATTGTGATGTCATAATGCGGATACATTATGACGGCATAATACATTGTGACGTCATACTGCATACTAATTATGATGTCATCATATACTGTTACGTCATAATACATGCTCATGATGCTCCAGTAGATGTGATACAAATTGGGGTAAGAGATATTGGTCATAAATCCTGCAAATTGCGCTGTCATAATATATTGTGATGTCATAATGTGGATACATTATGACGTCATAATACATGGTGACATCATAGTGCATACTAATTTTGATGTCATCATATACTGTGAAGTCATAATACATGCTCATGATGCTCCAGTAGATGTGACACAAATTGGGGTAAGCGAAATTGGTCATAAAACCTGCAAATTGTGCTCTCATAATCTATTGTGATATCATAATGCGGATACATTATGACGTCATAATACATTGTGACGTCATAGTGCATACTAATTATGATGTCATCATATACTGTGACGTCATAATACATGGTCATGATGCTCCAGTAGATGTGACACAAATTGGGGTAAGAGAAATTGCTCATAATACCTGCAAATTGCGCTCTCAAAATATATTGTGATGTCATAATGCGGATACATTATGACGTCATAATACATTGTGACATCATACTGCATACTAATTATGAAGTCATCAGATACTGTGACATCACAATACATGCTCATGTTGCTCAAGTAGATGTGACACAAATTGTGGTTAGAGAAATGGGTCACAATACCTGCAAATTGCGCTCTCATCATATATTGTGATGTCATAATGCAGATACATTATGACGTCATAATACATTGTGGCGTCATACTGCTTACTAATTATGATGTCATCATATACTGTGACGTCATAATACATGCTCATGATGCTCCAGTAGATGTGACACAAATTGGGGTAAGAGAAATTGCTCATAATACCTGCATGTTGCGCTCTCATAATATATTGTGAGGTCATAATGCGGATACATTATGACGTCATAATACATTGTGACGTCATCCTGCATACTAATTATGATGTCATCATATACTGTGACATCATAATATATGCTCATGATGTTCCAGTAGATGTGACAGAAATTGGGGTAAGAGAAGTTGCTCATAACACCTGCATGTTGCGCTCTCATAATATATTGTGATGTCATAATGCGTATACATTATGACGTCATAATATATTGTGACGTCATACTGCATAGTAATTATGATGTCATCATATACTGTGATGTCATAATACATGCTCATGATGCTCCAGTAGATGTGACACAAATTGGGGTAAGAGAAATTGCTCATAATACCTGCAAATTGTGCCCTCATAATATATTGTGATGTTATAATGCGGATACATTATGACGTCATAATACATTGTGACGTCATAGTGCATACTATTTATGATGTCATCATATACTCTGACGTCATAATACATGCTCATGATGCTCCAGTAGATGTGACACAAATTGGGGTAAGAGAAATTGCTCATAATAACTGCATGTTGTGCTCTCATAATATATTGTGATGTCATAATGCGGATATATTATGATGTCATAATACATTGTGACGTCATAGTGCATACTAATTATGATGTCATCATATACTCTGACGTCATAATACAAGGTCATGATGCTCCAGTAGATGTGACACAAATTGGGGTAAGAGAAATTGCTCATAATACCTGCAAATTGTGCTCTCATAATATATTGTGATGTGATAATGCGGATACATTATGATGTCATATTACATTGTGACGTCATAGTGCATACTAATTATGATGTCATCATATACTCTGACGTCATAATACATGCTCCTGATGCTCCAGTAGATGTGACACAATTTGGGGTAAGCGAAAATGGTCATAAGACATGCAAATTGCGCTCTCATAATATATTGTGATGTCATAATGCGGATACATTATGACGTCATAATATATTGTGACGTCATACTGCATAGTAATTATGATGTCATCATATACTGTGATGTCATAATACATGCTCATGATGCTCCAGTAGATGTGACACAAATTGGGGTAAGAGAATTTGCTCATAATACCTGCAAATTGCGCTCTCGTAATATATTGTGATGTCATAATGCGGATACATTATGACGTCATAATACATTGTGACTTCATAGTGCATACTAGTTATGATATCATCATATGCTGTGACGTCATAATACATGCTCATGATGCTCCAGTAGATGTGACACAAATTGGGGTAAGAGAAATTGCTCATAGTACCTGCATGTTGCGCTCTCATAATATATTGTGATGTCATAATGCGGATATATTATGACGTCTTAATACATTGTGACGTCACAGTGCATACTAATTATGATGTCATCATATACTGTGACGTCATAGTACATGCTCATGATGCTCCAGTAGATGTGACACAAATTGGAGTAAGAGAAATTGCTCATAATACCTGCATGTTGCGCTCTCATAATATATTGTGATGTCATAATGCGGATACATTATGACGTCATAATACATTGTGACGTCATACTGCATACTAATTATGATGTCATCATATACTGTGACGTCATAATACATGCTCATGATGCTCCAGTAGATGTGACACAAATTGGGGTAAGAGAATTTGCTCATAATACCTGCAAATTGCGCTCTCGTAATAAATTGTGATGCCATAATGCGGATACATTATGACGTCATAATACATTTTGACGTCATAAGCCATACTAATTATGACGTCATCATATACTGTGATGTCATAGTACATGCTCATGATGCTCCAGTAGATGTGACACAAATTGGGGTAAGAGAAATTTCTCATAATACCTGCAAATTGAGCTCTCATAATATATTGTGATGTCATAATGCGGATACATTATGACGTCATAATACATTGTGACGTCATAGTGCAAACTAATTTTGATGTCATCATATACTGTGACGTCATAATACATGCTCATGAGGCTCCAGTAGATGTGACACAAATTGGAGTAAGCGAAATTGGTCATAAAACCTGCAAAATGCACTCTCAAATAATATTGTGATGTCATAATGCGGATACATTATGACGTCATAATATATTGTGACGTCATACTGCATAACAATTATGATGTCATCATATACTCTGACGTCATAATACATGCTCATGATGCTCCACTAGATGTGACACAAATTGGGGTAAGAGAAATGTGTCACAATACCTGCAAATTGCGATCTCATCATATATTGTGATGTCATAATGCGGATACAATATGACGTCACAATACATTGTGATGTCATAGTGCATACTAATTATGATATCATCATATACTGTGACGTCATAATACATGATCATGATGCTCCAGTAGATGTGACACAAATTGGGGTAAGAGAAATTGCTCATAAAACCTGTACGTTGCGCTCTCACAATATATTGTGATGTCATAAAGCGGATACATTATGACGTCATAATACATTGTGACGTCATATTGCATACATATTATGATGACATCATATACTGTGACGTCATAATACTTGCTCATAATGCTCCAGTAGATGTGACACAAATTGGGGTAAGCGAAAATGGTCATAAGACATGCAAATTGCGCTCTCATAATATATTGTGATGTCATAATGCGGATACATTATGACGTCATAATACATTGTGACGTCATAGTGCATAGTAATTATGATGTCATCATATACTGTGACGTCATAATACATGCTGATGATGCTCCAGTAGATGTGACAGAAATTGGGGTAAGAGAAATTGCTCATAATACCTGCATGTTGCGCTCTCATAATATATTGTGATGTCATAATGCGGATACATTATGATGTCATAATACATTGTGATGTCATAGTGCATACTAGTTATGATGTCATCATATGCTGTGAGGTCATAATACATGCTCATGATGCTCCAGTAGATGTGACAAAAATTGGGGTAAGCGAAATTGTTCATGAAACCTGCTAATTGCACTCTCATAATGTATTGTGATGTCATAATGTGGATACATTATGACGTCATAATACATTGTGACGTCATAGTGCATACCAATTATGATGTCATCATATACTGTGACGTCATAATACATGCTCATGATGCTCCAGTAGATGTGACACAAATTGGGGTAAGCAAAAATGGTCATAAGACATGCAAATTGCGATCTCATAATATATTGTGATGTCATAATGTGGATACATTATGACGTCATAATACATTGTGACGTCATAGTGCATACTAATTATGATGTCATCATATACTGTGATGTCATAATACATGCTCATGATGCTCCAGTAGATGTGACACAAATTGGGGTAAGAGAAACTGCTCATAATACCTGCATGTTGCGCTCTCATAATATATTGTGATGTCATAATGCGGATACATTATGACGTCATAATACATTGTGACGTCATACTGCATAGTAATTATGATGTCATCACATACTGTGACATCATAATACATGCTCATGATGCTCCAGTAGATGTGACACAAATTGGGGTTAGCGAAATTGGTCATAAAACCTGCAAATTGCGCTCTCATATTATATTGTGATGTCATAATGCAGATACATTATGACGTCATAATACATTGTGACGTCATAGTGCATATTAATTATGATGTCATCATATACTGTGACATCATAATACATGCTCATGATGCACCAGTAGATGTGACACAAATTGGGGTAAGAGAAATTCTTATAATACCTGCAAATTGCGCTCTCATAATATATTGTGATGTCATAATGCGGATACATTACGGCGTCATAATACATTGTGACGTCATAGTGCATACTAATTATGATGTCATCATATACTGTGACGTCATAATACATGCTCATGGTGCTCCAGTAGATGTGCCACAACTTGGGGTAAGAGAAATTTCTCATAATACCTGCATGCTGCGCTCTCATAATATATTGTGATGTCATAATGCGGATACATTATGACGTCATAATACATTGTGACGTCATACTGCATACTAATTATGATGTCATCATATATTGTGACGTCATAATACATGCTCATGATGCTCCAGTAGGTGTGACACAAATTGGGGTAAGCGAAATTGGTCATAAAACCTGCAAATTGCGCTCTCATAATATATTGTGATGTCATAATGCGGATACATTATGACGTCATAATAAATTGTGGCGTCATACTGCATACTAATTATGATGTCATCATATACTGTGACGTCATAATACATGCTCATGATGCTCCAGTAGATGTGACACAAATTGGGGTAAGAGAAATTGCTCATAATACCTGCATGTTGCGCTCTCATAATATATTGTGATGTCATAATGCGGATACATTATGACGTCATAATACATTGTGACGCCATAGTGCATACTAATTATGATGTCATTATATACTGTGACGTCATAATACATGCTCATGATGCTCCAGTAGATGTGACACTAATTGGGGTAAGAGAAATTGCTCATAATACCTGCATGTTGCGCTCTCATAATATATTGTGATGTCATAATGCGGATACATTATGACGTCATAATACATTGTGACGTCATACTGCATACTAATTATGATGTCATCATATACTGTGACGTCATAATACATGCTCATGATGCTCCAGTAGATGTGACACAAATTGGGGTAAGCGAAAATTGTCATAAGACATGCAAATTGCGCTCTCATAATATATTGTGATGTCATAATGCGGATACATTATGACGTCATAATACATTGTGACGTCATACTGCATACTAATTATGACGTCATCATATACTGTGATGTCATAATACATGCTCATGATGCTCCAGTAGATGTGACACAAATTGGGGTAAGAGAAATTTCTCATAATACCTGCATGTTGCGCTCTCATAATATATCGTGATGTCATAATGCGGATACATTATGACGTCATAATACATTGTGACGTCATAGTGCATACTAGTTATGATGTCATCAAATGCTGTGACATCATAATACATGCTCATGATGCTCCAGTAGATGTGACACAAATTGGGGTAAGAGAAATTGCTCATAATACCTGCAAATTGCGCTCTCATAATATATTGTGATATCATAATGCGGATACATTATGACGTCATAATACATTGTGACGTCATAGTGCATACTCATTATGATGTCATCATATACTGTGACGTCATAACACAAGCTCATAATGCTCCAGTAGATGTGACACAAATTGGGGTAAGCAAAAATTGTCATAAGACATGCAAATTGCGATCTCATAATATATTGTGATGTCATAATGCGGATACATTATGACGTCATAATACATTGTGACGTCATACTGCATACTAATTATGATGTCATCAAATACTGTGATGTCATAATACATGCTCATGATGCTCCAGTAGATGTGACACAAATTGGGGTAAGAGAAATTGCTCATAATACCTGCATGTTGCGCTCTCATAATATATTGTGATGTCATAATGCGGATACATTATGACGTCATAATACGTTGTGACATCATACTGCATACTAATTATGATGTCATCATATACTGTGACGTCATAATACATGCTCATGATGCTCCAGTAGATGTGACACAAATTGGGGTAAGAGAAATTGCTCATAAAACCTGCAAATTGCGCTCTCATAATATATTTAGATGTCATAATGCAGATACATTATGACGTCATAATACATTGTGACGTCATACTGCATACTAATTATGATGTCATCATATACTGTGACGTCATAATACATGCTCATGATGCTCCAGTAGATGTGGCACAAATTGGGGTAAGCGAAAATTGTCATAAGACATGCAAATTGCGCTCTCATAATATATTGTGATGTCATAATGCGGATACATTATGACGTCATAATACATTGTGATGTCATACTGCATACTAATTATGACGTCATCATATACTGTGATGTCATAATACATGCTCATGATGCTCCAGTAGATGTGACACAAATTGGGGAAAGAGAAATTGCTCATAATTCCTGCATGTTGCGCTCTCATAATATATTGTGATGTCATTATGCGGATACATTATGACGTCATAATACATTGTGACGTCATACTGCATACTAATTATGATGTCATCATATACTGTGATGTCATAATACATGCTCATGATGCTCCAGTAGATGTGACACAAATTGGGGTAAGAGAAATTGCTCATAATACCTGCATGCTGCTCTCTCATAATATATTGTGATGTCATAATGCGGATATATTATGACGTCATAATACATTGTGACGTCATAGTGCATACTAATTATGATGTCATCATATACTGTGATGTCATAATACATGCTCATGATGCTCCAGTAGATGTGACACAAATTGGGGTAAGAGAAATTGCTCATAATACCTGCATGTTGCGCTCTCATAATATATCGTGATGTCATAATGCGGATACATTATGACGTCATAATACATTGTGACGTCATAGTGCATACTAGTTATGATGTCATCATATGCTGTGACGTCATAATACATGCTCATGATGCTCCAGTAGATGTGACACAAATTGGGGTAAGAGAAATTGCTCATAATACCTGCAAATTGCGCTCTCATAATATATTGTGATATCATAATGCGGATACATTATGACGTCATAATACATTGTGACGTCATAGTGCATACTCATTATGATGTCATCATATACTGTGACGTCATAACGCATGCTCATGATGCTCCAGTAGATGTGACACAAATTGGCGTAAGCAAAAATTGTCATAAGACATGCAAATTGCGATCTCATAATATACTGTGATGTCATAATGCGGATACATTATGACGTCATAATACATTGTGACGTCATACTGCATACTAATTATGATGTCATCAAATACTGTGATGTCATAATACATGCTCATGATGCTCCAGTAGATGTGACACAAATTGGGGTAAGAGAAATTGCTCATAATACTTGCATGTTGCGCTCTCTTAATATATTGTGAGGTCATAATGCGGATACATTATGACGTCATAATACATTGTGACGTCATCGTGCATACTAATTATGATGTCATCATATACTGTGACATCATAATACATGCTCATGATGTTCCAGTAGATGTGACAGAAATTGGGGTAAGAGAAATTGCTCATAACACCTGCATGTTGCGCTCTCATAATATATTGTGATGTCATAATGCGGATACATTATGACGTCATAATATATTGTGACGTCATACTGCATAGTAATTATGATGTCATCATATACTGTGATGTCATAATACATGCTCATGATGCTCCAGTAGATGTGACACAAATTGGGGTAAGAGAAATTGCTCATAATACCTGCAAATTGCGCCCCCATAATATATTGTGATGTCATAATGCGGATACATTATGACGTCATAATACATTGTGACGTCATAGTGCATACTATTTATGATGTCATCATATACTCTGACGTCATAATACATGCTCATGATGCTCCAGTAGATGTGACACAAATTGGGGTAAGAGAAATTGCTCATAATAACTGCATGTTGTGCTCTCATAATATATTGTGATGTCATAATGCGGATACATTATGATGTCATAATACATTGTGACGTCATAGTGCATACTAATTATGATGTCATCATATACTCTGACATCATAATACATGGTCATGATGCTTTAGTAGGTGTGACACAAATTGCGGTAAGAGAAATTGCTCATAATACCTGCAAATTGCGCTCTCATAATATATTGTGATGTCATAAGGTGGATACATTATGACGTCATAATACATTGTGACGTCATACTGCATACTAATTATGATGTCATCATATACTGTGACGTCATAATACATGCTCATGATGCTCCAGTAGATGTGACACAAATTGGGGTATCGAAAATGGTCATAAGACATGTAAATTGCGCTCTCATAATATATTGTGATGTTATAATGCGAATACATTATGACGTCATAATACATTGTGACGTCATAGTGCATACCAATTACGATGTCATCATATACTCTGACGTCATAATACATGCTCATGATGCTCCACTAGATGTGACACAAATTGGGGTAAGAGAAATGTGTCACAATACCTGCAAATTGTGATCTCATCATATATTGTGATGTCATAATGCGGATACATTATGACGTCACAATACATTGTAACGTCATATTGCATACTAATTATGATGTCATCATATACTGTGACGTCATAATTCATTCTCATGATGCTCCAGTAGATGTGACACAAATTGGGGTAAGAGAAATTGCTCATAATACCAGCATGTTGCGCTCTCATAATATATTGTGATGTCATAATGCGGATACATTATGACGTCATAATACATTGTGACGTCATACTGCATACTAATTATGATGTCATCATATACTGTGACGTCATAATACATGCTCCTGATGCTCCAGTAGCTGTGACACAAATTGGGGTAAGCGAAAATGGTCATAAGACATGCAAATTGCGCTCTCATAATATATTGTGATGTCATAATGCGGATACATTATGACGTCATAATATATTGTGACGTCATACAGCATAGTAATTATGATGTCATCATATACTGTGATGTCATAATACATGCTCATGATGCTCCAGTAGATGTGACACAAATTGGGGTAAGAGAATTTGCTCATAATACCTGCAAATTGCGCTCTCGTAATATATTGTGATGTCATAATGCGGATACATTATGACGTCATAATACATTGTGACGTCATAGTGCATACTAATTATGATGTCATCATATACTGTGACGTCATAATACATGCTCATGATGCTCCAGTAGATGTGACACAAATTGGGGTAAGAGAAATTGCTCATAATACCTGCATGTTGCGCTCTCATAATATATTGTGATGTCATAATGCGGATACATTATGATGTCATAATACATTGTGACGTCATAGTGCATACTAGTTATGATGTCATCATATGCTGTGAGGTCATAATACATGCTCATGATGCTCCAGTAGATGTGACAAAAATTGGGGTAAGCGAAATTGTTCATGAAACCTGCAAATTGCACTCTCATAATGTATTGTGATGTCATAATGTGGATACATTATGACGTCATAATACATTGTGACGTCATTGTGCATACCAATTATGATGTCATCATATACTCTGACGTCATAATACATGCTCATGATGCTCCACTAGATGTGACACAAATTGGGGTAAGAGAAATTGCTCATAATACCTGCATGTTGCGCTCTCATAATATATTGTGATGTCATAATGCGGATATATTATGACGTCATAATACATTGTGACGTCATATTGCATACTAATTATGATGTCATCATATACTGTGACGTCATAATACATGCTCATGATGCTCCAGTAGATGTGACACATATTGGGGTAAGCAAAAATGGTCATAAGACATGCAAATTGCGATCTCTTAATATATTGTGATGTCATAATGTGGATACATTATGACGTCATAATACATTGTGACGTCATAGTGCATACTAATTATGATGTCATCATATACTGTGATGTCATAATACATGCTCATGATGCTCCAGTAGATGTGACACAAATTCGGGTAAGAGAAATTGCTCATAATACCTGCATGTTGCGCTCTCATAATATATTGTGATGTCATAATGCGGATACATTATGACGTCATAATACATTGTGACGTCATACTGCATAGTAATTATAATGTCATCATATAATGTGTCATCATAATACATGCTCATGATGCTCCAGTAGATGTGACACAAATTGGGGTTAGCGAAATTGGTCATAAAACCTGCAAATTGCGCTCTCATATTATATTGTGATGTCATAATGCAGATACATTATGACGTCATAATACATTGTGACGTAATAGTGCATATTAATTATGATGTCATCATATACTGTGACATCATAATACATGCTCATGATGCACCAGTAGATGTGACACAAATTGGGGTAAGAGAAATTCCTTATAATACCTGCAAATTGCGCTCTCATAATATATTGTGATGTCATAATGCGGATACATTACGGCGTCATAATACATTGTGACGTCATAGTGCATACTAATTATGATGTCATCATATACTGTGACGTCATAATACATGCTCATGGTGCTCCAGTAGATGTGACACAACTTGGGGTAAGAGAAATTTCTCATAATACCTGCATGCTGCGCTCTCATAATATATTGTGATGTCATAATGCGGATACATTATGACGTCATAATACATTGTGACTTCATACTGAATACTAATTATGATGTCATCATATATTGTGACGTCATAATACATGCTCATGATGCTCCAGTAGGTGTGACACAAATTGGGGTAAGCGAAATTTGTCATAAAACCTGCAAATTGCGCTCTCATAATATATTGTGATGTCATAATGCGGATACATTATGGCGTCATAATACATTGTGTCGTCATAGTGCATACTAATTATGATGTCATCATATACTGTGATGTCATAATACATGCTCATGATGCTCCAGTAGATGTGACACAAATTGGGGTAAGAGAAATTGCTCATAATACCTGCATGTTGCGCTCTCATAATATATTGTGATGTCATAATGCGGATTCATTATGACGTCATAATACATTGTGACATCATACTTCATACTAATTATGATGTCATCATATACTGTGACGTCATAATACATGCTCATGATGCTCCAGTAGATGTGACACAAATTGGGGTAAGCGAAATTGGTCATAAAACCTGCAAATTGCGCTCTCATAATATATTTTGATGTCATAATGCAGATACATTATGACGTCATAATACATTGTGACGTCATACTGCTTACTAATTATGATGTCATCATATACTGTGACATCATAATATATAATCATGATGCTCCAGTAGATGTGACACAAATTGGGGTAAGAGAAATTCGTCATAAAACCTGCAAATTGCGCTCTCATAATATATTGTGATGTCATAATGCGGATACATTATGGCGTCATAATACATTGTGTCGTCATAGTGCATACTAATTATGATGTCATCATATACTGTGACGTCATAATACATGCTCATGATGCTCCAGTAGATGTGACACAAATTCGGGTAAGAGAAATTGCTCATAATACCTGCATGTTGCGCTCTCATAATATATTGTGATGTCATAATGCGGATACATTATGACGTCATAATACATTGTGACGTCATACTGCATACTAATTATGATGTCATCATATACTCTGACGTCATAATACATGCTCATGATGCTCCAGTAGATGTGACACAAATTGGGGTAAGGGAAATTGGTCATAAAACCTGCAAATTGCGCTCTCATAATATATTGTGATGTTATAATGCGGATACATTATGACGTCATAATACATTGTGACGTCATAGTGCATACTAATTATTTTGTCATCATATACTGTGACGTCATAATACATGCTCATGATGCTCCAGTAGATGTGACACAAATTGGGGTAAGAGAAATTGCTCATAATACCTGCATATTGCGCTCTCATAATGTATTGTGATGTCATAATGCGGATATATTATGACGTCATAATACATTGTGACGTCATACTGCATTATAATTATGATGTCATCATATACTGTGACGTCATAATACATGCTCATGATGCTCCAGGAGATGTGACACAAATTGGGGTAAGCGAAATTGGTCATAAAACCTGCAAATTGCGATCTCATCATATATTGTGATGTCATAAAGCGGATACATTATGAAGTCATAATACATTGTGACGTCATACTGCATACTAATTATGATGTCATCAAATACTGTGATGTCATAATACATGCTCATGATGCTCCAGTAGATGTGACACAAATTGGGGTAAGAGAAATTGCTCATAATACCTGCATGTTGCGCTCTCATAATATATTGTGATGTCATAATGCGGATACATTATGACGTCATAATACGTTGTGACATCATACTGCATACTAATTATGATATCATCATATACTGGAACGTCATAATACATGCTCATGATGCTCCAGTAGATGTGACACAAATTGGGGTAAGAGAAATTGCTCATAAAACCTGCAAATTGCGCTCTCATAAAATATTTAGATGTCATAATGCAGATACATTATGACGTCATAATACATTGTGACGTCATAGTGCAAACTAATTATGATGTCATCATATACTGTGACGTCATAATACATGCTCATGATGCTCCAGTAGATGTGACACAAATTGGGGTAAGAGAAATTGCTCATAATACCTGCAAATTGCGCTCTCATAATATATTGTGATGTCATAATGCGGATACATTACAGCATCATAATACATTGTGACGTCATAGTGCATACTAATTATGATGTCATCATATACTGTGACGTCATAATACATGCTCATGATGCTCCAGTAGATGTGACACATATTGGGGTAAGCGAAATTGGTCATAAAACCTGCAAATTGCGCTCTCATAATATATTGTGATGTCATAATGCGGATACATTACGGCGTCATAATACATTGTGACGTCATAGTGCATACTAGTTATGATGTCATCATATGCTGTGACGTCATAATACATGCTCATGATGCTCCAGTAGATGTGACAAAAATTGGGGTAAGCGAAATTGGTCATAAAACCTGAAAATTGCACTCTCATAATATATTGTGATGTCATAATGCGGATACAGTATGACGTCATAATACATTGTGACGTCATAGTGCATACCAATTATACTGTCATCATATACTCTGACATCATAATACATGCTCATGATGCTCCACTAGATGTGACACAAATTGGGGTAAGAGAAATTGCTCATAATACCTGCAAATTGCGCTCTCATAATATATTGTGATGTCATAATGCGGATACATTACGGCGTCATAATACATTGTGACGTCATAGTGCTTACTAATTATGATGTCATCATATACTGTGACGTCATAATACATGCTCATGATGCTCCAGTAGATGTGACACAAATTGGGGTAAGAGAAATTGCTCATAATACCTGCATGTTGCGCTCTCATAATATATTGTGATGTCATAATGCGGATACATTATGACGTCATAATACATTGTGACGTCATATTGCATACTAATTATGATGTCATCATATACTGTGACGTCATAATACATGCTCATGATGCTCCAGTAGATGTGACACAAATTGGGGTAAGAGAAATGTGTCACAATACCTGCAAATTGCGATCTCGTCATATATTGTGATGTCATAATGCGGATACATTCTGACGTCACAATACATTGTGACGTCATAGTGCATACTAATTATGATGTCATCATATACTGTGACGTCATAATACATGCTCATGATGCTCCAGTAGATGTGACACAAATTGGGGAAGAGAATTTGCTCATAATAGCTGCATGTTGCGCTCTCATAGTATATTGTGATGTCATAATGCGGATACATTACAGCATCATAATACATTGTGACGTCATAGTGCATACTAATTATGATGTCATCATATACTGTGACGTCATAATACATGCTCATGATGCTCCAGTAGATGTGACACATATTGGGGTAAGCGAAATTGGTCATAAAACCTGCAAATTGCGCTCTCATAATATATTGTGATATCATAATGCGGATACATTAC
Source organism: Aotus nancymaae (assembly GCF_030222135.1). Taxonomy (NCBI): domain Eukaryota; kingdom Metazoa; phylum Chordata; class Mammalia; order Primates; family Aotidae; genus Aotus; species Aotus nancymaae. The sequence continues at coordinate 10,546,727 of NW_026988519.1, read as the reverse complement.
GGCGTCATAATACATTGTGACGTCATAGTGCATACTAGTTATGATGTCATCATATGCTGTGACGTCATAATACATGCTCATGATGCTCCAGTAGATGTGACAAAAATTGGGGTAAGCGAAATTGGTCATAAAACCTGAAAATTGCACTCTCATAATATATTGTGATGTCATAATGCGGATACAGTATGACGTCATAATACATTGTGACGTCATAGTGCATACCAATTATAATGTCATCATATACTCTGACATCATAATACATGCTCATGATGCTCCACTAGATGTGACACAAATTGGGGTAAGAGAAATGTGTCACAATACCTGCAAATTGCGATCTCATCATATATTGTGATGTCATAATGCGGACACATTCTGACGTCACAATACATTGTGACGTCATAGTGCATACTAATTATGATGTCATCATATACTGTGACGTCATAATACATGCTCATGATGCTCCACTAGATGTGACACAAATTGGGGTAAGCGAAATTGGTCATAAAACCTGCAAATTGCGCTCTCATAATATATTGTGATGTCATAATGCAGATACATTATGACGTCATAATACATTGTGACGTCATAGTGCATACTAATTAGGATGTCATCATATACTGTGACATCATAATACATGCTCATGATGCTCCAGTAGATGTGACACAAATTGGGGTAAGAGAAATTGCTCATAATACCTGCAAAATGCGCTCTCATAATATATTGTGATGTCATAATGCGGATACATTACGGCGTCATAATACATTGTGACGTCATAGTGCTTACTAATTATGATGTCATCATATACTGTGACGTCATAATACATGCTCATGATGCTCCAGTAGATGTGACACAAATTGGGGTAAGAGAAATTGCTCATAATACCTGCATGTTGCGCTCTCATAATATATTGTGATGTCATAATGCGGATACATTATGACGTCATAATACATTGTGACGTCATATTGCATACTAATTATGATGTCATCATATACTGTGACGTCATAATACATGCTCATGATGCTCCAGTAGATGTGACACAAATTGGGGTAAGAGAAATGTGTCACAATACCTGCAAATTGCGATCTCGTCATATATTGTGATGTCATAATGCGGATACATTCTGACGTCACAATACATTGTGACGTCATAGTGCATACTAATTATGATGTCATCATATACTGTGACGTCATAATACATGCTCATGATGCTCCAGTAGATGTGACACAAATTGGGGAAGAGAATTTGCTCATAATAGCTGCATGTTGCGCTCTCATAGTATATTGTGATGTCATAATGCGGATACATTACAGCATCATAATACATTGTGACGTCATAGTGCATACTAATTATGATGTCATCATATACTGTGACGTCATAATACATGCTCATGATGCTCCAGTAGATGTGACACATATTGGGGTAAGCAAAATTGGTCATAAAACCTGCAAATTGCGCTCTCATAATATATTGTGATGTCATAATGCGGATACATTACGGCGTCATAATACATTGTGACGTCATAGTGCATACTAGTTATGATGTCATCATATGCTGTGACGTCATAATACATGCTCATGATGCTCCAGTAGATGTGACAAAAATTGGGGTAAGCGAAATTGGTCATAAAACCTGAAAATTGCACTCTCATAATATATTGTGATGTCATAATGCGGATACAGTATGACGTCATAATACATTGTGACGTCATAGTGCATACCAATTATAATGTCATCATATACTCTGACATCATAATACATGCTCATGATGCTCCACTAGATGTGACACAAATTGGGGTAAGAGAAATGTGTCACAATACCTGCAAATTGCGATCTCATCATATATTGTGATGTCATAATGCGGACACATTCTGACGTCACAATACATTGTGACGTCATAGTGCATACTAATTATGATGTCATCATATACTGTGACGTCATAATACATGCTCATGATGCTCCACTAGATGTGACACAAATTGGGGTAAGCGAAATTGGTCATAAAACCTGCAAATTGCGCTCTCATAATATATTGTGATGTCATAATGCAGATACATTATGACGTCATAATACATTGTGACGTCATAGTGCATACTAATTAGGATGTCATCATATACTGTGACATCATAATACATGCTCATGATGCTCCAGTAGATGTGACACAAATTGGGGTAAGAGAAATTGCTCATAATACCTGCAAATTGCGCTCTCATAATATATTGAGATGTCATAATGCGGATACATTACGGCGTCATAATACATTGTGACGTCATAGTGCTTACTAATTATGATGTCATCATATACTGTGACGTCATAATACATGCTCATGATGCTCCAGTAGATGTGACACAAATTGGGGTAAGAGAAATTGCTCATAATACCTGCATGTTGCGCTCTCATAATATATTGTGATGTCATAATGCGGATACATTATGACGTCATAATACATTGTGACGTCATATTGCATACTAATTATGATGTCATCATATACTGTGACGTCATAATACATGCTCATGATGCTCCAGTAGATGTGACACAAATTGGGGTAAGCGAAAATGGTCATAAGACTTGCAAATTGCGCTCTCATAATATATTGTGATGTCATAATGCGGATACATTATGACGTCATAATACATTGTGACGTCATACTGCATACTAATTATGATGTCATCATATAGTGTGATGTCATAATACATGCTCATGATGCTCCAGTAGATGTGACACAATTTGGGGTAAGAGAAATTGCTCATAATACCTGCATGTTGCGCTCTCATAATATATTGTGATGTCATAATGCGGATACATTATGACGTCATAATACATTGTGACATCATAGTGCATACTAGTTATGATGTCATCATATGCTGTGACGTCATAATAGATGCTCATGATGCTCCAGTAGATGTAACAAAAATTGGGGTAAGCGAAACTGGTCATAAAACCTGCAAATTGCACTCTCATAATATATTGTGATGTCATAATGCGGATACAGTATGACGTCATAATAAATTGTGACGTCATAGTGCATACTAATTATGATGTCATCATATACTCTGACGCCATAATACATGCTCATGATGCTCCACTAGATGTGACACAAATTGGGGTAAGAGAAATGTGTCACAATACCTGCAAATTGCGATCTCGTCATATATTGTGATGTCATAATGCGGATACATTCTGACGTCACAATACATTGTGACGTCATAGTGCATACTAATTATGATGTCATCATATACTGTGACGTCATAATACATGCTCATGATGCTCCAGTAGATGTGACACAAATTGGGGAAGAGAATTTGCTCATAATAGCTGCATGTTGCGCTCTCATAATATATTGTGATGTCATAATGCGGATACATTATGACGTCATAATATACTGTGACGTCATAGTGCATACTAGTTATGATTTCATCATATGCTGTGACGTCATAATACATGCTCATGATTCTCCACTAGATGTGACACAAATTGGGGTAAGAGAAATTGCTCATAATACCTGCATGTTGCGCTCTCATAATATATTGTGATGTCATAATGCCGATACATTATGACGTCATAATACATTGTGACGTCATATTGCATACTAATTATGATGTCATCATATACTGTGACGTCATAATACATGCTCATGATGCTCCAGTAGATGTGACACAAATTGGGGTAAGCGAAAATGGTCATAAGACATGCAAATTGCGCTCTCATAATATATTGTGATGTCATAATGCGGATACATTATGACGTCATAATACATTGTGACGTCATAGTGCATACTAATTATGATGTCATCATATACTGTGATGTCATAATACATGCTCATGATGCTCCAGTAGATGTGACACAAATTGGGTTAAGAGAAATTGCTCATAATACCTGCATGTTGCGCTCTCATAATATATTGTGATGTCATAATGCGGATTCATTATGACGTCATAATGCATTGTGACGTCATATTGCATACTAATTATGATGTCATCATATACTGTGACGTCATAATACATGCTGATGATGCTCCAGTAGATGTGACACAAATTGGCGTAAGCGAAAATGGTCATAAGACATGCAAATTGCGCTCTCATAATATATTGTGATGTCATAATGCGGATACATTATGACGTCATAATACATTGTGACGTCATAGTGCATACTAATTATGATGTCATCATATACTGTGACGTCATAACACATGCTCATGATGCTCCAGTAGATGTGACACAAATTGCGGTAAGCGAAATTGGTCAGAAAACCTGCAAATTGCGCTCTCATAATATATTCTGATGTAATAATGCGGATACATTATGACGTCATAATACATTGTGACGTCATACTGCATACTAATTATGATGTCATCATATACTGTGACGTCATAATACATGCTCATGATGCTCCAGTAGATGTGACACAAATTGGGGTAAGAGAAATTGCTCATAATACCTGCATGTTGCGCTCTCTTAATATATTTTGATGTCATAAGGCGGATAAATTATGACGTCATAATACATTGTGACGTCATAGTGCATACTAATTATGATGTCATCATATACTGTGACATCATAATACATGCTCATGATGCTCCAGTAGATGTGACACAAATTGGGGTAAGAGAAACTGCTCATAATACCTGCAAATTGCGCTCTCATAATATATTGTGATGTCATAATGCGGATACATTTCGGAGTCATAATACATTGTGACGTCATAGTGCATACTAATTATGATGTCATCATATACTGTGACGTCATAATACATGCTCATGATGCTCCAGTAGATGTGACACAAATTGGGGTAAGCGAAATTGGTCATAAAACATGCAAATTGCGCTCTCATAATATATTGTGATGTCATAATGCGGATATATTATGACGTCATAATAGGTTGTGATGTCATAGTGCATACTAATTATGATGTCATCATATACTGTGATGTCATAATACATGCTCATGATGCTCCAGTAGATGTGACACATATTGGGATAAGCGAAATTGGTCATAAAACCTGCAAATTGCGCTCTCATAATATATTGTGATGTCATAATGCGGATACATTACGGCGTCATAATACATTGTGACGTCATAGTGCATACTAGTTATGATGTCATCATATGCTGTGACGTCATAATACATGCTCATGATGCTCCAGTAGATGTGACAAAAATTGGGGTAAGCGAAATTGGTCATAAAACCTGAAAATTGCACTCTCATAATATATTGTGATGTCATAATGCGGATACAGTATGACGTCATAATACATTGTGACGTCATAGTGCATACCAATTATGATGTCATAATATACTCTGACATCATAATACATGCTCATGATGCTCCAGTAGATGTGACACAAATTGGGGTAAGAGAAATGTGTCACAATACCTGCAAATTGCCATCTCATCATATATTGTGATGTCATAATGCGGACACATTCTGACGTCACAATACATTGTGACGTCATAGTGAATACTAATTATGATGTCATCATATACTGTGACGTCATAATACATGCTCATGATGCTCCAGTAGATGTGACACAAATTGGGGTAAGCGAAATTGGTCATAAAACCTGCAAATTGCGCTCTCATAATATATTGTGATGTCATAATGCAGATACATTATGACGACATAATACATTGTGACGTCATAGTGCATACTAATTAGGATGTCATCATATACTGTGACATCATAATACATGCTCCTGATGCTCCAGTAGATGTGACACAAATTGGGGTAAGAGAAATTGCTCATAATACCTGCAAATTGCGCTCTCATAATATATTGAGATGTCATAATGCGGATACATTACGGCGTCATAATACATTGTGACGTCATAGTGCTTACTAATTATGATGTCATCATATACTGTGACGTCATAATACATGCTCATGATGCTCCAGTAGATGTGACACAAATTGGGGTAAGAGAAATTGCTCATAATACCTGCATGTTGCGCTCTCATAATATATTGTGATGTCATAATGCGGATACATTATGACGTCATAATACATTGTGACGTCATATTGCATACTAGTTATGATGTCATCATATGCTGTGAGGTCATAATACATGCTCATGATGCTCCAGTAGATGTGACACAAATTGGGGTAAGCGAAAATGGTCATAAGACTTGCAAATTGCGCTCTCATAATATATTGTGATGTCATAATGCGGATACATTATGACGTCATAATACATTGTGACGTCATACTGCATACTAATTATGATGTCATCATATAGTGTGATGTCATAATACATGCTCATGATGCTCCAGTAGATGTGACACAATTTGGGGTAAGAGAAATTGCTCATAATACCTGCATGTTGCGCTCTCATAATATATTGTGATGTCATAATGCGGATACATTATGACGTCATAATACATTGTGACATCATAGTGCATACTAGTTATGATGTCATCATATGCTGTGACGTCATAATACATGCTCATGATGCTCCAGTAGATGTAACAAAAATTGGGGTAAGCGAAACTGGTCATAAAACCTGCAAATTGCACTCTCATAATATATTGTGATGTCATAATGCGGATACAGTATGATGTCATAATAAATTGTGACGTCATAGTGCATACTAATTATGATGTCATCATATACTCTGACGCCATAATACATGCTCATGATGCTCCACTAGATGTGAAACAAATTGGGGTTAGAGAAATGTGTCACAATACCTGCAAATTGCGATCTCGTCATATATTGTGATGTCATAATGCGGATACATTCTGACGTCACAATACATTGTGACGTCATAGTGCATACTAATTATGATGTCATCATATACTGTGACGTCATAATACATGCTCATGATGCTCCAGTAGATGTGACACAAATTGGGGAAGAGAATTTGCTCATAATAGCTGCATGTTGCGCTCTCATAATATATTGTGATGTCATAATGCGGATACATTATGACGTCATAATATACTGTGACGTCATAGTGCATACTAGTTATGATTTCATCATATGCTGTGACGTCATAATACATGCTCATGATTCTCCAGTAGATGTGACACAAATTGGGGTAAGAGAAATTGCTCATAATACCTGCATGTTGCGCTCTCATAATATATTGTGATGTCATAATGCCGATACATTATGACGTCATAATACATTGTGACGTCATATTGCATACTAATTATGATGTCATCATATACTGTGACGTCATAATACATGCTCATGATGCTCCAGTAGATGTGACACAAATTGGGGTAAGCGAAAATGGTCATAAGACATGCAAATTGCGCTCTCATAATATATTGTGATGTCATAATGCGGATACATTTTGACGTCATAATACATTGTGACGTCATAGTGCATACTAATTATGACGTCATCATATACTGTGATGTCATAATACATGCTCATGATGCTCCAGTAGGTGTGACACAAATTGGGGTAAGAGAAATTGCTCATAATTCCTGCATGTTGCGCTCTCGTAATATATAGTGATGTCATAATGCGGATACATTATGACGTCATAATACATTGTGACGTCATACTGCATACTAATTATGATGTCATCATATACTGTGATGTCATAATACATGCTCATGATGCTCCACTAGATGTGACACAAATTGGGTTAAGAGAAATTGCTCATAATACCTGCATGTTGCGCTCTCATAATATATTGTGATGTCATAATGCGGATTCATTATGACGTCATAATGCATTGTGACGTCATATTGCATACTAATTATGATGTCATCATATACTGTGACGTCATAATACATGCTGATGATGCTCCAGTAGATGTGACACAAATTGGCGTAAGCGAAAATGGTCATAAGACATGCAAATTGCGCTCTCATAATATATTGTGATGTCATAATGCGGATACATTATGACGTCATAATACATTGTGACGTCATAGTGCATACTAATTATGATGTCATCATATACTGTGACGTCATAACACATGCTCATGATGCTCCAGTAGATGTGACACAAATTGCGGTAAGCGAAATTGGTCAGAAAACCTGCAAATTGCGCTCTCATAATATATTGTGATGTAATAATGCGGATACATTATGACGTCATAATACATTGTGACGTCATACTGCATACTAATTATGATGTCATCATATACTGTGACGTCATAATACATGCTCATGATGCTCCAGTAGATGTGACACAAATTGGGGTAAGATAAATTGCTCATAATACCTGCATGTTGCGCTCTCTTAATATATTTTGATGTCATAAGGCGGATACATTATGACGTCATAATACATTGTGACGTCATAGTGCATACTAATTATGATGTCATCATATACAGTGACGTCATAATACATGCTCATGATGCTCCAGTAGATGTGACACAAATTGGGGTAAGAGAAACTGCTCATAATACCTGCAAATTGCGCTCTCATAATATATTGTGATGTCATAATGCGGATACATTACGGCGTCATAATACATTGTGACGTCATAGTGCATACTAATTATGATGTCATCATATACTGTGACGTCATAACACATGCTCATGATTCTCCAGTAGATGTGACACAAATTGGGGTAAACGAAATTGGTCATAAAACCTGCAAATTGCGCTCTCATAATACCTTGTGATGTCATAATGCGGATACATTATGACGTCATAATACATTGTGACGTCATATTGCATACTAATTATGATGTCATCATATACTGTGACGTCATAATACATGCTCATGATGCTCCAGTAGATATGACACAAATTGGGGTAAGCGAAAATGGTCATAACACATGCAAATTGCGCTCTCATAATATATTGTGATTTCATAATGCGGATATATTATGACGTCATAATACGTTGTGATGTCATAGTGCATACTAATTATGATGTCATCATATACTGTGATGTCATAATACATGCTCATGATGCTCCAGTAGATGTGACACAAATTGGGGTAAGAGAAATTACTCATAATACCTGCATGTTGCGCTCTCATAGTATATTGTGATGTCATAATGCGGATACATTATGACGTCATAATACATTGTGACGTCATACTGAATACTAATTATGATGTCATCATATATTGTGACATCATAATACATGCTCATGATGCTCCATTAGACGTGACACAAATTGGGGTAAGAGAAATTGCTCATAATACCTGCAAGTTGCGCTCTCATAATATATTGTGATGTCATAATGCGGATACATTATGACGTCATAATACATTATGACATCATAGTGCATACTAATTATGATGTCATCATATACTGTGACGTCATAATACATGCTCGTGATGCTCCCGTAGATGTGACACAAATTTAGGTAAGAGAAATTGCTCATAATACCTGCATGTTGCGCTCTCATAATATATTGTGATGTCATAATGCGGATACATTACGGCGTCATAATACATTGTGACATCATAGTGCATACTAATTATGATGTCATCATATACTGTGACATCATAATACATTCTCATGATGCTCCAGTAGATGTGACACAAATTGGGGTAAGCGAAATTGGTCATAAAACCTGCAAATTGCGCTCTCATAATATATTGTGATGTCATAATGCGGATACATTATGACGTCATAATACATTGTGACGTCATAGTGCATACTAATTATGATGTCATCATATACTGTGACGTCATAATACATGCTCATGATGCTCCAGTAGATGTGACACAAATTGGGGTAAGAGAAATTGCTCATAATACCTGCATGTTGCGCTCTCTTAATATATTTTGATGTCATAAGGCGGATAAATTATGACGTCATAATACATTGTGACGTCATAGTGCATACTAATTAGGATGTCATCATATACTGTGACATCATAATACATGCTCCTGATGCTCCACTAGATGTGACACAAATTGGGGTAAGAGAAATTGCTCATAATACCTGCAAATTGCGCTCTCATAATATATTGAGATGTCATAATGCGGATACATTACGGCGTCATAATACATTGTGACGTCATAGTGCTTACTAATTATGATGTCATCATATACTGTGACGTCATAATACATGCTTATGATGCTCCAGTAGATGTGACACAAATTGGGGTAAGAGAAATTGCTCATAATACCTGCATGTTCCGCTCTCATAATATATTGTGATGTCATAATGCGGATACATTACGACGTCATAATACATTGTGACGTCATAGTGCATACTAATTATGATGTCATCATATACTGTGACGTCATAATACATGCTCCTGATGCTCCAGTAGATGTGACACAAATTGGGGTAAGAGAAATTGCTCATAATACCTGCAAATTGCGCTCTCATAATATATTGAGATGTCATAATGCGGATACATTACGGCGTCATAATACATTGTGACGTCATAGTGCTTACTAATTATGATGTCATCATATACTGTGACGTCATAATACATGCTCATGATGCTCCAGTAGATGTGACACAAATTGGGGTAAGAGAAATTGCTCATAATACCTGCATGTTGCGCTCTCATAATATATTGTGATGTCATAATGCGGATACATTATGACGTCATAATACATTGTGACGTCATATTGCATACTAGTTATGATGTCATCATATACTGTGACGTCATAATACATGCTCATGATGCTCCAGTAGATGTGACACAAATTGGGGTAAGCGAAAATGGTCATAAGACTTGCAAATTGCGCTCTCATAATATATTGTGATGTCATAATGCGGATACATTATGACGTCATAATACATTGTGACGTCATACTGCATACTAATTATGATGTCATCATATAGTGTGATGTCATAATACATGCTCATGATGCTCCAGTAGATGTGACACAATTTGGGGTAAGAGAAATTGCTCATAATACCTGCATGTTGCGCTCTCATAATATATTGTGATGTCATAATGCGGATACATTATGACGTCATAATACATTGTGACATCATAGTGCATACTAGTTATGATGTCATCATATGCTGTGACGTCATAATACATGCTCATGATGCTCCAGTAGATGTAACAAAAATTGGGGTAAGCGAAACTGGTCATAAAACCTGCAAATTGCACTCTCATAATATATTCTGATGTCATAATGCGGATACAGTATGACGTCATAATAAATTGTGACGTCATAGTGCATACTAATTATGATGTCATCATATACTCTGACGCCATAATACATGCTCATGATGCTCCACTAGATGTGACACAAATTGGGGTAAGAGAAATGTGTCACAATACCTGCAAATTGCGATCTCGTCATATATTGTGATGTCATAATGCGGATACATTCTGACGTCACAATACATTGTGACGTCATAGTGCATACTAATTATGATGTCATCATATACTGTGACGTCATAATACATGCTCATGATGCTCCAGTACATGTGACACAAATTGGGGAAGAGAATTTGCTCATAATAGCTGCATGTTGCGCTCTCATAATATATTGTGATGTCATAATGCGGATACATTATGACGTCATAATATACTGTGACGTCATAGTGCATACTAGTTATGATTTCATCATATGCTGTGACGTCATAATACATGCTCATGATTCTCCAGTAGATGTGACACAAATTGGGGTAAGAGAAATTGCTCATAATACCTGCATGTTGCGCTCTCATAATATATTGTGATGTCATAATGCCGATACATTATGACGTCATAATACATTGTGACGTCATATTGCATACTAATTATGATGTCATCATATACTGTGACGTCATAATACATGCTCATGATGCTCCAGTAGATGTGACACAAATTGGGGTAAGCGAAAATGGTCATAAGACATGCAAATTGCGCTCTCATAATATATTGTGATGTCATAATGCGGATACATTTTGACGTCATAATACATTGTGACGTCATAGTGCATACTAATTATGACGTCATCATATACTGTGATGTCATAATACATGCTCATGATGCTCCAGTAGGTGTGACACAAATTGGGGTAAGAGAAATTGCTCATAATTCCTGCATGTTGCGCTCTCGTAATATATAGTGATGTCATAATGCGGATGCATTATGACGTCATAATACATTGTGACGTCATACTGCATACTAATTATGATGTCATCATATACTGTGATGTCATAATACATGCTCATGATGCTCCAGTAGATGTGACACAAATTGGGTTAAGAGAAATTGCTCATAATACCTGCATGTTGCGCTCTCATAATATATTGTGATGTCATAATGCGGATTCATTATGACGTCATAATGCATTGTGACGTCATATTGCATACTAATTATGATGTCATCATATACTGTGACATCATAATGCATGCTCATTATGCTCCAGTAGTTGTGACACAAATTGGGGTAAGAGAAATTGCTCATAATACCTGCAAATTGCGCTCTCATAATATATTCTGATGTCAAAAAGCGGATAAATTATGACGTCATAATACATTGCGACATCATAGTGCATACTAATTATGATGTCATCATATATTGTGACGTCATAATGCATGCTCATGATGCTCCAGTAGATGTGACACAAATTGTGGTAAGAGAAATTGCTCATAATACCTGCAAATTGCGCTCTCATAATATATTGTGATGTCATAATGCGGATATATTATGACATCATAATACATTGTGACCTCATAGTGCATACTAATTATGATGTCATCATATACTGTGACGTCATAATACATGCTCATGATGCTCCAGTAGATGTGACACAAATAGGGGTAAGAGAAATTGGTCATAATACCTGCAAATTGCGCTCTCATAATATATTGTGATATCATAAAGCGGATACATTATGACGTCATAATACATTGTGACGTCATATTGCATACTAATTATGATGTCATCATATACTGTGACGTCATAATACATGCTCATGATGCTCCAGTAGATGTGACACAAATTGGCGTAAGCAAAATTTATCATAAGACATGCACATTGCGATCTCATAATATATTGTGATGTCATAATGCGGGTACATCATGACGTCTTAATACATTGTGACGTCATAGTGCATACTAATTATGATGTCATCATATACTGTGATGTCATAATACATGCTTATGATGCTCCAGTAGATGTGACACAAATTGGGGTAGGAGAAATTGCTCATAATACCTGCATGTTGCGCTCTCATAATATATTGTGATGTTATAATGCGGATACATTATGACGTCATAATACATTGTGACATCATACTGCATACTAATTATGATGTCATCATATACTGTGACGTCATAATACATGCTAATGATGCTCCAGTAGATGTGACACAAATTGGGGTAAGCGAAATTGGTCATAAAACCTGCAAATTGCGATCTCATATTATATTTTGATGTCATAATGCAGATACATTATGACGTCATAATACATTGTGACGTCATAGTGCATACTAATTATGATGTCATCATATACTGTGACATCATAATACATGCTCATGATGCTCCAGTAGATGTGACACAAATTGGGGTAAGCGAAATAGGTTATAAAACCTGCAAATTGCGCTCTCATAATGTATTGTGATGTCATAATGCGGATACATTATGACGTCATAATACATTTTGACGTCATAGTGCATACTAATTATGATGTCATCATATACTGTGACGTCACAATACATGCTCATGATGCTCCAGTAGATGTGACACAAATTGGGGTAAGAGAAATTGCTCATAATACCTGCATGTTGCGCTCTCATAATATATTGTGATGTCATAATGCGGATACATTATGACGTCATAATACATTGTGACGTCATAGTGCATACGAATTATGATGTCATCATATACTGTGATGTCATAATACATGCTCATGATGCTCCAGTAGATGTGACACAAATTGGGGTAAGAGAAATTGCTCATAATACCTGCATGTTGCGCTCTCATAATATATTGTGATGTCATAATGCGGATACAATATGACGTCATAATACATTGTGACGTGATAGTGCATACCAGTTATGATGTCATCATATACTCTGACGTCATAATACATGCTCATGATGCTCCACTAGATGTGACACAAATTGGGGTAAGAGAAATGTGTCACAATACCTGCAAATAGCGATCTCATCATATATTGTGATGTCATAATGCGGATACATTATGACGTCACAATACATTGTGACGTCATAGTGCATACTAATTATGATGTCATCTTATACTGCGATGTCATAATACATGCTCATGATGCTCCAGTAGATGTGACACAAATTGGGGTAAGAGAAATTGCTCATAATACCTGCATGTTGCGCTCTCATAATATATTGTGATGTCATAATGCGGATACATTATGACGTCATAATACATTGTGACGTCATAGTGCATACTAGTTATGATGTCATCATATGCTGTGATGCCATAACACATGCTCATGATGCTCCAGTAGATGTGACACAAATTGGTGTAAGCGAAATTGGTCATAAAACCTGCAAATTGCACTCTCATAATATATTGTGATGTCATAAAGCGGATCCATTATGACGTCATAATACATTGTGACGTCATAGTGCATACTAATTATGATGTCATCATATACTGTGACGTCATAATACATGCTCATGATGCTCCAGTAGTTGTGACACAAAGTGGGGTAAGAGAAATTGGTCATAAAACCTGCAAATTGCGCTCTCATAATATATTGTGATGTTATAATGCGGATACATTATGACGTCATAATACATTGTGACGTCATAGTGCATACTAATTATGATGTCATCGTATACTGTGATGTCATAATACATGCTCATGATGCTCCAGTAGATGTGACACAAATTGGGGTAAGAGAAATTGCTCATAATACCTGCATGTTGCGCTCTCATAATATATTGTGATGTCATAATGCGGATACATTATGACGTCATAATACATTGTGACGTCATAGTGCATACCAATTATGATATCATCACATACTCTGACGTCATAATACATGCTCATGATGCTCCACTATATGTGACACACATTGGGGTAAGAGAAATGTGTCACAATACCTGCAAATTGCGATCTCATCAAATATTGTGATGTCATAATGCGGATACATTATGACGTCACAATACATTCTCACGTCATAGTGCATAATAATTATGATGTCATCATATACTGTGACGTCATAATACATGCTCATGATGCTCCAGTAGATGTGACACAAATTGGGGTAAGCGAAATTGGTCATAAAACCTGCAAATTGCGCTCTCATAATATATTGTGATGTCATAATGCGGATACATTATGACGTCACAATACATTGTGACGTCATAGTGCTTACTAATTATGATGTCAACATATACTGTGACGTCATAATACATGCTCATGATGCTCCAGTAGATGTGACACAAATTGGGGTAAGAGAAATTGCTCATAATACCTGCATGTTGCGCTCTCATAATATATTGTGATGTCATAATGCGGATACATTATGACGTCACAATACATTGTGACGTCATAGTGCTTACTAATTATGATGTCAACATATACTGTGACGTCATAATACATGCTCATGATGCTCCAGTAGATGTGACACAATTTGGGGTAAGAGAATTTGCTCATAATACCTGCAAATTGTGCTCTCGTAATATACTGTGATGTCATAATGCGGATACATTATGACTTCATAATACAATTTGACGTCATAGTCCATACTAATTATGATGTCATCATATACTGTGATGTCATAATACATGCTCATGATGCTCCAGTAGATGTGACACAAATTGGGGTAAGAGAAATTGCTCATAATACCTGTAAATTGCGCTCTCATAATATATTGTGATGTCATAATGCGGATACATTATGACGTCATAATACATTCTGACGTCATAGTGCATACTAATTATGATGTCATCATATATTGTGACGTCATAATACATGCTCATGATGCTCCAGTAGATGTGACACAAATTGGGGTAAGAGAAATTGCTCATAATACCTGCATGTTGCGCTCTCATAATATATTGTGATGTCATAATGCGGATACATTATGACGTCATAATACATTTTGACGTCCTAGTGCATACTAATTATGATGTCATCATATACTGTGACGTCACAATACATGCTCATGATGCTCCAGTAGATGTGACACAAATTGGGGTAAGAGAAATTGCTCATAATACCTGCATGTTGCGCTCTCATAATATATTGTGACGTCATAATGCGGATACATTATGACGTCATAATACATTGTGACGTCATAGTGCATACGAATTATGATGTCATCATATACTGTGATGTCATAATACATGCTCATGATGCTCCAGTAGATGTGACACAAATTGGGGTAAGAGAAATTGCTCATAATACCTGCATGTTGGGCTCTCATAATATATTGTGATATCATAATGCGGATACAATATGACGTCATAATACATTGAGACGTGATAGTGCATACCAGTTATGATGTCATCATATACTCTGACATCATAATACATGCTCATGATGCTCCACTAGATGTGACACAAATTAGGGTAAGAGAAATGTGTCACAATACCTGAAAATAGCGATCTCACCATATATTGTGATGTCATAATGCGGATACATTCTGACGTCACAATACATTGTGACGTCATAGTGCATACTAATTATGATGTCATCTTCTACTGTGACGTCATAATACATGCTCATGATGCTCCAGTAGATGTGACACAAATTGGGGTAAGAGAAATTGCTCATAATACCTGCATGTTGCGCTCTCATAATATATTGTGATGTCATAATGCGGATACATTATGACGTCATAATACATTGTGACGTCATAGTGCATACTAGTTATAATGTCATCATATGCTGTGATGTCATAATACATGCTCATGATGCTCCAGTAGATGTGACACAAATTGGGTAAGAGAAATTGCTCATAATACCTGTAAATTGCGCTCTCATAATAAATTGTGATGTCATAATGTGGATACATTATGACGTCATAATACATTGTGACGTCATACTGCATACTAATTATGATGTCATCATATACTGTGACGTCATAATACATGCTCATGATGCTCCAGTAGATGTGACACAAATTGGGGTAATAGAAATTGCTCATAATACCTGCATGTTGCGCTCTCATAATATATTGTGATGTCATAATGCGGATACATTATGATGTCATAATACATTGTGACGTCATAGTGCATACTAGTTATGATGTCATCATATGCTGTGATGTCATAATACATGCTCATGATGCTCCAGTAGATGTGACACAAATTGGGGTAAGAGAAATTGCTCATAATACGTGCAAATTGCACTCTCATAATATATTGTGACGTCATAATGTGGATACATTATGACGTCATAATACATTGTGACATCATAGTGCATACCAATTATGATGTCATCATATACTCTGACGTCATAATACATGCTCATGATGCTCCACTAGATGTGACACAAACTGGGGTAAGAGAAATGTGTCACAATACCTGTAAATTGCGATCTCATCATATATTGTGATGTCATAATGCGGATACATTATGACGTCACAATACATTGTGACGTCATAGTGCTTACTAATTATGATGTCAACATGTACTGTGACGTCATAATACATGCTCATGATGCTCCCGTAGGTGTGACACAATTTGGGGTAAGAGAATTTGCTCATAATACCTGCAAATTGCGCTCTCGTAATATACTGTGCTGTCATTATGCGGATACATTATGACTTCATAATACAATTTGACGTCATAGTCCATACTAATTATGATGTCATCATATACTGTGATGTCATAATACATGCTCATGATGCTCCAGTAGATGTGACACAAATTGGGGTAAGAGAAATTGCTCATAATACCTGCATGTTGCGCTCTCATAATATATTGTGATGTCATAATGCGGATACATTCTGACGTCACAATACATTGTGACGTCATAGTGCATACTAATTATGATGTCATCATATACTGTGACGTCATAATACATGCTCATGATGCTCCAGTAGATGTGACACAAATTGGGGTAAGAGAACTTGCTCATAATTCCTGCATGTTGCGCTCTCATAATATATTGTGATGTCATAATGCGGATACATTATGACGTCATAATACATTGTGACGTCATAGTGCATACTAATTATGATGTCATCATATACTGTGACGTCATAATACATGCTCATGATACTCCAGTAGATGTGACACAAATTGGTGTAAGCGAAATTGGTCATAAAACCTGCAAATTGCACTCTCATAATATATTGTGATGTCATAATGCGGATACATTATGACGTCATAATACATTGTGACGTCATAGTGCATACCAATTATGATGTCATCATATACTCTGACGTCATAATACATGCTCATGATGCTCCACTAGATGTGACACAAATTGGGGTAAGAGAAATGTGTCACAATACCTGCAAATTGCGATCTCATCATACTTTGTGATGTCATAATGCGGATACATTATGACGTCACAATACATTGTTACATCATAGTGCTTACTAATTATGATGTCAACATATACTGTGACGTCATTATACATGCTCATGATGCTCCAGTAGATGTGACACAATTTGGGTTAGAGAATTTGTTCATAATACCTGCAAATTGCGCTCTCGTAATATACTGTGATGTCATAATGCGGATACATTATGACTTCATAATACAATTTGACGTCATAGTCCATACTAATTATGATGTCATCATATACTGTGATGTCATAATACATACTCATGATGCTCCAGTATATGTGACACAAATTGGGGTAAGAGAAATTGCTCATAATACCTGTAAATTGCGCTCTCATAATATATTGTGATGTCATAATACGGATACATTATGACGTCAAAATACATTGTGACGTCATAGTGCATACTAATTATGATGTCATCATATACTGTGACGTCATAATACATGCTCATGATGCTCCAGTAGATGTGACACAAATTGGGGTAATAGAAATTGCTCATAATACCTGCATGTTGCGCTCTCATAATATATTGTGATGTCATAATGCGGATACATTATGACGTCATAATACATTGTGACGTCATAGTGCATACTAGTTATGATGTCATCATATGCTGTGATGTCATAATACATGCTCATGATGCTCCAGTAGATGTGACACAAATTGGGGTAAGCGAAATTGGTCATAAAACCTGCTAATTGCACTCTCATAATATATTGTAATGTCATAATGCGGATACATTATGACGTCATAATACATTGTGACGTCATAGTGCATACCAATTATGATGTCATCATATACTCTGACGTCATAATACATGCTCATGATGCTCCACTAGATGTGACACAAATTGGGGTAAGAGAAATGTGTCACAATACCTGCAAATTGCGATCTCATCATATATTGTGATGTCATAATGCGGATAAATTATGACGTCACAATACATTGTGACGTCATAGTGCTTACTAATTATGATGTCAACATATACTGTGACGTCATAATACATGCTCATGATGCTACAGTACATGTGACACAATTTGGGGTAAGAGAATTTGCTCATAATACCTGCAAATTGCGCTCTCGTAATATACTGTGATGTCATAATGCGGATACATTATGACTTCATAATACAATTTGACGTCATAGTCCATACTAATTATGATGTCATCATATACTGTGATGTCATAACACATGCTCATGATGCTCCAGTAGATGTGACACAAATTGGGGAAAGAGAAATTGCTCATAATACCTGCATGTTGCGCTCTCATAATATATTGTGATGTCATAATGCGGATACATTATGACGTCATAATACATTGTGACGTCATAGTGCATACTAATTATGATGTCATCATATACTGTGACGTCATAATACATGCTCATGATGCTCCAGTAGATGTGACACAAATTGGGGTAATAGAAATTGCTCATAATACCTGCATGTTGCCCTCTCATAATATATTGTGTTGTCATAATGCGGATACATTATGACGTCATAATACATTGTGACATCATAGTGCATACTAGTTATGATGTCATCATATGCTGTGATGTCATAATACATGCTCATGATGCTCCAGTAGATGTGACACAAATTGGGGTAAGCGAAATTGGTCATAAAACCTGCAAATTGCACCCTCATAATATATTGTGATGTCATAATGCGGATACATTATGATGTCATAATACATTGTGACGTCATAGTGCATACCAATTATGATGTCATCATATACTCTGACATCATAATTCATGCTCATGATGCTCCACTAGATGTGACACAAATTTGGGTAAGAGAAATGAGTCACAATACCTGCAAATTGCGTTCTCATCATATATTGTGATGTCATAATGCGGATACATTATGACATCACAATACATTGTGACGTCATAGTGCTTACTAATTATGATGTCAACATATACTGTGACGTCATAATACATGCTCATGATGCTCCAGTAGATGTGACACAATTTGGGGTAAGAGAATTTGCTCATAATACCTGCAAATTGCGCTCTCGTAATATACTGTGATGTCATAATGCGGATACATTATGACTTCATAATACAATTTGACGTCATAGTCCATACTAATTATGATGTCATCATGTACTGTGATGTCATAATACATGCTCATTATGCTCCAGTAGATGTGACACAAATTGGGGTAAGAGAAATTGCTCATAATACCTGCAAATTGCGCTCTCGTAATATATTGTGATGTCATAATACGGATACATTACGGTGTCATAATACATTGTGACGTCATAGTGCATACTAATTATGATGTCATCATATACTGTGACGTCATAATACATGCTCATGATGCTCCAGTATATGTGACACAAATTGGGGTAAGCAAAAATTGTCATAAAACCTGAAAATTGCGCTCCCATAATATATTGTGATGTCATAATGCGGATACATTATGACGTCATAATACATTGTGACGTCATAGTGCAACCTAATTATGATGTCATCATATACTGTGACGTCATAATACATGCTCATGATGCTCCAGTAGATGTGACACAAATTGGGGTAAGCGAAATTGGTCATAATACCTGCATGTTGCGCTCTCATAATATATTGTGATGTCATAATGGGGATACATTATGACATCATAATACATTGTGACGTCATACTGCATACTAATTATAATGTCATCATATACTGTGACATCATAATACATGCTCATGATGCTCCAGTAGATGTGACACAAAATGGGGTAAGAGAAATTGGTCATAAAACCTGCAAATTGCTCTCTCATAATATATTGTGATGTCATAATGCGGATACATTATGACGTCATAAAACCTTGTGACGTCATAGTGCATACTAATTATGATGTCATCATATACTGTGACGTCATAATACATGCTCATGATGCTCCAGTAGATGTGACACAAATTGGGGTAAGAGAACTTGCTCATAATTCCTGCATGTTGCGCTCTCATAATATATTGTGATGTCATAATGCGGATACATTATGACGTCATAATACATTGTGACGTCATAGTGCATACTAATTATGATGTCATCATATACTGTGACGTCATAATACATGCTCATGATACTCCAGTAGATGTGACACAAATTGGGGTAAGCGAAATTGGTCATAAAACCTGCAAATTGCACTCTCATAATATATTGTGATGTCATAATGCGGATACATTATGACGTCATAATACATTGTGACGTCATAGTGCATACCAATTATGATGTCATCATATACTCTGACGTCATAATACATGCTCATGATGCTCCACTAGATGTGACACAAATTGGGGTAAGCGAAATTGGTCATAAAACCTGGAAACTGCGCTCTCGTAATATATTGTGATGTCATAATGCGGATACATTATGACGTCATAATATATTGTTACGTCATAGTGCATACTAATTATGATGTCATCATATACTGTGACGTCATAATACATGCTCATGATGCTCCAGTAGATGTGACACAAATAGGGGTAAGAGAAATTACTCATAATACCTACATGTTGGGCTCTCATAATATATTGTGAATCATAATGAGGATACACTATGACGTCATAATACATTGTGACGTCATACTGCATACTAATTATGATGTCCTCATATACTGTGACGTCATAATACATGCTCATGATGCTCCAGTAGATGTGACACAAATTGGAGTAATCGAAAATGGTCATAAAACCTGCAAATTGCGCTCTCATAATATATTGTGATGTCATAATGCGGATACATTATGACGTCATAATACATTGTGACGTCATAGTCCATACTAATTATGATGTCATCATATACTGTGACGTCATAATACATGCTCATGATGCTCCAGTAGATGTGACACAAATTGGGGTAAGCGAAATTGGTCATAATACCTGCATGTTGCGCTCTCATAATACATTGTGATGTCATAATGCGGATACATTGTGACGTCATAATACATTGTGACGTCATAGTGCATACTAATTATGATGTCATCATATACTGTGACGTCATAATACATGCTCATGATGCTCCAGTTGATGTGACACAAATTGGGGTAAGAGGAATTAGTCATAAATCCTGCAGATTGCCCTCTCATAATATATTGTGATGTTATAATGCGGATACATTATGACGTCATAATACATTGTGACGTCATAGTGCATACTAATTATGATGTCATCATATACTGTGACGTCATAATACATGCTCATGATGCTCCAATAGATGTGACACAAATTGGGGTAAGCGAAATTGGTCATAAAAACTGCAAATTGCGCTCTCATAATATATTTTGATGTCATAATGCGGATACATTATGACGTCATAATACATTGTGACGTCATCTTGCATACTAGTTATGATGTCATCATATGCTGTGACGTCATAATACATGATCATGATGCTCCAGTAGATGTGACACAAATTGGGGTAAGCGAAATTGGTCATAAAACCTGTAAATTGCACTCTCATAATATATTGTGATGTCATAATGCGGATACATTATGATGTCATAATACATTCTGTGGTCATAGTGCATACCAATTATGATGTCATCATATACTCTGACGTCATAATGCATGCTCATGATGCTCCACTAGATGCGACACAAATTGGGGTAAGAGAAATGTGTCACAATACCTGCAAATTGGGATCTCATCATATATTGTGATGTCATAATGCGGATACATTATGACGTCACAATACATTGTGACGTCATAGTGCTTACTAATTATGATGTCATCATATTCTTTGACGTCATAATACATGCTCATGATGCTCCAGTAGATGTGACACAAATTGGGGAAAGAGAATTTGCTCATAATACCTGCAAATTGGGCTCTCGTAATATATTGTGATGTCATAATATGGATACATTATGACGTCATAATACATTTTGACGTCATAGTCCATACTAATTATGATGTCATCATATACTGTGATGTCATTATACATTCTCATGATGCTCCAGTAGATGTGACACAAATTGGGGTAAGAGAAATTGCTCATAATACCTGCAAATTGTGCTCTCATAATGTATTGTGATGTCATAATGTTGATACATTATGACGTCATAATTCATTGTGACGTCATATTGCATACTCATTATGATGTCATCATATACTGTGACGTCATAAAACATGCTCATGATGCTCCAGTAGATGTGACACAAATTGGGGTAAGCGAAAATGGTCATAAGACATGCAAATTGCGCTCTCATAATATATTGTGATGTCATAATGCGGATACATTATGACGTCATAATACATTGTGACGTCATAGTGCATACTAATTATGATGTCATCATATACTGTGACGTCATAATACATGCTCATGATGTTCCAGTAGATGTGACACAAATTGGGGTAAGAGAAATTGCTCATAATACCTGCATGTTGCGCTCTCATAATATATTGTGATGTCATAAAGCGGATACATTATGACGTCATAATAGACTGTGACGTCATACTGCATACTAATTATGATGTCATCATATACTGTGACGTCATAATACATGCTCATGATGCAGCAGTAGATGTGACACAAATTGGGGTAAGCGAAATTGGTCATAAAACCTGCAAATTGCGCTCTCATAATATATTGTGATGTCATAATGCGGATACATTATGACGTCATATTACATTGTGACGTCATAGTGCATACTAATTATGATGACATCATATACTGTGACGTCATAATACATGCTCATGATGCTCCACTAGATGTGAAACAAATTGGGGTAAGAGAAACTGCTCATAATACCTGCAAATTGCGTTCTCATAATATATTGTGATGTCATAATGCGGATACATTATGACGTCATAATACATTGTGACATCATAGTGCATGCTAATTATGATGTCATCACATACTGTGACGTCATAATACATGCTCATGATGCTCCAGTAAATGTGACACAAATTGGGGTAAGAGAAATTGCTCATAATACCTGCAAATTGCGCTCTCATAATATACTGTGATGTCATAATGCGGATACATGATGACGTCATAATACATTGTGACGTCATAGTGCATACTAATTATGATGTCATCATATACTGTGACGTCATAATACATGCTCATGATGCTCCAGTACATGTGACACAATTTGTGGTAAGATAAATTGCTCATAAAACCTGCATGTTGCGCTCTCATAATATATTGTGATGTCATATAGCGGATACATTATGACGTCATAATAGATTGTGACGTCATACTGCATACTAATTATGATGTCATCATATGCTGTGACGTCATAATACATGCTCATGATTCTCCAGTAGATGTGACACAAATTGGGTAAGAGAAATTGCTCATAATACCTGCATGTTGCGCTCTCAGAATTTATTGTGATGTCATAATGCGGATACATTATGACGTCATAATACATTGTGACGTCATCTTGCATACAAGTTATGATGTCATCATATGCTGTGACGTCATAATACATGATCATGATGCTCCAGTAGATGTGACACAAATTGGGGTAAGCGAAGTTGGTCATAAAACCTGTAAATTGCACTCTCATAATATATTGTGATGTCATAATGCGGATACATTATGACGTCATAATACATTCTGAGGTCATAGTGCATACCAATTATGATGTCATCATATACTCTGACGTCATAATGCATGCTCATGATGCTCCACTAGATGCGACACAAATTGGGGTAAGCGAAATGTGTCACAATACCTGCAAATTGGGATCTCATCATATATTGTGATGTCATAATGCGGATACATTATGACGTCACAATACATTGTGACGTCATAGTGCTTACTAATTATGATGTCATCATATTCTTTGACGTCATAATACATGCTCATGATGCTCCAATAGATGTGACACAAATTGGGGAAAGAGAATTTGCTCATACTACCTGCAAATTGGGCTCTCGTAATATATTGTGATGTCATAATATGGATACATTATGACGTCATAATACATTTTGACGTCATAGTCCATACTAATTATGATGTCATCATATACTGTGATGTCCTTATACATTTTCATGATGCTCCAGTAGATGTGACACAAATTGGGGTAAGAGAAATTGCTCATAATACCTGCAAATTGTGCTCTCATAATGTATTGTGATGTCATAATGTGGATACATTATGACGTCATAATATATTGTGACATCATATTGCATACTCATTATGATGTCATCATATACTGTGACGTCATAAAACATGCTCATGATGCTCCAGTAGATGTGACACAAATTGGGGTAAGCGAAAATGGTCATAAGACATGCAAATTGCGCTCTCATAATATATTGTGATGTCATAATGCGGATACATTATGACGTCATAATACATTGTGACGTCATAGTGCATACTAATTATGATGTCATCATATACTGTGACGTCATAATACATGCTCATGATGTTCCAGTAGATGTGACACAAATTGGGGTAAGAGAAATTGCTCATAATACCTGCATGTTGCGCTCTCATAATATATTGTGATGTCATAAAGCGGATACATTATGACGTCATAATAGACTGTGACGTCATACTGCATACTAATTATGATGTCATCATATACTGTGACGTCATAATACATGCTCATGATGCAGCAGTAGTTGTGACACAAATTGGGGTAAGCGAAATTGGTCATAAAACCTGCAAATTGCGCTCTCATAATATATTGTGATGTCATAATGCGGATACATTATGACGTCATATTACATTGTGACGTCATAGTGCATACTAATTATGATGACATCATATACTGTGACGTCATAATACATGCTCATGATGCTCCAGTAGATGTGAAACAAATTGGGGTAAGAGAAACTGCTCATAATACCTGCAAATTGCGTTCTCATAATATATTGTGATGTCATAATGCGGATACATTATGACGTCATAATACATTGTGACATCATAGTGCATACTAATTATGATGTCATCACATACTGTGACGTCATAATACATGCTCATGATGCTCCAGTAAATGTGACACAAATTGGGGTAAGAGAAATTGCTCATAATACCTGCAAATTGCGCTCTCATAATATACTGTGATGTCATAATGCGGATACATTATGACATCGTAATACATTGTGACGTCATAGTGCATACTACTTATGATGTCATCATATACTGTGACGTCATAATACATGCTCATGATGCTCCAGTACATGTGACACAATTTGTGGTAAGATAAATTGCTCATAAAACCTGCATGTTGCGCTCTCATAATATATTGTGATGTCATAAAGCGGGTACATTATGACGTCATAATAGATTGTGACGTCATACTGCATACTAATTATGATGTCATCATATACTGTGACGTCATAATACATGCTCATGATGCAGCAGTAGATGTGACACAAATTGGGGTAAGCGAAATTGGTCAAAAAACCTGCAAATTGCGCTCTCATAATATATTGTGATGTCATAATGCGGATACATTATGACGTCATAATACATTTTGACGTCATAGTGCATACTAATTATGATGTCATCATATACTGTGACGTCATAATACATGCTCATGATGCTCCAGTAGATGTGACACAATTTGTGGTAAGATAAATTGCTCATAATACCTGCAAGTTGCGCTCTCATAATATATTGTGATGTCATAAAGCGGATACATTATGACGTCATAATAGATTGTGACGTCATACTGCATACTAATTATGATGTCACCATATACTGTGACGTCATAATACATACTCATGATGCAGCAGTAGATGTGACACAAATTGGGGTAAGCGAAATTGGTCATAAAACCTGCAGATTGCGCTCTCATATTATATTGTGATGTCATAATGCAGATACATTATAACGTCATAATACATTGTGACGTCATAGTGCATACTAATTATGATGTCATCATATACTGTGACGTCATAATACATGCTCATGATGCAGCAGTACATGTGACACAAATTGGGGTACGCGAAATTGGTCATAAAACCTGCAAATTGCGCTCTCATAATATACTGTG
Organism: Aotus nancymaae; assembly: GCF_030222135.1. Taxonomy (NCBI): domain Eukaryota; kingdom Metazoa; phylum Chordata; class Mammalia; order Primates; family Aotidae; genus Aotus; species Aotus nancymaae. The sequence goes on along the minus strand of NW_026988519.1, from coordinate 10,519,456 downwards.
ATGTCATAATGCAGATACATTATGACGACGTAATACATTGTGACGTCATAGTGCATACTAATTATGATGTCATCATATACTGTGACGTCATAATACGTGCTCAAGATGCTCCAGTAGATGTGACACAAATTGGGGTAAGAGATATTGCTCATAACACCTGCATGTTGCGCTCTCATAGTATATTGTGATGTCATAATGCGGATACATTATGACGTCATAAAACATTGTGACATCATACTGCATACTAATTATGATGTCCTCATATACTGTGACGTCATAATACATGCTCATGATGCTCCAGTAGATGTGTCACAAATTGGGGTAAGCGAAATTGGTCATAAAACCTGCAAATTGCGCTCTCATAATATATTGTGATGTCATAATGCGGATACATTATGACATCATAATACATTGTGATGACATAGTGCATACTAATTATGATGTCATCATATACTGTGACGTCATAATACATGCTCATGATGCTCCAGTAGATGTGACACAAATTGGGTTAGAGAAATTGCTCATAATACCTGCATGTTGCGCTCTCATAATATATTGTGATATCATATTGCGGATATATTATGACGTCATAATATATTGTGAGGTCATACTGCATACTAATTATGATGTCATCATATACTGTGACGTCATAATACATGCTCATGATGCTCCAGTACATGTGACACAAATTGGAGTAATCGAAAATGGTCATAAAACCTGCAAATTGCGCTCTCATAATATATTGTGATGTCATAATGCGGATACATTATGACGTCATAATACATTGTGACGTCATAGTCCGTACTAATTATGATGTCATCATATACTGTGACGTCATAATACATGCTCATGATGCTCCAGTAGATGTGACACAAATTGGGGTAAGAGAAATTGCTCATAATACCTACATGTTGCGCTCTCATAATATATTGTGATGTCATAAGTCGTATGCATTATGACGTCACAATAGATTGTGACATCATAGTGCATACTAATTATGATGTCATCATATACTGTGACGTCATAATGCATGCTCATGATGCTCCAGTAGATGTGACACAAATTGGGGTAAGCGAAATTGGTCATAAAACCTGCAAATTGTGCTCTCATAATATATTGTGATGTCATAATGCGGATACATTATGACGTCATAATAAATTGTGACGTCATAGTGCATACTAATTATGATGTCATCATATACTGTGACATCATAATACATGCTCATGATGCTCCAGTAGATGTGACACAAATTGGGGTAAGAGAAATTGCTCATAATACCTACATGTTGGGCTCTCATAATATAATGTGAAGTCATAATGAGGCTACATTATGACGTCATAATACATTGTGACGTCATACTGCATACTAATTATGATGTCATCATATACTGTGACGTCATAATACATGCTCATGATGCTCCAGTACATGTGACACAAATTGGAGTAATCGAAAATGGTCATAAAACCTGCAAATTGCGCTCTCATAATATATTGTGATGTCATAATGTGGATACATTATGACGTCATAATATATTGTGACGTCATAATCCGTACTAATTATGATGTCATCATATACTGTGACGTCATAATACATGCTCATGATGCTCCAGTAGATGTGACACAAATTGGGGTAAGAGAAATTGCTCATAATACCTGCATGTTGTGCTCTCATAATATATTGTGATGTCAGAATGCGGATACATTATGACGTCATAATACATTGTGACGTCATACTGCATACTAATTATGATGTCATCATATACTGTGACATCATAATACATGCTCATGATGCTCCAGTACATGTGACACAAATTGGAGTAATCGAAAATGGTCATAAAACCTGCAAATTGCGCTCTCATAATGTATTGTGATGTCATAATGCGGATACATTATGACGTCATAATACATTGTGACGTCATAGTCCGTACTAATTATGATGTCATCATATACTGTGACGTCATAATACATGCTCATGATGCTCCAGTAGATGTGACACAAATTGGGGTAAGAGAAATTGCTCATAATACCTACATGTTGCGCTCTCATAATATATTGTGATGTCATAAGTCGTATGCATTATGACGTCACAATAGATTGTGACATCATAGTGCATACTAATTATGATGTCATCATATACTGTGACGTCATAATTCATGCTCATGATGCTCCAGTAGATGTGACACAAATTGGGGTAAGCGAAATTGGTCATAAAACCTGCAAATTGTGCTCTCATAATATATTGTGATGTCATAATGTGGATACATTATGACGTCATAATACATTGTGACGTCATAGTGCATACTAATTATGATGTCATCATATACTGTGACGTCATAATACATGCTCATGATGCTCCAGTAGATGTGACACAAATTGGGGTAAGAGAAATTGCTCATAATACCTACATGTTGGGCTCTCATAATATATTGTGAAGTCATAATGAGGCTACATTATGACGTCATAATACATTGTGATGTCATACTGCATACTAATTATGATGTCATCATATACTGTGACGTCATAATACATGCTCATGATGCTCCAGTACATGTGACACAAATTGGAGTAATCGAAAATGGTCATAAAACCTGCAAATTGCGCTCTCATAATATATTGTGATGTCATAATGTGGATACATTATGACGTCATAATATATTGTGACGTCATAGTCCGTACTAATTATGATGTCATCATATACTGTGACGTCATAATACATGCTCATGATGCTCCAGTAGATGTGACACAAATTGGGGTAAGAGAAATTGCTCATAATACCTGCATGTTGTGCTCTCATAATATATTGTGATGTCATAATGCGGATACATTATGACGTCATAATACATTGTGACGTCATACTGCATACTAATTATGATGTCATCATATACTGTGACGTCATAATACATTCTCATGATGCTCCAGTAGATGTGACACAAATTGAGGTAAGCAAAATTGGTCATAAAACCTGCAGATTGCGCTCTCATAATATATTGTGATGTCATAATGCGGATACATTATGACGTAATAATACATTGTGACGTCATAGTGCATACTAATTATGATGTCATCATATACTGTGACGTCATAATACATGCTCATGATGCTCCAGTAGATGTGACACAAATTGGGGTAAGCGGAAATTGTCATAAAACCTGCAAATTGCGCTCTCATAATATATTGTGATGTCATAATGCGGATACATTATGACGTCATAATACATTGTGACGTCATAGTCCGTACTAATTATGATGTCATCATATACTGTGACGTCATAATACATGCTCATGATGCTCCAGTAGATGTGACACAAATTGGGGTAAGAGAAATTGCTCATAATACCTACATGTTGCGCTCTCATAATATATTGTGATGTCATAAGTCGTATGCATTATGACGTCACAATAGATTGTGACATCATAGTGCATACTAATTATGATGTCATCATATACTGTGACGTCATAATGCATGCTCATGATGCTCCAGTAGATGTGACACAAATTGGGGTAAGCGAAATTGGTCATAAAACCTGCAAATTGTGCTCTCATAATATATTGTGATGTCATAATGCGGATACATTATGACGTCATAATACATTGTGACGTCATAGTGCATACTAATTATGATGTCATCATATACTGTGACGTCATAATACATGCTCATGATGCTCCAGTAGATATGACACAAATTGGGGTAAGAGAAATTGCTCATAATACCTACATGTTGGGCTCTCATAATATAATGTGAAGTCATAATGAGGCTACATTATGACGTCATAATACATTGTGACGTCATACTGCATACTAATTATGATGTCATCATATACTGTGACGTCATAATACATGCTCATGATGCTCCAGTACATGTGACACAAATTGGAGTAATCGAAAATGGTCATAAAACCTGCAAATTGCGCTCTCATAATATATTGTGATGTCATAATGTGGATACATTATGACGTCATAATATATTGTGACGTCATAGTCCGTACTAATTATGATGTCATCATATACTGTGACGTCATAATACATGCTCATGATGCTCCAGTAGATGTGACACAAATTGGGGTAAGAGAAATTGCTCATAATACCTGCATGTTGTGCTCTCATAATATATTGTGATGTCATAATGCGGATACATTATGACGTCATAATACATTGTGACGTCATAGTGCATACTAATTATGATGTCATCATATACTGTGACGTCATAATACATGCTCATGATGCTCCAGTAGATGTGACACAAATTGGGGTAAGAGAAATTGCTCATAATACCTACATGTTGGGCTCTCATAATATAATGTGAAGTCATAATGAGGCTACATTATGACGTCATAATACATTGTGACGTCATACTGCATACTAATTATGATGTCATCATATACTGTGACGTCATAATACATGCTCATGATGCTCCAGTACATGTGACACAAATTGGAGTAATCGAAAATGGTCATAAAACCTGCAAATTGCGCTCTCATAATATATTGTGATGTCATAATGTGGATACATTATGACGTCATAATATATTGTGACGTCATAGTCCGTCCTAATTATGATGTCACCATATACTGTGACGTCATAATACATGCGCATGATGCTCCAGTAGATGTGACACAAATTGGGGTAAGAGAAATTGCTCATAATACCTGCATGTTGTGCTCTCATAATATATTGTGATGTGATAATGCGGATACATTATGACGTCATAATACATTGTGACGTCATACTGCATACTAATTATGATGTCATCATATACTGTGACGTCATAATACATTCTCATGATGCTCCAGTAGATGTGACACAAATTGAGGTAAGCAAAATTGGTCATAAAACCTGCAAATTGCGCTCTCATAATATATTGTGATGTCATAATGCGGATACATTATGACGTAATAATACATTGTGACGTCATAGTGCATACTAATTATGATGTCATCATATACTGTGACGTCATAATACATGCTCATGATGCTCCAGTAGATGTGACACAAATTGGGGTAAGCGGAAATTGTCATAAAACCTGCAAATTGCGCTCTCATAATATATTGCGATGTCATAATGCGGATACATTATGACGTCATAATACATTGTGAAGTCATACTGCATACTAATTATGATGTCATCATATACTGCGACGTCATAATACTTGCTCATGATGCTCCAGTAAATGTGACACAAATTGGGGCAAGCGAAATTGGTCATAAAACCTGCAAATTGCGCTCTCATAATATATTGTGATGTTATAATGCAGATACATTATGACATCATAATATATTGTGACGTCATAGTGCATACTAATTATGATGTCATCATACACTGTGACATCATAATACATGCTCATGATGCTCCAGTAGATGTGACACCAATTGGGGTAAGAGAAATTGCTCATAATACCTGCAAATTGCACTTTCATAATATATTGTGATGTCATAATGCGGATACATTACGGCGTCATAATACATTGTGACGTCATAGTGCATACTCATTATGATGTCATCATATGCTGTGACGTCATAATACATGCTCATGATGCTCCAGTAGATGTGACACAAATTGGGGTAAGAGAAATTGTTCATAATACCTGCATGTTGCGCTCTCATAATATATTATGATGTCATAATGCGGGTACATCATGACGTCTTAATACATTGCGACGTCATAGTGCATACTAATTATGATGTCATCATATACTGTGATGTCATAATACATGCTTATGATGCTCCAGTAGATGTGACACAAGTTGGGGTGGGAGAAATTGCTCATAATACCTGCATGTTGCGCTCTCATAATATATTGTGATGTCATAATGCGGATACATTATGACGTCATAATACATTGTGACATCATACTGCATACTAATTATGAAGTCATCATATACTGTGACGTCATAATACATGCTCATGATGCTCCAGTAGATGTGACACAAATTGGGGTAAGCGAAATTGGTCATAAAACCTGCAAATTGCGCTCTCATATTATATTTTGATGTCCTAATGCAGATACATTATGACGTCATAATACATTGTGACGTCATAGTGCATACTAATTATGATGTCATCATATACTCTGACGTCATAATACATGCTCATGATGCACCACTAGATGTGACACAAATTGGGGTAAGAGAAATGTGTCACAATACCTGCAAATTGCGATCTCATCATATATTGTGATGTCATAATGCGGATACATTATGACTTCATAATACAATTTGACGTCATAGTCCATACTAATTATGATGTCATCATATACTGTGATGTCATAATACATGCTCATGAAGCTCCAGTAGATGTGACACAAACTGGGGTAAGAGAAATTGCACATAATACCTGTAAATTGCGCTCTCATAATATATTGTGATGTCATAATGCGGATACATTATGACGTCATAATACATTGTGACGTCATAGTGCATACTAATTATGATGTCATCTTATACTGTGACGTCATAATTCATGCTCATGATGCTCCAGTAGATATGACACAAAATGTGGTAAGAGAAATTGCTCATAATACCTGCATGTTGCGCTCTCATAATATATTGTGATGTCATAATGCGGATACATTATGACGTCATAATACATTGTGACGTCATACTGCATACTAATTATGATGTCATCATATACTGTGACGTCATAATACATGCTCATGATGCTCCCGTAGATATGACACAAATTGTGGTAAGAGAAATTGCTCATAATACCTGCATGTTGCGCTCTCATAATATATTGTGATGTCATAATGCGGATACATTATGACGTCATAATACATTGTGACGTCATACTGCATACTAATTATGATGTCATCATATACTGTGACGTCATAATACATGTTCATGATGCTCCAGTAGATGTGACACAAATTGGGGTAAGAGAAAATGCTCATAATACCTGCTTGTTGCGCTCTCATAATATATTGTGATGTCATAATGCGGATACATTATGACGTCATAATACATTGTGACGTCATAGTGCATACTAATTATGATGTCATCATATACTGTGACGTCATAATACATGCTCATGATGCTCCAGTAGATGTGACACAAATTGGGGTAAGAGAAATTGCTCATAATACCTGCATGTTGTGCTCTCATAATATATTGTGATGTCATAATGCAGATACATTATGACGTCATAATACATTGTGACGTCATACTGCATACTAATTATGATGTCATCATATTCTGTGACGTCATAATACATGGTCATGATGCTCCAGTAGATGTGACACAAATTGGAGTAATCGAAAACGGTCATAAAACCTCCAAATTGTGCTCTCATAATATATTGTGATGCCATAATGCGGATACATTATGACGTCATAATACATTATGCCGTCATAGTCCATACTAATTATGATGTCATCATATACTGTGACGTCATAATACATGCTCATGATGCTCCAGTAGATGTGACACAAATTGGGGTAAGCGAAATTGGTCATAATACCTGCATGTTGCGCTCTCCTAATACATTGTGATGTCATAATGCGGATACATTATGACGTCATAATACATTGTGACGTCATACTGCATACTAATTATGATGTCATCATATACTGTGACGTCATAATACATGCTCATGATGCTCCAGTAGTTGTGACACAAAGTGGGGTAAGAGAAATTGGTCATAAAACTTGCAAATTGCGCTCTCATAATATATTGTCATGTTATAATGCGGATACATTATGACGTCATAATATATTGTGACGTCATGGTGCATACTAATTATGATGTCATCATATACTGTGACGTCATAATACATGCTCATGATGCTCCAGTAGATGTGACACAAATTGTGGTAAGAGAAATTGGTCATAATACCTGCATGTTGCGCTCTCATAAAGTATTGTGATGTCATAATGCGGATACATTATGATGTCATAATACATTGTGACGTCATACTGCATACTAATTATGACGTCATCATATACTGTGACGTCATAATACATGCTCATGATGCTCCAGTAGATGTGACACAAATTGGGGTAAGCGAAATTGGTCATAAAACCTGCAAATTGCGCTCTTATAATATATTGTGATGTCATAATGCGGATACATTATGACGTCATAATACATTGTGACGTCATAGTGCATAATAATTATGATGTCATCATATACTGTGATGTCATAATACACGCTCATGATGCTCCAGTAGATGTGACACAAATTGGGGTAAGCGAAATTGGTCATAAAACCTGCAAATTGCGCTCTCATAATATATTGTGATGTCATAATGCGGATACATTATGACGTCACAATACATTGTGACGTCATAGTGCTTACTAATTATGATGTCAACATATACTGTGACGTCATAATACATGCTCATGATGCTCCAGTAGATGTGACACAATTTGGGGTGAGAGAATTTGCTCATAATACCTGCAAACTGTGCTCTCGTAATATATTGTGATGTCATAATGCGGATACATTATGACTTCATAATACAATTTGACGTCATAGTCCATACTAATTATGATGTCATCATATACTGTGATGTCATAATACATGCTCATGATGCTCCAGTAGATTTGACACAAATTGGGGCAAGAGAAATTGCTCATAATACCTGTAAATTGCGCTCTCATAATATATTGTGATGTCATAATGCGGATACATTATGACGTCATAATACATTGTGACGTCATAGTGCATACTAATAATGATGTCATCATATACTGTGACGTCACAATACATGCTCATGATGCTCCAGTAGATGTGACACAAATTGGGGTAAGAGAAATTGCTCATACTACCTGCATGTTGCGCTCTCATAATATATTGTGACGTCATAATGCAGATACATTATGACGTCATAATACATTGTGACGTCATAGTGCATACTAATTATGATGTCATCATATACTGTGATGTCATAATACATGCTCATGATGCTCCAGGAGATGTGACACAAATTGGGGTAAGAGAAATTTCTCATAATACCTGCATGTTGCGCTCTCATAATATATTGTGATGTCATAATGCGGATACATTATGACGTCATAATACATTGTGACGTGATAGTGCATACCAGTTATGATGTCATCATATACTCTGACGTCATAATACATGCTCATGATGCTCCACTAGATGTGACACAAATTGGGGTAAGAGAAATGTGTCACAATACCTGCAAATAGCGATCTCATCATATATTGTGATGTCATAATGCGGATACATTCTGACGTCACAATACATTGTGACGTCATAGTGCATACTAATTATGATGTCATCATATACTGTGACGTCATAATACATGCTCATGATGCTCCAGTAGATGTGACACAAATTGGGGTAATAGAAATTGCTCATAATACCTGCATGTTGCGCTCTCATAATATAATGTGATGTCATAATGCGGATACATTATGACGTCATAATACATTGTGACATCATAGTGCATACTAGTTATGATGTCATCATATGCTGTGATGTCATAATACATGCTCATGATGCTCCAGTAGATGTGACACAAATTGGGGTAAGAGAAATTGCTCATAATACCTGCAAATTGCACTCTCATAATATATTGTGATGTCATAATGTGGATACATTATGACGTGATAATACATTGTGACATCATAGTGCATACCAATTATGATGTCATCATATACTCTGACGTCATAATACATGCTCATGATGCTCCACTTGATGTGACACAAACTGGGGTAAGAGAAATGTGTCACAATACCTGTAAATTGCGATCTCATCATATATTGTGATGTCATAATGCGGATACATTATGACGTCACATTACATTGTGACGTCATAGTGCTTGCTAATTATGATGTCAACATGTACTGTGATGTCATAATACATGCTCATGATGCTCCAGTGGATGTGACAAAATTTGGGGTAAGAGAATTTGCTCATAATACCTGCAAATTGCGCTCTCGTAATATACTGTGCTGTCATAATGCGGATACATTATGACTTCATAATACAATTTGACGTCATAGTCCATACTAATTATGATGTCATCATATACTGTGATGTCATAATACATGCTCATGATGCTCCAGTAGATGTGACACAAATTGGGGTAAGAGAAATGGCTCATAATACCTGCATGTTGCGCTCTCATAATATATTGTGATGTCATAATGCGGATACATTATGACGTCATAATAATTTGTGACATCATAGTGCATACTAATTATGATGTCATCATATATTGTGACATCATAATACATACTCATGATGCTGCAGTAGATGTGACACAAATTGGGGTAATAGAAATTGCTCATAATACCTGCATGTTGCGCTCTCATAATATATTGTGATGTCATAATGCGGATACATTATGACGTCAAAATACATTGTGACGTGATAGTGCATACCAATTATGATGTCATCATATACTCTGACGTCATAATACATGCTCATGATTCTCCACTAGATGTGACACAAATTGGGGTAAGAGAAATGTGTCACAATACCTGCAAATAACGATCTCATCATATATTGTGATGTCATAATGCGGATACATTCTGACGTCACAATACATTGTGACGTCATAGTGCATACTAATTATGATGTCATCATATACTGTGACGTCATAATACATGCTCATGATGCTCCAGTAGATGTGACACAAATTGGGGTAAGAAAACTTGCTCATAATACCTGCAGGCTGCGCTCTCATAATATATTGTGATGTCATAATGCGGATACATTATGACGTCATAATACATTGTGACGTCATAGTGCATACTAATTATGATGTCAACATATACTGTGACATCATAATACATGCTCATCATGCTCCAGTAGATGTGACACAAATTGGGGTAAGCGAAATTGGTCATAAAACCTGCAAATTGCACTCTCATAATATATTGTGATGTCATAATGCGGATACATTATGACGTCATAATACATTGTGACGTCATAGTGCATACCAATTATGATGTCATCATATACTCTGACGTCATAATACATGCTCATGATGCTCCACTAGATGTGACACAAATTGGGGTAAGAGAAATTGCTCATAACACCTGCATGTTGCGCTCTCATAATATATTGTGATGTCATAATGCGGATACATTATGACGTCATAATACATTGTGACGTCATACTGCATACTAATTATGATGTCATCATATACTTTGACGTCATAATACATGCTCATTATGCTCCAGTAGATGTGACACAAATTGGGGTAAGAGAAATTGCTCATAATACCTGCATGTTGCGCTCTCATAATATATTGTGATGTCATAATGTGGATACATTATGACGTCATAATACATTGTGACGTCATACTGCATACTAATTATGATGTCATCATATACTGTGACGTCATAATACATGCTCATGAAGCTCCAGTATATGTGACACAAATTGGGGTAAGAGAAATTGGTCATAAATCCTGCAAATTGCTCTCTCATACTATTTTGTGATGTTATTATGCGGATACATTATGACGTCATAATACATTGTGACGTCATACTGCATACTAATTATGATGTCATCATATACTGTGACGTCATAATACATGCTCATGATGCTCCAGTAGATGTGACACAAATTGGGGTAAGCGAAATTGGTCATAAAACCTGCAAATTGCGCTCTCATAATATATTGTGACGTCATAATGCGGATAAATTATGACGTCATAATACATTGTGACGTCATAGTTCATACTAATTATGATGTCATCATATACCGTGACGTCATAATACATGCTCATGATGCTCCAGTAGATGTGACACAAATTGGGGTAACCAAAAATTGTCATAAAAGCTGAAAATTGCGCTCCCATAATATATTGTGATGTCATAATGCGGATACATTATGACGTCATAATACATTGTGACGTCATAGTGCAACCTAATTATGATGTCATCATATACTGTGACGTCATAATACATGATCATGATGCTCCAGTAGATGTGACACAAATTGGGGTAAGCGAAATTGGTCATAATACCTGCAAGTTGCGCTCTCATAATATATTGTGATGTCATAATGGGGATACATTATGACATCATAATACATTGTGACGTCATACTGCATACTAATTATAATGTCATCATATACTGTGACGTCATAATACATGCTCATGATGCTCCAGTAGATGTGACACAAAATGGGGTAAGAGAAATTGGTCATAAAACCTGCAAATTGCTCTCTCATATTATATTGTGATGTCATAATGCGGATACATTACGGCATCATAAAACCTTGTGACGTCATAGTGCATAATAATTATGATGTCATCATATACTGTGATGTCATAATACATGCTCATGATGCTCCAGTAGATGTGACACAAATTGGGGTAAGCGAAATTGGTCATAAAACCTGCAAATTGCGCTCTCATAATATATTGTGATTTCATAATGCGGATACATTATGACGACATAATACATTGTGACGTCATACTGCATACTAATTATGATGTCATCATATACTGTGACATCATAATACATGCTCATGATGCTCCAGTAGATGTGACACAAATTGGGGTAAGAGAAATTGCTCATAATACCTGCATGTTGCGCTCTCATAATATATTGTGTTGTCATAAGGCGGATGCATTATGACGTCACAATACATTGTGACGTCATAGTGCATACTAATTATGATGTCATCATATACTGTGACATCATAATGCATGCTCATGATGCTCCAGTAGATGTGACACAAATTGGGGTAAGCGAAATTGGTCATAAAACCTGCAAATTGCGCTCTCATAATATATTGTGATGTCATAATGCGGATACATTATGAAGTCATAATACATTGTTACGTCATAGTGCATACTAATTATGATGTCATCATATACTGTGACGTCATAATACATGCTCATGATGCTCCAGTAGATGTGACACAAATTGGTGTAAGAGAAATTACTCATAATACCTACATGTTGGGCTCTCATAATATATTGTGAATCATAATGCGGATACATTATGACGTCATAATACATTGTGACGTCATACTGCATACTAATTATGATGTCCTCATATACTGTGACGTCATAATACATGCTCATGATGCTCCAGAAGATGTGACACAAATTGGAGTAATCGAAAATGGTCATAAAACCTGCAAATTGCGCCCTCATAATATATTGTGATGTCATAACGCGGATACATTATGACGTCATAATACATTGTGACGTCATAGTCCATACTAATTATGATGTCATCATATACTGTGACGTCATAATACATGCTCATGATGCTCCAGTAGATGTGACACAAATTGCGGTAAGCGAAATTGGTCATAATACCTGCATGTTGCGCTCTCATAATACATTGTGATGTCATAATGCGGATACATTGTGACGTCATAATACATTGTGACATCATACTGCATACTACTTATGATGTCATCATATACTGTGACGTCATAATACATGCTCATGATGCTCCAGTTGATGTGACACAAATTGGGGTAAGAGAAATTAGTCATAAATCCTGCAAATTGCCCTCTCATAATATATTGTGATGTTATAATGCGGATACATTATGACGTCATAATACATTGTGACGTCATACTGCATACTAATTATGATGTCATCATATACTGTGACGTCATAATACATGCTCATGATGCTCCAGTAGATGTGACACAAATTGGGTAAGAGAAATTGCTCATAATACCTGCATGTTGCGCTCTCAGAATGTATTGTGATGTCATAATGTGGATACATTATGACGTCATAATACATTGTGACGTCATACTGCATACTAATTATGATGTCATCATATACTGTGACGTTATAATACATGCTCATGATGCTCCAGTAGATGTGACACAAATTGGGGTAAGCGAAATTGGTCATAAAATCTGCAAATTGCGCTCTCATAATATATTGTGATGTCATAATGCGGATACATTATGACGTCATAATACATTGTGACGTCATCTTGCATACTAGTTATGATGTCATCATATGCTGTGACGTCATAATACATGATCATGATGCTCCAATAGATGTGACACAAATTGGGGTAAGCGAAATTGGTCATAAAACCTGTAAATTGCACTCTCATAATATATTGTGATGTCATAATGCGGATACATTATGACGTCATAACACATTCTGAGGTCATAGTGCATACCAATTTTGATGTCATCATATACTCTGACGTCATAATGCATGCTCATGATGCTCCACTAGATGCGACACAAATTGGGGTAAGAGAAATGTGTCACAATACCTGCAAATTGGGATCTCATCATATATTGTGATGTCATAATGCGGATAAATTATGACGTCACAATACATTGTGACGTCATAGTGCTTACTAATTATGATGTCATCATATTCTTTGACGTCATAATACATGCTCATGATGCTCCAGTAGACGTGACACAAATTGGGGAAAGAGAATTTGCTCATAATACCTGCAAATTGGGCTCTCGTAATATATTGTGATGTCATAATATGGATACACTATGACGTCATAATATATTTTGACGTCATAGTCCATACTAATTATGATGTCATCATATATTGTGATGTCATTTTACATTCTCATGGTGCTCCAGTAGATGTGACACAAATTGGGGTAAGAGAAATTGCTCATAATACCTGCAAATTGCGCTCTCATAATGTATTGTGATGTCATAATGTGAATACATTATGACGTCATAATGCATTGTGACGTCATATTGCATACTCATTATGATGTCATCATATACTGTGACGTCATAAAACATGCTCATGATGCTCCAGTAGATGTGACACAAATTGGGGTAAGCGAAAATGGTCATAAGACATGCAAATTGCGCTCTCATAATATATTGTGATGTCATAATGCGGATACATTATGACGTCATAATACATTGTGACGTCATAGTGCATACTAATTATGATGTCATCATATACTGTGACGTCATAATACATGCTCATGATGTTCCAGTAGATGTGACACAAATTGGGGTAAGAGAAATTGCTCATAATACCTGCATGTTGCGCTCTCATAATATATTGTGATGTCATAAAGCGGATACATTTTGACGTCATAATAGACTGTGACGTCATACTGCATACTAATTATGATGTCATCATATACTGTGACGTCATAATACATGCTCATGATGCAGCAGTAGATGTGACACAAATTGGGGTAAGCGAAATTGGTCATAAAACCTGCAAATTGCGCTCTCATAATATATTGTGATGTCATAATGCGGATACATTATGACGTCATATTACATTGTGACGTCATAGTGCATACTAATTATGATGACATCATATACTGTGACGTCATAATACATGCTCATGATGCTCCAGTAGATGTGAAACAAATTGGGGTAAGAGAAACTGCTCATAATACCTGCAAATTGCGCTCTCATAATATACTGTGATGTCATAATGCGGATACATTATGACGTCATAATACATTGTGACATCAAAGTGCATACTAATTATGATGTCATCACATACTGTGACGTCATAATAGATGCTCATGATGCTCCAGTAAATGTGACACAAATTGGGGTAAGAGAAATTGCTCATAATACCTGCAAATTGCGCTCTCATAATATACTGTGATGTCATAATGTGGATACATTATGACGTCATAATACATTGAGACGTCATATTGCATACTCATTATGATGTCATCATATACTGTGACGTCATAATACTTGCTCATGATGCTCCAGTAGATGTGACACAAATGGGGTAAGCGAAAATGGTCATAAGACATGCAAATTCCGCTCTCATAATATATTGTGATGTCATAATGCGGATACATTATGACGTCATAATACATTGTGACGTCATAGTGCATACTAATTATGATGTCATCATATACTGTGACATCATAATACATGCTCATGATGCTCCAGTAGATGTGACACAATTTGTGGTAAGATAAATTGCTCATAATACCTTCATGTTGCGCCCTCATAATATATTGTGATGTCATAAAGCAGATACATTATGACGTCATAATAGATTGTGACGTCATACTGCATACTAATTATGATGTCATCATATACTGTGACGTCATAATACATGCTCATGATGCAGCAGTAGATGTGACACAAATTGGGGTAAGCGAAATTGGTCATAAAACCTGCAGTTTGCGCTCTCATATTATATTGTGATGTCATAATGCAGATACATTATGACGTCATAATATATTGTGACGTCATAGTGCATACTAATTATGATATCATCATATACTGTGACGTCATAATACATGCTCATGATGCAGCAGTACATGTGACACAAATTGGGGTACGCGAAATTGGTCATAAAACCTGCAAATTGCGCTCTCATAATATAATGTGATGTCATAATGCAGATACATTATGACGTCGTAATACATTGTGACGTCATAGAGCATACTAATTATGATGTCATCATATACTGTGACGTCATAATACATGCTCAAGATGCTCCAGTAGATGTGACACAAATTGGGGTAAGAGAAATTGCTCATAATACCTGCATGTTGCGCTCTCATAGTATATTGTGATGTCATAATGCGGATACATTATGACGACATAATACATTGTGACGTCATACTGCGAACTAATTATGATGTCCTCATATACTGTGACGTCATAATACATGCTCATGATGCTCCAGTAGATGTGACACAAATTGGGGTAAGCAAAAATTGTCATAAAACCTGAAAATTGCGCTCTCATAATATATTGTGATGTCATAATGCGGATACATTATGACGTCATAATATATTGTGACATCATAGTGCATACTAATTATGATGTCATCCTATGCTGTGACGTCATAATACATGCTCATGATGCTCCAGTAGATGTGACACAAATTGGGGTAAGCAAAAATGGTCATAAGACATGAAAATTGCGCTCTCATAATATATTGTGATGTCATAATGCGGATACATTATGACGTCATTATACATTGTGACGTCATAGTGCATACTAATTATGATGTCACCATATACTGTGACGTCATAATACATGCTCATGATGCTCCAGTGGATGTGACACAAATTGGGGTAAGAGAAATTGCTCATAATACCTGCATGTTGCGCTCTCATAATATATTGTGATGTCATAAAGCGGATACATTATGACGTCATAATAGACTGTGACGTCATACTGCATACTAATTATGATGTCATCATATACTGTGACGTCATAATGCATGCTCATGATGCTCCAGTAGATGTGACACAAATTGGGGTAAGCGAAATTGGTCATAAAACCTGCAAATTGCGCTCTCATAATATATTGTGGTGTCATAATGCGGATACATTATGACGTCATAATACATTGTGACGTCATAGTGCATACTAATTATGATGTCTTCATAAACTGTGACGTCATAATACATGCTCATGATGCTCCAGTAGATGTGACACAAATTGGGTTAGAGAAATTCCTCATAATACCTGCATGTTGCGCTCTCATAATATATTGTGATATCATATTGCGGATATATTATGACGTCATAATATATTGTGAGGTCATACTGCATACTAATTATGATGTCATCATATACTGTGACGTCATAATACATGCTCATGATGCTCCAGTAGATGTGACACAAATTGGGGTAAGCGAAATTGGTCATAGAACCTGCAAATTGTGCTCTCATAATATATTGTGATGTCATAATGCGGATACATTATGACGTCATAATACATTGTGACGTCATAGTGCATACTAATTATGATGTCATCATATACTGTGACGTCATAATACATGCTCATGATGCTCCAGTAGATGTGACACAAATTGGTGTAAGAGAAATTACTCATAATACCTACATGTTGGGCTCTCATAATATATTGTGAATCATAATGCGGATACATTATGACGTCATAATACATTGTGACGTCATACTGCATACTAATTATGATGTCCTCATATACTGTGACGTCATAATACATGCTCATGATGCTCCAGAAGATGTGACACAAATTGGAGTAATCGAAAATGGTCATAAAACCTGCAAATTGCGCCCTCATAATATATTGTGATGTCATAACGCGGATACATTATGACGTCATAATACATTGTGACGTCATAGTCCATACTAATTATGATGTCATCATATACTGTGACGTCATAATACATGCTCATGATGCTCCAGTAGATGTGACACAAATTGCGGTAAGCGAAATTGGTCATAATACCTGCATGTTGCGCTCTCATAATACATTGTGATGTCATAATGCGGATACATTGTGACGTCATAATACATTGTGACATCATACTGCATACTACTTATGATGTCATCATATACTGTGACGTCATAATACATGCTCATGATGCTCCAGTTGATGTGACACAAATTGGGGTAAGAGAAATTAGTCATAAATCCTGCAAATTGCCCTCTCATAATATATTGTGATGTTATAATGCGGATACATTATGACGTCATAATACATTGTGACGTCATACTGCATACTAATTATGATGTCATCATATACTGTGACGTCATAATACATGCTCATGATGCTCCAGTAGATGTGACACAAATTGGGTAAGAGAAATTGCTCATAATACCTGCATGTTGCGCTCTCAGAATGTATTGTGATGTCATAATGTGGATACATTATGACGTCATAATACATTGTGACGTCATACTGCATACTAATTATGATGTCATCATATACTGTGACGTTATAATACATGCTCATGATGCTCCAGTAGATGTGACACAAATTGGGGTAAGCGAAATTGGTCATAAAATCTGCAAATTGCGCTCTCATAATATATTGTGATGTCATAATGCGGATACATTATGACGTCATAATACATTGTGACGTCATCTTGCATACTAGTTATGATGTCATCATATGCTGTGACGTCATAATACATGATCATGATGCTCCAATAGATGTGACACAAATTGGGGTAAGCGAAATTGGTCATAAAACCTGTAAATTGCACTCTCATAATATATTGTGATGTCATAATGCGGATACATTATGACGTCATAACACATTCTGAGGTCATAGTGCATACCAATTTTGATGTCATCATATACTCTGACGTCATAATGCATGCTCATGATGCTCCACTAGATGCGACACAAATTGGGGTAAGAGAAATGTGTCACAATACCTGCAAATTGGGATCTCATCATATATTGTGATGTCATAATGCGGATAAATTATGACGTCACAATACATTGTGACGTCATAGTGCTTACTAATTATGATGTCATCATATTCTTTGACGTCATAATACATGCTCATGATGCTCCAGTAGACGTGACACAAATTGGGGAAAGAGAATTTGCTCATAATACC
Organism: Aotus nancymaae; assembly: GCF_030222135.1. Lineage (NCBI taxonomy): Eukaryota > Metazoa > Chordata > Mammalia > Primates > Aotidae > Aotus > Aotus nancymaae. Next base: position 10,500,231 of record NW_026988519.1, on the reverse strand, counting down.
TGCAAATTGGGCTCTCGTAATATATTGTGATGTCATAATATGGATACACTATGACGTCATAATATATTTTGACGTCATAGTCCATACTAATTATGATGTCATCATATATTGTGATGTCATTTTACATTCTCATGGTGCTCCAGTAGATGTGACACAAATTGGGGTAAGAGAAATTGCTCATAATACCTGCAAATTGCGCTCTCATAATGTATTGTGATGTCATAATGTGAATACATTATGACGTCATAATGCATTGTGACGTCATATTGCATACTCATTATGATGTCATCATATACTGTGACGTCATAAAACATGCTCATGATGCTCCAGTAGATGTGACACAAATTGGGGTAAGCGAAAATGGTCATAAGACATGCAAATTGCGCTCTCATAATATATTGTGATGTCATAATGCGGATACATTATGACGTCATAATACATTGTGACGTCATAGTGCATACTAATTATGATGTCATCATATACTGTGACGTCATAATACATGCTCAAGATGCTCCAGTAGATGTGACACAAATTGGGGTAAGAGAAATTGCTCATAATACCTGCATGTTGCGCTCTCATAGTATATTGTGATGTCATAATGCGGATACATTATGACGACATAATACATTGTGACGTCATACTGCGAACTAATTATGATGTCCTCATATACTGTGACGTCATAATACATGCTCATGATGCTCCAGTAGATGTGACACAAATTGGGGTAAGCAAAAATTGTCATAAAACCTGAAAATTGCGCTCTCATAATATATTGTGATGTCATAATGCGGATACATTATGACGTCATAATATATTGTGACATCATAGTGCATACTAATTATGATGTCATCCTATGCTGTGACGTCATAATACATGCTCATGATGCTCCAGTAGATGTGACACAAATTGGGGTAAGCAAAAATGGTCATAAGACATGAAAATTGCGCTCTCATAATATATTGTGATGTCATAATGCGGATACATTATGACGTCATTATACATTGTGACGTCATAGTGCATACTAATTATGATGTCACCATATACTGTGACGTCATAATACATGCTCATGATGCTCCAGTGGATGTGACACAAATTGGGGTAAGAGAAATTGCTCATAATACCTGCATGTTGCGCTCTCATAATATATTGTGATGTCATAAAGCGGATACATTATGACGTCATAATAGACTGTGACGTCATACTGCATACTAATTATGATGTCATCATATACTGTGACGTCATAATGCATGCTCATGATGCTCCAGTAGATGTGACACAAATTGGGGTAAGCGAAATTGGTCATAAAACCTGCAAATTGCGCTCTCATAATATATTGTGGTGTCATAATGCGGATACATTATGACGTCATAATACATTGTGACGTCATAGTGCATACTAATTATGATGTCTTCATAAACTGTGACGTCATAATACATGCTCATGATGCTCCAGTAGATGTGACACAAATTGGGTTAGAGAAATTCCTCATAATACCTGCATGTTGCGCTCTCATAATATATTGTGATATCATATTGCGGATATATTATGACGTCATAATATATTGTGAGGTCATACTGCATACTAATTATGATGTCATCATATACTGTGACGTCATAATACATGCTCATGATGCTCCAGTAGATGTGACACAAATTGGGGTAAGCGAAATTGGTCATAGAACCTGCAAATTGTGCTCTCATAATATATTGTGATGTCATAATGCGGATACATTATGACGTCATAATACATTGTGACGTCATAGTGCATACTAATTATGATGTCATCATATACTGTGACGTCATAATACATGCTCATGATGCTCCAGTAGATGTGACACAAATTGGTGTAAGAGAAATTACTCATAATACCTACATGTTGGGCTCTCATAATATATTGTGAATCATAATGCGGATACATTATGACGTCATAATACATTGTGACGTCATACTGCATACTAATTATGATGTCCTCATATACTGTGACGTCATAATACATGCTCATGATGCTCCAGAAGATGTGACACAAATTGGAGTAATCGAAAATGGTCATAAAACCTGCAAATTGCGCCCTCATAATATATTGTGATGTCATAACGCGGATACATTATGACGTCATAATACATTGTGACGTCATAGTCCATACTAATTATGATGTCATCATATACTGTGACGTCATAATACATGCTCATGATGCTCCAGTAGATGTGACACAAATTGCGGTAAGCGAAATTGGTCATAATACCTGCATGTTGCGCTCTCATAATACATTGTGATGTCATAATGCGGATACATTGTGACGTCATAATACATTGTGACATCATACTGCATACTACTTATGATGTCATCATATACTGTGACGTCATAATACATGCTCATGATGCTCCAGTTGATGTGACACAAATTGGGGTAAGAGAAATTAGTCATAAATCCTGCAAATTGCCCTCTCATAATATATTGTGATGTTATAATGCGGATACATTATGACGTCATAATACATTGTGACGTCATACTGCATACTAATTATGATGTCATCATATACTGTGACGTCATAATACATGCTCATGATGCTCCAGTAGATGTGACACAAATTGGGTAAGAGAAATTGCTCATAATACCTGCATGTTGCGCTCTCAGAATGTATTGTGATGTCATAATGTGGATACATTATGACGTCATAATACATTGTGACGTCATACTGCATACTAATTATGATGTCATCATATACTGTGACGTTATAATACATGCTCATGATGCTCCAGTAGATGTGACACAAATTGGGGTAAGCGAAATTGGTCATAAAATCTGCAAATTGCGCTCTCATAATATATTGTGATGTCATAATGCGGATACATTATGACGTCATAATACATTGTGACGTCATCTTGCATACTAGTTATGATGTCATCATATGCTGTGACGTCATAATACATGATCATGATGCTCCAATAGATGTGACACAAATTGGGGTAAGCGAAATTGGTCATAAAACCTGTAAATTGCACTCTCATAATATATTGTGATGTCATAATGCGGATACATTATGACGTCATAACACATTCTGAGGTCATAGTGCATACCAATTTTGATGTCATCATATACTCTGACGTCATAATGCATGCTCATGATGCTCCACTAGATGCGACACAAATTGGGGTAAGAGAAATGTGTCACAATACCTGCAAATTGGGATCTCATCATATATTGTGATGTCATAATGCGGATAAATTATGACGTCACAATACATTGTGACGTCATAGTGCTTACTAATTATGATGTCATCATATTCTTTGACGTCATAATACATGCTCATGATGCTCCAGTAGACGTGACACAAATTGGGGAAAGAGAATTTGCTCATAATACCTGCAAATTGGGCTCTCGTAATATATTGTGATGTCATAATATGGATACACTATGACGTCATAATATATTTTGACGTCATAGTCCATACTAATTATGATGTCATCATATATTGTGATGTCATTTTACATTCTCATGGTGCTCCAGTAGATGTGACACAAATTGGGGTAAGAGAAATTGCTCATAATACCTGCAAATTGCGCTCTCATAATGTATTGTGATGTCATAATGTGAATACATTATGACGTCATAATGCATTGTGACGTCATATTGCATACTCATTATGATGTCATCATATACTGTGACGTCATAAAACATGCTCATGATGCTCCAGTAGATGTGACACAAATTGGGGTAAGCGAAAATGGTCATAAGACATGCAAATTGCGCTCTCATAATATATTGTGATGTCATAATGCGGATACATTATGACGTCATAATACATTGTGACGTCATAGTGCATACTAATTATGATGTCATCATATACTGTGACGTCATAATACATGCTCATGATGTTCCAGTAGATGTGACACAAATTGGGGTAAGAGAAATTGCTCATAATACCTGCATGTTGCGCTCTCATAATATATTGTGATGTCATAAAGCGGATACATTTTGACGTCATAATAGACTGTGACGTCATACTGCATACTAATTATGATGTCATCATATACTGTGACGTCATAATACATGCTCATGATGCAGCAGTAGATGTGACACAAATTGGGGTAAGCGAAATTGGTCATAAAACCTGCAAATTGCGCTCTCATAATATATTGTGATGTCATAATGCGGATACATTATGACGTCATATTACATTGTGACGTCATAGTGCATACTAATTATGATGACATCATATACTGTGACGTCATAATACATGCTCATGATGCTCCAGTAGATGTGAAACAAATTGGGGTAAGAGAAACTGCTCATAATACCTGCAAATTGCGCTCTCATAATATACTGTGATGTCATAATGCGGATACATTATGACGTCATAATACATTGTGACATCAAAGTGCATACTAATTATGATGTCATCACATACTGTGACGTCATAATACATGCTCATGATGCTCCAGTAAATGTGACACAAATTGGGGTAAGAGAAATTGCTCATAATACCTGCAAATTGCGCTCTCATAATATACTGTGATGTCATAATGTGGATACATTATGACGTCATAATACATTGAGACGTCATATTGCATACTCATTATGATGTCATCATATACTGTGACGTCATAATACTTGCTCATGATGCTCCAGTAGATGTGACACAAATGGGGTAAGCGAAAATGGTCATAAGACATGCAAATTCCGCTCTCATAATATATTGTGATGTCATAATGCGGATACATTATGACGTCATAATACATTGTGACGTCATAGTGCATACTAATTATGATGTCATCATATACTGTGACATCATAATACATGCTCATGATGCTCCAGTAGATGTGACACAATTTGTGGTAAGATAAATTGCTCATAATACCTTCATGTTGCGCCCTCATAATATATTGTGATGTCATAAAGCAGATACATTATGACGTCATAATAGATTGTGACGTCATACTGCATACTAATTATGATGTCATCATATACTGTGACGTCATAATACATGCTCATGATGCAGCAGTAGATGTGACACAAATTGGGGTAAGCGAAATTGGTCATAAAACCTGCAGTTTGCGCTCTCATATTATATTGTGATGTCATAATGCAGATACATTATGACGTCATAATATATTGTGACGTCATAGTGCATACTAATTATGATATCATCATATACTGTGACGTCATAATACATGCTCATGATGCAGCAGTACATGTGACACAAATTGGGGTACGCGAAATTGGTCATAAAACCTGCAAATTGCGCTCTCATAATATAATGTGATGTCATAATGCAGATACATTATGACGTCGTAATACATTGTGACGTCATAGAGCATACTAATTATGATGTCATCATATACTGTGACGTCATAATACATGCTCAAGATGCTCCAGTAGATGTGACACAAATTGGGGTAAGAGAAATTGCTCATAATACCTGCATGTTGCGCTCTCATAGTATATTGTGATGTCATAATGCGGATACATTATGACGACATAATACATTGTGACGTCATACTGCGAACTAATTATGATGTCCTCATATACTGTGACGTCATAATACATGCTCATGATGCTCCAGTAGATGTGACACAAATTGGGGTAAGCAAAAATTGTCATAAAACCTGAAAATTGCGCTCTCATAATATATTGTGATGTCATAATGCGGATACATTATGACGTCATAATATATTGTGACATCATAGTGCATACTAATTATGATGTCATCCTATGCTGTGACGTCATAATACATGCTCATGATGCTCCAGTAGATGTGACACAAATTGGGGTAAGCAAAAATGGTCATAAGACATGAAAATTGCGCTCTCATAATATATTGTGATGTCATAATGCGGATACATTATGACGTCATTATACATTGTGACGTCATAGTGCATACTAATTATGATGTCACCATATACTGTGACGTCATAATACATGCTCATGATGCTCCAGTGGATGTGACACAAATTGGGGTAAGAGAAATTGCTCATAATACCTACATGTTGCGCTCTCATAATATATTGTGATGTCATAAAGCGGATACATTATGACGTCATAATAGACTGTGACGTCATACTGCATACTAATTATGATGTCATCATATACTGTGACGTCATAATGCATGCTCATGATGCTCCAGTAGATGTGACACAAATTGGGGTAAGCGAAATTGGTCATAAAACCTGCAAATTGCGCTCTCATAATATATTGTGGTGTCATAATGCGGATACATTATGACGTCATAATACATTGTGACGTCATAGTGCATACTAATTATGATGTCTTCATAAACTGTGACGTCATAATACATGCTCATGATGCTCCAGTAGATGTGACACAAATTGGGTTAGAGAAATTGCTCATAATACCTGCATGTTGCGCTCTCATAATATATTATGATATCATATTGCGGATATATTATGACGTCATAATATATTGTGAGGTCATACTGCATACTAATTATGATGTCATCATATACTGTGACGTCATAATACATGCTCATGATGCTCCAGTAGATGTGACACAAATTGGGGTAAGCGAAATTGGTCATAGAACCTGCAAATTGTGCTCTCATAATATATTGTGATGTCATAATGCGGATACATTATGACGTCATAATACATTGTGACGTCATAGTGCATACTAATTATGATGTCATCATATACTGTGACGTCATAATACATGCTCATGATGCTCCAGTAGATGTGACACAAATTGGGGTAAGAGAAATTGCTCATAATACCTACATGTTGGGCTCTCATAATATATTGTGAAGTCATAATGAGGCTACATTATGACGTCATAATACATTGTGACATCATACTGCATACTAATTATGATGTCATCATATACTGTGACGTCATAATACATGCTCATGATGCTCCAGTACATGTGACACAAATTGGAGTAATCGAAAATGGTCATAAAACCTGCAAATTGCGCTCTCATAATATATTGTGATGTCATAATGAGAATACATTATGACGTCATAATACATTGTGACGTCATAGTCCGTACTAATTATGATGTCATCATATACTGTGACGTCATAATACATGCTCATGATGCTCCAGTAGATGTGACACAAATTGGGGTAAGAGAAATTGCTCATAATACCTGCATGTTGTGCTCTCATAATATATTGTGATGTCATAATGCGGATACATTATGACTTCATAATACATTGTGACGTCATACTGCATACTAATTATGATGTCATCATATACTGTGACGTCATAATACATGCTCATGATGCTCCAGTAGATGTGACACAAATTGGGTAAGCGAAATTGCTCATAATACCTGCATGTTGCGCTCTCAGAATGTATTGTGATGTCATAATGTCGATATATTATGACGTCATAATACATTGTGTCGTCATACTGCATACTAATTATGATGGCATCATATACTGTGACGTCATAATACATGCTCATTATGCTCCAGTAGATGTGACACAAATTGGGGTAAGCGAAATTGGTCATAAAACCTGCAAATTGCGCTCTCATAATATATTGTGATATAATAAGGCGGATGCATTATGACGTCACAATACATTGTGACATCATAGTGCATACTAATTATGATGTCATCATATACTTTGACGTCATAATACAAGCTCATGGTGCTCCAGTAGATGTGACACAAATTGGAGTAATCGAAAATGGTCATAAAACCTGCAAATTGCGCTCTCATAATATATTGTGATGTCATAATGCGGATACATTATGACGTCATAATACATTGTGACGTCATACTGCATACTAACTATGATGTCATCATATACTGTGACGTCATAATACATGCTCATGATGCTCCAGTAGATGTGACACAAATTGGGGTAAGAGAAATTGGTCATAAATCCTAAAAATTGCTCTCTCATAATATATTGTGATGTTATAATGCGGATACATTATGACGTCATAATACATTGTGATGTCATACTGCATACTAATTATGATGTCATCATATACTCTGACGTCATAATACATGCTCATGATGCTCCAGTAGATGTGACACTAAATGGGGTAAGAGAAATTGCTCATAATACCTGCATGTTGCGCTCTCATAATATATTGTAATGTCATAATGCGGATACATTACGGCGTCATAAGACATTGTGACGCCATAGTGCATACTAATTATGATGTCATCATATACTGTGACGTCATAATACATGCTCATGATGCTCCAGTAGATGTGACACAAATTGGGGTAAGCGAAATTGGTCATAAAACCTGCAAATTGCGCTCTCATAATATATTGTGATTTCATAATGCGGATACATTATGATGACATAATACATTGTGACGTCATACTGCATACTAATTATGATGTCATCATTTACTGTGACGTCATAATGCATGCTCATGATGCTCCAGTAGATGTGACACAAATTGGGGTAAGAGAAATTGCTCATAATACCTGCATGTTGCGCTCTCATAATATATTGTGTTGTCATAAGGCGGATGCATTATGACGTCACAATATATTGTGACATCATAGTGCATACTAATTATGATATCATCATATACTGTGACATCATAATGCATGCTCATGATGCTACAGTAGATGTGACACAAATTGTGGTAAGCGAAATTGGTCATAAAACCTGCAAATTGCGCTCTCATAATATATTGTGATGTCATATTGCGGATACATTATGACGTCATAATACATTGTGACGTCATAGTGCATACTAATTATGATGTCATCATATACTGTGACGTCATAATACATGCTCATGATGCTCCAGTAGATGTGACAAAAATTGGGGTAAGAGAAATTGCTCATAATACCTACATGTTGGGCTCTCATAATATATTGTGAAGTCATAATGAGGATACATTATGACGTCATAATACATTGTGACGTCATACTGCATACTAATTATTATGTCCTCATATACTGTGACGTCATAATACATGCTCATGATGCTCCAGGAGATGTCACACAAATTGGGTTAGAGAAATTGCTCATAATACCTGCATGTTGCGCTCTCATAATATATTGTGATATCATATTGCGGATACATTATGATGTCATAATATATTGTGACGTCATACTGCATACTAATTATGATGTCATCATATACTGTGATGTCATAATACATGCTCATGATGCTCCAGTAGATGTGACACAAATTGGGGTAAGAGAATTTTCTCATAATACCTGCATGTTGCGCTCTCATAATATATTGTGATGTCATAAGGCGGATGCATTATGACGTCACAATACATTGTGACATCATAGTGCATACTAATTATGATGTCATCATATACTGTGACGTCATAATGCATGCTCATGATGCTCCAGTAGATGTGACACAAATTTGGGTAAGCGAAATTGGTCATAAAACCTGCAAATTGCGCTCTCATAATATATTGTGATGTCATAATGCGGATACATTATGACGTCATAATACATTGTGACGTCATAGTGCATACTAATTATGATGTCATCATATACTGTGACGTCATAATACATGCTCATGATGCTCCAGTAGATGTGACACAAATTGGGGTAAGAGAAATTGCTCATAATACCTACATGTTGGGCTCTCATAATATATTGTGAAGACATAATGAGGCTACATTATGACGTCATAATACATTGTGACGTCATACTGCATACTAATTATGATGTCATCATATACTGTGACGTCATAATACATGCTCATGATGCTCCAGTAGATGTGACACAAATTGGGGTAAGAGAAATTGCTCATAATACCTGCATGTTGCGCTCTCATAATATATTGTGATATAATAAGGCGGATGCATTATGACGTCACAATACATTGTGACCTCATATTGCATACTAATTATGATGTCATCATATACTGTGACGTCATAATGCATGCTCATGATGCTCCAGTAGATGTGACACAAATTGGGGTAAGCGAAATTGGTCATAAAACCTGCAAATTGCGCTCTCATAATATATTGTGATGTCATAAGGCGGATACATTATGACGTCATAATACATTGTGACATCATAGTGCATACTAATTATGATGTCATCATATACTGTGACGTCATAATACATGCTCATGATGCTCCAGTAGATGTGACACAAATTGGGGTAAGAGAAATTGCTCATAATACCTACATGTTGGGCTCTCATAATATATTGTGATATCATAATGCGGATACATTATGACGTCATAACACATTGTGACGTCATACTGCATACTAACTATGATGTCATCATATACTGTGACGTCATAATACATGCTCATGATGCTCCAGTAGATGTGACACAAATTGGGGTAAGCGAAATTGGTCATAAAACCTGCAAATTGCGCTCTCATAATATACTGTGATGTCATAATGCGGATACATTATGACGACATAATACATTGTGACGTCATACTGCATACTAATTATGATGTCATCATTTACTGTGACGTCATAATACATGCTCATGATGCTCCAGTAGATGTGACACAAATTGGGGTAAGAGAAATTGCTCATAATACCTGCATGTTGCGCCCTCATAATATATTGTGTTGTCATAAGGCGGATGCATTATGACGTCACAATACATTGTGACATCATAGTGCATACTAATTATGATGTCATCATATACTGTGACGTCATAATGCATGCTCATGATGCTCCAGTAGATGTGACACAAATTGGGGTAAGCGAAATTGGTCATAAAACCTGCAAATTGCGCTCTCATAATATATTGTGATGTCATAATGCGGATACATTACGACGTCATAATACATTGTGACGTCATAGTGCATACTAATTATGGTGTCATCATATACTGTGACGTCATAATACATGCTCATGATGCTCCACTAGATGTGACACAAATTGGGGTAAGAGAAATTGCTCATAATTCCTACATGTTGGGCTCTCATAATATATTGTGAAGTCATAATGAGGATACATTATGACATCATAATACATTTTGACATCATACTGCATACTAATTATGATGTCCTCATATACTGTGACGTCATAATACATGCTCATGATGCTCCAGTAGATGTGACACAAATTGGGGTAAGAGAAATTGGTCATAAAACCTGCAAATTGCGCTCTCATAATATATTGTGATGTCATAATGCGGATACATTATGACATCATAATACATTGTGACGACATAGTGCATACTAATTATGATGTCATCATATACTGTGACGTCATAATACATGCTCATGATGCTCCAGTAGATGTGACACAAATTGGGTTAGAGAAATTGCTCATAATACCTGCACGTTGCGCTCTCATAATATATTGTGATATCATATTGCGGATATATTATGACGTCATAATATATTGTGAGGTCATACTGCATACTAATTATGATGTCATCATATACTGTGACGTCATAATACATGCTCATGATGCTCCAGTAGATGTTACACAAATTGGGGTAAGCGAAATTGGTCATAAAACCTGCAAATTGTGCTCTCATAATATATTGTGATATCATAATGCAGATACATTATGACGTCATAACACATTGTGACGTCATAGTGCATACTAATTATGATGTCATCATATACTGTGACGTCATAATACATGCTCATGATGCTCCAGTAGATGTGACACAAATTGGGGTAAGAGAAATTGCTCATAATACCTACATGTTGGGCTCTCATAATATATTGTGAAGTCATAATGAGGCTACATTATGACGTCATAATACATTGTGACGTCATACTGCATACTAATTATGATGTCATCATATACTGTGACGTCATAATACATGCTCATGATGCTCCAGTATATGTGACACAAATTGGAGTAATCGAAAATGGTCATAAAACCTGCAAATTGCGCTCTCATAATATATTGTGATGTCATAATGTGGATACATTATGACGTCATAATACATTGTGACGTCATAATCCGTACTAATTATGATGTCATCATATACTGTGACGTCATAATACATGCTCATGATGCTCCAGTAGATGTGACACAAATTGGGGTAAGAGAAATTGCTCATAATACCTGCATGTTGTGCTCTCATAATATATTGTGATGTCATAATGCGGATACATTATGACGTCATAATACATTGTGACGTCATACTGCATACTAATTATGATGTCATCATGTACTGTGACGTCATAATACATTCTCATGATGCTCCAGTAGATGTGACAGAAATTGGAGTAATCGAAAATGGTCATAAAACCTGCAAATTGCGCTCTCATAATATATTGTGATGTCATAATGCGGATACATTATGACGTCATAATACATTTTGACGTCATAGTCCATACTTATTATGATGTCATCATATACTGTGATGTCATTATACATTCTCATGATGCTCCAGTAGATGTGACACAAATTGGGGTAAGAGAAATTGCTCATAATACCTGCAAATTGCGCTCTCATAATGTATTGAGATGTCATAATGTGTATACATTATGACGTCATAATACATTGTGACGTCATATTGCATACTCATTATGATGTCATCATATACTGTGACGTCATTATACATGCTCATGATGCAGCAGTAGATGTGACACAAATTGGGGTAAGCGAAATTGGTCATAAAACCTGCAAATTGCGCTCTCATAATATATTGTGATGTCATAATGCGGATACATTATGATGTCATAATACATTGTGACGACATAGTGCATACTAATTATGATGTCATCAGATACTGTGACGTCATAATACATGCTCATGATGCTCCAGTAGATGTGACACAAATTGGGGTAAGCGAAATTGGTCATAATACCTGCATGTTGCGCTCTCATAATATATTGTGATGTCATAATGCGGATACATTATGACGTCATAATACATTGTGACGTCATAGTGCATACTAATTATGATGTCATCATATACTGTGACGTCATAATACATGCTCATGATGCTCCAGTAGATGTGACACAAATTGGGGTAAGCGAAATTGGTCATAAAACCTGCAAATTGCGCTCTCATAATATACTGTGATGTCATAATGCGGATACATTATGACGACATAATACATTGTGACGTCATACTGCATACTAATTATGATGTCATCATTTACTGTGACGTCATAATACATGCTCATGATGCTCCAGTAGATGTGACACAAATTGGGGTAAGAGAAATTGCTCATAATACCTGCATGTTGCGCCCTCATAATATATTGTGTTGTCATAAGGCGGATGCATTATGACGTCACAATACATTGTGACATCATAGTGCATACTAATTATGATGTCATCATATACTGTGACGTCATAATGCATGCTCATGATGCTCCAGTAGATGTGACACAAATTGGGGTAAGCGAAATTGGTCATAAAACCTGCAAATTGCGCTCTCATAATATATTGTGATGTCATAATGCGGATACATTACGACGTCATAATACATTGTGACGTCATAGTGCATACTAATTATGGTGTCATCATATACTGTGACGTCATAATACATGCTCATGATGCTCCACTAGATGTGACACAAATTGGGGTAAGAGAAATTGCTCATAATTCCTACATGTTGGGCTCTCATAATATATTGTGAAGTCATAATGAGGATACATTATGACATCATAATACATTTTGACATCATACTGCATACTAATTATGATGTCCTCATATACTGTGACGTCATAATACATGCTCATGATGCTCCAGTAGATGTGACACAAATTGGGGTAAGAGAAATTGGTCATAAAACCTGCAAATTGCGCTCTCATAATATATTGTGATGTCATAATGCGGATACATTATGACATCATAATACATTGTGACGACATAGTGCATACTAATTATGATGTCATCATATACTGTGACGTCATAATACATGCTCATGATGCTCCAGTAGATGTGACACAAATTGGGTTAGAGAAATTGCTCATAATACCTGCACGTTGCGCTCTCATAATATATTGTGATATCATATTGCGGATATATTATGACGTCATAATATATTGTGAGGTCATACTGCATACTAATTATGATGTCATCATATACTGTGACGTCATAATACATGCTCATGATGCTCCAGTAGATGTTACACAAATTGGGGTAAGCGAAATTGGTCATAAAACCTGCAAATTGTGCTCTCATAATATATTGTGATATCATAATGCGGATACATTATGACGTCATAACACATTGTGACGTCATAGTGCATACTAATTATGATGTCATCATATACTGTGACGTCATAATACATGCTCATGATGCTCCAGTAGATGTGACACAAATTGGGGTAAGAGAAATTGCTCATAATACCTACATGTTGGGCTCTCATAATATATTGTGAAGTCATAATGAGGCTACATTATGACGTCATAATACATTGTGACGTCATACTGCATACTAATTATGATGTCATCATATACTGTGACGTCATAATACATGCTCATGATGCTCCAGTATATGTGACACAAATTGGAGTAATCGAAAATGGTCATAAAACCTGCAAATTGCGCTCTCATAATATATTGTGATGTCATAATGTGGATACATTATGACGTCATAATACATTGTGACGTCATAATCCGTACTAATTATGATGTCATCATATACTGTGACGTCATAATACATGCTCATGATGCTCCAGTAGATGTGACACAAATTGGGGTAAGAGAAATTGCTCATAATACCTGCATGTTGTGCTCTCATAATATATTGTGATGTCATAATGCGGATACATTATGACGTCATAATACATTGTGACGTCATACTGCATACTAATTATGATGTCATCATGTACTGTGACGTCATAATACATTCTCATGATGCTCCAGTACATGTGACAGAAATTGGAGTAATCGAAAATGGTCATAAAACCTGCAAATTGCGCTCTCATAATATATTGTGATGTCATAATGCGGATACATTATGACGTCATAATACATTTTGACGTCATAGTCCATACTTATTATGATGTCATCATATACTGTGATGTCATTATACATTCTCATGATGCTCCAGTAGATGTGACACAAATTGGGGTAAGAGAAATTGCTCATAATACCTGCAAATTGCGCTCTCATAATGTATTGAGATGTCATAATGTGTATACATTATGATGTCATAATACATTGTGACGTCATATTGCATACTCATTATGATGTCATCATATACTGTGACGTCATTATACATGCTCATGATGCAGCAGTAGATGTGACACAAAATGGGGTAAGCGAAATTGGTCATAAAATCTGCAAATTGCGCTCTCATAATATATTGTGATGTCATAATGTGGATACATTATGACGACATAATACATTGTGACGTCATATTGCATACTAATTATGATGTCATCATATACTGTGACGTCATAATACATGCTCATGATGCTCTAGTAGATGTGACACAAATTGGGGTAAGAGAATTTGCTCATAATACCTGCATGTTGCGCTCTCATCATATATTGTGATGTCATAATGCGGATACATTATGACGTCATAATACATTGTGACGTCATAGTGCATACTAATTATGACATCATCATATACTGTGACGTCATAATACATGGTCATGATTCTCCAGTAGATGTGAAACAAATTGGGGTAAGGGAAACTGCTCATAATACCTGCAAATTGCGCTCTCATACTATATTGTGATGTCATAATGCGGATATATTATGACGTCATAATACATTGTGACGTCATAGTGCATACTAATTATGATGCCATCATATACTGTGACGTCATATTACAAGCTCATGATGCTCCAGTAGATGTGAAACAAATTGGGGTAAGCGAAATTGGTCATAATACCTGCAGGTTGCGCTCTCATAATATATTGTGATGTCATAATGCGGATACATTATGACGTCATAATACATTGTGAGGTCATACTGCATACTAATTATGATGTCATCATATAGTGTGACGTCATAATACATGCTCATGATGCTCTAGTAGATGTGACACAAAATGGGGTAAGCTAAATTGGTCATAAAACCTGCAAATTGCGCTCTCATAATATATTGTGATGTCATAATGTGGATACATTATGACGACATAATACATTGCGACGTCATAGTGCATACAAATTATGATGTCATCATGTACTGTGACATCATAATACATGCTCATGATACTCCAGTAGATGTGACACAAATTGGGGTAAGAGAAATGGGTCACAATACCTGCAAATTGCGCTCTGATCATATATTGTGATGTCATAATGCGGATATATTATGACGTCATAATACATTCTGACGTCATACTGCATACTAATTATGAAGTCATCATATACTGTGACGTCATAATACATGCTCATGATGCTCCAGTAGATGTGACACAAATTGGGGTAGGAGAAATTGGTCATAAAACCTGCATGTTGCGCTCTCATAATATATTGTGATATCACAATGCGGATACATTATGACGTCATAATACATTGTGATGTCATACTGCATACTAATTGTGATGTCATCATATACTGTGACGTCATAATACATGCTCATGATGCTCCAGTAGATGTGACACAAATAGGGGTAAGCGAAATTGTTCATAAAACCTGCAAATTGCGCTCTCATAATATATTGTGATGTCATAATGCGGATACATTATGACGTCATAATAAGTTGTGACGTCATAGTGCATACTAATTATGATGTCATCATATACTGTGATGTCATAATACATGCTCATGATGCTCCAGTAGATGTGACACAAATTGGGGTAAGAGAAATTGCTCATAATACCTGCATGTTGCGCTCTCATAATATATTATGATGTCATAATGCGGATACATTATGACGTCATAATACATTGTGACGTCATACTGCATACTAATTATGATTTCATCATATACTGTGACGTCATAATACATGCTCATGATGCTCCAGTAGACGTGACACAAATTGGAGTAAGAGAAATTGCTCATAATACCTGCAAGTTGCGCTCTCATAATATATTGTGATGTCATAATGCGGATACATTATGACGTCATAATACATTGTGACGTCATAGTGCATACTAATTATGATGTCATCATATACTGTGACGTCATAATACATGCTCATGATGCTCCAGTAGACGTGAAACAAATTGTGGTAAGAGAAATTGCTCATAATACCTGCATGTTGCGTTCTCATAATATATTGTGATGTCATAATGCGGATACATTATGACGTCATAATATATTGTGACGTCATACTGCATACTAATTATGATGGCATCATATACTGTGACGTCATAATACATGCTAATGATTCTCCAGTACATGTGACAAAAATTGGGGTAATCGAAAATGGTCATAAAACCTGTAAATTGCGCTCTCATAATATATTGTGATGTCATAATGTGGATACATTATGACGACATAATACATTGTGACGTCATATTGCATACTAATTATGATGTCATCATATACTGTGACGTCATAATACATGCTCATGATGCTCTAGTAGATGTGACACAAATTGGGGTAAGAGAATTTGCTCATAATACCTGCATGTTGCGCTCTCATAATATATTGTGATGTCATAATGCGGATACATTATGACATCATAATACATTGTGACGTCATAGTGCATACTAATTATGACATCATCATATACTGTGACGTCATAATACATGGTCATGATTCTCCAGTAGATGTGAAACAAATTGGGGTAAGGGAAACTGCTCATAATACCTGCAAATTGCGCTCTCATACTATATTGTGATGTCATAATGTGGATATATTATGACGTCATAATACATTGTGACGTCATAGTGCATACTAATTATGATGTCATCATATACTGTGACGTCATATTACATGCTCATGATGCTCCAGTAGATGTGACACAAATTGGGGCAAGCGAAATTGGTCATAATACCTGCAGGTTGCGCTCTCATAATATATTGTGATGTCATAATGCGGATACATTATGACGTCATAATACATTGTGAGGTCATACTGCATACTAATTATGATGTCATCATATACTGTGACGTCAAAATACATGCTCATGATGCTCCAGTA
This sequence comes from Aotus nancymaae, assembly GCF_030222135.1. Classification (NCBI taxonomy): domain Eukaryota; kingdom Metazoa; phylum Chordata; class Mammalia; order Primates; family Aotidae; genus Aotus; species Aotus nancymaae. Next base: position 10,482,330 of record NW_026988519.1, on the reverse strand, counting down.
GATGTGACACAAAATGGGGTAAGCTAAATTGGTCATAAAACCTGCAAATTGCGCTCTCATAATATATTGTGATGTCATAATGCGGATACATTATGACGACATAATACATTGCGACGTCATAGTGCATACAAATTATGATGTCATCATATACTGTGACGTCATAATACATGCTCATGATGCGCCAGTAGATGTGACACAAATTGGGGTAACAGAATTTGCTCATAATACCTGCATGTTGCGCTCTCATAATATATTGTGATGTCATAATGTGGATACATTATGACGTCATAATACATTGTGACGTCATAGTGCATACTAATTATGACGTCATCATATACTGTGACGTCATAATACATGCTCATGATTCTCCAGTAGATGTGAAAAAAATTGGGGTAAGAGAAACTGCTCATAATACCTGCAAATTACGCTCTCATAATATATTGTGATGTCATAAGGCGGATACATTATGACGTCATAATACATTGTGACATCATACTGCATACTATTTATGATGTCATCATATACTGTGACGTCATAGTACATGCTCATGATGCTCCAGTAGATGTGACACAAATTGGGGTAAGAGAAATTGCTCATAATACCTGCATGTTGCGCTCTCATAATATATTGTGATGTCATAATGCGGATACATTATGATGTCATAATACATTGTGATGTCATACTGCATACTAATTATGATGTCATCATATACTGTGACATTATAATACATGCTCATGATGCACCAGTAGATGTGACACAAATTGGGGTAAGCGAAATTTTTCATAAAACCTGCAAATTGCGCTCTCATAATAAATTGTGATGTCATAATGCGGATACATTATGACGTCATAATACATTGTGACGTCATAGTCCATACTAATTATGATGTCATCATATACTGTGACGTCATAATACATGCTCATGATGCTCCAGTAGACGTGAAACAAATTGTGGTAAGAGAAACTGCTCATAATACCTGCATGTTGCGTTCTCATAATATATTGTGATGTCATAATGCGGATACATTATGACGTCATAATACATTGTGACGTCATACTGCATACTAATTATGATGTCATCATATACTGTGACGTCATAATACATGCTCATGATGCTCCAGTAGATGTGACACAAAATGGGGTAAGCGAAATTGGTCATAAAACCTGCAAATTGCGCTCTCATAATATATTGTGATGTCATAATGCGGATACATTATGACGACATAAAACATTGTGACATCATAGTGCATACTAATTATGATGTCATCATATACTGTGACGTCATAATACATGCTCATGATGCTCCAGTAGATGTGACACGAATTGGGGTAAGAGAAATTGCCCAAAATACCTGCATGTTGCGCTCTCATAATATATTGTGATGTCATAATGCGGATACATTATGACGTCATAATACATTGTGATGTCATCTTGCATACTAGTTATGATGTCATCATATGCTGTGACGTCATAATACATGATCATGATGCTCCTGTAGATGTGACACAAATTGGGGTAAGCGAAATTGGTCATAAAACCTGCAAATAGCACTCTCATAATATATTGTGATGTCATAATGCGGATACATTATGACGTCATAATACATTGTGACGTCATAGTGCGTACTAATTATGATGTCATCATATACTGTGACGTCATAATACATGCTCATGATGCTCCAGTAGACGTGAAACAAATTGTGGTAAGAGAAATTGCTCATAATACCTGCATGTTGCGTTCTCATAATATATTGTGATGTCATAATGCGGATACATTATGACGTCATAATACATTGTGACGTCATACTGCATACTAATTATGATGTCATCATATACTGTGACGTCATAATACATGCTCATGATGCTCCAGTAGATGTGACACAAAATGGGGTAAGCGAAATTGGTCATAAAACCTGCAAATTGCGCTCTCATAATATATTGTGATGTCATAATGCGGATACATTATGACGACATAATACATTGTGACGTCATAGTGCATACTAATTATGACATCATCATATACTGTGACGTCATAATACATGGTCATGATTCTCCAGTAGATGTGAAACAAATTGGGGTAAGGGAAACTGCTCATAATACCTGCAAATTGCGCTCTCATACTATATTGTGATGTCATAATGCGGATATATTATGACGTCATAATACATTGTGACGTCATAGTGCATACTAATTATGATGTCATCATATACTGTGACGTCATATTACATGCTCATGATGCTCCAGTAGATGTGACACAAATTGGGGTAAGCGAAATTGGTCATAATACCTGCAGGTTGCGCTCTCATAATATATTGTGATGTCATAATGCGGATACATTATGACGTCATAATACATTGTGAGGTCATACTGCATACTAATTATGATGTCATCATATACTGTGACGTCATAATACATGCTCATGATGCTCCAGTAGATGTGACACAGAATGGGGTAAGCTAAATTGGTCATAAAACCTGCAAATTGCGCTCTCATAATATATTCTGATGTCATAATGCGGATACATTATGACGACATAATACATTGCGACGTCATAGTGCATACAAATTATGATGTCATCATATACTGTGACGTCATAATACATGCCCATGATGCGCCAGTAGATGTGACACAAATTGGGGTAACAGAATTTGCTCATAATACCTGCATGTTGCGTTCTCATAATATATTGTGATGTCATAATGTGGATACATTATGACGTCATAATACATTGTGACGTCATAGTGCATACTAATTATGACGTCATCATATACTGTGACGTCATAATACATGCTCATGATTCTCCAGTAGATGTGAAAAAAATTGGGGTAAGAGAAACTGCTCATAATACCTGCAAATTACGCTCTCATAATATATTGTGATGTCATAAGGCGGATACATTATGACGTCATAATACATTGTGACATCATACTGCATACTATTTATGATGTCATCATATACTGTGACGTCATAGTACATGCTCATGATGCTCCAGTAGATGTGACACAAATTGGGGTAAGAGAAATTGCTCATAATACCTGCATGTTGCGCTCTCATAATATATTGTGATGTCATAAGGCGGATACATTATGACGTCATAATACATTGTGACGTCATACTGCATACTAGTTATGATGTCATCATATACTGTGACGTCATAATACATGCTCATGATGCTCAAGTAGATGTGACACAAATTGGGGTAAGCGAAATTGGTCATAAAACCTGCAAGTTGCGCTCTCATAATATACTGTGATGTCATAATGCGGATACATTATGACGTCATAATACATTGTGACGTCATAGTTCATACTAATTATGATGTCATCATATACTGTGACATCATAATACATGCTCATGATACTCCAGTAGATGTGACACAAATTGGGGTAAGAGAAATGGGTCACAAACCTGCAAATTGCGCTCTGATCATATATTGTGATGTCATAATACGGATATATTATGACGTCATAATACATTGTGACGTCATACTGCATACTAATTATGAAGTCATCATATACTGTGACGTCATAATACATGCTCATGATGCTCCAGTAGATGTGACACAAATTGGGGTAGGAGAAATTGGTCATAAAACCTGCATGTTGCGCTCTCATAATATATTGTGATATCACAATGCGGATACATTATGACGTCATAATACATTGTGATGTCATACTGCATACTAATTATGATGTCATCATATACTGTGACATTATAATACATGCTCATGATGCACCAGTAGATGTGACACAAATTTAGATAAGAGAAATTGCTCATAATACCTGCATGTTGCGCTCTCATAATATATTGTGATGTCATAATGCGGATACATTATGACGTCATAATACATTGTGACGTCATAGTACATACTAATTATGATGTCATCATATACTGTGACGTCATAATACATGCTCCTGATGCTCCAGTAGATGTGACACAAATTGGGGTAAGAGAAATTGCTCATAATACCTGCATGTTGCGCTCTCATAATATATTGTGATGTCATAATGCGGACACATTATGACGTCATAATACATTGTGACGTCATAGTGCATTCTAATTATGATGTCATCACATGCTGTGACGTCATAATACATGCTCATGATGCTCCAGTAGATGTGACACAAATTGGGGTAAGCGAAATTTTTCATAAAACCTGCAAATTGCGCTCTCATAATAAATTGTGATGTCATATTGCGGATACATTATGACGTCATAATACATTGTGACGTCATAGTCCATACTAATTATGATGTCATCATATACTGTGACATCATAATACATGCTCATGATGCTCCAGTAGATGTGACACAAATTGGGGAAAGAGAAATTTCTCATAATACCTGCATGTTGCGCTCTCATAATATATTGTGATGTCATAAGGCGGATACATTATGACGTCATAATACATTGTGACGTCATACTGCATATTAATTATGATGTCATCATATACTGTGACGTCATAATACATGCTCATGATGCTCCAGTAGATGTGACACAAATAGGGGTAAGCGAAATTGTTCATAAAACCTGCAAATTGCGCTCTCATAATATATTGTGATGTCATAATGCGGATACATTATGACGTCATAATAAGTTGTGACGTCATAGTGCATACTAATTATGATGTCATCATATACTGTGATGTCATAATACATGCTCATGATGCTCCAGTAGATGTGACAAATATTGGGGTAAGAGAAATTGCTCATAATACCTGCATGTTGCGCTCTCATAATATATTATGATGTCATAATGCGGATACATTATGACGTCATAATACATTGTGACGTCATACTGCATACTAATTATGATGTCATCATATACTGTGACGTCATAATACATGCTCATGATGCTCCAGTAGACGTGACACAAATTGGAGTAAGAGAAATTGCTCATAATACCTGCAAGTTGCGCTCTCATAATATATTGTGATGTAATAATGCGGATACATTATGACGTCATAATACATTGTGACGTCATAGTGCATACTAATTATGATGTCATCATATACTGTGACGTCATAATACATGCTCATGATGCTCCAGTAGACGTGAAACAAATTGTGGTAAGAGAAATTGCTCATAATACCTGCATGTTGCGTTCTCATAATATATTGTGATGTCATAATGCGGATACATTATGACGTCATAATACCTTGTGACGTCATACTGCATACTAATTATGATGTCATCATATACTGTGACGTCATAATACATGCTCATGATGCTCCAGTAGATGTGACACAAATTGGAGTAATCGAAAATGGTCATAAAAACTGCAAATTGCGCTCTCATAATATATTGTGATGTCATAATGCGGATACATTATGACGTCATAATACATTGTGACGTCATAGTGCATACTAATTATGACGTCATCATATACTGTGACATCATAATACATGCTCATGATTCTCCAGTAGATGTGAAAAAAATTGGGGTAAGAGAAACTGCTCATAATACCTGCAAATTACGCTCTCATAATATATTGTGATGTCATAAGGCGGATACATTATGACGTCATAATACATTGTGACATCATACTGCATACTATTTATGATGTCATCATATACTGTGACGTCATAGTACATGCTCATGATGCTCCAGTAGATGTGACACAAATTGGGGTAAGAGAAATTGCTCATAATACCTGCATGTTGCGCTCTCATAATATATTGTGATGTCATAATGCGGATACATTATGATGTCATAATACATTGTGATGTCATACTGCATACTAATTATGATGTCATCATATACTGTGACATTATAATACATGCTCATGATGCACCAGTAGATGTGACACAAATTGGGGTAAGCGAAATTTTTCATAAAACCTGCAAATTGCGCTCTCATAATAAATTGTGATGTCATAATGCGGATACATTATGACGTCATAATACATTGTGACGTCATAGTCCATAGTAATTATGATGTCATCATATACTGTGACGTCATAATACATGCTCATGATGCTCCAGTAGATGTGACACAAATTGGGGACAGAGAAATTTCTCATAATACCTGCATGTTGCGCTCTCATAATATATTGTGATGTCATAAGGCGGATACATTATGACGTCATAATACATTGTGACGTCATACTGCATATTAATTATGATGTCATCATATACTGTGACGTCATAATACATGCTCATGATGCTCCAGTAGATGTGACACAAATTGGGGTAAGCGAAATTGGTCATAAAACCTGCAAATTGCGCTCTCATAATATATTGTGATGTCATAATGCGGATACATTATGACGTCATAATAAGTTGTGACGTCATAGTGCATACTAATTATGATGTCATCATATACTGTGATGTCATAATACATGCTCATGATGCTCCAGTAGATGTGACACAAATTGGGGTAAGAGAAATTGCTCATAATACCTGCAAGTTGCGCTCTCATAATATATTGTGATGTAATAATGCGGATACATTATGACGTCATAATACATTGTGACGTCATAGTGCATACTAATTATGATGTCATCATATACTGTGACGTCATAATACATGCTCATGATGCTCCAGTAGACGTGAAACAAATTGTGGTAAGAGAAACTGCTCATAATACCTGCATGTTGCGTTCTCATAATATATTGTGATGTCATAATGCGGATACATTATGACGTCATAATACATTGTGACGTCATACTGCATACTAATTATGATGTCATCATATACTGTGACGTCATAATACATGCTCATGATGCTCCAGTAGATGTGACACAAAATAGGGTAAGCGAAATTGGTCATAAAACCTGCAAATTGCGCTCTCATAATATATTGTGATGTCATAATGCGGATACATTATGACGACATAAAACATTGTGACATCATAGTGCATACTAATTATGATGTCATCATATACTGTGACGTCATAATACATGCTCATGATGCTCCAGTAGATGTGACACGAATTGGGGTAAGAGAAATTGCCCAAAATACCTGCATGTTGCGCTCTCATAATATATTGTGATGTCATAATGCGGATACATTATGACGTCATAATACATTGTGATGTCATCTTGCATACTAGTTATGATGTCATCATATGCTGTGACGTCATAATACATGATCATGATGCTCCTGTAGATGTGACACAAATTGGGGTAAGCGAAATTGGTCATAAAACCTGCAAATAGCACTCTCATAATATATTGTGATGTCATAATGCGGATGCATTATGACGTCATAATACATTGTGACGTCATAGTGCGTACTAATTATGATGTCATCATATACTGTGACGTCATAATACATGCTCATGATGCTCCAGTAGACGTGAAACAAATTGTGGTAAGAGAAATTGCTCATAATACCTGCATGTTGCGTTCTCATAATATATTGTGATGTCATAATGCGGATGCATTATGACGTCATAATACATTGTGACGTCATACTGCATACTAATTATGATGTCATCATATACTGTGACGTCATAATACATGCTCATGATGCTCCAGTAGATGTGACACAAAATGGGGTAAGCGAAATTGGTCATAAAACCTGCAAATTGCGCTCTCATAATATATTGTGATGTCATAATGCGGATACATTATGGCGACATAATACATTGTGACGTCATAGTGCATACTAATTATGACATCATCATATACTGTGACGTCATAATACATGGTCATGATTCTCCAGTAGATGTGAAACAAATTGGGGTAAGGGAAACTGCTCATAATACCTGCAAATTGCGCTCTCATACTACATTGTGATGTCATAATGCGGATATATTATGACGTCATAATACATTGTGACGTCATAGTGCATACTAATTATGATGTCATCATATACTGTGACGTCATATTACATGCTCATGATGCTCCAGTAGATGTGACAGAAATTGGGGTAAGCGAAATTGGTCATAATACCTGCAGGTTGCGCTCTCATAATATATTGTGATGTCATAATGCGGATACATTATGACATCATAATACATTGTGAGGTCATACTGCATACTAATTATGATGTCATCATATACTGTGACGTCATAATACATGCTCATGATGCTCCAGTAGATGTGAACCAAAATGGGGTAAGCTAAATTGGTCATAAAACCTGCAAATTGCGCTCTCATAATATATTGTGATGTCATAATGCGGAAACATTATGACGACATAATACATTGCGACGTCATAGTGCATACAAATTATGATGTCATCATATACTGTGACGTCATAATACATGCCCATGATGCGCCAGTAGATGTGACACAAATTGGGGTAACAGAATTTGCTCATAATACCTGCATGTTGCGTTCTCATAATATATTGTGATGTCATAATGTGGATACATTATGACGTCATAATACATTGTGACGTCATAGTGCATACTAATTATGACGTCATCATATACTGTGACGTCATAATACATGCTCATGATTCTCCAGTAGATGTGAAAAAAATTGGGGTAAGAGAAACTGCTCATAATACCTGCAAATTACGCTCTCATAATATATTGTGATGTCATAAGGCGGATACATTATGACGTCATAATACATTGTGACATCATACTGCATACTATTTATGATGTCATCATATACTGTGACGTCATAGTACATGCTCATGATGCTCCAGTAGATGTGACACAAATTGGGGTAAGAGAAATTGCTCATAATACCTGCATGTTGCGCTCTCATAATATATTGTGATGTCATAAGGCGGATACATTATGACGTCATAATACATTGTGACGTCATACTGCATACTAGTTATGATGTCATCATATACTGTGACGTCATAATACATGCTCATGATGCTCAAGTAGATGTGACACAAATTGGGGTAAGCGAAATTGGTCATAAAACCTGCAAGTTGCGCTCTCATAATATACTGTGATGTCATAATGCGGATACATTATGACGTCATAATACATTGTGACGTCATAGTTCATACTAATTATGATGTCATCATATGCTGTGACATCATAATACATGCTCATGATACTCCAGTAGATGTGACACAAATTGGGGTAAGAGAAATGGGTCACAAACCTGCAAATTGCGCTCTGATCATATATTGTGATGTCATAATACGGATATATTATGACGTCATAATACATTGTGACGTCATACTGCATACTAATTATGAAGTCATCATATACTGTGACGTCATAATACATGCTCATGATGCTCCAGTAGATGTGACAGAAATTGGGGTAGGAGAAATTGGTCATAAAACCTGCATGTTGCGCTCTCATAATATATTGTGATATCACAATGCGGATACATTATGACGTCATAATACATTGTGATGTCATACTGCATACTAATTATGATGTCATCATATACTGTGACATTATAATACATGCTCATGATGCACCAGTAGATGTGACACAAATTTAGATAAGAGAAATTGCTCATAATACCTGCATGTTGCGCTCTCATAATATATTGTGATGTCATAATGCGGATACATTATGACGTCATAATACATTGTGACGTCATAGTACATACTAATTATGATGTCATCATATACTGTGACGTCATAATACATGCTCCTGATGCTCCAGTAGATGTGACACAAATTGGGGTAAGAGAAATTGCTCATAATACCTGCATGTTGCGCTCTCATAATATATTGTGATGTCATAATGCGGACACATTATGACGTCATAATACATTGTGACGTCATAGTGCATTCTAATTATGATGTCATCACATGCTGTGACGTCATAATACATGCTCATGATGCTCCAGTAGATGTGACACAAATTGGGGTAAGCGAAATTTTTCATAAAACCTGCAAATTGCGCTCTCATAATAAATTGTGATGTCATATTGCGGATACATTATGACGTCATAATACATTGTGACGTCATAGTCCATACTAATTATGATGTCATCATATACTGTGACATCATAATACATGCTCATGATGCTCCAGTAGATGTGACACAAATTGGGGAAAGAGAAATTTCTCATAATACCTGCATGTTGCGCTCTCATAATATATTGTGATGTCATAAGGCGGATACATTATGACGTCATAATACATTGTGACGTCATACTGCATATTAATTATGATGTCATCATATACTGTGACGTCATAATACATGCTCATGATGCGCCAGTAGATGTGACACAAATTGGGGTAACAGAATTTGCTCATAATACCTGCATGTTGCGCTCTCATAATATATTGTGATGTCATAATGCGGATACATTACGACGTCATAATGCATTGTGACGTCATAGTGCATACTAGTTATGATGTCATCATATGCTGTGACGTCATAATACATGCTCATGATGCTCCAGTAGATGTGACACAAATTGGGGTAAGCGAAATTGGTCATAAAACCTGCAAATTGCGCTCTCATAAAATATTGTGATGTCATAATGCGGATACATTATGACGTCATAATACATTGTGACATCATACTGCATACTAATTATGATGTCATCATATACTGTGACGTCATAATACATGCTCATGATGCTCCAGTAGATGTGACACAAATTGGGGTATGAGAAATTGGTCATAAAACCTGCATGTTGCGCTCTCATAATATATTGTGATATCACAATGCGGATACATTATGATGTCATAATACATTGTGATGTCATACTGCATACTAATTATGATGTCATCATATACTGTCACATCATAATACATGCTCATGATGCTCCAGTAGATGTGACACAAATTTAGATAAGAGAAATTGCTCATAATACCTGCATGTTGCGCTCTCATAAAATATTGTGATGTCATAATGCGGATACATTATGACGTCATAATACATTGTGACGTCATAGTGCATACTAATTATGATGTCATCATATACTGTGACGTCATAATACATGCTCATGATGCTCCAGTAGATGTGACACAAATTGGGGTAAGAGAAATTGCTCATAATACCTGCATGTTGCGCTCTCATAATATATTGTGAGGCCATAATGCGGATACATTATGACGTCATAATACATTGTGACGTCATAGTGCATACTAATTATGAAGTCATCATATGCTGTGACGTCATAATACATGCTCATGATGCTCCAGTAGATGTGACACAAATTGGGGTAAGCGAAATTTTTCATAAAACCTGCAAATTGCGCTCTCATAATATATTGTGATGTCATAATGCGGATACATTATGACGTCATAATACATTGTGACGTCATAGTCCATACTAATTATGATGTCATCATATACTGTGACGTCATAATACATGCTCATGATGCTCCAGTAGATGTGACACAAATTGGGGTAAGCGAAATTGGTCATAATACCTGCATGTTGCGCTCTCATAATACATTATGATGTCATAATGCGGATACATTATGACGTCATAATACATTGTGACATCATACTGCATACTATTTATGATGTCATCATATACTGTGACGTCATAATACATGCTCATGATGCTCCAGCAGATGTGACACAAATTGGGGTAGGAGAAATTGGTCATAAAACCTGCATGTTGCGCTCTCATAATATATTGTGATATCACATTGCGGATACATTATGACGTCATAATACATTGTGATGTCATACTGCATACTAATTATGATGTCATCATATACTGTGACATCATAATACATGCTCATGATGCTCCAGTAGATGTGACACAAATTTAGATAAGAGAAATTGCTCATAATACCTGCATGTTGCGCTCTCATAATATATTGTGATGTCATAATGCGGATACATTATGACGTCATAATACATTGTGACGTCATAGTGCATACTAATTATGATGTCATCATATACTGTGACGTCATAATACATGCTCCTGATGCTCCAGTAGATGTGACACAAATTGGGGTAAGAGAAATTGCTCATAATACCTGCAAGTTGCGCTCTCATAATATATTGTGATGTCATAATGCGGATACATTATGACGTCATAATACATTGTGACGTCATAGTGCATTCTAATTATGATGTCATCATATGCTGCAACGTCATAATACATGCTCATGATGCTCCAGTAGATGTGACACAAATTGGGGTAAGCGAAATTTTTCATAAAACCTGCAAATTGCGCTCTCATAATATATTGTGATGTCATAATGCGGATACATTATGACGTCATAATACATTGTGACGTCATACTGCATATTAATTATGATGTCATCATATACTGTGACGTCATAATACATGCTCATGATGCTCCAGTAGATGTGACACAAATTGGGGTAAGCGAAATTGTTCATAAAACCTGCAAATTGCGCTCTCATAATATATTGTGATGTCATAATGCGGATACATTATGACGTCATAATTCTTTGTGACGTCATAGTGCATACTAATTATGATGTCATCATATACTGTGACGTCATAATACATGCTCATGATGCTCCAGTAGATGTGACACAAATTGGGGTAAGCGAAATTCTTCATAATACCTGCATGTTGCGCTCTCATAATATATTATGATGTCATAATGCGGATACATTATGACGTCATAATACATTGTGACGTCATACTGCATACTAATTATGATGTCATCATATACTGTGACGTCATAATACATGCTCATGGTGCTCCAGTAGACGTGACACAAATTGGAGTAAGAGAAATTGCTCATAATACCTGCAAGGTGCGCTCTCATAATATATTGTGATGTCATAATGCGGATACATTATGACGTCATAATACATTGTGACGTCATAGTGCATACTAATTATGATGTCATCATATACTGTGACGTCATAATACATGCTCATGATGCTCCAGTAGACGTGACACAAATTGTGGTAAGGGAAATTGCTCATAATACCTGCATGTTGCGTTCTCATAATATATTGTGATGTCATAATGCGGATACATTATGACGTCATAATACATTGTGACGTCATACTGCATACTAATTATGATGTCATCATATACTGTGACGTCATAATACATGCTCATGATGCTCCAGTAGATGTGACACAAATTGGAGAAATCGAAAATGGTCATAAAAACTGCAAATTGCGCTCTCATAATATATTGTGATGTCATAATGCGGATACATTATGACGTCATAATACATTGTGACATCATAGTGCATACTAATTATGATGTCGTCACATACTGTGACGTCATAATACATGCTCATGATGCTCCAGTAAATGTGACACAAATTGGGGTAAGAGAAATTGCTCATAATACCTGCAAATTGCGCTCTCATAATATATTGTGATGTCATAATGCGGATACATTATGACGTCATAATACATTGTGACGTCATATTGCATACTCATTATGATGTCATCATATACTGTGAGGTCATAATACATGCTCATGATGCTCCAGTAGATGTGACACAAATTGGGGTAAGCGAAAATGGTCATAAGACATGCAAATTGCGCACTCATAATATATTGTGATGTCATAATGCGGATACATTATGACGACATAATACATTGTGACGTCATAGTGCATACTAATTATGATGTCATCATATAGTGTGACGTCATAATACATGCTCATGATGCTCCAGTAGGTGTGACACAAATTGGGGTAAGAGAATTTGCTCATAATACCTGCATGTTGCGCTCTCATAATATATTGTGATGTCATAATGCGGATACATTATGACGTCATAATACATTGTGACGTCATAGTGCATACTAATTATGACATCATCATATACTGTGACGTCATAATACATGGTCATGATTCTCCAGTAGATGTGAAACAAATTGGGGTAAGGGAAACTGCTCATAATACCTGCAAATTGCGCTCTCATACTATATTGTGATGTCATAATGCGGATATATTATGACGTCATAATACATTGTGACGTCATAGTGCATACTAATTATGATGTCATCATATACTGTGACGTCATAATACATGCTCATGATGCTCCAGTAGATGTGACACAAATTGGGGTAAGCGAAATTGGTCATAATACCTGCATGGTGCGCTCTCATAATATATTGTGATGTCATAATGCGGATACATTATGACGTCATAATACATTGTGACGTCATAGTGCATACTAATTATGATGTCATCATATACTGTGACATCATAATACATGCTCATGATACTCCAGTAGATGTGACACAAATTGGGGTAAGAGAAATGGGTCACAATACCTGCAAATTGCGCTCTGATCATATATTGTGATGTCATAATGCGGATATATTATGACGTCATAATACATTGTGACGTGATAGTGCATACTAATTATGATGTCATCATATACTGTGACGTCATAATACATGCTCATGATGCTCCAGTAGATGTGACACAAATTGGGGTAGGAGAAATTGGTCATAAAACGTGCATGTTGCGCTCTCATAATATATTGTGATATCACAATGCGGATACATTATGACGTCATAATACATTGTGATGTCATACTGCATACTAATTATGATGTCATCATATACTGTGACATCATAATACATGCTGATGATGCTCCAGTAGATGTGACACAAATTTTGATAAGAGAAATTGCTCATAATACCTGCATGTTGCGCTCTCATAATATATTGTGAGGTCATAATGCGGATACATTATGACGTCATAATACATTGTGACGTCATAGTGCATACTAATTATGATGTCATCATATACTGTGACGTCATAATACATGCTCCTGATGCTCCAGTAGATGTGACACAAATTGGGGTAAGAGAAATTGCTCATAATACCTGCATGTTGCGCTCTCATAATATATTGTGATGTCATAATGCGGATACATTATGACGTCATAATACATTGTGACGTCATAGTGCCTTCTAATTATGATGTCATCATATGCTGCGACGTCATAATACATGCTCATGATGCTCCAGTAGATGTGACACAAATTGGGGTAAGCGAAATTTGTCATAAAACCTGCAAATTGCGCTCTCATAATATATTGTGATGTCATAATGCGGATACATTATGACATCATAATACATTGTGACGTCATACTGCATTTTAATTATGATGTCATCATATACTGTGACGTCATAATACATGCTCATGATGCCCCAGTAGATGTGACACAAATTGGGGTAAGCGAAATTGTTCATAAAACCTGCAAATTGCGCTCTCATAATATATTGTGATGTCACAATGCGGATACATTATGACGTCATAATACATTGTGACGTCATACTGCATAATAATTATGATGTCATCATATACTGTGACGTCATAATACATGCTCATGATGCTCCAGTAGATGTGACACAAATTGGGGTAAGCGAAATTGGTCATAAAACCTGCAAATTGCGCTCTCATAATATATTGTGATGTCATAATGCGGATACATTATGACGTCATAATACTTTGTGACGTCATAGTGCATACTAATTATGATGTCATCATATACTGTGATGTCATAATACATGCTCATGATGCTCCAGTAGATGTGACACAAATTGGGGTAAGAGAAATTGTTCATAATACCTGAATGTTGCGCTCTCATAATATATTATGATGTCATAATGCGGATACATTATGACGTCATAATACATTGTGACGTCATACTGCATACTAATTATGATGTCATCATATACTGTGACGTCATAATACATGCTCATGGTGCTCCAGTAGACGTGACACAAATTGGAGTAAGAGAAATTGCTCATAATACCTGCAAGTTGCGCTCTCATAATATATTGTGATGTCATAATGCGGATACATTATGACGTCATAATACATTGTGACGTCATAGTGCATACTAATCATGATGTCATCATGTACTGTGACGTCATAATACATGCTCATGATGCTCCAGTAGACGTGACACAAATTGTGGTAAGGGAAATTGCTCATAATACCTGCATGTTGCGTTCTCATAATATATTGTGATGTCATAATGCGGATACATTATGACGTCATAATACATTGTGACGTCATACTGCATACTAATTATGATGTCATCATATACTGTGACGTCATAATACATGCTCATGATGCTCCAGTAGATGTGACACAAATTGGAGTAATCGAAAATGATCATAAAAACTGCAAATTGCGCTCTCATAATATATTGTGATGTCATAATGCGGATACATTATGACGTCATAATACATTGTGACATCATAGTGCATACTAATTATGATGTCGTCACATACTGTGACGTCATAATACATGCTCATGATGCTCCAGTAAATGTGACACAAATTGGGGTAAGAGAAATTGCTCATAATACCTGCAAATTGCGCTCTCATACTATATTGTGATGTCATAATGCGGATATATTATGACGTCATAATACATTGTGACGTCATAGTGCATACTAATTATGATGTCATCATATACTGTGACGTCATAATAAATGCTCATGATGCTCCAGTAGATGTGACACAAATTGGAGTAATCGAAAATGGTCATAAAAACTGCAAATTGCGCTCTCATAATATATTGTGATGTCATAATGCGGATACATTATGACGTCATAATACATTGTGATGTCGTAGTCCATACTAATTATGATGTCATCATATACTGTGACTTCATAATACATGCTCATGATGCTCCAGTAGATGTGACACAAATTGGGGTAAGCGAAATTGGTCATAATACCTGCATGTTGCCCTCTCATAATACATTGTGATGTCATAATGCGGATACATTATGACGTCATAGTACATTGTGACGTCATACTGCATACTAATTATGATGTCATCATATACTGTGACGTCATAATACATGCTCATGATTCTCCAGTATATGTGACACAAATTGGGGTAAGCGAAAATGGTCATAAAACCTGCAAATTGCGCTCTCATAATATATTGTGATGTCATAATGCGGATACATTATGACGTCATAATACATTGTGACGTCATAGTGCATACTAATTATGATGTCATCATATACTGTGACGTCATAATACATGGTCATGATGCTCCAGTAGATGTCACACAAATTTAGGCAAGAGAAATTGCTCATAATACCTGCATGTTGCACTCTCATAATATATTGTGATGTCATAATGCGGATACATTATGACGTCATAATATATTGTGACGTCATAGTGCATAGTAATCATGATGTCATCATATACTGTGACGTCATAATACATGCTCATGATGCTCCAGTAGATGTGACACAAATAGGGGTAAGAGAAATTGCTCATAATACCTGCAAATTGCGCTCTCATAATATATTGTGATGTCATAAGGCGGATACATTACGACGTCATAATACATTGTGACGTCATACTACATACTAATTATGATGTCATCATATACTGTGACGTCATAATACATGGTCATGATGCTACAGTTGATGTGACACAAATTGGGGTAAGCGAAATTGGTCATAAAACCTGCAAGTTGCGCTCTCATAATATACTGTGATGTCATAATGCGGATACATTATGTCGTCATAATACATTGTGACGTCATAGTGCATACTAATTATGATGTCATCATATACTGTGATGTCATAATACATGCTCATGATGGTCCATTTGATGTGACACAACTTGGGGTAAGAGAAATTGCTCATAAATCCTGCAAATTGCGCTCTCATAATATATTGTGATGTCATAATGCGGATACATTATGACGTCATAATACATTGTGACGTCATAGTGCATACTAATTATGATGTCATCATATACTGTGACGTCATAATACATGCTCATGATGCTCCAGTAGATGTCACACAAATTTAGGCAAGAGAAATTACTCATAATACCTGCATGTTGCGCTCTCATAATATATTGTGATGTCATAATGCGGATACATTATGACGTCATAATATATTGTGACATAATAGTGCATAGTAATCATGATGTCATCATATACTGTGACGTCATAATACATGCTCATGATGCTCCAGTAGATGTGACACAAATTGGAGTAATCGAAAATGGTCATAAAACCTGCAAATTGCGCTCTGATAATATATTGTGATGTCATAATGCGGATACATTATGACGTCATAATATATTGCGACGTCATAGTCCATAATAATTATGATGTCATCATATACTGTGACGTCATAATAAATACTCATGATGCTCCAGTAGATGTGACACAAATTGGAGTAATCGAAAATGGTCATAAAACCTGCAAATTGCGCTCTCATAATATATTGTGATGTCATAATGCGGATACATTATGACGTCATAATACATTGTGACGTCATAGTCCATACTAATTATGATCTCATCATATACTGTGACGTCATAATACATGCTCATGATGCTCCAGTAGATGTGACACAAATTGGGGTAAGCGAAATTGGTCATAATACCTGCATGTTGCGCTCTCATAATACATTGTGATGTCATAATGCGGATACATTATGACGTCATAATACATTGTGACGTCATACTGCATACTAATTATGATGTCATCATATACTGTGACGTCATAATACATGCTCATGATTCTCCAGTGGATGTGACACATATTGGGGTAAGCGAAAATGGTCATAAAACCTGCAAATTGCGCTCTCATAATATATTGTGATGTCACAATGCGGATACATTATGACGTCATAATACATTTTGATGTCATAGTGCATACTAATTATGATGTCATCATATACTCTGACGTCATAATACATGGTCATGATGCTCCAGTAGATGTGACACAAATAGGGGTAAGAGAAATTGCTCATAATACCTGCAAATTGCGCTCTCATAATATACTGTGATGTCATAAGGCGGATACATTATGACGTCATAATACATTGTGACGTCTTAGTGCATACTAATTATGATGTCATCATATACTGTGACATCATAATACATGCTCATGATACTCCAGTAGATGTGACACAAATTGGGGTAAGAGAAATGTGTCACAATACCTGCAAATTGCGCTCTGATCATATATTGTGATGTCATAATGCGGATACAATATGACGTCATAATACATTGTGACGTCATACTGCATACTAATTATGATGTCATCATATACTGTGACGTCATAATACATGCTCATGATGCTACAGTAGATGTGACACAAATTGGGGTAAGCGAAATTGGTCATAAAACCTGCAAGTTGCGCTCTCATAATATACTGTGATGTCATAATGCGGATACATTATGTCGTCATAATACATTGTGACGTCATAGTGCATACTAATTATGATGTCATCATATACTGTGACGTCATAATACATGCTCATGATGCTCCAGTAGATGTGACACAAATTGGGGTAAGAGAAATTGCTCATAATACCTGCATGTTGCGCTCTCATAATATATTGTGATGTCATAAGGCAGATACATTACGACGTCATAATGCATTGTGACGTCATAGTGCATACTAGTTATGATGTCATCATATGCTGTGACGTCATAATACATGCTCATGATGCTCCAGTAGATGTGACACAAATTGGGGTAAGGGAAATTGATCATAAAACCTGCAAATTGCGCTCTCATTATATATTGTGATGTCATAATGCGGATACATTATGACGTCATAATACATTGTGACATCATACTGCATACTAATTATGATGTCATCATATACTGTGACGTCATAATACATGCTCATGATGCTCCAGTAGATGTGACACAAATTGGGGTAAGCGAAATTGGTCATAAAACCTGCAAGTTACGCTCTCATAATATACTGTGATGTCATAATGCGGATACATTATGTCGTCATAATACATTGTGACGTCATAGTGCATACTAATTATGATGTCATCATATACTGTGACGTCATAATACATGCTCATGATGGTCCATTTGAGGTGACACAAATTGGGGTAAGAGAAATTGCTCATAAATCCTGCAAATTGCGCTCTCATAATATATTGTGATGTCATAATGCGGATACATTATGACGTCATAATACATTGTGACGTCATAGTGCATACTAATTATGATGTCATCATATACTCTGACGCCATAATACATGCTCATGATGCTCCAGTAGATGTCACACAAATTTAGGCTAGAGAAATTGCTCATAATACCTGCATGTTGCGCTCTCATAATATATTGTGATGTCATAATGCGGATACATTATGACGTCATAATACATTGTGACGTCATAGTGCATAGTAATCATGATGTCATCATATACTGTGACGTCATAATACATGCTCATGATGCTCCAGTAGATGTGACACAAATTGGAGTAATCGAAAATGGTCATAAAACCTGCAAATTGCGCTCTGATAATATATTGTGATGTGATAATGCGGATACATTATGACGTCATAATATATTGTGACGTCATAGTCCATACTAATTATGATGTCATCATATACTCTGACGTCATAATACATGCTCATGATGCTCCAGTAGATGTGACACAAATTGGGGTAAGCGAAATTGGTCATAATACCTGCATGTTGCGCTCTCATAATACATTGTGATGTCATAATGTGGATACATTATGACGTCATACTTCACTGTGACGTCATACTGCATACTAATTATGATGTCATCATATACTGTGACGTCATAATACATGCTCATGATGCTCCAGTAGATGTGACACAAATTGGGGTAAGAGAAATTGGTCATAAAACCTGCAAATTGCGCTCTCATAATATATTGTGATGTCATAATGCCGATACGTTACGGCGTCATAATACATTGTGACGTCATAGTGCATACTAATTATGATGTCATCATATACTGTGACGTCATAATACATGCTCATGATGCTCCAGTAGATGTGACACAAATTGGGGTAAGCGAAATTGGTCATTAAACCTGCAAATTGCGCTCTCATAATATATTGTGATGTCATAATGCGGATACATTATGACGTCAAAATACATTGTGACGTCATACTGCATACTAATTATGATGTCATCAAATAGTGTGACGTCAGAATACATGCTCATGATGCTCCAGTAGATGTGACACAAATTGTGGTAAGAGAAATTGCTCATAATACCTGCATGTTGCGCTCTCATAATTTATTGTGATGTCATAATGCGGATACATTATGACGTCATAATAAATTGTGACGTCATAGTGCATACTAATTATGATGTCATCATATACTGTGACGTCATAATACATGCTCATGATGCTCCAGCATATGTGACACAAATTGTGGTAAGAGAAATTGCTCATAACACCTGCATGCTGCGCTCCCATAATATATTGTGATGTCATAATGAGGATATATTATGACGTCATAATATATTGTGACGTCATACTGCATACTAATTATGATGTCATCATATACTGTGACGTCATAATACATGCTCATGATGCTCCAGTAGATGTGACACAAATTGGGTTAAGCGAAATTGGTCATAAAACCTGCAAATTGCGCTCTCATAATATATTGTGATGTCATAATGCGGATACATATGACGTCATAATACATTGTGACGTCATAGTGCATACTAATTATGATGTCATCATATACTGTGACGTCATAATACATGCTGATGATGCTCCAGTAGATGTGACACAAATTGGGGTAAGAGAAATTGTTCTTAATACCTGCAAATTGCGCTCTCATAATATACTGTGATGTCATAATGCGGATACATTATGACGTCATAATACATTGTGACGTCATAGTGCATACTAATTATGATGTCATCATATACTGTGACATCATAATACATGCTCATGATACTCCAGTAGATGTGACACAAATTGGGGTAAGAGAAATGGGTCACAATACCTGCAAATTGCGCTCTGATCATATATTCTGATGTCATAATGCGGATACATTATGACGTCATAATACATTGTGACGTCATACTGCATACTAATTATGATGTCATCATATACTGTGACGTCATAATACATGCTCATGATGCTACAGTAGATGTGACACAAATTGGGGTAAGCGAAATTGGTCATAAAACCTGCAAGTTGCGCTCTCATAATATACTGTGATGTCATAATGCGGATACATTATGTCGTCATAATACATTGTGACGTCATAGTGCATACTAATTATGATGTCATCATATACTGTGACGTCATAATACATGCTCATGATGCTCCAGTAGATGTGACACAAATTGGGGTAAGAGAAATTGCTCATAATACCTGCATGTTGCGCTCTCATAATAAATTGTGATGTCATAATGCAGATACATTACGACGTCATAATGCATTGTGACGTCATAGTGCATACTAGTTATGATGTCATCATATGCTGTGACGTCATAATACATGCTCATGATGCTCCAGTAGATGTGACACAAATTGGGGTAGGAGAAATTGGTCATAATACCTGCATGTTGCGCTCTCATAATATATTGTGATGTCACAATGAGGATACATTATGACGTCATAATACATTGTGACGTCATACTGCATACTAATTATGATGTCATCATATACTGTTACATCATAATACATGCTCATGATTCTCCAGTAGATGTGACACAAATTTAGGTAAGAGAAATTGCTCATAATACCTGCATGTTGCGCTCTCATAATATATTGAGATGTCATAATGCGGATACATTATGACGTCATAATACATTGTGACGTCATAGTGCATACTAATTATGATGTCATCATATACTGTGACGTCATAATACACGCTCATGATGCTCCAGTAGATGTGACACAAATTGGGGTAAGAGAAATTGCTCATAATAACTGCATGTTGCGCTCTCATAATATATTGTGATGTCATAATGCGGATACATTACGACGTCATAATTCATTGTGACGTCATAGTGCATACTAGTTATGATGTCATCATATGCTGTGACGTCATAATACATGCTCATGATGCTCCAGTAGATGTCACACAAATTTAGGCAAGAGAAATTGCTCATAATACCTGCATGTTGCGCTCTCATAATATATTGTGATGTCATAATGCGGATACATTATGACGTCATAATACATTGTGACCTCATACTGCATACTAATTATGATGTCATCAAATACTGTGACGTCAGAATACATGCTCATGATGCTCCAGTAGATGTGACACATATTGTGGTAAGAGAAATTGCTCATAATACCTGCATGTTGCGCTCTCATAATATATTGCGATGTCATAATGCGGATACATTATGACGTCATAATACATTGTGACGTCATAGTGCATACTAATTATGATGTCATCATATACTGTGACGTCATAATACATGCTCATGATGCTCCAGTAGATGTGACACAAATTGTGGTAAGAGAAATTGCTCATAATACCTGCATGTTGCGCTCTCATAATATATTGTGATGTCATAATGAGGATATATTATGACGTCATAATATATTGTGACGTCATACTGCATACTAATTATGATGTCATCATATACTGTGACATCATAATACATGCTCATGATGCTCCAGTAGATGTGACACAAATTGGGTTAAGTGAAATTGGTCATAAAACCTGCAAATTGCGCTCTCATGATATATTGTGATGTCATAATGCGGACACATATGACATCATAATACATTGTGACGTCATAGTGCATACTAATTATGATGTCATCATATACTGTGACGTCATAATACATGCTGATGATGCTCCAGTAGATGTGACACAAATTGGGGTAAGAGAAATTGTTCTTAATATTTGCAAATTGCGATCTCATAATATACTGTGATGTCATAATGCGGATACATTATGACGTCATAATACATTGTGACGTCATACTGCATACTAATTATAATGTCATCATATACTGTGACATCATAATACATGCTCATGATACTCCAGTAGATGTGACACAAATTGGGGTAAGAGAAATGGGTCACAATACCTGCAAATCGCGCTCTGATCATATATTGTGATGTCATAATGCGGATACATTATGACGTCAAAATACATTGTGACGTCATACTGCATACTAATTATGATGTCATCATATACTGTGACGTCATATTACATGCTCATGATGCTACAGTAGATGTGACACAAATTGGGGTAAGCGAAATTGGTCATAAAACCTGAAAGTTGCGCTCTCATAATATACTGTGATGTCATAATGCGGATACATTATGTCATCATAATACATTGTGACGTCATAGTGCATACTAATTATGATGTCATCATATACTGTGACGTCATAATACATGCTCATGATACTCCAGTAGATGTGACACAAATTGGGGTAAGAGGAATTGCTCATAATACCTGCATGTTGCGCTCTCATAATATATTGTGATGTCATAATGCGGATACATTACGACGTCATAATGCATTGTGACGTCATAGTGCATACTAGTTATGATGTCATCATATGCTGTGACGTCATAATACATGCTCATGATGCTCCAGTAGATGTGACACAAATTGGGGTAAGCGAAATTGGTCATAAAACCTGCAAATTGCGCTCTCATTATATATTGTGATGTCATAATGCGGATACATTATGACGTCATAATACATTGTGACGTCATACTGCATAGTAATTATGATGTCATCATATACTGTGACGTCATAATACATGCTCATGATGCTCCAGTAGATGTGACACAAATTGGGGTAAGCGAAATTGGTCATAAAACCTGCAAATTGCGCTCTCATAATATATTGTGATGTCATAATGCGGATACATTATGACGTCATAATACATTGTGACGTCATAGTGCATACTAATTATGATGTCATCATATACTGTGACGTAATAATACATGCTCATGATTCTCCAGTAGATGTGACACAAATTGGGGTAGGAGAAATTGGTCATAATACCTGCATGTTGCGTTCTCATAATATATTGTGATGTAACAATGCGGATACATTATGACGTCATAATACATTGTGACGTCATACTGCATACTAATTATGATGTCATCATATACTGTTACATCATAATACATGCTCATGATTCTCCAGTAGATGTGACACAAATTTAGGTAAGAGAAATTGCTCATAATACCTGCATGTTGCGCTCTCATAATATATTGAGATGTCATAATGCGGATACATTATGACGTCATAATACATTGTGACGTCATAGTGCATACTAATTATGATGTCATCATATACTGTGACGTCATAATACACGCTCATGATGCTCCAGTAGATGTGACACAAATTGGGGTAAGAGAAATTGCTCATAATAACTGCATGTTGCGCTCTCATAATATATTGTGATGTCATAATGCGGATACATTACGACGTCATAATTCATTGTGATGTCATAGTGCATACTAGTTATGATGTCATCATATGCTGTGACGTCATAATACATG
Source organism: Aotus nancymaae (assembly GCF_030222135.1). Lineage (NCBI taxonomy): Eukaryota > Metazoa > Chordata > Mammalia > Primates > Aotidae > Aotus > Aotus nancymaae. The sequence goes on along the minus strand of NW_026988519.1, from coordinate 10,457,293 downwards.
CTCATGATGCTCCAGTAGATGTGACACAAATTGGGGTAAGCGAAATTGGTCATAAAACCAGCAAATTGCGCTCTCATAATATATTGTGATGTCATAATGCGGATACATTATGACGTCATAATACATTGTGACATCATACTGCATACTAATTATGATGTCATCATATACTGTGATGTCATAATACATGCTCATGATGCTCCAGTAGATGTGACACAAATTGGGGTAAGAGAAATTGCTCATAATACCTGCATGTTGCGCTCTCATAATATATTGTGATGTCATAATGCGGATACATTATGACGTCATAATACATTGTGACGTCATAGTGCATACTAATTATGATGTCATCATATACTGTGACGTCATAATACATGCTCATGATGCTCCAGTAGATGTGACACAAATTGGGGTAAGAGAAATTGCTCATAATACCTGCATGTTGCGCTCTCATAATATATTGTGATGTCATAATGAGGATATATTATGACGTCATAATATATTGTGACGTCATACTGCATACTAATTATGATGTCATCATATACTGTGACGTCATAATACATGCTCATGTTGCTCCAGTAGATGTGACACAAATTGGGTTAAGCGAAATTGGTCATAAAACCTACAAATTGCGCTCTCATAATATATTGTGATGACATAATGCGGATACATATGACGTCATAATACATTGTGACGTCATAGTGCATACTAATTATGATGTCATCATATACAGTGACGTCATAATACATGCTGATGATGCTCCAGTAGATGTGACACAAATTGGGGTAAGAGAAATTGCTCATAATACCTGCATGTTGCGCTATCATAGTATATTGTGATGTCATAATGCGGATATATTATGACGTCATAATACATTGTGACGTCATAGTGCATACTAATTATGATGTCATCATATACTGTGACGTCATAATACATGCACATGATGCTCCAGTAGATGTGACACAAATTGTGGTAAGAGAAATTGCTCATAATACCTGCATGTTGCGCTCTCATAATATATTGTGATGTCATAATGAGGATACATTATGACGTCATAATACATTGCGACATCATACTGCATACTAATTATGATGTCATCATATACTGTGACATCATAATACATGCTCATGATGCTCCAGTAGATGGACACAAATTGGGGTAAGCGAAATTGGTCGTAAAACCTGCAAATTGCGCTCTCATAATATATTGTGATGTCATAATGCGGATACATTATGACGTCACAATACATTGTGATGTCATAGTGCATACTAATTATGATGTCATCATATACTCTGACGCCATAATACATGCTCATGATGCTCCAGTAGATGTCACACAAATTTAGGCAAGAGAAATTGCTCATAATACCTGCATGTTGCGCTCTCATAATATATTGTGATGTCATAATGCGGATACATTATGACGTCGTAATACATTGTGACGTCATACTGCATACTAATTATGATGTCATCAAATACTGTGACGTCAGAATACATGCTCATGATGCTCCAGTAGATGTGACACAAATTGTGGTAAGAGAAATTGCTCATAATACCTGCATGTTGCACTCTCATAATATATTGTGATGTCATAATGCGGATACATTATGACGTCATACTACATTGTGACGTCATAGTGCATACTAATTATGATGTCATCATATACTGTGACGTCATAATACATGCTCATGATGCTCCAGTAGATGTGACACAAATTGTGGTAAGAGAAATTGCTCATAATACCTGCATGTTGCGCTCTCATAATATATTGTGATGTCATAATGAGGATATATTATGACGTCATAATATATTGTGACGTCATACTGCATACTAATTATGATGTCATCATATACTGTGACGTCATAATACATGCTCATGATGCTCCAGTAGATGTGACACAAATTGGGTTAAGTGAAATTGGTCATAAAACCTGCAAATTGTGCTCTCATAATATATTGTGATGTCATAATGCGGATACATATGACGTCATAATACATTGTGACGTCATAGTGCATACTAATTATGATGTCATCATATACTGTGACGTCATAATACATGCTGATGATGCTCCAGTAGATGTGACACAAATTGGGGTAAGAGAAATTGTTCTTAATACCTGCAAATTGCGCTCTCATAATATACTGTGATGTCATAATGCGGATACATTATGACGTCATAATACATTGTGACGTCATAGTGCATACTAATTATGATGTCATCATATACTGTGACATCATAATACATGCTCATGATACTCCAGTAGATGTGACACAAATTGGGGTGAGAGAAATGGGTCACAATACCTGCAAATTGCGCTCTGATCATATATTGTGATGTCATAATGCGGATACATTATGACGTCATAATACATTGTGACGTCATACTGCAAGCTAATTATGATGTCAAAATATACTGTGACGTCATAATACATGCTCATGATGCTCCAGTAGATGTGACACAAATTGGGGTAAGCGAAATTGTTCATAAAACCTGCAAGTTGCGCTCTCATAATATACTGTGATGTCATAATGCGGATACATTATGTCGTCATAATACATTGTGACGTCATAGTGCATACTAATTATGATGTCATCATATATTGTGACGTCATAATACATGCTCATGATGCTCCAGTAGTTGTGACACAAATTGGGGTAAGAGAAATTGCTCATAATACCTGCATGTTGCGCTCTCATAATATATTGTGATGTCATAATGCGGATACATTACGACGTCATAATGCATTGTGACGTCATAGTGCATACTAGTTATGATGTCATCATATGCTGTGACGTCATAATACATGCTCATGATGCTCCAGTAGATGTGACACAAATTGGGGTAAGCGAAATTGGTCATAAAATCTGCAAATTGCGCTCTCATTATATATTGTGATGTCATAATGTGGATACATTATGACGTCATAATACATTGTGACATCATACTGCATACTAATTATGATGTCATCATATACTGTGACGTCATAATACATGCTCATGATGCTCCAGTAGATGTGACACAAATTGGGGTAAGCGAAATTGGTCATAAAACCTGCAAATTGCGCTCTCATAATATATTGTGATGTCATAATGCGGATACATTATGACGTCATAATACATTGTGACGTCATAGTGCATACTAACTATGATGTCATCATATACTGTGACGTAATAATACATGCTCATGATGCTCCAGTAGATGTGACACAAATTGGGGTAGGAGAAATTGGTCATAATACCTGCATGTTGCGCTCTCATAATATATTGTGATGTCACAATGCGGATACATTATGACGTCATAATACATTGTGACGTCATACTGCATACTAATTATGATGTCATCATATACTGTTACATCATAATTCATGCTCATGATTCTCCAGTAGATGTGACACAAAATTAGGTAAGAGAAATTGCTCATAATACCTGCATGTTGCGCTCTCATAATGTACTGAGATGTCATAATGCGGATACATTATGACGTCATAATACATTGTGACGTCATAGTGCATACTAATTATGATGTCATCATATACTGTGACGTCATAATACATGCTCATGATGCTCCAGTAGATGTGACACAAATTGGGGTAAGAGAAATTGCTCATAATACCTGCATGTTGCGCTCTCATAATATATTGTGATGTCATAAAGAGGATATATTATGACGTCATAATATATTGTGACGTCATAGTGCATACTAATTATGATGTCATCATATACTGTGACGTCATAATACAGGCTCATGATGCTCCAGTAGATTTGACACAAATTGGGTTAAGCGAAATTGGTCATAAAACCTGCAAATTGCGCTCTCATAATATACTGTGATGTCATAATGCGGATACATATGACGTCATAATACATTGTGACGTCATAGTGCATACTAATTATGATGTCATCATATACTGTGACGTCATAATACATGCTCATGATACTCCAGTAGATGTGACACAAATTGTGGTAAGAGATATGGGTCACAATACCTGCAAATTGCGCTCTGATCATATATTGTGATGTCATAATGCGGATACATTATGACGTCATAATACATTGTGACGACATACTGCATATTAATTATGATGTCATCATATACTGTGACGTCATAATACATGCTCATGATGCTACAGTAGATGTGACACAAATTGGGGTAAGCGAAATTGGTCATAAAACCTGCAAGTTGCGCTCTCATAATATACTGTGATGTCATAATGCGGATACATTATGTCGTCATAATACATTGTGACGTCATAGTGCATACTAATTATGATGTCATCATATACTGTGACGTCATAATACATGCTCATGATGCTCCAGTAGTTGTGACACAAATTGGGGTAAGAGAAATTGCTCATAATACCTGCATGTTGCGCTCTCATAATATATTGTGATGTCATAATGCGGATACATTACGACGTCATAATGCATTGTGACGTCATAGTGCATACTAGTTATGATGTCATCATATGCTGTGACGTCATAATACATGCTCATGATGCTCCAGTAGATGTGACACAAATTGGGGTAAGCGAAATTGGTCATAAAACCTGCAAATTGCGCTCTCATTATATATTGTGATGTCATAATGTGGATGCATTATGACGTCATAATACACTGCGACATCATACTGCATACTAATTATGATGTCATCATATACTGTGACGTCATAATACATGCTCATGATGCTCCAGTAGATGTGACACAAATTGGGGTAAGCGAAATTGGTCATAAAACCTGCAAATTGCGCTCTCATAATATATTGTGATGTCATAATGCGGATACATTATGACGTCATAATACATTGTGACATCATAGTGCATACTAATTATGATGTCATCATATACTGTGACGTAATAATACATGCTCATTATGCTCCAGTAGATGTGACACAAATTGGGGTAGGAGAAATTGGTCATAATACCTGCATGTTGCGCTCTCATAATATATTGTGATGTCACAATGCGGATACATTATGACGTCATAATACATTGTGACGTCATACTGCATACTAATTATGATGTCATCATATACTGTTACATCATAATACATACTCATGATTCTCCAGTAGATGTGACACAAATTTAGGTAAGAGAAATTGCTCATAATACCTGCATGTTGCGCTCTCATAATATACTGAGATGTCATAATGCGGATACATTATGACGTCATAATACATTGTGACGTCATAGTGCATACTAATAATGATGTCATCATATACTGTGACGTCATAATACATGCTCATGATTCTCCAGTAGATGTGACACAAATTGGGGTAAGAGTAATTGCTCATAATAACTGCATGTTGCGCTCTCATAATATATTGTGATGTCATAATGCGGATACATTACGACGTCATAATTCATTGTGACGTCATAGTGCATACTAGTTATGATGTCATCATATGCTGTGACATCATAATACATGCTCATGATGCTCCAGTAGATGTGACACAAATTGGGGTAAGCGAAATTGGTCATAAAACCAGCAAATTGCGCTCTCATAATACATTGTGATGTCATAATGCGGATACATTATGACGTCATAATACATTGTGACATCATACTGCATACTAATTATGATGTCATCATATACTGTGATGTCATAATACATGCTCATGATGCTCCAGTAGATGTGACACAAATTGGGGTAAGAGAAATTGCTCATAATACCTGCATGTTGCGCTCTCATAATATATTGTGATGTCATAATGCGGATACATTATGACGTCATAATACATTGTGACCTCATACTGCATACTAATTATGATGTCATCAAATACTGTGACGTCAGAATACATGCTCATGATGCTCCAGTAGATGTGACACATATTGTGGTAAGAGAAATTGCTCATAATACCTGCATGTTGCGCTCTCATAATATATTGCGATGTCATAATGCGGATACATTATGACGTCATAATACATTGTGACGTCATAGTGCATACTAATTATGATGTCATCATATAGTGTGACGTCATAATACATGCTCATGATGCTCCAGTAGATGTGACACAAATTGGGGTAAGAGAAATTGCTCATAATACCTGCATGTTGCGCTCTCATAATATATTGTGATGTCATAATGAGGATATATTATGACGTCATAATATATTGTGACGTCATACTGCATACTAATTATGATGTCATCATATACTGTGACATCATAATACATGCTCATGATGCTCCAGTAGATGTGACACAAATTGGGTTAAGTGAAATTGGTCATAAAACCTGCAAATTGCGCTCTCATGATATATTGTGATGTCATAATGCGGACACATATGACATCATAATACATTGTGACGTCATAGTGCATACTAATTATGATGTCATCATATACTGTGACGTCATAATACATGCTGATGATGCTCCAGTAGATGTGACACAAATTGGGGTAAGAGAAATTGTTCTTAATATTTGCAAATTGCGATCTCATAATATACTGTGATGTCATAATGCGGATACATTATGACGTCATAATACATTGTGACGTCATACTGCATACTAATTATAATGTCATCATATACTGTGACATCATAATACATGCTCATGATACTCCAGTAGATGTGACACAAATTGGGGTAAGAGAAATGGGTCACAATACCTGCAAATTGCGCTCTGATCATATATTGTGATGTCATAATGCGGATACATTATGACGTCAAAATACATTGTGACGTCATACTGCATACTAATTATGATGTCATCATATACTGTGACGTCATATTACATGCTCATGATGCTACAGTAGATGTGACACAAATTGGGGTAAGCGAAATTGGTCATAAAACCTGAAAGTTGCGCTCTCATAATATACTGTGATGTCATAATGCGGATACATTATGTCATCATAATACATTGTGACGTCATAGTGCATACTAATTATGATGTCATCATATACTGTGACGTCATAATACATGCTCATGATACTCCAGTAGATGTGACACAAATTGGGGTAAGAGGAATTGCTCATAATACCTGCATGTTGCGCTCTCATAATATATTGTGATGTCATAATGCGGATACATTACGACGTCATAATGCATTGTGACGTCATAGTGCATACTAGTTATGATGTCATCATATGCTGTGACGTCATAATACATGCTCATGATGCTCCAGTAGATGTGACACAAATTGGGGTAAGCGAAATTGGTCATAAAACCTGCAAATTGCGCTCTCATTATATATTGTGATGTCATAATGCGGATACATTATGACGTCATAATACATTGTGACGTCATACTGCATAGTAATTATGATGTCATCATATACTGTGACGTCATAATACATGCTCATGATGCTCCAGTAGATGTGACACAAATTGGGGTAAGCGAAATTGGTCATAAAACCTGCAAATTGCGCTCTCATAATATATTGTGATGTCATAATGCGGATACATTATGACGTCATAATACATTGTGACGTCATAGTGCATACTAATTATGATGTCATCATATACTGTGACGTAATAATACATGCTCATGATTCTCCAGTAGATGTGACACAAATTGGGGTAGGAGAAATTGGTCATAATACCTGCATGTTGCGTTCTCATAATATATTGTGATGTAACAATGCGGATACATTATGACGTCATAATACATTGTGACGTCATACTGCATACTAATTATGATGTCATCATATACTGTTACATCATAATACATGCTCATGATTCTCCAGTAGATGTGACACAAATTTAGGTAAGAGAAATTGCTCATAATACCTGCATGTTGCGCTCTCATAATATATTGAGATGTCATAATGCGGATACATTATGACGTCATAATACATTGTGACGTCATAGTGCATACTAATTATGATGTCATTATATACTGTGACGTCATAATACACGCTCATGATGCTCCAGTAGATGTGACACAAATTGGGGTAAGAGAAATTGCTCATAATAACTGCATGTTGCGCTCTCATAATATATTGTGATGTCATAATGCGGATACATTACGACGTCATAATTCATTGTGACGTCATACTGCATAGTAATTATGATGTCATCATATACTGTGACGTCATAATACATGCTCATGATGCTCCAGTAGATGGACACAAATTGGGGTAAGCGAAATTGGTCGTAAAACCTGCAAATTGCGCTCTCATAATATATTGTGATGTCATAATGCGGATACATTATGACGTCACAATACATTGTGATGTCATAGTGCATACTAATTATGATGTCATCATATACTCTGACGCCATAATACATGCTCATGATGCTCCAGTAGATGTCACACAAATTTAGGCAAGAGAAATTGCTCATAATACCTGCATGTTGCGCTCTCATAATATATTGTGATGTCATAATGCGGATACATTATGACGTCGTAATACATTGTGACGTCATACTGCATACTAATTATGATGTCATCAAATACTGTGACGTCAGAATACATGCTCATGATGCTCCAGTAGATGTGACACAAATTGTGGTAAGAGAAATTGCTCATAATACCTGCATGTTGCACTCTCATAATATATTGTGATGTCATAATGCGGATACATTATGACGTCATACTACATTGTGACGTCATAGTGCATACTAATTATGATGTCATCATATACTGTGACGTCATAATACATGCTCATGATGCTCCAGTAGATGTGACACAAATTGTGGTAAGAGAAATTGCTCATAATACCTGCATGTTGCGCTCTCATAATATATTGTGATGTCATAATGAGGATATATTATGACGTCATAATATATTGTGACGTCATACTGCATACTAATTATGATGTCATCATATACTGTGACGTCATAATACATGCTCATGATGCTCCAGTAGATGTGACACAAATTGGGTTAAGTGAAATTGGTCATAAAACCTGCAAATTGCGCTCTCATAATATATTGTGATGTCATAATGCGGATACATATGATGTCATAATACATTGTGACGTCATAGTGCATACTAATTATGATGTCATCATATACTGTGACGTCATAATACATGCTGATGATGCTCCAGTAGATGTGACACAAATTGGGGTAAGAGAAATTGTTCTTAATACCTGCAAATTGCGCTCTCATAATATACTGTGATGTCATAATGCGGATACATTATGACGTCATAATACATTGTGACGTCATAGTGCATACTAATTATGATGTCATCATATACTGTGACATCATAATACATGCTCATGATACTCCAGTAGATGTGACACAAATTGGGGTGAGAGAAATGGGTCACAATACCTGCAAATTGCGCTCTGATCATATATTGTGATGTCATAATGCGGATACATTATGACGTCATAATACATTGTGACGTCATAGTGCATACTAACTATGATGTCATCATATACTGTGACGTAATAATACATGCTCATGATGCTCCAGTAGATGTGACACAAATTGGGGTAGGAGAAATTGGTCATAATACCTGCATGTTGCGCTCTCATAATATATTGTGATGTCACAATGCGGATACATTATGACGTCATAATACATTGTGACGTCATACTGCATACTAATTATGATGTCATCATATACTGTTACATCATAATTCATGCTCATGATTCTCCAGTAGATGTGACACAAAATTAGGTAAGAGAAATTGCTCATAATACCTGCATGTTGCGCTCTCATAATGTACTGAGATGTCATAATGCGGATACATTGTGACGTCATAATACATTGTGACGTCATAGTGCATACTAATTATGATGTCATCATATACTGTGACGTCATAATACATGCTCATGATGCTCCAGTAGATGTGACACAAATTGGGGTAAGAGAAATTGCTCATAATACCTGCATGTTGCGCTCTCATAATATATTGTGATGTCATAAAGAGGATATATTATGACGTCATAATATATTGTGACGTCATAGTGCATACTAATTATGATGTCATCATATACTGTGACGTCATAATACAGGCTCATGATGCTCCAGTAGATTTGACACAAATTGGGTTAAGCGAAATTGGTCATAAAACCTGCAAATTGCGCTCTCATAATATACTGTGATGTCATAATGCGGATACATATGACGTCATAATACATTGTGACGTCATAGTGCATACTAATTATGATGTCATCATATACTGTGACGTCATAATACATGCTCATGATACTCCAGTAGATGTGACACAAATTGTGGTAAGAGATATGGGTCACAATACCTGCAAATTGCGCTCTGATCATATATTGTGATGTCATAATGCGGATACATTATGACGTCATAATACATTGTGACGACATACTGCATACTAATTATGATGTCATCATATACTGTGACGTCATAATACATGCTCATGATGCTACAGTAGATGTGACACAAATTGGGGTAAGCGAAATTGGTCATAAAACCTGCAAGTTGCGCTCTCATAATATACTGTGATGTCATAATGCGGATACATTATGTCATCATAATACATTGTGACGTCATAGTGCATACTAATTATGATGTCATCATATACTGTGACGTCATAATACATGCTCATGATGCTCCAGTAGTTGTGACACAAATTGGGGTAAGAGAAATTGCTCATAATACCTGCATGTTGCGCTCTCATAATATATTGTGATGTCATAATGCGGATACATTACGACGTCATAATGCATTGTGACGTCATAGTGCATACTAGTTATGATGTCATCATATGCTGTGACGTCATAATACATGCTCATGATGCTCCAGTAGATGTGACACAAATTGGGGTAAGCGAAATTGGTCATAAAACCTGCAAATTGCGCTCTCATAATATATTGTGATGTCATAATGCGGATACATTATGACGTCATAATACATTGTGACGTCATAGTGCATACTAATTATGATGTCATCATATACTGTGACGTAATAATACATGCTCATGATTCTCCAGTAGATGTGACACAAATTGGGGTAGGAGAAATTGGTCATAATACCTGCATGTTGCGTTCTCATAATATATTGTGATGTAACAATGCGGATACATTATGACGTCATAATACATTGTGACGTCATACTGCATACTAATTATGATGTCATCATATACTGTTACATCATAATACATGCTCATGATTCTCCAGTAGATGTGACACAAATTTAGGTAAGAGAAATTGCTCATAATACCTGCATGTTGCGCTCTCATAATATATTGAGATGTCATAATGCGGATACATTATGACGTCATAATACATTGTGACGTCATAGTGCATACTAATTATGATGTCATTATATACTGTGACGTCATAATACACGCTCATGATGCTCCAGTAGATGTGACACAAATTGGGGTAAGAGAAATTGCTCATAATAACTGCATGTTGCGCTCTCATAATATATTGTGATGTCATAATGCGGATACATTACGACGTCATAATTCATTGTGACGTCATAGTGCATACTAGTTATGATGTCATCATATGCTGTGACGTCATAATACATGCTCATGATGCTCCAGTAGATGTGACACAAATTGGGGTAAGCGAAATTGGTCATAAAACCAGCAAATTGCGCTCTCATAATATATTGTGATGTCATAATGCGGATACATTATGACGTCATAATACATTGTGACATCATACTGCATACTAATTATGATGTCATCATATACTGTGATGTCATAATACATGCTCATGATGCTCCAGTAGATGTGACACAAATTGGGGTAAGAGAAATTGCTCATAATACCTGCATGTTGCGCTCTCATAATATATTGTGATGTCATAATGCGGATACATTATGACGTCATAATACATTGTGACGTCATAGTGCATACTAATTATGATGTCATCATATACTGTGACGTCATAATACATGCTCATGATGCTCCAGTAGATGTGACACAAATTGGGGTAAGAGAAATTGCTCATAATACCTGCATGTTGCGCTCTCATAATATATTGTGATGTCATAATGAGGATATATTATGACGTCATAATATATTGTGACGTCATACTGCATACTAATTATGATGTCATCATATACTGTGACGTCATAATACATGCTCATGATGCTCCAGTAGATGTGACACAAATTGGGTTAAGCGAAATTGGTCATAAAACCTGCAAATTGCGCTCTCATAATATATTGTGATGACATAATGCGGATACATATGACGTCATAATACATTGTGACGTCATAGTGCATACTAATTATGATGTCATCATATACAGTGACGTCATAATACATGCTGATGATGCTCCAGTAGATGTGACACAAATTGGGGTAAGAGAAATTGCTCACAATACCTGCATGTTGCGCTATCATAATATATTGTGATGTCATAATGCGGATATATTATGACGTCATAATACATTGTGACGTCATAGTGCATACTAATTATGATGTCATCATATACTGTGACGTCATAATACATGCACATGATGCTCCAGTAGATGTGACACAAATTGTGGTAAGAGAAATTGCTCATAATACCTGCATGTTGCGCTCTCATAATATATTGTGATGTCATAATGAGGATACATTATGACGTCATAATACATTGCGACATCATACTGCATACTAATTATGATGTCATCATATACTGTGACATCATAATACATGCTCATGATGCTCCAGTAGATGGACACAAATTGGGGTAAGCGAAATTGGTCGTAAAACCTGCAAATTGCGCTCTCATAATATATTGTGATGTCATAATGCGGATACATTATGACGTCACAATACATTGTGATGTCATAGTGCATACTAATTATGATGTCATCATATACTCTGACGCCATAATACATGCTCATGATGCTCCAGTAGATGTCACACAAATTTAGGCAAGAGAAATTGCTCATAATACCTGCATGTTGCGCTCTCATAATATATTGTGATGTCATAATGCGGATACATTATGACGTCGTAATACATTGTGACGTCATACTGCATACTAATTATGATGTCATCAAATACTGTGACGTCAGAATACATGCTCATGATGCTCCAGTAGATGTGACACAAATTGTGGTAAGAGAAATTGCTCATAATACCTGCATGTTGCACTCTCATAATATATTGTGATGTCATAATGCGGATACATTATGACGTCATACTACATTGTGACGTCATAGTGCATACTAATTATGATGTCATCATATACTGTGACGTCATAATACATGCTCATGATGCTCCAGTAGATGTGACACAAATTGTGGTAAGAGAAATTGCTCATAATACCTGCATGTTGCGCTCTCATAATATATTGTGATGTCATAATGAGGATATATTATGACGTCATAATATATTGTGACGTCATACTGCATACTAATTATGATGTCATCATATACTGTGACGTCATAATACATGCTCATGATGCTCCAGTAGATGTGACACAAATTGGGTTAAGTGAAATTGGTCATAAAACCTGCAAATTGCGCTCTCATAATATATTGTGATGTCATAATGCGGATACATATGATGTCATAATACATTGTGACGTCATAGTGCATACTAATTATGATGTCATCATATACTGTGACGTCATAATACATGCTGATGATGCTCCAGTAGATGTGACACAAATTGGGGTAAGAGAAATTGTTCTTAATACCTGCAAATTGCGCTCTCATAATATACTGTGATGTCATAATGCGGATACATTATGACGTCATAATACATTGTGACGTCATAGTGCATACTAATTATGATGTCATCATATACTGTGACATCATAATACATGCTCATGATACTCCAGTAGATGTGACACAAATTGGGGTGAGAGAAATGGGTCACAATACCTGCAAATTGCGCTCTGATCATATATTGTGATGTCATAATGCGGATACATTATGACGTCATAATACATTGTGACGTCATAGTGCATACTAACTATGATGTCATCATATACTGTGACGTAATAATACATGCTCATGATGCTCCAGTAGATGTGACACAAATTGGGGTAGGAGAAATTGGTCATAATACCTGCATGTTGCGCTCTCATAATATATTGTGATGTCACAATGCGGATACATTATGACGTCATAATACATTGTGACGTCATACTGCATACTAATTATGATGTCATCATATACTGTTACATCATAATTCATGCTCATGATTCTCCAGTAGATGTGACACAAAATTAGGTAAGAGAAATTGCTCATAATACCTGCATGTTGCGCTCTCATAATGTACTGAGATGTCATAATGCGGATACATTGTGACGTCATAATACATTGTGACGTCATAGTGCATACTAATTATGATGTCATCATATACTGTGACGTCATAATACATGCTCATGATGCTCCAGTAGATGTGACACAAATTGGGGTAAGAGAAATTGCTCATAATACCTGCATGTTGCGCTCTCATAATATATTGTGATGTCATAAAGAGGATATATTATGACGTCATAATATATTGTGACGTCATAGTGCATACTAATTATGATGTCATCATATACTGTGACGTCATAATACAGGCTCATGATGCTCCAGTAGATTTGACACAAATTGGGTTAAGCGAAATTGGTCATAAAACCTGCAAATTGCGCTCTCATAATATACTGTGATGTCATAATGCGGATACATATGACGTCATAATACATTGTGACGTCATAGTGCATACTAATTATGATGTCATCATATACTGTGACGTCATAATACATGCTCATGATACTCCAGTAGATGTGACACAAATTGTGGTAAGAGATATGGGTCACAATACCTGCAAATTGCGCTCTGATCATATATTGTGATGTCATAATGCGGATACATTATGACGTCATAATACATTGTGACGACATACTGCATACTAATTATGATGTCATCATATACTGTGACGTCATAATACATGCTCATGATGCTACAGTAGATGTGACACAAATTGGGGTAAGCGAAATTGGTCATAAAACCTGCAAGTTGCGCTCTCATAATATACTGTGATGTCATAATGCGGATACATTATGTCGTCATAATACATTGTGACGTCATAGTGCATACTAATTATGATGTCATCATATACTGTGACGTCATAATACATGCTCATGATGCTCCAGTAGTTGTGACACAAATTGGGGTAAGAGAAATTGCTCATAATACCTGCATGTTGCGCTCTCATAATATATTGTGATGTCATAATGCGGATACATTACGACGTCATAATGCATTGTGACGTCATAGTGCATACTAGTTATGATGTCATCATATGCTGTGACGTCATAATACATGCTCATGATGCTCCAGTAGATGTGACACAAATTGGGGTAAGCGAAATTGGTCATAAAACCTGCAAATTGCGCTCTCATTATATATTGTGATGTCATAATGTGGATGCATTATGACGTCATAATACACTGCGACATCATACTGCATACTAATTATGATGTCATCATATACTGAGACGTCATAATACATGCTCATGATGCTCCAGTAGATGTGACACAAATTGGGGTAAGCGAAATTGGTCATAAAACCTGCAAATTGCGCTCTCATAATATATTGTGATGTCATAATGCGGATACATTATGACGTCATAATACATTGTGACATCATAGTGCATACTAATTATGATGTCATCATATACTGTGACGTAATAATACATGCTCATTATGCTCCAGTAGATGTGACACAAATTGGGGTAGGAGAAATTGGTCATAATACCTGCATGTTGCGCTCTCATAATATATTGTGATGTCACAATGCGGATACATTATGACGTCATAATACATTGTGACGTCATACTGCATACTAATTATGATGTCATCATATACTGTTACATCATAATACATACTCATGATTCTCCAGTAGATGTGACACAAATTTAGGTAAGAGAAATTGCTCATAATACCTGCATGTTGCGCTCTCATAATATACTGAGATGTCATAATGCAGATACATTATGACGTCATAATACATTGTGACGTCATAGTGCATACTAATAATGATGTCATCATATACTGTGACGTCATAATACATGCTCATGATTCTCCAGTAGATGTGACACAAATTGGGGTAAGAGTAATTGCTCATAATAACTGCATGTTGCGCTCTCATAATATATTGTGATGTCATAATGCGGATACATTACGACGTCATAATTCATTGTGACGTCATAGTGCATACTAGTTATGATGTCATCATATGCTGTGACATCATAATACATGCTCATGATGCTCCAGTAGATGTGACACAAATTGGGGTAAGCGAAATTGGTCATAAAACCAGCAAATTGCGCTCTCATAATATATTGTGATGTCATAATGCGGATACATTATGACGTCATAATACATTGTGACATCATACTGCATACTAATTATGATGTCATCATATACTGTGATGTCATAATACATGCTCATGATGCTCCAGTAGATGTGACACAAATTGGGGTAAGAGAAATTGCTCATAATACCTGCATGTTGCGCTCTCATAATATATTGTGATGTCATAATGCGGATACATTATGACGTCATAATACATTGTGACGTCATAGTGCATACTAATTATGATGTCATCACATACTGTGACGTCATAATACATGCTCATGATGCTCCAGTAGATGTGACACAAATTGGGGTAAGAGAAATTGCTCATAATACCTGCATGTTGCGCTCTCATAATATATTGTGATGTCATAATGAGGATACATTATGACGTCATAATACATTGTGACATCATACTGCATACTAATCATGATGTCATCATATACTGTGACGTCATAATACATGCTCATGATGCTCCAGTAGATGGACACAAATTGGGGTAAGCGAAATTGGTCATAAAACCTGCAAATTGCGCTCTCATAATATATTGTGATGTCATAATGCGGATACATTTTGACGTCAGAATACATTGTGACGTAATAGTGCATACTAATTATGATGTCATCATATACTGTGACATCATAATACATGCTCATGATGCTCCAGTAGACGTGACACAAATTGGAGTAAGAGAAATTGCTCATAATACCTGCAAGTTGCGCTCTCATAATATATTGTGATGTCATAATGCGGATACATTATGACGTCATAATATATTTTGACGTCATAGTGCATACTAATTATGATGTCATCATATACTGTGACGTCATAATACATGCTCATGATGCTCCAGTAGATGTGACACAAATTGTGGTAAGAGAAATTGCTCATAATACCTGCATGTTGCGCTCTCATAATACATTGTGATGTCATAATGCGGATACATTATGACGTCATAATACACTGTGACGTCATACTGCATACTAATTATGATGTCATCATATACTTTGACGTCATAATACATGCTCATGATGCTCCAGTAGATGTGACACAAATTGGAGTATTCGAAAATGGTTATAAAACCTGCAAATTGCGCTCTCATAATATATTGTGATGTCATAATGTGGATACATTATGACGTCATAATACATTGTGACGTCATAGTCCATACTAATTATGATGTCATCATATACTGTGATGTCAAAATACATGCTCATTATGCTCCAGTAGATGTGACACAAATTGGGGTAAGAGAAATTGCTCGTAATACCTGCATGTTGCGCTCTCATAATATATTGTGATGTCATAATGTGGATAAATTATGACGTAATAATACATTGTGACGTCATAGTCCATACTAATTATGATGTCATCATATACTGTGACGTCATAATACATGCTCATGATGCTCCAGTAGATGTGACACAAATTGGGGTAAGCAAAAATTGTCATAAAACCTGAAAATTGCGCTCCCATAATATATTGTGATGTCATAATGCGGATACATAATGACGTCATAATACATTGTGACGTCATAGTGCAACCTAATTATGATGTCATCATATACTGTGACGTCATAATACATGCTCATGATGCTCCAGTAGATGTGACACAAATTGGGGTAAGCGAAATTGGTCATAATACCTGCATGTTGCGCTCTCATAATATATTGTGATGTCATAATGGGGATACATTATGACATCATAATACATTGTGACGTCATACTGCATACTAATTATAATGTCATCATATACTGTGACGTCATAATACTTGCTCATGATGCTCCAGTAGATGTGACACAAAATGGGGTAAGAGAAATTGGTCATAAAACCTGCAAATTGCTCTCTCATAATATATTGTGATGTCATAATGCGGATACATTACGGCGTCATAAAACCTTGTGACGTCATAGTGCATACTAATTGTGATGTCATCATATACTGTGACATCATAATACATGCTCATGATGCTCCAGTAGATGTGACACAAAATGGGGTAAGAGAAATTGCTCATAAAACCTGCAAATTGCGCTCTCATAATATATTGTGATTTCATAATGCGGATACATTATGACGACATAATACATTGTGACGTCATACTGCATACTAATTATGATGTCATCATATACTGTGACGTCATAATACATGCTCAAGATGCTCCAGTAGATGTGACACAAATTGGGGTAAGAGAAATTGCTCATAATACCTGCATGTTGCGCTCTCATAATATATTGTGTTGTCATAAGGCGGATGCATTATGACGTCACAATACATTGTGACATCATAGTGCATACTAATTATGATGTCATCATATACTGTGACATCATAATGCATGCTCATGATGCTCCAGTAGATGTGACACAAATTGGGGTAAGCGAAATTGGTCATAAAACCTGCAAATTGCGCTCTCATAATATATTGTGATGTCATAATGCGGATACATTACGACGTCATAATACATTGTGACATCATACTGCATACTAATCATGATGTCATCATATACTGTGACGTCATAATACATGCTCATGATGCTCCAGTAGATGGACACAAATTGGGGTAAGCGAAATTGGTCATAAAACCTGCAAATTGCGCTCTCATAATATATTGTGATGTCATAATGCGGATACATTTTGACGTCAGAATACATTGTGACGTAATAGTGCATACTAATTATGATGTCATCATATACTGTGACGTCATAATACATGCTCATGATGCTCCAGTAGACGTGACACAAATTGGAGTAAGAGAAATTGCTCATAATACCTGCAAGTTGCGCTCTCATAATATATTGTGATGTCATAATGCGGATACATTATGACGTCATAATATATTTTGACGTCATAGTGCATACTAATTATGATGTCATCATATACTGTGACGTCATAATACATGCTCATGATGCTCCAGTAGATGTGACACAAATTGTGGTAAGAGAAATTGCTCATAATACCTGCATGTTGCGCTCTCATAATACATTGTGATGTCATAATGCGGATACATTATGACGTCATAATACACTGTGACGTCATACTGCATACTAATTATGATGTCATCATATACTTTGACGTCATAATACATGCTCATGATGCTCCAGTAGATGTGACACAAATTGGAGTATTCGAAAATGGTTATAAAACCTGCAAATTGCGCTCTCATAATATATTGTGATGTCATAATGTGGATACATTATGACGTCATAATACATTGTGACGTCATAGTCCTACTAATTATGATGTCATCATATACTGTGATGTCAAAATACATGCTCATTATGCTCCAGTAGATGTGACACAAATTGGGGTAAGAGAAATTGCTCATAATACCTGCATGTTGCGCTCTCAAAATATATTGTGATGTCATAATATGGATAAATTATGACGTAATAATACATTGTGACGTCATAGTTCATACTAATTATGATGTCATCATATACTGTGACGTCATAATACATGCTCATGATGCTCCAGTAGATGTGACACAAATTGGGGTAAGCAAAAATTGTCATAAAACCTGAAAATTGCGCTCCCATAATATATTGTGATGTCATAATGCGGATACATTATGACGTCATAATACATTGTGACGTCATAGTGCAACCTAATTATGATGTCATCATATACTGTGACGTCATAATACATGCTCATGATGCTCCAGTAGATGTGACACAAATTGGGGTAAGAGAAATTGCTCATAATACCTGCATGTTGCGCTCTCATAATATATTGTGATGTCATAAAGTGGATACATTATGACGTCATAATAGCCTGTGACGTCATACTGCATACTAATTATGATGTCATCATATACTGTGACGTCATAATACATGCTCATGATGCAGCAGTAGATGTGACACAAATTGGGGTAACCGAAATTGGTCATAAAACCTGCAAATTGCACTCTCATAATATATTGTGATGTCATAATGCGGATACATTATGACGTCATAATACATTGTGACGTCATAGTGCATACTAATTATGATGTCATCATATACTGTGACGTCATAATACATGCTCATGATGCTCCAGTAGATGTGACACAATTTGTGGTAAGATAAATTGCTCATAATACCTGCATGTTGCGCTCTCATAATATATTGTGATGTCATAAAGCGGATACATTACGACGTCATAATAGATTGTGACGTCATACTGCATACTAATTATGATGTCATCATATACTGTGACGTCATAATACATACTCATGATGCAGCAGTAGATGTGACACAAATTGGGGTAAGCGAAATTGGTCATAAAACCTGCAGATTGCGCTCTCATATTATATTGTGATGTCATAATGCAGATACATTATAACGTCATAATACATTGTGACGTCATAGTGCATACTAATTATGATGTCATCATATACTGTGACGTCATAATACGTGCTCAAGATGCTCCAGTAGATGTGACACAAATTGGGGTAAGAGATATTGCTCATAACACCTGCATGTTGCGCTCTCATAGTATATTGTGATGTCATAATGCGGATACATTATGACGTCATAAAACATTGTGACATCATACTGCGTACTAATTATTATGTCCTCATATACTGTGATGTCATAATACATGCTCATGATGCTCCAGTAGATGTGACACAAATTGGGGTAAGCGAAATTGGTCATAAAACCTGCAAATTGCGCTCTCATAATATATTGTGATGTCATAATGCGGATACATTATGACATCATAATACATTGTGACGACATAGTGCATACTAATTATGATGTCATCATATACTGTGACGTCATAATACATGCTCATGATGCTCCACTAGATGTGACACAAATTGGGTTAGAGAAATTGCTCATAATACCTGCATGTTGCGCTCTCATAATATATTGTGATATCATATTGCGGATATATTATGACGTCATAATATATTGTGAGGTCATACTGCATACTAATTATGATGTCATCATATACTGTGACGTCATAATACATGCTCATGATGCTCCAGTAGATGTGACACAAATTGGGGTAAGAGAAATTGCTCATAATACCTGCATGTTGCGCTCTCATAATATATTGTGATGTCATAAGGCGGATGCATTATGACGTCACAATACATTGTGACATCATAGTGCATACTAATTATGATGTCATCATATACTGTGATGTCATAATGCATGCTCATGATGCTCCAGTAGATGTGACACAAATTGGGGTAAGCGAAATTGGTCATAAAACCTGCAAATTGTGCTCTCATAATATATTGTGATGTCATAATGCGGATACATTATGACGTCATAATACATTGTGACGTCATAGTGCATACTAATTATGATGTCATCATATACTGTGACGTCATAATACATGCTCATGATGCTCCAGTAGATGTGACACAAATTGGGGTAAGAGAAATTGCTCATAATACCTACATGTTGCGCTCTCATAATATATTGTGAAGTCATAATGAGGATACATTATGACGTCATAATACATTGTGACGTCATACTGCATACTAATTATGATGTCATCATATACTGTGACGTCATAATACATGCTCATGATGCTCCAGTACATGTGACACAAATTGGAGTAATCGAAAATGGTCATAAAACCTGCAAATTGCGCTCTCATAATATATTGTGATGTCATAATGCGGATACATTATGACGTCATAATACATTGTGACGTCATAGTCCGTACTAATTATGATGGCATCATATACTGTGACGTCATAATACATGCTCATGATGCTCCAGTAGATGTGACACAAATTGGGGTAAGAGAAATTGCTCATAATACCTACATGTTGCGCTCTCATAATATATTGTGATGTCATAAGTCGTATGCATTATGACGTCACAATAGATTGTGACATCATAGTGCATACTAATTATGATGTCATCATATACTGTGACGTCATAATGCATGCTCATGATGCTCCAGTAGATGTGACACAAATTGGGGTAAGCGAAATTGGTCATAAAACCTGCAAATTGTGCTCTCATAATATATTGTGATGTCATAATGCGGATACATTATGACGTCATAATACATTGTGACGTCATACTGCATACTAATTATGATGTCATCATATACTGTGACATCATAATACATGCTCATGATGCTCCAGTAGATGTGACACAAATTGGGGTAAGAGAAATTGCTCATAATACCTACATGTTGGGCTCTCATAATATAATGTGAAGTCATAATGAGGCTACATTATGACGTCATAATACATTGTGACGTCATACTGCATACTAATTATGATGTCATCATATACTGTGACGTCATAATACATGCTCATGATGCTCCAGTACATGTGACACAAATTGGAGTAATCGAAAATGGTCATAAAACCTGCAAATTGCGCTCTCATAATATATTGTGTTGTCATAATGTGGATACATTATGACGTCATAATATATTGTGACGTCATAGTCCGTACTAATTATGATGTCATCATATACTGTGACGTCATAATACATGCTCATGATGCTCCAGTAGATGTGACACAAATTGGGGTAAGAGAAATTGCTCATAATACCTGCATGTTGTGCTCTCATAATATATTGTGATGTCATAATGCGGATACATTATGACGTCATAATACATTGTGACGTCATACTGCATACTAATTATGATGTCATCATATACTGTGACGTCATAATACATGCTCATGATGCTCCAGTACATGTGACACAAATTGGAGTAATCGAAAATGGTCATAAAACCTGCAAATTGCGCTCTCATAATATATTGTGATGTCATAATGCGGATACATTATGACGTCATAATACATTGTGACGTCATAGTCCGTACTAATTATGATGTCATCATATACTGTGACGTCATAATACATGCTCATGATGCTCCAGTAGATGTGACACAAATTGGGGTAAGAGAAATTGCTCATAATACCTACATGTTGCGCTCTCATAATATATTGTGATGTCATAAGTCGTATGCATTATGACGTCACAATAGATTGTGACATCATAGTGCATACTAATTATGATGTCATCATATACTGTGACGTCATAATGCATGCTCATGATGCTCCAGTAGATGTGACACAAATTGGGGTAAGCGAAATTGGTCATAAAACCTGCAAATTGTGCTCTCATAATATATTGTGATGTCATAATGCGGATACATTATGACGTCATAATACATTGTGACGTCATAGTGCATACTAATTATGATGTCATCATATACTGTGACGTCATAATACATGCTCATGATGCTCCAGTAGATGTGACACAAATTGGGGTAGGAGAAATTGTTCATAATACCTACATGTTGGGCTCTCATAATATAATGTGAAGTCATAATGAGGCTACATTATGACGTCATAATACATTGTGACGTCATACTGCATACTAATTATGATGTCATCATACACTGTGACATCATAATACATGCTCATGATGCTCCAGTAGATGTGACACAAATTGGGGTAAGAGAAATTGCTCATAATACCTGCAAATTGCACTCTCATAATATATTGTGATGTCATAATGCGGATACATTACGGCGTCATAATACATTGTGACGTCATAGTGCATACTCATTATGATGTCATCATATGCTGTGACGTCATAATACATGCTCATGATGCTCTAGTAGATGTGACACAAATTGGGGTAAGAGAAATTGTTCATAATACCTGCATGTTGCGCTCTCATAATATATTATGATGTCATAATGCGGGTACATCATGACGTCTTAATACATTGTGACGTCATAGTGCATACTAATTATGATGTCATCATATACTGTGATGTCATAATACATGCTTATGATGCTCCAGTAGATGTGACACAAATTGGGGTGGGAGAAATTGCTCATAATACCTGCATGTTGCGCTCTCATAATATATTGTGATGTCATAATGCGGATACATTATGACGTCATAATACATTGTGACATCATACTGCATACTAATTATGAAGTCATCATATACTGTGACGTCATAATACATGCTCATGATGCTCCAGTAGATGTGACACAAATTGGGGTAAGCGAAATTGGTCATAAAACCTGCAAATTGCGCTCTCATATTATATTTTGATGTCCTAATGCAGATACATTATGACGTCATAATACATTGTGACGTCATAGTGCATACTAATTATGATGTCATCATATACTCTGACGTCATAATACATGCTCATGATGCACCACTAGATGTGACACAAATTGGGGTAAGAGAAATGTGTCACAATACCTGCAAATTGCGATCTCATCATATATTGTGATGTCATAATGCGGATACATTATGACGTCACAATACATTGTGACGGCATAGTGCTTACTAATTATGATGTCAACATATACTGTGACGTCATAATACATGCTCATGATGCTCCAGTAGATGTGACACAATTTGGGGTAAGAGAATTTGCTCATAATACCTGCAAATTGCGCTCTCGTAATATACTGTGATGTCATAATGCGGATACATTATGACTTCATAATACAATTTGACGTCATAGTCCATACTAATTATGATGTCATCATATACTGTGATGTCATAATACATGCTCATGAAGCTCCAGTAGATGTGACACAAACTGGGGTAAGAGAAATTGCACATAATACCTGTAAATTGCGCTCTCATAATATATTGTGATGTCATAATGCGGATACATTATGACGTCATAATACATTGTGACGTCATAGTGCATACTAATTATGATGTCATCTTATACTGTGACGTCATAATTCGTGCTCATGATGCTCCAGTAGATATGACACAAAATGTGGTAAGAGAAATTGCTCATAATACCTGCATGTTGCGCTCTCATAATATATTGTGATGTCATAATGCGGATACATTATGACGTCATAATGCAGTGTGACGTCATACTGCATACTAATTATGATGTCATCATATACTGTGACGTCATAATACATGCTCATGATGCAGCAGTAGATGTGACACAATTTGGGGTAACCGAAATTGGTCATAAAACCTGCAAATTGCACTCTCATAATATATTGTGATGTCATAATGCGGATACATTATGACGTCATAATACATTGTGACGTCATAGTGCATACTAATTATGATGTCATCATATACTGTGACGTCATAATACATGCTCATGATGCTCCAGTAGATGTGACACAATTTGTGGTAAGATAAATTGCTCATAATACCTGCATGTTGCGCTCTCATAATATATTGTGATGTCATAAAGCGGATACATTACGACGTCATAATAGATTGTGACGTCATACTGCATACTAATTATGATGTCATCATATACTGTGACGTCATAATACATACTCATGATGCAGCAGTAGATGTGACACAAATTGGGGTAAGCGAAATTGGTCATAAAACCTGCAGATTGCGCTCTCATATTATATTGTGATGTCATAATGCAGATACATTATAACGTCATAATACATTGTGACGTCATAGTGCATACTAATTATGATGTCATCATATACTGTGACGTCATAATACATGCTCATGATGCAGCAGTACATGTGACACAAATTGGGGTACGCGAAATTGGTCATAAAACCTGCAAATTGCGCTCTCATAATATACTGTGCTGTCATAATGCAGATACATTATGACGTCGTAATACATTGTGACGTCATAGTGCATACTAATTATGATGTCATCATATACTGTGACGTCATAATACGTGCTCAAGATGCTCCAGTAGATGTGACACAAATTGGGGTAAGAGATATTGCTCATAACACCTGCATGTTGCGCTCTCATAGTATATTGTGATGTCATAATGCGGATACATTATGACGTCATAAAACATTGTGACATCATACTGCGTACTAATTATTATGTCCTCATATACTGTGACGTCATAATACATGCTCATGATGCTCCAGTAGATGTGACACAAATTGGGGTAAGCGAAATTGGTCATAAAACCTGCAAATTGCGCTCTCATAATATATTGTGATGTCATAATGCGGATACATTATGACATCATAATACATTGTGACGACATAGTGCATACTAATTATGATGTCATCATATACTGTGACGTCATAATACATGCTCATGATGCTCCACTAGATGTGACACAAATTGGGTTAGAGAAATTGCTCATAATACCTGCATGTTGCGCTCTCATAATATATTGTGATATCATATTGCGGATATATTATGACGTCATAATATATTGTGAGGTCATACTGCATACTAATTATGATGTCATCATATACTGTGACGTCATAATACATGCTCATGATGCTCCAGTAGATGTGACACAAATTGGGGTAAGAGAAATTGCTCATAATACCTGCATGTTGCGCTCTCATAATATATTGTGATGTCATAAGGCGGATGCATTATGACGTCACAATACATTGTGACATCATAGTGCATACTAATTATGATGTCATCATATACTGTGATGTCATAATGCATGCTCATGATGCTCCAGTAGATGTGACACAAATTGGGGTAAGCGAAATTGGTCATAAAACCTGCAAATTGTGCTCTCATAATATATTGTGATGTCATAATGCGGATACATTATGACGTCATAATACATTGTGACGTCATAGTGCATACTAATTATGATGTCATCATATACTGTGACGTCATAATACATGCTCATGATGCTCCAGTAGATGTGACACAAATTGGGGTAAGAGAAATTGCTCATAATACCTACATGTTGCGCTCTCATAATATATTGTGAAGTCATAATGAGGATACATTATGACGTCATAATACATTGTGACGTCATACTGCATACTAATTATGATGTCATCATATACTGTGACGTCATAATACATGCTCATGATGCTCCAGTACATGTGACACAAATTGGAGTAATCGAAAATGGTCATAAAACCTGCAAATTGCGCTCTCATAATATATTGTGATGTCATAATGCGGATACATTATGACGTCATAATACATTGTGACGTCATAGTCCGTACTAATTATGATGGCATCATATACTGTGACGTCATAATACATGCTCATGATGCTCCAGTAGATGTGACACAAATTGGGGTAAGAGAAATTGCTCATAATACCTACATGTTGCGCTCTCATAATATATTGTGATGTCATAAGTCGTATGCATTATGACGTCACAATAGATTGTGACATCATAGTGCATACTAATTATGATGTCATCATATACTGTGACGTCATAATGCATGCTCATGATGCTCCAGTAGATGTGACACAAATTGGGGTAAGAGAAATTGGTCATAAAACCTGCAAATTGTGCTCTCATAATATATTGTGATGTCATAATGCGGATACATCATGACGTCATAATACATTGTGACGTCATAGTGCATACTAATTATGATGTCATCATATACTGTGACATCATAATACATGCTCATGATGCTCCAGTAGATGTGACACAAATTGGGGTAAGAGAAATTGCTCATAATACCTACATGTTGGGCTCTCATAATATAATGTGAAGTCATAATGAGGCTACATTATGACGTCATAATACATTGTGACGTCATACTGCATACTAATTATGATGTCATCATATACTGTGACGTCATAATACATGCTCATGATGCTCCAGTACATGTGACACAAATTGGAGTAATCGAAAATGGTCATAAAACCTGCAAATTGCGCTCTCATAATATATTGTGTTGTCATAATGTGGATACATTATGACGTCATAATATATTGTGACGTCATAGTCCGTACTAATTATGATGTCATCATATACTGTGACGTCATAATACATGCTCATGATGCTCCAGTAGATGTGACACAAATTGGGGTAAGAGAAATTGCTCATAATACCTGCATGTTGCGCTGTCATAATATATTGTGATGTCATAATGCGGATACATTATGACGTCATAATACATTGTGACGTCATAGTGCATACTAATTATGATGTCATCATATACTGTGACATCATAATACATGCTCATGATGCTCCAGTAGATGTGACACAAATTGGGGTAAGCGAAATTGGTCATAAAACCTGCAAATTGCACTCTCATAATATATTGTGATGTCATAATGCGGATACATTATGACGTCATAATACATTGTGACGTCATAGTGCATACCAATTATGATGTCATCATATACTCTGACGTCATAATACATGCTCATGATGCTCCACTAGATGTGACACAAATTGTGGTAAGAGAAATGTGTCACAATACCTGCAAATTGCGATCTCATCATACTTTGTGATGTCATAATGCGGATACATTATGACGTCACAATACATTGTTACATCATAGTGCTTACTAATTTTGATGTCAACATATACTGTGACGTCATTATACATGCTCATGATGCTCCAGTAGATGTGACACAATTTGGGGTAAGAGAATTTGTTCATAATACCTGCAAATTGCGCTCTCGTAATATACTGTGATGTCATAATGCGGATACATTACGACTTCATAATACAATTTGACGTCATAGTTCATACTAATTATGATGTCATCATATACTGTGATGTCATAATACATACTCATGATGCTCCAGTATGTGTGACACAAATTGGGGTAAGAGAAATTGCTCATAATACCTGTAAATTGCGCTCTCATAATATATTGTGATGTCATAATACGGATACATTATGACGTCAAAATACATTGTGACGTCATAGTGCATACTAATTATGATGTCATCATATACTGTGACGTCATAATACATGCTCATGATGCTCCAGTAGATGTGACACAAATTGGGGTAAGAGAAATTGCTCATAATACCTGCATGTTGCGCTCTCATAATATATTGTGTTGTCATAATGCGGATACATTATGACGTCATAATACATTGTGACATCATAGTGCATACTAGTTATGATGTCATCATATGCTGTGATGTCATAATACATGCTCATGATGCTCCAGTAGATGTGACACAAATTGGGGTAAGCGAAATTGGTCATAAAACCTGCAAATTGCACTCTCATAATATATTGTGATGTCATAATGCGGATACATTATGACGTCATAATACATTGTGACGTCATAGTGCATACCAATTATGATGTCATCGTATACTATGACGTCATAATACATGCTCATGATGCTCCACTAGATGTGACACAAATTGGGGTAAGAGAAATGAGTCACAATACCTGCAAATTGCGATCTCATCATGTATTGTGGTGTCATAATGCGGATACATTATGACGTCACAATACATTGTGACGTCATAGTGCTTACTAATTATGATGTCAACATCTACTGTGACGTCATAATACATGCTCATGATGCTCCAGTAGATGTGACACAATTTGGGGTAAGAGAATTTGCTCATAATACCTGCAAATTGCGCTCTCGTAATATACTGTGATGTCATAATGCGGATACATTATGACTTCATAATACAATTTGACGTCATAGTTCATACTAATTATGATGTCATCATATACTGTGATGTCATAATACATGCTCATGATGCTCCAGTAGATGTGACACAAATTGGGGTAAGAGAAATTGCTCATAATACCTGCAAATTGCGCTCTCATAATATATTGTGATGTCATAATACGGATATATTACAGCGTCATATTACATTGTGACGTCATAGTGCATACTAATTATGATGTCATCATATACTGTGACATCATAATACATGCTCATGATGCTCCAGTAGATGTGACACAAATTGGAGTAATCGAAAATGGTCATAAAACCTGCAAATTGTGCTCTTATAATATATTGTGATGTCATAATGCGGATACATTATGACGTCATAATACAATGTGACGTCATACTGCATACTAATTATGATGTCATCATATACTGTGACGTCATAATACATGCTCATGATGCTCCAGTAGATGTGACACAAATTGGGGTAAGCGAAAATGGTCATAATACCTGCATGTTGCGCTCTCATAATACATTGTGATGTCATAATGCGGATACATTATGACGTCATAATACATTGTGACGTCATACTGCATACTAATTATGATGTCATCATATACTGTGACATCATAATACATGCTCATGATGCTCCAGTAGATGTGACACAAATTGGGGTAAGAGAAATTGCTCTTAACACCTGCATGTTGCGCTCTCATAATATATTGTGATGTCATAATGCGGATACATTATGACGTCATAATACATTGTGACGTCATACTGCATACTAATTATGATGTCATCATATACTTTGACGTCATAATACATGCTCATTATGCTCCAGTAGATGTGACACAAATTGGGGTAAGAGAAATTGCTCATAATACCTGCATGTTGCGCTCTCATAATATATTGTGATGTCATAATGTGGATACATTATGACGTCATAATACATTGTGACGTCATACTGCATACTAATTATGATGTCATCATATACTGTGACGTCATAATACATGCTCATGAAGCTCCAGTATATGTGACACAAATTGGGGTAAGAGAAATTGGTCATAAATCCTGCAAATTGCTCTCTCATACTATTTTGTGATGTTATAATGCGGATACATTATGACGTCATAATACATTGTGACGTCATACTGCATACTAATTATGATGTCATCATATACTGTGACGTCATAATACATGCTCATGATGCTCCAGTAGATGTGACACAAATTGGGGTAAGCGAAATTGGTCATAAAACCTGCAAATTGCGCTCTCATAATATATTGTGACGTCATAATGCGGATAAATTATGACGTCATAATGCATTGTGACGTCATAGTTCATACTAATTATGATGTCATCATATACCGTGATGTCATAATACATGCTCATGATGCTCCAGTAGATGTGACACAAATTGGGGTAAGCAAAAATTGTCATAAAACCTGAAAATTGCGCTCCCATAATATATTGTGATGTCATAATGTGGATACATTATGACGTCATAATACATTGTGACGTCATAGTGCAACCTAATTATGATGTCATCATATACTGTGACGTCATAATACATGCTCATGATGCTCCAGTAGATGTGACACAAATTGGGGTAAGCGAAATTGGTCATAATACCTGCAAGTTGCGCTCTCATAATATATTGTGATGTCATAATGGGGATACATTATGACATCATAATACATTGTGACGTCATACTGCATACTAATTATAATGTCATCATATACTGTGACGTCATAATATATGCTCATGATGCTCCAGTAGATGTGACACAAAATGGGGTAAGAGAAATTGGTCATAAAACCTGCAAATTGCTCTCTCATATTATATTGTGATGTCATAATGCGGATACATTACGGCATCATAAAACCTTGTGACATCATAGTGCATACTAATTATTATGTCATCATATACTGTGACGTCATAATACATGCTCATGATGCTCCAGTAGATGTGACACAAATTGGGGTAAGCGAAATTGGTCACAAAACCTGCAAATTGCGCTCTCATAAT
Organism: Aotus nancymaae; assembly: GCF_030222135.1. Taxonomy (NCBI): domain Eukaryota; kingdom Metazoa; phylum Chordata; class Mammalia; order Primates; family Aotidae; genus Aotus; species Aotus nancymaae. Next base: position 10,425,814 of record NW_026988519.1, on the reverse strand, counting down.
ATATTGTGATTTCATAATGCGGATACATTATGACGACATAATACATTGTGACGTCATACTGCATACTAATTATGATGTCATCATATACTGTGACGTCATAATACATGCTCATGATGCTCCAGTAGATGTGACACAAATTGGGTAAGAGAACTTGCTCATAATACCTGCATGTTGCGCTCTCAGAATGTATTGTGATGTCATAATGTGGATACATTATGACGTCATAATACATTGTGACGTCATACTGCATACTAATTATGATGTCATCATATACTGTGACGTTATAATACATGATCATGATGCTCCAGTAGATGTGACACAAATTGGGGTAAGCGAAATTGGTCATAAAACCTGTAAATTGCACTCTCATAATATATTGTGATGTCATAATGCGGATACATTATGACGTCATAATACATTCTGAGGTCATAGTGCATACCAATTTTGATGTCATCATATACTCTGACGTCATAATGCATGCTCATGATGCTCCACTAGATGCGACACAAATTGGGGTAAGAGAAATGTGTCACAATACCTGCAAATTGGGATCTCATCATATATTGTGATGTCATAATGCGGATAAATTATGACGTCACAATACATTGTGACGTCATAGTGCTTACTAATTATGATGTCATCATATTCTTTGACGTCATAATACATGCTCATGATGCTCCAGTAGATGTGACACAAATTGGGGAAAGAGAATTTGCTCATAATACCTGCAAATTGGGCTCTCGTAATATATTGTGATGTCATAATATGGATACACTATGACGTCATAATACATTTTGACGTCATAGTCCATACTAATTATGATGTCATCATATATTGTGATGTCATTATACATTCTCATGGTGCTCCAGTAGATGTGACACAAATTGGGGTAAGAGAAATTGCTCATAATACCTGCAAATTGCGCTCTCATAATGTATTGTGATGTCATAATGTGGATACATTATGACGTCATAATACATTGTGACGTCATATTGCATACTCATTATGATGTCATCATATACTGTGACGTCATAAAACATGCTCATGATGCTCCAGTAGATGTGACACAAATTGGGGTAAGCGAAAATGGTCATAAGACATGCAAATTGCGCTCTCATAATATATTGTGATGTCATAATGCGGATACATTATGACGTCATAATACATTGTGACGTCATAGTGCATACTAATTATGATGTCATCATATACTGTGACGTCATAATACATGCTCATGATGTTCCAGTAGATGTGACACAAATTGGGGTAAGAGAAATTGCTCATAATACCTGCATGTTGCGCTCTCATAATATATTGTGATGTCATAAAGCGGATATATTATGACGTCATAATAGACTGTGACGTCATACTGCATACTAATTATGATGTCATCATATACTGTGACGTCATAATACATGCTCATGATGCAGCAGTAGATGTGGCACAAATTGGGGTAAGCGAAATTGGTCATAAAACCTGCAAATTGCGCTCTCATAATATATTGTGATGTCATAATGCGGATACATTATGACGTCATATTACATTGTGACGTCATAGTGCATACTAATTATGATGACATCATATACTGTGACGTCATAATACATGCTCATGATGCTCCAGTAGATGTGAAACAAATTGGGGTAAGAGAAACTGCTCATAATACCTGCAAATTGCGCTCTCATAATATACTGTGATGTCATAATGCGGATACATTATGACGTCATAATACATTGTGACATCAAAGTGCATACTAATTATGATGTCATCACATACTGTGACGTCATAATACATGCTCATGATGCTCCAGTAAATGTGACACAAATTGGGGTAAGAGAAATTGCTCATAATACCTGCAAATTGCGCTCTCATAATATACTGTGATGTCATAATGCGGATACATTATGACGTCATAATACATTGGGACGTCATATTGCATACTCATTATGATGTCATCATATACTGTAACGTCATAATACTTGCTCATGATGCTCCAGTAGATGTGACACAAATGGGGTAAGCGAAAATGGTCATAAGACATGCAAATTGCGCTCTCATAATATATTGTGATGTCATAATGCGGATACATTATGACGTCATAATACATTGTGACGTCATAGTGCATACTAATTATGATGTCATCATATACTGTGACGTCATAATACATGCTCATGATGCTCCAGTAGATGTGACACAATTTGTGGTAAGATAAATTGCTCATAATACCTGCATGTTGCGCTCTCATAATATATTGTGATGTCATAAAGCGGATACATTATGACGTCATAATAGATTGTGACGTCATACTGCATACTAATTATGATGTCATCATATACTGTGACGTCATAATACATGCTCATGATGCAGCAGTAGATGTGACACAAATTGGGGTAAGCGAAATCGGTCATAAAACCTGCAGTTTGCGCTCTCATATTATATTGTGATGTCATAATGCAGATACATTATGACGTCATAATATATTGTGACGTCATAGTGCATACTAATTATGATATCATCATATACTGTGACGTCATAATAAATGCTCATGATGCAGCAGTACATGTGACACAAATTGGGGTACGCGAAATTGGTCATAAAACCTGCAAATTGCGCTCTCATAATATAATGTGATGTCATAATGCAGATACATTATGACGTCGTAATACATTGTGACGTCATAGAGCATACTAATTATGATGTCATCATATACTGTGACGTCATAATACATGCTCAAGATGCTCCAGTAGATGTGACACAAATTGGGGTAAGCGAAATTGCTCATAATACCTGCATGTTGCGCTCTCATAGTATATTGTGATGTCATAATGCGGATACATTATGACGTCATAATACATTGTGACATCATACTGCGTACTAATTATGATGTCCTCATATACTGTGACGTCATAATACATGCTCATGATGCTCCAGTAGATGTGACACAAATTGGGGTAAGCAAAAATTGTCATAAAACCTGCAAATTGCGCTCTCATAATATAGTGATGTCATAATGCGGATACATTATGACGTCATAATACATTGTGACATCATAGTGCATACTAATTATGATGTCATCCTATGCTGTGACGTCATAATACATGCTCATGATGCTCCAGTAGATGTGACACAAATTGGGGTAAGCAAAAATGGTCATAAGACATGAAAATTGCGCTCTCATAATATATTGTGATGTCATAATGCGGATACATTATGACGTCATAATACATTGTGACGTCATAGTGCATACTAATTATGATGTCACCATATACTGTGACGTCATAATACATGCTCATGATGCTCCAGTGGATGTGACACAAATTGGGGTAAGAGAAATTGCTCATAATACCTGCATGTTGCGCTCTCATAATATATTGTGATGTCATAAAGCGGATACATTATGACGTCATAATAGACTGTGACGTCATACTGCATACTAATTATGATGTCATCATATACTGTGACGTCATAATACATGCTCATGATGCAGCAGTAGATGTGACACAAATTGGGGTAAGCGAAATTGGTCATAAAACCTGCAAATTGCGCTCTCATAATATATTGTGGTGTCATAATGCGGATACATTATGACGTCATAATACATTGTGACGTCATAGTGCATACTAATTATGATGTCATCATATACTGTGACGTCATAATACATGCTCATGATGCTCCAGTAGATGTGACACAATTTGTGGTAAGATAAATTGCTCATAATACCTGCATGTTGCGCTCTCATAATATATTGTGATGTCATAAAGCGGATACATTATGACGTCATAATAGATTGTGACGTCATACTGCATACTAATTATGATGTCATCATATACTGTGACGTCATAATACATGCTCATGAAGCAGCAGTAGATGTGACACAAATTGGGGTAAGCGAAATTGGTCATAAAACCTGCAGATTGCGCTCTCATATTTTATTGTGATGTCATAATGCAGATACATTATGACGTCATAATACATTGTGACGTCATAGTGCATACTAATTATGATGTCATCATATACTGTGACGTCATAATACATGCTCATGATGCAGCAGTACATGTGACACAAATTGGGGTACGCGAAATTGGTCATAAAACCTGCAAATTGCGCTCTCATAATATTCTGTGATGTCATAATGCAGATACATTATGACGTCGTAATATATTGTGACGTCATAGTGCATACTAATTATTATGTCATCATATACTGTGACGTCATAATACGTGCTCAAGATGCTCCAGTAGATGTGACACAAATTGGGGTAAGAGATATTGCTCATAACACCTGCATGTTGCGCTCTCATAGTATATTGTGATGTCATAATTCGGATACATTATGACGTCATAAAACATTGTGACGTCATACTGCGTAATAATTATGATGTCCTCATATACTGTGACGTCATAATACATGCTCATGATGCTCCAGTAGATGTGACACAAATTGGTGTATGCGAATTTGGTCATAAATCCTGCAAATTGCGCTCTCATAATATATTGTGATGTCATAATGCGGATACATTATGACGTCATAATACATTGTGACGTCATAGTGCATTCTAATTATGATGTCATCATATACTGTGACGTCATAATACATGCTCATGATGCTCCAGTAGATGTGACACAAATTGGGGTAAGAGAAATTGGTCATAAATGCTGCAAATTGCTCTCTCATAATATATTATGATGTTATAATGCGGATACATTATGACTTCATAATACATTGTGACGTCATACTGCATACTAATTATGATGCCATCATATACTGTGACATCATAATACATGCTCATGATGCTCCAGTAGATGTGACACAAATTGGGTAAGCGAAATTGCTCATAATACCTGCATGTTGCGCTCTCAGAATGTATTGTGATGTCATAATGTGGATATATTATGACGTCATAATACATTGTGACGTCATTCTGCATACTAATTATGATGGCATCATATACTGTGACGTCATAATACATGCTCATTATGCTCCAGTAGATGTGACACAAATTGGGGTAAGCGAAATTGGTCATAAAACCTGCAAATTGCGCTCTCATAATATATTGTGATATAATAAGGCGGATGCATTATGACGTCACAATACATTGTGACATCATAGTGCATACTAATTATGATGTCATCATATACTTTGACGTCATAAAACATGCTCATGATGCTCCAGTAGATGTGACACAAATTGGGGTAAGCGAAAATGGTCATAAGACATGCAAATTGCGCTCTCATAATATATTGTGATGTCATAATGCGGATACATTATGACGTCATAATACATTGTGACATCATAGTGCATACTAATTATGATGTCATCATATACTGTGACGTCATAATACATGCTCATGATGTTCCAGTATATGTGACACAAATTGGGGTAAGAGAAATTGCTCATAATACCTGCATGTTGCGCTCTCATAATATATTGTGATGTCATAAAGCGGATACATTATGACGTCATAATAGACTGTGACGTCATACTGCATACTAATTATGATGTCATCATATACTGTGACGTCATAATACATGCTCATGATGCAGCAGTAGATGTGACACAAATTGGGGTAAGCGAAATTGGTCATAAAACCTGCAAATTGCGCTCTCATAATATATTGTGATGTCATAATGCGGATACATTATGACGTCATATTACATTGTGACGTCATAGTGCATACTAATTATGATGACATCATATACTGTGACGTCATAATACATGCTCATGATGCTCCAGTAGATGTGAAACAAATTGGGGTAAGAGAAACTGCTCATAATACCTGCAAATTGCGCTCTCATAATATACTGTGATGTCATAATGCGGATACATTATGACGTCATAATACATTGTGACATCAAAGTGCATACTAATTATGATGTCATCACATACTGTGACGTCATAATACATGCTCATGATGCTCCAGTAAATGTGACACAATTTGGGGTAAGAGAAATTGCTCATAATAACTGCAAATTGCGCTCTCATAATATACTGTGATGTCATAATGCGGATACATTATGACGTCATAATACATTGGGACGTCATATTGCATACTCATTATGATGTCATCATATACTGTGACGTCATAATACTTGCTCATGATGCTCCAGTAGATGTGACACAAATGGGGTAAGCGAAAATGGTCATAAGACATGCAAATTGCGCTCTCATAATATATTGTGATGTCATAATGCAGATACATTATGTCATCATAATACATTGTGACGTCATAGTGCATACTAATTATGATGTCATCATATACTGTGACGTCATAATACATGCTCATGATGCTCCAGTAGATGTGACACAATTTGTGGTAAGATAAATTGCTCATAATACCTGCATGTTGCGCTCTCATAATATATTGTGATGTCATAAAGCGGATACATTATGACGTCATAATAGATTGTGACGTCATACTGCATACTAATTATGATGTCATCATATACTGTGATGTCATAATACATGCTCATGATGCAGCAGTAGATGTGACACAAATTGGGGTAAGCGAAATTGGTCATAAAACCTGCAGTTTGCGCTCTCATATTATATTGTGATGTCATAATGCAGATACATTATGACGTCATAATATATTGTGACGTCATAGTGCATACTAATTATGATATCATCATATACTGTGACGTCATAATAAATGCTCATGATGCAGCAGTACATGTGACACAAATTGGGGTACGCGAAATTGGTCATAAAACCTGCAAATTGCGCTCTCATAATATAATGTGATGTCATAATGCAGATACATTATGACGTCGTAATACATTGTGACGTCATAGAGCATACTAATTATGATGTCATCATATACTGTGACGTCATAATACATGCTCAAGATGCTCCAGTAGATGTGACACAAATTGGGGTAAGAGAAATTGCTCATAATACCTGCATGTTGCGCTCTCATAGTATATTGTGATGTCATAATGCGGATACATTATGACGTCATAATACATTGTGACGTCATACTGCGTACTAATTATGATGTCCTCATATACTGTGACGTCATAATACATGCTCATGATGCTCCAGTAGATGTGACACAAATTGGGGTAAGCAAAAATTGTCATAAAACCTGCAAATTGCGCTCTCATAATATATTGTGATGTCATAATGCGGATACATTATGACGTCATAATACATTGTGACATCATAGTGCATACTAATTATGATGTCATCCTATGCTGTGACGTCATAATACATGCTCATGATGCTCCAGTAGATGTGACACAAATTGGGGTAAGCAAAAATGGTCATAAGACATGAAAATTGCGCTCTCATAATATATTGTGATGTCATAATGCGGATACATTATGACGTCATAATACATTGTGACGTCATAGTGCATACTAATTATGATGTCACCATATACTGTGACGTCATAATACATGCTCATGATGCTCCAGTGGATGTGACACAAATTGGGGTAAGAGAAATTGCTCATAATACCTGCATGTTGCGCTCTCATAATATATTGTGATGTCATAAAGCGGATACATTATGACGTCATAATAGACTGTGACGTCATACTGCATACTAATTATGATGTCATCATATACTGTGACGTCATAATACATGCTCATGATGCAGCAGTAGATGTGACACAAATTGGGGTAAGCGAAATTGGTCATAAAACCTGCAAATTGCGCTCTCATAATATATTGTGGTGTCATAATGCGGATACATTATGACGTCATAATACATTGTGACGTCATAGTGCATACTAATTATGATGTCATCATATACTGTGACGTCATAATACATGCTCATGATGCTCCAGTAGATGTGACACAATTTGTGGTAAGATAAATTGCTCATAATACCTGCATGTTGCGCTCTCATAATATATTGTGTTGTCATAAAGCGGATACATTATGACGTCATAATAGATTGTGACGTCATACTGCATACTAATTATGATGTCATCATATACTGTGACGTCATAATACATGCTCATGAAGCAGCAGTAGATGTGACACAAATTGCGGTAAACGAAATTGGTCATAAAACCTGCAGATTGCGCTCTCATATTATATTGTGATATCATAATGCAGATACATTATGACGTCATAATACATTGTGACGTCATAGTGCATACTAATTATGATGTCATCATATACTGTGACGTCATAATACATGCTCATGATGCTCCAGTAGATGTGACACAAATTGGGGTAAGAGAAATTGCTCATAATACCTACATGTTGGGCTCTCATAATATATTGTGAAGTCATAATGAGGATACATTATGACGTCATAATACATTGTGACGTCATACTGCATACTAATTATTATGTCCTCATATACTGTGACGTCATAATACATGCTCATGATGCTCCAGTAGATGTGACACAAATTGGGGTAAGCGAAATTGGTCATAAAACCTGCAAATTGCGCTCTCATAATATATTGTGATGTCATAATGCGGATACATTATGACATCATAATACATTGTGGCGACATAGTGCATACTAATTATGATGTCATCATATACTGTGACGTCATAATACATGCTCATGATGCTCCAGTAGATGTGACACAAATTGGGGTAAGAGAAATTGCTCATAATACCTACATGTTGGGCTCTCATAATATATTGTGAAGACATAATGAGGCTACATTATGACGTCATAATACATTGTGACGTCATACTGCATACTAATTATGATGTCATCATATACTGTGACATCATAATACAAGCTCATGATGCTCCAGTAGATGTGACACAAATTGGAGAAATCGAAAATGGTCATAAAACCTGCAAATTGCGCTCTCATAATATATTGTGATGTCATAATGCGGATACATTATGACGTCATAACACATTGTGACGTCATACTGCATACTAACTATGATGTCATCATATACTGTGACGTCATAATACATGCTCATGATGCTCCAGTAGATGTGACACAAATTGGGGTAAGCGAAATTGGTCATAAAACCTGCAAATTGCGCTCTCATAATGTACTGTGATGTCATAATGCGGATATATTATGACGACATAATACATTGTGACGTCATACTGCATACTAATTATGATGTCATCATTTACTGTGACGTCATAATACATGCTCATGATGCTCCAGTAGATGTGACACAAATTGGGCTAAGAGAAATTGCTCATAATACCTGCATGTTGCGCCCTCATAATATATTGTGTTGTCATAAGGCGGATGCATTATGACGTCACAATACATTGTGACGTCATAGTGCATACTAATTATGATGTCATCATATACTGTGACGTAATAATGCATGCTCATGATGCTCCAGTAGATGTGACACAAATTGGGGTAAGCGAAATTGGTCATAAAACCTGCAAATTGCGCTCTCATAATATATTGTGATGTCATAATGCGGATACATTATGACGTCATAATACATTGTGACGTCATAGTGCATACTAATTATGATGTCATCATATACTGTGACGTCATAATACATGCTCATGATGCTCCACTAGATGTGACACAAATTGGGGTAAGAGAAATTGCTCATAATACCTACATGTTGGGCTCTCATAATATATTGTGAAGTCATAATGAGGATACATTATGACATCATAATACATTGTGACATCATACTGCATACTAATTATGATGTCCTCATATACTGTGACGTCATAATACATGCTCATGATGCTCCAGTAGATGTGACACAAATTGGGGTAAGCGAAATTGGTCATAAAACCTGCAAATTGCGCTCTCATAATATATTGTGATGTCATAATGCGGATACATTATGACATCATAATACATTGTGACGACATAGTGCATACTAATTATGATGTCATCATATACTGTGACGTCATAATACATGCTCATGATGCTCCAGTAGATGTGACACAAATTGGGTTAGAGAAATTGCTCATAATACATGCATGTTGCGCTCTCATAATATATTGTGATATCATATTGCGGATATATTATGACGTCATAATATATTGTGAGGTCATACTGCATACTAATTATGATGTCATCATATACTGTGACGTCATAATACATGCTCATGATGCTCCAGTAGATGTGACACAAATTGGGGTAAGCGAAATTGGTCATAAAACCTGCAAATTGTGCTCTCATAATATATTGTGATGTCATAATGCGGATACATTATGACGTCATAATACATTGTGACGTCATAGTGCATACTAATTATGATGTCATCATATACTGTGACGTCATAATACATGCTCATGATGCTCCAGTAGATGTGACACAAATTGGGGTAAGAGAAATTGCTCATAATACCTACATGTTGGGCTCTCATAATATATTGTGAAGTCATAATGAGGCTACATTATGACGTCATAATACATTGTGACGTCATACTGCATACTAATTATGATGTCATCATATACTGTGACGTCATAATACATGCTCATGATGCTCCAGTACATGTGACACAAATTGGAGTAATCGAAAATGGTCATAAAACCTGCAAATTGCGCTCTCATAATATATTGTGATGTCATAACGCGGATACATTATGACGTCATAATACATTGTGACATCATACTGCATACTAATTATGATGTCATCATATACTGTGACGTCATAATACATGCTCATGATGCTCCAGTAGATGTGACACAAATTGGGGTAAGAGAAATTGCTCATAATACCTGCATGTTGTGCTCTCATAATATATTGTGATGTCATAATGCGGATACATTATGACGTCATAATACATTGTGACGTCATACTGCATACTAATTATGATGTCATCATATACTGTGATGTCATAATACATTCTCATGATGCTCCAGTAGATGTGACACAAATTGGAGTAATCGAAAATGGTCATAAAACCTGCAAATTGCGCTCTCATAATATATTGTGATGTCATAATGCGGATACATTATGACGTCATAATACATTTTGACGTCATAGTCCATACTTATTATGATGTCATCATATACTGTGATGTCATTATACATTCTCATGATGCTCCAGTAGATGTGACACAAATTGGGGTAAGAGAAATTGCTCATAATACCTGCAAATTGTGCTCTCATAATGTATTGAGATGTCATAATGTGTATACATTATGACGTCATAATACATTGTGACGTCATATTGCATACTCATTATGATGTCATCATATACTGTGACGTCATAATACATGCTCATGATGCTCTAGTAGATGTGACACAAATTGGGGTAAGCGAAAATGGTCATAAGACATGCAAATTGCGCTCTCATAATATATTGTGATGTCATAATGCGGATACATTATGACGTCATAATACATTGTGACGTCATAGTGCATACTAATTATGATGTCATCATATACTGTGACGTCATAATACATGCTCATGATGCTCCAGTAGAAGTGACACAAATTGGGGTAAGAGAAATTGCTCATAATACCTGCATGTTGCTCTCTCATAATATATTGTGATGTCATAAAGCGGATACATTATGACGTCATAATAGACTGTGACGTCATACTGCATACTAATTATGATGTCATCATATACTGTGACGTCATAATACATGCTCATGATGCTCCAGTACATGTGACACAAATTGGGGTAAGCGAAATTGGTCATAAAACCTGCAAATTGCGCTCTCATAATATATTGTGATGTCATAATGCGGATACATTATGATGTCATAATACATTGTGACGACATAGTGCATACTAATTATGATGTCATCAGAGACTGTGACGTCATAATACATGCTCATGATGCTCCAGTAGATGTGACACAAATTGGGGTAAGCGAAATTGGTCATAATACCTGCATGTTGCGCTCTCATAATATATTGTGATGTCATAATGCGGATATATTATGACGTCATAATACATTGTGACGTCATATTGCATACTAATTATGATGTCATCATATACTGTGACGTCATAATACATGCTCATGATGCTCCAGTAGATGTGACACAAAATGGGGTAAGCGAAATTGGTCATAAAACCTGCAAATTGCGCTCTCATAATATATTGTGATGTCATAATGCGGATACATTATGACGACATAATACATTGTGACGTCATAGTGCATACTAATTATGATGTCATCATATACTGTGACGTCATAATACATGCTCATGATGCTCCAGTAGATGTGACACGAATTGGGGTAAGAGAAATTGCACAAAATACCTGCATGTTGCGCTCTCATAATATATTGTGATGTCATAATGCGGATACATTATGACGTCATAATACATTGTGACGTCATAGTGCGTACTAATTATGATGTCATCATATACTGTGACGTCATAATACATGCTCATGATGCTCCAGTACATGTGACAAAAATTGGGGTAATCGAAAATGGTCATAAAACCTGTAAATTGCGCTCTCATAATATATTGTGATGTCATAATGTGGATACATTATGACGACATAATACATTGTGACGTCATATTGCATACTAATTATGATGTCATCATATACTGTGACATCATAATACATGCTCATGATGCTCTAGTAGATGTGACACAAATTGGGGTAAGAGAATTTGCTCATAATACCTGCATGTTGCGCTCTCATAATATATTGTGATGTCATAATGCGGATACATTATGACGTCATAATACATTGTGACGTCATAGTGCATACTAATTATGACATCATCATATACTGTGACGTCATAATACATGGTCATGATTCTCCAGTAGATGTGAAACAAATTGGGGTAAGGGAAACTGCTCATAATACCTGCAAATTGCGCTCTCATACTATATTGTGATGTCATAATGCGGATATATTATGACGTCATAATACATTGTGACGTCATAGTGCATACTAATTATGATGTCATCATATACTGTGACGTCATATTACATGCTCATGATGCTCCAGTAGATGTGACACAAATTGGGGTAAGCGAAATTGGTCATAATACCTGCAGGTTGCACTCTCATAATATATTGTGATGTCATAATGCGGATACATTATGACGTCATAATACATTGTGAGGTCATACTGCATACTAATTATGATGTCATCATATACTGTGACGTCAAAATACATGCTCATGATGCTCCAGTAGATGTGACACAAAATGGGGTAAGCTAAATTGGTCATAAAACCTGCAAATTGCGCTCTCATAATATATTGTGATGTCATAATGCGGATACATTATGACGACATAATATATTGCGACGTCATAGTGCATACAAATTATGATGTCATCATATACTGTGACGTCATAATACATGCTCATGATGCGCCAGTAGATGTGACACAAATTGGGGTAACAGAATTTGCTCATAATACCTGCATGTTGCGCTCTCATAATATATTGTGATGTCATAATGTGGATACATTATGACGTCATAATACATTGTGACGTCATAGTGCATACTAATTATGACGTCATCATATACTGTGACGTCATAATACATGCTCATGATTCTCCAGTAGATGTGAAAAAAATTGGGGTAAGAGAAACTGCTCATAATACCTGCAAATTACGCTCTCATAATATATTGTGATGTCATAAGGCGGATACATTATGACGTCATAATATATTGTGACATCATACTGCATACTATTTTTGATGTCATCATATACTGTGACGTCATAGTACATGCTCATGATGCTCCAGTAGATGTGACACAAATTGGGGTAAGAGAAATTGCTCATAATACCTGCATGTTGCGCTCTCATAATATATTGTGATGTCATAATGCGGATACATTATGACGTCATAATACATTGTGACGTCATAGTGCATTCTAATTATGATGTCATCACATGCTGTGACGTCATAATACATGCTCATGATGCTCCAGTAGATGTGACACAAATTGGGGTAAGCGAAATTTTTCATAAAACCTGCAAATTGCGCTCTCATAATAAATTGTGATGTCATAATGCGGATACATTATGACGTCATAATACATTGTGACGTCATAGTCCATACTAATTATGATGTCATCATATACTGTGACGTCATAATACATGCTCATGATGCTCCAGTAGATGTGACACAAATTGGGGAAAGAGAAATTTCTCATAATACCTGCATGTTGCGCTCTCATAATATATTGTGATGTCATAAGGCGGATACATTATGACGTCATAATACATTGTGACGTCATACTGCATATTAATTATGATGTCATCATATACTGTGACGTCATAATACATGCTCATGATGCTCCAGTAGACGTGACACAAATTGGAGTAAGAGAAATTGCTCATAATACCTGCAAGTTGCGCTCTCATAATATATTGTGATGTAATAATGCGGATACATTATGACGTCATAATACATTGTGACGTCATAGTGCATACTAATTATGATGTCGTCATATACTGTGACGTCATAATACATGCTCATGATGCTCCAGTAGACGTGAAACAAATTGTGGTAAGAGAATTTGCTCATAATACCTGCATGTTGCGTTCTCATAATATATTGTGATGTCATAATGCGGATACATTATGACGTCATAATACATTGTGACGTCATACTGCATACTAATTATGATGTCATCATATACTGTGACGTCATAATACATGCTCATGATGCTCCAGTAGATGTGACACAAAATGGGGTAAGCGAAATTGGTCATAAGACCTGCAAATTGCGCTCTCATAATATATTGTGATGTCATAATGCGGATACATTATGACGACATAATATATTGTGACGTCATAGTGCATTCTAATTATGATGTCATCATATACTGTGACGTCATAATAAATGCTCATGATGCTCCAGTAGATGTGACACGAATTGGGGTAAGAGAAATTGCTCAAAATACCTGCATGTTGCGCTCTCATAATATATTGTGATGTCATAATGCGGATACATTATGACGTCATAATACATTGTGATGTCATCTTGCATACTAGTTATGATGTCATCATATGCTGTGACGTCATAATACATGATCATGATGCTCCTGTAGATGTGACACAAATTGGGGTAAGCGAAATTGGTCATAAAACCTGCAAATAGCACTCTCATAATATATTGTGATGTCATAATGCGGATACATTATGACGTCATAATACATTGTGACGTCATAGTGCATACTAATTATGATGTCATCATATACTGTGACGTCATAATACATGCTCATGATGCTCCAGTAGACGTGAAACAAATTGTGGTAAGAGAAATTGCTCATAATACCTGCATGTTGCGTTCTCATAATATATTGTGATGTCATAATGCGGATACATTATGACGTCATAATACATTGTGACGTCATACTGCATACTAATTATGATGTCATCATATACTGTGACGTCATAATACATGCTCATGATGCTCCAGTAGATGTGACACAAAATGGGGTAAGCGAAATTGGTCATAAAACCTGCAAATTGCACTCTCATAATATATTGTGATGTCATAATGCGGATACATTATGACGACATAATACATTGTGACGTCATAGTGCATACTAATTATGACATCATCATATACTGTGACGTCATAATACATGGTCATGATTCTCCAGTAGATGTGAAACAAATTGGGGTAAGGGAAACTGCTCATAATACCTGCAAATTGCGCTCTCATACTATATTGTGATGTCATAATGCGGATATATTATGACGTCATAATACATTGTGACGTCATAGTGCATACTAATTATGATGTCATCATATACTGTGACGTCATATTACATGGTCATGATGCTCCAGTAGATGTGACACAAATTGGGGTAAGCGAAATTGGTCATAATACCTGCAGGTTGCGCTCTCATAATATATTGTGATGTCATAGTGCGGATACATTATGACGTCATAAAACATTGTGAGGTCATACTGCATACTAATTATGATGTCATCATATACTGTGACGTCATAATACATGCTCATGATGCTCCAGTAGATGTGACACAAAATGGGGTAAGCTAAATTGGTCATAAAACCTGCAAATTTCGCTCTCATAATATATTGTGATGTCATAATGCGGATACATTATGACGACATAATACATTGCGACGTCATAGTGCATACAAATTATGATGTCATCATATACTGTGACGTCATAATACATGCCCATGATGCGCCAGTAGATGTGACACAAATTGGGGTAACAGAATTTGCTCATAATACATGCATGTTGCGTTCTCATAATATATTGTGATGTCATAATGCGGATACATTATGACGTCATAATACATTGTGACGTCCTAGTGCATACTAATTATGACGTCATCATATACTGTGACGTCATAATACATGCTCATGATGCTCCAGTAGATGTGACACAAATTGGGGTAAGAGAAATTGGTCATAAATGCTGCAAATTGCTCTCTCATAATATATTGTGATGTTATAATGCGGATACATTATGACTTCATAATACATTGTGACGTCATACTGCATACTAATTATGATGTCATCATATACTGTGACGTCATAATACATGCTCATGATGCTCCAGTAGATGTGACACAAATTGGGTAAGCGAAATTGCTCATAATACCTGCATGTTGCGCTCTCAGAATGTATTGTGATGTCATAATGTAGATATATTATGACGTCATAATACATTGTGACGTCATACTGCATACTAATTATAATGGCATCATATACTGTGACGTCATAATACATGCTCATTATGCTCCAGTAGATGTGACACAAATTGGGGTAAGCGAAATTGGTCATAAAACCTGCAAATTGCGCTCTCATAATATATTGTGATATAATAAGGCGGATGCATTATGACGTCACAATACATTGTGACATCATAGTGCATACTAATTATGATGTCATCATATACTTTGACGTCATAATACAAGCTCATGGTGCTCCAGTAGATGTGACACAAATTGGAGTAATCGAAAATGGTCATAAAACCTGCAAATTGCGCTCTCATAATATATTGTGATGTCATAATGCGGATACATTATGACGTCATAATACATTGTGACGTCATACTGCATACTAACTATGATGTCATCATATACTGTGACGTCATAATACATGCTCATGATGCTCCAGTAGATGTGACACAAATTGGGGTAAGAGAAATTGGTCATAAATCCTACAAATTGCTCTCTCATAATATATTGTGATGTTATAATGCGGATACATTATGACGTCATAATACATTGTGATGTCATACTGCATACTAATTATGATGTCATCATATACTCTGACGTCATAATACATGCTCATGATGCTCCAGTAGATGTGACACAAAATGGGGTAAGAGAAATTGCTCATAATACCTGCATGTTGCGCTCTCATAATATATTGTAATGTCATAATGCGGATACATTACGGCGTCATAATACATTGTGACGCCATAGTGCATACTAATTATGATGTCATCATATACTGTGACGTCATAATACATGCTCATGATGCTCCAGTAGATGTGACACAAATTGGGGTAAGCGAAATTGGTCATAAAACCTGCAAATTGCGCTCTCATAATATATTGTGATTTCATAATGCGGATACATTATGACGACATAATACATTGTGACGTCATACTGCATACTAATTATGATGTCATCATTTACTGTGACGTCATAATACATGCTCATGATGCTCCAGTAGATGTGACACAAATTGGGGTAAGAGAAATTGCTCATAATATCTGCATGTTGCGCTCTCATAATATATTGTGTTGTCATAAGGCGGATGCATTATGACATCACAATATATTGTGACATCATAGTGCATACTAATTATGATATCATCATATACTGTGACGTCATAATGCATGCTCATGATGCTACAGTAGATGTGACACAAATTGTGGTAAGCGAAATTGGTCATAAAACCTGCAAATTGCGCTCTCATAATATATTGTGATGTCATATTGCGGATACATTATGACGTCATAATACATTGTGACGTCATAGTGCATACTAATTATGATGTCATCATATACTGTGACGTCATAATACATGCTCATGATGCTCCAGTAGATGTGACACAAATTGGGGTAAGAGAAATTGCTCATAATACCTACATGTTGGGCTCTCATAATATATTGTGAAGTCATAATGAGGATACATTATGACGTCATAATACATTGTGACGTCATACTGCATACTAATTATTATGTCCTCATATACTGTGACGTCATAATACATGCTCATGATGCTCCAGTAGATGTGACACAAATTGGGGTAAGCGAAATTGGTCATAAAACCTGCAAATTGCGCTCTCATAATATATTGTGATGTCATAATGCGGATACATTATGACATCATAATACATTGTGGCGACATAGTGCATACTAATTATGATGTCATCATATACTGTGACGTCATAATACATGCTCATGATGCTCCAGTAGATGTGACACAAATTGGGGTAAGAGAAATTGCTCATAATACCTACATGTTGGGCTCTCATAATATATTGTGAAGACATAATGAGGCTACATTATGACGTCATAATACATTGTGACGTCATACTGCATACTAATTATGATGTCATCATATACTGTGACGTCATAATACATGCTCATGATGCTCCAGTAGATGTGACACAAATTGGGGTAAGAGAAATTGCTCATAATACCTGCATGTTACGCTCTCATAATATATTGTGATGTAATAAGGCGGATGCATTATGACGTCACAATACATTGTGACCTCATATTGCATACTAATTATGATGTCATCATATACTGTGACGTCATAATGCATGCTCATGATGCTCCAGTAGATGTGACACAAATTGGGGTAAGCGAAATTGGTCATAAAACCTGCAAATTGCGCTCTCATAATATATTGTGATGTCATAAGGCGGATACATTATGACGTCATAATACATTGTGACATCATAGTGCATACTAATTATGATGTCATCATATACTGTGACGTCATAATACATGCTCATGATGCTCCAGTAGATGTGACACAAATTGGGGTAAGAGAAATTGCTCATAATACCTACATGTTGGGCTCTCATAATATATTGTGAAGTCACAATGAGGATACATTATGACGTCATAATACATTGTGACGTCGTAGTGCATACTAATTATGATGTCCTCATATACTGTGACGTCATAATACATGCTCATGATGCTCCAGTAGATGTGACACAAATTGGGGTAAGCGAAATTGGTCATAAAACCTGCAAATTGCGCTCTCATAATATATTGTGATGTCATAATGCGGATACATTATGACATCATAATACATTGTGACGCCATAGTGCATACTAATTATGATGTCATCATATACTGTGACGTCATAATACATGCTCATGATGCTCCAGTAGATGTGACACAAATTGGGGTAAGAGAAATTGCTCATAATACCTGCATGTTGCGCTCTCATAATATATTGTGATGTCTTAATGCGGATACATTATGACGTCATAATACATTGTGACGTCATACTGCATACTAATTATGATGTCATCATATACTGTGACATCATAATACAAGCTCATGATGCTCCAGTAGATGTGACACAAATTGGAGAAATCGAAAATGGTCATAAAACCTGCAAATTGCGCTCTCATAATATATTGTGATGTCATAATGCGGATACATTATGACGTCATAACACATTGTGACGTCATACTGCATACTAACTATGATGTCATCATATACTGTGACGTCATAATACATGCTCATGATGCTCCAGTAGATGTGACACAAATTGGGGTAAGTGAAATTGGTCATAAAACCTGCAAATTGCGCTCTCATAATGTACTGTGATGTCATAATGCGGATACATTATGACGACATAATACATTGTGACGTCATACTGCATACTAATTATGATGTCATCATTTACTGTGACGTCATAATACATGCTCATGATTCTCCAGTAGATGTGACACAAATTGGGGTAAGAGAAATTGCTCATAATACCTGCATGTTGCGCCCTCATAATATATTGTGTTGTCATAAGGCGGATGCATTATGACGTCACAATACATTGTGACATCATAGTGCATACTAATTATGATGTCATCATATACTGTGACGTCATAATGCATGCTCATGATGCTCCAGTAGATGTGACACAAATTGGGGTAAGCGAAATTGGTCATAAAACCTGCAAATTGCGCTCTCATAATATATTGTGATGTCATAATGCGGATACATTATGACGTCATAATACATTGTGACGTCATAGTGCATACTAATTATGATGTCATCATATACTGTGACGTCATAATACATGCTCATGATGCTCCACTAGATGTGACACAAATTGGGGTAAGAGAAATTGCTCATAATACCTACATGTTGGGCTCTCATAATATATTGTGAAGTCATAATGAGGATACATTATGACATCATAATACATTGTGACATCATACTGCATACTAATTATTATGTCCTCATATACTGTGACGTCATAATACATGCTCATGATGCTCCAGTAGATGTGACACAAATTGGGGTAAGCGAAATTGGTCATAAAACCTGCAAATTGCGCTCTCATAATATATTGTGATGTCATAATGCGGATACATTATGACATCATAATACATTGTGACGACATAGTGCATACTAATTATGATGTCATCATACACTGTGACGTCATAATACATGCTCATGATGCTCCAGTAGATGTGACACAAATTGGGTTAGAGAAATTGCTCATAATACATGCATGTTGCGCTCTCATAATATATTGTGATATCATATTGCGGATATATTATGACGTCATAATATATTGTGAGGTCATACTGCATACTAATTATGATGTCATCATATACTGTGACGTCATAATACATGCTCATGATGCTCCAGTAGATGTGACACAAATTGGGGTAAGCGAAATTGGTCATAAAACCTGCAAATTGTGCTCTCATAATATATTGTGATGTCATAATGCGGATACATTATGACGTCATAATACATTGTGACGTCATAGTGCATACTAATTATGATGTCATCATATACTGTGACGTCATAATACATGCTCATGATGCTCCAGTAGATGTGACACAAATTGGGGTAAGAGAAATTGCTCATAATACCTACATGTTGGGCTCTCATAATATATTGTGAAGTCATAATGAGGCTACATTATGACGTCATAATACATTGTGACGTCATACTGCATACTAATTATGATGTCATCATATACTGTGACGTCATAATACATGCTCATGATGCTCCAGTACATGTGACACAAATTGGAGTAATCGAAAATGGTCATAAAACCTGCAAATTGCGCTCTCATAATATATTGTGATGTCATAACGTGGATACATTATGACGTCATAATACATTGTGACATCATACTGCATACTAATTATGATGTCATCATATACTGTGACGTCATAATACATGCTCATGATGCTCCAGTAGATGTGACACAAATTGGGGTAAGAGAAATTGCTCATAATACCTGCATGTTGTGCTCTCATAATATATTGTGATGTCATAATGCGGATACATTATGACGTCATAATACATTGTGACGTCATACTGCATACTAATTATGATGTCATCATATACTGTGATGTCATAATACATTCTCATGATGCTCCAGTAGATGTGACACAAATTGGAGTAATCGAAAATGGTCATAAAACCTGCAAATTGCGCTCTCATAATATATTGTGATGTCATAATGCGGATACATTATGACGTCATAATACATTTTGACGTCATAGTCCATACTTATTATGATGTCATCATATACTGTGATGTCATTATACATTCTCATGATGCTCCAGTAGATGTGACACAAATTGGGGTAAGAGAAATTGCTCATAATACCTGCAAATTGCGCTCTCATAATGTATTGAGATGTCATAATGTGTATACATTATGACGTCATAATACATTGTGACGTCATATTGCATACTCATTATGATGTCATCATATACTGTGACGTCATAATACATGCTCATGATGCTCCAGTAGATGTGACACAAATTGGGGTAAGCGAAAATGGTCATAAGACATGCAAATTGCGCTCTCATAATATATTGTGATGTCATAATGCGGATACATTATGACGTCATAATACATTGTGACGTCATAGTGCATACTAATTATGATGTCATCATATACTGTGACGTCATAATACATGCTCATGATGCTCCAGTAGAAGTGACACAAATTGGGGTAAGAGAAATTGCTCATAATACCTGCATGTTGCTCTCTCATAATATATTGTGATGTCATAAAGCGGATACATTATGACGTCATAATAGACTGTGACGTCATACTGCATACTAATTATGATGTCATCATATACTGTGACGTCATAATACATGCTCATGATGCTCCAGTACATGTGACACAAATTGGGGTAAGCGAAATTGGTCATAAAACCTGCAAATTGCGCTCTCATAATATATTGTGATGTCATAATGCGGATACATTATGATGTCATAATACATTGTGACGACATAGTGCATACTAATTATGATGTCATCAGATACTGTGACGTCATAATACATGCTCATGATGCTCCAGTAGATGTGACACAAATTGGGGTAAGCGAAATTGGTCATAATACCTGCATGTTGCGCTCTCATAATATATTGTGATGTCATAATGCGGATATATTATGACGTCATAATACATTGTGACGTCATATTGCATACTAATTATGATGTCATCATATAGTGTGACGTCATAATACATGCTCATGATGCTCCAGTAGATGTGACACAAAATGGGGTAAGCGAAATTGGTCATAAAACCTGCAAATTGCGCTCTCATAATATATTGTGATGTCATAATGCGGATACATTATGACGACATAATACATTGTGACGTCATAGTGCATACTAATTATGATGTCATCATATACTGTGACGTCATAATACATGCTCATGATGCTCCAGTAGATGTGACACGAATTGGGGTAAGAGAAATTGCTCAAAATACCTGCATGTTGCGCTCTCATAATATATTGTGATGTCATAATGCGGATACATTATGACGTCATAATACATTGTGACGTCATAGTGCGTACTAATTATGATGTCATCATATACTGTGACGTCATAATACATGCTCATGATGCTCCAGTACATGTGACAAAAATTGGGGTAATCGAAAATGGTCATAAAACCTGTAAATTGCGCTCTCATAATATATTGTGATGTCATAATGTGGATACATTATGACGACATAATACATTGTGACGTCATATTGCATACTAATTATGATGTCATCATATACTGTGACATCATAATACATGCTCATGATGCTCTAGTAGATGTGACACAAATTGGGGTAAGAGAATTTGCTCATAATACCTGCATGTTGCGCTCTCATAATATATTGTGATGTCATAATGCGGATACATTATGACGTCATAATACATTGTGACGTCATAGTGCATACTAATTATGACATCATCATATACTGTGACGTCATAATACATGGTCATGATTCTCCAGTAGATGTGAAACAAATTGGGGTAAGGGAAACTGCTCATAATACCTGCAAATTGCGCTCTCATACTATATTGTGATGTCATAATGCGGATATATTATGACGTCATAATACATTGTGACGTCATAGTGCATACTAATTATGATGTCATCATATACTGTGACGTCATATTACATGCTCATGATGCTCCAGTAGATGTGACACAAATTGGGGTAAGCCAAATTGGTCATAATACCTGCAGGTTGCACTCTCATAATATATTGTGATGTCATAATGCGGATACATTATGACGTCATAATACATTGTGAGGTCATACTGCATACTAATTATGATGTCATCATATACTGTGACGTCAAAATACATGCTCATGATGCTCCAGTAGATGTGACACAAAATGGGGTAAGCTAAATTGGTCATAAAACCTGCAAATTGCGCTCTCATAATATATTGTGATGTCATAATGCGGATACATTATGACGACATAATACATTGCGACGTCATAGTGCATACAAATTATGATGTCATCATATACTGTGACGTCATAATACATGCTCATGATGCGCCAGTAGATGTGACACAAATTGGGGTAACAGAATTTGCTCATAATACCTGCATGTTGCGCTCTCATAATATATTGTGATGTCATAATGTGGATACATTATGACGTCATAATACATTGTGACGTCATAGTGCATACTAATTATGACGTCATCATATACTGTGACGTCATAATACATGCTCATGATTCTCCAGTAGATGTGAAAAAAATTGGGGTAAGAGAAACTGCTCATAATACCTGCAAATTACGCTCTCATAATATATTGTGATGTCATAAGGCGGATACATTATGACGTCATAATACATTGTGACATCATACTGCATACTATTTATGATGTCATCATATACTGTGACGTCATAGTACATGCTCATGATGCTCCAGTAGATGTGACACAAATTGGGGTAAGAGAAATTGCTCATAATACCTGCATGTTGCGCTCTCATAATATATTGTGATGTCATAAGGCGGATACATTATGACGTCATAATACATTGTGACGTAATACTGCATACTAGTTATGATGTCATCATATACTGTGACATTATAATACATGCTCATGATGCACCAGTAGATGTGACACAAATTTAGATAAGAGAAATTGCTCATAATACCTGCATGTTGCGCTCTCATAATATATTGTGATGTCATAATGCGGATACATTATGACGTCATAATACATTGTGACGTCATAGTGCATACTAATTATGATGTCATCATATACTGTGACGTCATAATACATGCTCCTGATGCTCCAGTAGATGTGACACAAATTGGGGTAAGAGAAATTGCTCATAATACCTGCATGTTGGGCTCTCATAATATATTGTGATGTCATAATGCGGATACATTATGACGTCATAATACATTGTGACGTCATAGTGCATTCTAATTATGATGTCATCACATGCTGTGACGTCATAATACATGCTCATGATGCTCCAGTAGATGTGACACAAATTGGGGTAAGCGAAATTTTTCATAAAAACTGCAAATTGCGCTCTCATAATAAATTGTGATGTCATAATGCGGATACATTATGACGTCATAATACATTGTGACGTCATAGTCCATACTAATTATGATGTCATCATATACTGTGACGTCATAATACATGCTCATGATGCTCCAGTAGATGTGACACAAATTGGGGAAAGAGAAATTTCTCATAATACCTGCATGTTGCGCTCTCATAATATATTGTGATGTCATAAGGCGGATACATTATGACGTCATAATACATTGTGATGTCATACTGCATATTAATTATGATGTCATCATATACTGTGACGTCATAATACATGCTCATGATGCTCCAGTAGACGTGACACAAATTGGAGTAAGAGAAATTGCTCATAATACCTGCAAGTTGCGCTCTCATAATATATTGTGATGTAATAATGCGGATACATTATGACGTCATAATACATTGTGACGTCAT
Source organism: Aotus nancymaae (assembly GCF_030222135.1). NCBI lineage: Eukaryota > Metazoa > Chordata > Mammalia > Primates > Aotidae > Aotus > Aotus nancymaae. The sequence continues at coordinate 10,400,521 of NW_026988519.1, read as the reverse complement.
AGTGCATACTAATTATGATGTCATCATATACTGTGACGTCATAATACATGCTCATGATGCTTCAGTAGACGTGAAACAAATTGTGGTAAGAGAAATTGCTCATAATACCTGCATGTTGCGTTCTCATAATATATTGTGATGTCATAATGCGGATACATTATGACGTCATAATACATTGTGACATCATACTGCATACTAATTATGATGTCATCATATACTGTGACGTCATAATACATGCTCATGATGCTCCAGTAGATGTGACACAAAATGGGGTAAGCGAAATTGGTCATAAAACCTGCAAATTGCGCTCTCATAATATATTGTGATGTCATAATGCGGATACATTATGACGACATAATACATTGTGACGTCATAGTGCATTCTAATTATGATGTCATCATATACTGTGACGTCATAATACATGCTCATGATGCTCCAGTAGATGTGACACGAATTGGGGTAAGAGAAATTGCTCAAAATACCTGCATGTTGCGCTCTCATAATATATTGTGATGTCATAATGCGGATACATTATGACGTCATAATACATTGTGATGTCATCTTGCATACTAGTTATGATGTCATCATATGCTGTGACGTCATAATACATGATCATGATGCTCCTGTAGATGTGACACAAATTGGGGTAAGCGAAATTGGTCATAAAACCTGCAAATAGCACTCTCATAATATATTGTGATGTCATAATGCGGATACATTATGACGTCATAATACATTGTGACGTCATAGTGCGTACTAATTATGATGTCATCATATACTGTGACGTCATAATACATGCTCATGATGCTCCAGTAGACGTGAAACAAATTGTGGAAAGAGAAATTGCTCATAATACCTGCATGTTGCGTTCTCATAATATATTGTGATGTCATAATGCGGATACATTATGACGTCATAATACATTGTGACGTCATACTGCATACTAATTATGATGTCATCATATACTGTGACGTCATAATACATGCTCATGATGCTCCAGTAGATGTGACACAAAATGGGGTAAGCGAAATTGGTCATAAAACCTGCAAATTGCGCTCTCATAATATATTGTGATGTCATAATGCGGATACATTATGACGACATAATACATTGTGACGTCATAGTGCATACTAATTATGACATCATCATATACTGTGACGTCATAATACATGGTCATGATTCTCCAGTAGATGTGAAACAAATTGGGGTAAGGGAAACTGCTCATAATACCTGCAAATTGCGCTCTCATACTATATTGTGATGTCATAATGCGGATATATTATGACGTCATAATACATTGTGACGTCATAGTGCATACTAATTATGATGTCATCATATACTGTGACGTCATATTACATGGTCATGATGCTCCAGTAGATGTGACACAAATTGGGGTAAGCGAAATTGGTCATAATACCTGCAGGTTGCGCTCTCATAATATATTGTGATGTCATAGTGCGGATACATTATGACGTCATAAAACATTGTGAGGTCATACTGCATACTAATTATGATGTCATCATATACTGTGACGTCATAATACATGCTCATGATGCTCCAGTAGATGTGACACAAAATGGGGTAAGCTAAATTGGTCATAAAACCTGCAAATTGCGCTCTCATAATATATTGTGATGTCATAATGCGGATACATTATGACGACATAATACATTGCGACGTCATAGTGCATACAAATTATGATGTCATCATATACTGTGACGTCATAATACATGCCCATGATGCGCCAGTCGATGTGACACAAATTGGGGTAACAGAATTTGCTCATAATACCTGCATGTTGCGTTCTCATAATATATTGTGATGTCATAAGGTGGATACATTATGACGTCATAATACATTGTGACGTCATAGTGCATACTAATTATGACGTCATCATATACTGTGACGTCATAATACATGCTCATGATTCTCCAGTAGATGTGAAAAAAATTGGGGTAAGAGAAACTGCTCATAATACCTGCAAATTACGCTCTCATAATATATTGTGATGTCATAAGGCGGATACATTATGACGTCATAATACATTGTGACATCATACTGCATACTATTTATGATGTCATCATATACTGTGATGTCATAGTACATGCTCATGATGCTCCAGTAGATGTGACACAAATTGGGGTAAGAGAAATTCCTCATAATACCTGCATGTTGCGCTCTTATAATATATTGTGATGTCATAAGGCGGATACATTATGACGTCATAATACATTGTGACATCATACTGCATACTAGTTATGATGTCATCATATACTGTGACGTCATAATACATGCTCATGATGCTCAAGTAGATGTGACACAAATTGGGGTAAGCGAAATTGGTCATAAAACCTGCAAGTTGCGCTCTCATAATATACTGTGATGTCATAATGCGGATACATTATGACGTCATAATACATTGTGACGTCATAGTGCATACTAATTATGATGTCATCATATACTGTGACATCATAATACATGCTCATGATACTCCAGTAGATGTGACACAAATTGGGGTAAGAGAAATGGGTCACAAACCTGCAAATTGCGCTCTGATCATATATTGTGATGTCATAATGCGGATATATTATGACGTCATAATACATTGTGACGTCATACTGCATACTAATTATGAAGTCATCATATACTGTGACGTCATAATACATGCTCATGATGCTTCAGTAGATGTGACACAAATTGGGGTAGGAGAAATTGGTTATAAAACCTGCATGTTGCGCTCTCATAATATATTGTGATATCACAATGCGGATACATTATGACGTCATAATACATTGTGATGTCATACTGCATACTAATTATGATGTCATCATATACTGTGACATTATAATACATGCTCATGATGCACCAGTAGATGTGACACAAATTTAGATAAGAGAAATTGCTCATAATACCTGCATGTTGCGCTCTCATAATATATTGTGATGTCATAATGTGGATACATTATGACGTCATAATACATTGTGACGTCATAGTGCATACTAATTATGATGTCATCATATACTGTGACGTCATAATACATGCTCCTGATGCTCCAGTAGATGTGACACAAATTGGGGTAAGAGAAATTGCTCATAATACCTGCATGTTGCGCTCTCATAATATATTGTGATGTCATAATGCGGATACATTATGACGTCATAATACATTGTGACGTCATAGTGCATTCTAATTATGATGTCATCACATGCTGTGACGTCATAATACATGCTCATGATGCTCCAGTAGATGTGACACAAATTGGGGTAAGCGAAATTTTTCATAAAACCTGCAAATTGCGCTCTCATAATAAATTGTGATGTCATAATGCGGATACATTATGACGTCATAATACATTGTGACGTCATAGTCCATACTAATTATGAAGTCATCATATACTGTGACGTCATAATACATGCTCATGATGCTCCAGTAGATGTGACACAAATTGGGGAAAGAGAAATTTCTCATAATACCTGCATGTTGCGCTCTCATAATATATTGTGATGTCATAAGGCGGATACATTATGACGTCATAATACATTGTGACGTCATACTGCATATTAATTATGATATCATCATATACTGTGACGTCATAATACATGCTCATGATGCTCCAGTAGACGTGACACAAATTGGAGTAAGAGAAATTGCTCATAATACCTGCAAGTTGCGCTCTCATAATATATTGTGATGTAATAATGCGGATACATTATGACGTCATAATACATTGTGACGTCATAGTGCATACTAATTATGATGTCATCATATACTGTGACGTCATAATACATGCTCATGATGCTCCAGTAGACGTGAAACAAATTGTGGTAAGAGAAATTGCTCATAATACCTGCATGTTGCGTTCTCATAATATATTGTGATGTCATAATGCGGATACATTATGACGTCATAATACATTGTGACGTCATACTGCATACTAATTATGATGTCATCATATACTGTGACGTCATAATACATGCTCATGATGCTCCAGTAGATGTGACACAAAATGGGGTAAGCTAAATTGGTCATAAAACCTGCAAATTGCGCTCTCATAATATATTGTGATGTCATAATGCGGATACATTATGACGACATAATACATTGCGACGTCATAGTGCATACAAATTATGATGTCATCATATACTGTGACGTCATAATACATGCCCATGATGCGCCAGTAGATGTGACACAAATTGGGGTAACAGAATTTGCTCATAATACCTGCATGTTGCGTTCTCATAATATATTGTGATGTCATAATGTGGATACATTATGACGTCATAATACATTGTGACGTCATAGTGCATACTAATTATGACGTCATCATATACTGTGACGTCATAATACATGCTCATGATTCTCCAGTAGATGTGACACAAATTGGGGTAAGAGAAATTGCTCATAATACCTGCATGTTGCGCTCTCATAATATATTGTGATGTCATAAGGCGGATACATTATGACGTCATAATACATTGTGACGTCATACTGCATACTAGTTATGATGTCATCATATACTGTGACGTCATAATACATGCTCATGATGCTCAAGTAGATGTGACACAAATTGGGGTAAGCGAAATTGGTCATAAAACCTGCAAGTTGCGCTCTCATAATATACTGTGATGTCATAATGCGGATACATTATGACGTCATAATACATTGTGACGTCATAGTGCATACTAATTATGATGTCATCATATACTGTGACATCATAATACATGCTCATGATACTCCAGTAGATGTGACACAAATTGGGGTAAGAGAAATGGGTCACAAACCTGCAAATTGCGCTCTGATCATATATTGTGATGTCATAATGCGGATATATTATGACGTCATAATACATTGTGACGTCATACTGCATACTAATTATGAAGTCATCATATACTGTGACGTCATAATACATGCTCATGATGCTCCAGTAGATGTGACACAAATTGGGGTAGGAGAAATTGGTCATAAAACCTGCATGTTGCGCTCTCATAATATATTGTGATATCACAATGCGGATACATTATGACGTCATAATACATTGTGATGTCATACTGCATACTAATTATGATGTCATCATATACTGTGACATTATAATACATGCTCATGATGCACCAGTAGATGTGACACAAATTTAGATAAGAGAAATTGCTCATAATACCTGCATGTTGCGCTCTCATAATATATTGTGATGTCATAATGCGGATACATTATGACGTCATAATACATTGTGACGTCATAGTGCATACTAATTATGATGTCATCATATACTGTGACGTCATAATACATGCTCATGATGCTCCAGTAGATGTGACACAAATTGGAGTAATCGAAAATGGTCATAAAACCTGCAAATTGCGCTCTCATAATATATTGTGATGTTATAATGCGGATACATTATGACGTCATAATATATTGTGACGTCACACTGCATACTAATTATGATGTCATCATATACTTTGACGTCATAATACATGCTCATGATGCTCCAGTAGATGTGACACAAATTGGGGTAAGAGAAATGAGTCACAATACCTGCAAATTGCGATCTCATCATGTATTGTGGTGTCATAATGCGGATACATTATGACGTCACAATACATTGTGACGTCATAGTGCTTACTAATTATGATGTCAACATCTACTGTGACGTCATAATACATGCTCATGATGCTCCAGTAGATGTGACACAATTTGGGGTAAGAGAATTTGCTCATAATACCTGCAAATTGCGCTCTCGTAATATACTGTGATGTCATAATGCGGATACATTATGACTTCATAATACAATTTGACGTCATAGTTCATACTAATTATGATGTCATCATATACTGTGATGTCATAATACATGCTCATGATGCTCCAGTAGATGTGACACAAATTGGGGTAAGAGAAATTGCTCATAATACCTGCAAATTGCGCTCTCATAATATATTGTGATGTCATAATACGGATATATTACAGCGTCATATTACATTGTGACGTCATAGTGCATACTAATTATGATGTCATCATATACTGTGACATCATAATACATGCTCATGATGCTCCAGTAGATGTGACACAAATTGGAGTAATCGAAAATGGTCATAAAACCTGCAAATTGTGCTCTTATAATATATTGTGATGTCATAATGCGGATACATTATGACGTCATAATACAATGTGACGTCATACTGCATACTAATTATGATGTCATCATATACTGTGACGTCATAATACATGCTCATGATGCTCCAGTAGATGTGACACAAATTGGGGTAAGCGAAAATGGTCATAATACCTGCATGTTGCGCTCTCATAATACATTGTGATGTCATAATGCGGATACATTATGACGTCATAATACATTGTGACGTCATACTGCATACTAATTATGATGTCATCATATACTGTGACATCATAATACATGCTCATGATGCTCCAGTAGATGTGACACAAATTGGGGTAAGAGAAATTGCTCTTAACACCTGCATGTTGCGCTCTCATAATATATTGTGATGTCATAATGCGGATACATTATGACGTCATAATACATTGTGACGTCATACTGCATACTAATTATGATGTCATCATATACTTTGACGTCATAATACATGCTCATTATGCTCCAGTAGATGTGACACAAATTGGGGTAAGAGAAATTGCTCATAATACCTGCATGTTGCGCTCTCATAATATATTGTGATGTCATAATGTGGATACATTATGACGTCATAATACATTGTGACGTCATACTGCATACTAATTATGATGTCATCATATACTGTGACGTCATAATACATGCTCATGAAGCTCCAGTATATGTGACACAAATTGGGGTAAGAGAAATTGGTCATAAATCCTGCAAATTGCTCTCTCATACTATTTTGTGATGTTATAATGCGGATACATTATGACGTCATAATACATTGTGACGTCATACTGCATACTAATTATGATGTCATCATATACTGTGACGTCATAATACATGCTCATGATGCTCCAGTAGATGTGACACAAATTGGGGTAAGCGAAATTGGTCATAAAACCTGCAAATTGCGCTCTCATAATATATTGTGACGTCATAATGCGGATAAATTATGACGTCATAATGCATTGTGACGTCATAGTTCATACTAATTATGATGTCATCATATACCGTGATGTCATAATACATGCTCATGATGCTCCAGTAGATGTGACACAAATTGGGGTAAGCAAAAATTGTCATAAAACCTGAAAATTGCGCTCCCATAATATATTGTGATGTCATAATGTGGATACATTATGACGTCATAATACATTGTGACGTCATAGTGCAACCTAATTATGATGTCATCATATACTGTGACGTCATAATACATGCTCATGATGCTCCAGTAGATGTGACACAAATTGGGGTAAGCGAAATTGGTCATAATACCTGCAAGTTGCGCTCTCATAATATATTGTGATGTCATAATGGGGATACATTATGACATCATAATACATTGTGACGTCATACTGCATACTAATTATAATGTCATCATATACTGTGACGTCATAATATATGCTCATGATGCTCCAGTAGATGTGACACAAAATGGGGTAAGAGAAATTGGTCATAAAACCTGCAAATTGCTCTCTCATATTATATTGTGATGTCATAATGCGGATACATTACGGCATCATAAAACCTTGTGACATCATAGTGCATACTAATTATTATGTCATCATATACTGTGACGTCATAATACATGCTCATGATGCTCCAGTAGATGTGACACAAATTGGGGTAAGCGAAATTGGTCACAAAACCTGCAAATTGCGCTCTCATAATATATTGTGATTTCATAATGCGGATACATTATGACGACATAATACATTGTGACGTCATACTGCATACTAATTATGATGTCATCATATACTGTGACGTCATAATACATGCTCATGATGCTCCAGTAGATGTGACACAAATTGGGGTAAGAGAAATTGCTCATAATACCTGCATGTTGCGCTCTCATAATATATTGTGTTGTCATAAGGCGGATGCATTATGACGTCACAATACATTGTGACGTCATAGTGCATACTAATTATGATGTCATCATATACTGTGACGTCATAATGCATGCTCATGATGCTCCAGTAGATGTGACACAAATTGGGGTAAGCGAAATTGGTCATAAAACCTGCAAATTGCGCTCTCATAATATATTGTGATGTCATAATGCGGATACATTATGACGTCATAATACATTGTTACGTCATAGTGCATACTAATTATGATGTCATCATATACTGTGACGTCATAATACATGCTCATGATGCTCCAGTAGATGTGACACAAATTGGTGTAAGAGAAATTACTCATAATACCTACATGTTGGGCTCTCATAATATATTGTGAATCATAATGCGGATACATTATGACGTCATAATACATTGTGACGTCATACTGCATACTAATTATGATGTCCTCATATACTGTGACGTCATAATACATGCTCATGATGCTCCAGAAGATGTGACACAAATTGGAGTAGTCGAAAATGGTCATAAAACCTGCAAATTGCGCTCTCATACTATATTGTGATGTCATAACGCGGATACATTATGACGTCATAATACATTGTGACGTCATAGTCCATACTAATTATGATGTCATCATATACTGTGACGTCATAATACATGCTCATGATGCTCCAGTAGATGTGACACAAATTGGGGTAAGCGAAATTGGTCATAATACCTGCATGTTGCGCTCTCATAATACATTGTGATGTCATAATGCGGATACATTGTGACGTCATAATACATTGTGACATCATACTGCATACTAATTATGATGTCATCATATACTGTGACGTCATAATACATGCTCATGATGCTCCAGTTGATGTGACACAAATTGGGGTAAGAGAAATTAGTCATAAATCCTGCAAATTGCCCTCTCATAATATATTGTGATGTTATAATGCGGATACATTATGACGTCATAATACATTGTGACGTCATACTGCATACTAATTATGATGTCATCATATACTGTGACGTCATAATACATGCTCATGATGCTCCAGTAGATGTGACACAAATTGGGTAAGAGAACTTGCTCATAATACCTGCATGTTGCGCTCTCAGAATGTATTGTGATGTCATAATGTGGATACATTATGACGTCATAATACATTGTGACGTCATACTGCATACTAATTATGATGTCATCATATACTGTGACGTTATAATACATGATCATGATGCTCCAGTAGATGTGACACAAATTGGGGTAAGCGAAATTGGTCATAAAACCTGTAAATTGCACTCTCATAATATATTGTGATGTCATAATGCGGATACATTATGACGTCATAATACATTCTGAGGTCATAGTGCATACCAATTTTGATGTCATCATATACTCTGACGTCATAATGCATGCTCATGATGCTCCACTAGATGCGACACAAATTGGGGTAAGAGAAATGTGTCACAATACCTGCAAATTGGGATCTCATCATATATTGTGATGTCATAATGCGGATAAATTATGACGTCACAATACATTGTGACGTCATAGTGCTTACTAATTATGATGTCATCATATTCTTTGACGTCATAATACATGCTCATGATGCTCCAGTAGATGTGACACAAATTGGGGAAAGAGAATTTGCTCATAATACCTGCAAATTGGGCTCTCGTAATATATTGTGATGTCATAATATGGATACACTATGACGTCATAATACATTTTGACGTCATAGTCCATACTAATTATGATGTCATCATATATTGTGATGTCATTATACATTCTCATGGTGCTCCAGTAGATGTGACACAAATTGGGGTAAGAGAAATTGCTCATAATACCTGCAAATTGCGCTCTCATAATGTATTGTGATGTCATAATGTGGATACATTATGACGTCATAATACATTGTGACGTCATATTGCATACTCATTATGATGTCATCATATACTGTGACGTCATAAAACATGCTCATGATGCTCCAGTAGATGTGACACAAATTGGGGTAAGCGAAAATGGTCATAAGACATGCAAATTGCGCTCTCATAATATATTGTGATGTCATAATGCGGATACATTATGACGTCATAATACATTGTGACGTCATAGTGCATACTAATTATGATGTCATCATATACTGTGACGTCATAATACATGCTCATGATGTTCCAGTAGATGTGACACAAATTGGGGTAAGAGAAATTGCTCATAATACCTGCATGTTGCGCTCTCATAATATATTGTGATGTCATAAAGCGGATATATTATGACGTCATAATAGACTGTGACGTCATACTGCATACTAATTATGATGTCATCATATACTGTGACGTCATAATACATGCTCATGATGCAGCAGTAGATGTGGCACAAATTGGGGTAAGCGAAATTGGTCATAAAACCTGCAAATTGCGCTCTCATAATATATTGTGATGTCATAATGCGGATACATTATGACGTCATATTACATTGTGACGTCATAGTGCATACTAATTATGATGACATCATATACTGTGACGTCATAATACATGCTCATGATGCTCCAGTAGATGTGAAACAAATTGGGGTAAGAGAAACTGCTCATAATACCTGCAAATTGCGCTCTCATAATATACTGTGATGTCATAATGCGGATACATTATGACGTCATAATACATTGTGACATCAAAGTGCATACTAATTATGATGTCATCACATACTGTGACGTCATAATACATGCTCATGATGCTCCAGTAAATGTGACACAAATTGGGGTAAGAGAAATTGCTCATAATACCTGCAAATTGCGCTCTCATAATATACTGTGATGTCATAATGCGGATACATTATGACGTCATAATACATTGGGACGTCATATTGCATACTCATTATGATGTCATCATATACTGTAACGTCATAATACTTGCTCATGATGCTCCAGTAGATGTGACACAAATGGGGTAAGCGAAAATGGTCATAAGACATGCAAATTGCGCTCTCATAATATATTGTGATGTCATAATGCGGATACATTATGACGTCATAATACATTGTGACGTCATAGTGCATACTAATTATGATGTCATCATATACTGTGACGTCATAATACATGCTCATGATGCTCCAGTAGATGTGACACAATTTGTGGTAAGATAAATTGCTCATAATACCTGCATGTTGCGCTCTCATAATATATTGTGATGTCATAAAGCGGATACATTATGACGTCATAATAGATTGTGACGTCATACTGCATACTAATTATGATGTCATCATATACTGTGACGTCATAATACATGCTCATGATGCAGCAGTAGATGTGACACAAATTGGGGTAAGCGAAATCGGTCATAAAACCTGCAGTTTGCGCTCTCATATTATATTGTGATGTCATAATGCAGATACATTATGACGTCATAATATATTGTGACGTCATAGTGCATACTAATTATGATATCATCATATACTGTGACGTCATAATAAATGCTCATGATGCAGCAGTACATGTGACACAAATTGGGGTACGCGAAATTGGTCATAAAACCTGCAAATTGCGCTCTCATAATATAATGTGATGTCATAATGCAGATACATTATGACGTCGTAATACATTGTGACGTCATAGAGCATACTAATTATGATGTCATCATATACTGTGACGTCATAATACATGCTCAAGATGCTCCAGTAGATGTGACACAAATTGGGGTAAGCGAAATTGCTCATAATACCTGCATGTTGCGCTCTCATAGTATATTGTGATGTCATAATGCGGATACATTATGACGTCATAATACATTGTGACATCATACTGCGTACTAATTATGATGTCCTCATATACTGTGACGTCATAATACATGCTCATGATGCTCCAGTAGATGTGACACAAATTGGGGTAAGCAAAAATTGTCATAAAACCTGCAAATTGCGCTCTCATAATATATTGTGATGTCATAATGCGGATACATTATGACGTCATAATACATTGTGACATCATAGTGCATACTAATTATGATGTCATCCTATGCTGTGACGTCATAATACATGCTCATGATGCTCCAGTAGATGTGACACAAATTGGGGTAAGCAAAAATGGTCATAAGACATGAAAATTGCGCTCTCATAATATATTGTGATGTCATAATGCGGATACATTATGACGTCATAATACATTGTGACGTCATAGTGCATACTAATTATGATGTCACCATATACTGTGACGTCATAATACATGCTCATGATGCTCCAGTGGATGTGACACAAATTGGGGTAAGAGAAATTGCTCATAATACCTGCATGTTGCGCTCTCATAATATATTGTGATGTCATAAAGCGGATACATTATGACGTCATAATAGACTGTGACGTCATACTGCATACTAATTATGATGTCATCATATACTGTGACGTCATAATACATGCTCATGATGCAGCAGTAGATGTGACACAAATTGGGGTAAGCGAAATTGGTCATAAAACCTGCAAATTGCGCTCTCATAATATATTGTGGTGTCATAATGCGGATACATTATGACGTCATAATACATTGTGACGTCATAGTGCATACTAATTATGATGTCATCATATACTGTGACGTCATAATACATGCTCATGATGCTCCAGTAGATGTGACACAATTTGTGGTAAGATAAATTGCTCATAATACCTGCATGTTGCGCTCTCATAATATATTGTGATGTCATAAAGCGGATACATTATGACGTCATAATAGATTGTGACGTCATACTGCATACTAATTATGATGTCATCATATACTGTGACGTCATAATACATGCTCATGAAGCAGCAGTAGATGTGACACAAATTGGGGTAAGCGAAATTGGTCATAAAACCTGCAGATTGCGCTCTCATATTTTATTGTGATGTCATAATGCAGATACATTATGACGTCATAATACATTGTGACGTCATAGTGCATACTAATTATGATGTCATCATATACTGTGACGTCATAATACATGCTCATGATGCAGCAGTACATGTGACACAAATTGGGGTACGCGAAATTGGTCATAAAACCTGCAAATTGCGCTCTCATAATATTCTGTGATGTCATAATGCAGATACATTATGACGTCGTAATATATTGTGACGTCATAGTGCATACTAATTATTATGTCATCATATACTGTGACGTCATAATACGTGCTCAAGATGCTCCAGTAGATGTGACACAAATTGGGGTAAGAGATATTGCTCATAACACCTGCATGTTGCGCTCTCATAGTATATTGTGATGTCATAATTCGGATACATTATGACGTCATAAAACATTGTGACGTCATACTGCGTAATAATTATGATGTCCTCATATACTGTGACGTCATAATACATGCTCATGATGCTCCAGTAGATGTGACACAAATTGGTGTATGCGAATTTGGTCATAAATCCTGCAAATTGCGCTCTCATAATATATTGTGATGTCATAATGCGGATACATTATGACGTCATAATACATTGTGACGTCATAGTGCATTCTAATTATGATGTCATCATATACTGTGACGTCATAATACATGCTCATGATGCTCCAGTAGATGTGACACAAATTGGGGTAAGAGAAATTGGTCATAAATGCTGCAAATTGCTCTCTCATAATATATTATGATGTTATAATGCGGATACATTATGACTTCATAATACATTGTGACGTCATACTGCATACTAATTATGATGCCATCATATACTGTGACATCATAATACATGCTCATGATGCTCCAGTAGATGTGACACAAATTGGGTAAGCGAAATTGCTCATAATACCTGCATGTTGCGCTCTCAGAATGTATTGTGATGTCATAATGTGGATATATTATGACGTCATAATACATTGTGACGTCATTCTGCATACTAATTATGATGGCATCATATACTGTGACGTCATAATACATGCTCATTATGCTCCAGTAGATGTGACACAAATTGGGGTAAGCGAAATTGGTCATAAAACCTGCAAATTGCGCTCTCATAATATATTGTGATATAATAAGGCGGATGCATTATGACGTCACAATACATTGTGACATCATAGTGCATACTAATTATGATGTCATCATATACTTTGACGTCATAAAACATGCTCATGATGCTCCAGTAGATGTGACACAAATTGGGGTAAGCGAAAATGGTCATAAGACATGCAAATTGCGCTCTCATAATATATTGTGATGTCATAATGCGGATACATTATGACGTCATAATACATTGTGACATCATAGTGCATACTAATTATGATGTCATCATATACTGTGACGTCATAATACATGCTCATGATGTTCCAGTATATGTGACACAAATTGGGGTAAGAGAAATTGCTCATAATACCTGCATGTTGCGCTCTCATAATATATTGTGATGTCATAAAGCGGATACATTATGACGTCATAATAGACTGTGACGTCATACTGCATACTAATTATGATGTCATCATATACTGTGACGTCATAATACATGCTCATGATGCAGCAGTAGATGTGACACAAATTGGGGTAAGCGAAATTGGTCATAAAACCTGCAAATTGCGCTCTCATAATATATTGTGATGTCATAATGCGGATACATTATGACGTCATATTACATTGTGACGTCATAGTGCATACTAATTATGATGACATCATATACTGTGACGTCATAATACATGCTCATGATGCTCCAGTAGATGTGAAACAAATTGGGGTAAGAGAAACTGCTCATAATACCTGCAAATTGCGCTCTCATAATATACTGTGATGTCATAATGCGGATACATTATGACGTCATAATACATTGTGACATCAAAGTGCATACTAATTATGATGTCATCACATACTGTGACGTCATAATACATGCTCATGATGCTCCAGTAAATGTGACACAATTTGGGGTAAGAGAAATTGCTCATAATAACTGCAAATTGCGCTCTCATAATATACTGTGATGTCATAATGCGGATACATTATGACGTCATAATACATTGGGACGTCATATTGCATACTCATTATGATGTCATCATATACTGTGACGTCATAATACTTGCTCATGATGCTCCAGTAGATGTGACACAAATGGGGTAAGCGAAAATGGTCATAAGACATGCAAATTGCGCTCTCATAATATATTGTGATGTCATAATGCAGATACATTATGTCATCATAATACATTGTGACGTCATAGTGCATACTAATTATGATGTCATCATATACTGTGACGTCATAATACATGCTCATGATGCTCCAGTAGATGTGACACAATTTGTGGTAAGATAAATTGCTCATAATACCTGCATGTTGCGCTCTCATAATATATTGTGATGTCATAAAGCGGATACATTATGACGTCATAATAGATTGTGACGTCATACTGCATACTAATTATGATGTCATCATATACTGTGATGTCATAATACATGCTCATGATGCAGCAGTAGATGTGACACAAATTGGGGTAAGCGAAATTGGTCATAAAACCTGCAGTTTGCGCTCTCATATTATATTGTGATGTCATAATGCAGATACATTATGACGTCATAATATATTGTGACGTCATAGTGCATACTAATTATGATATCATCATATACTGTGACGTCATAATAAATGCTCATGATGCAGCAGTACATGTGACACAAATTGGGGTACGCGAAATTGGTCATAAAACCTGCAAATTGCGCTCTCATAATATAATGTGATGTCATAATGCAGATACATTATGACGTCGTAATACATTGTGACGTCATAGAGCATACTAATTATGATGTCATCATATACTGTGACGTCATAATACATGCTCAAGATGCTCCAGTAGATGTGACACAAATTGGGGTAAGAGAAATTGCTCATAATACCTGCATGTTGCGCTCTCATAGTATATTGTGATGTCATAATGCGGATACATTATGACGTCATAATACATTGTGACGTCATACTGCGTACTAATTATGATGTCCTCATATACTGTGACGTCATAATACATGCTCATGATGCTCCAGTAGATGTGACACAAATTGGGGTAAGCAAAAATTGTCATAAAACCTGCAAATTGCGCTCTCATAATATATTGTGATGTCATAATGCGGATACATTATGACGTCATAATACATTGTGACATCATAGTGCATACTAATTATGATGTCATCCTATGCTGTGACGTCATAATACATGCTCATGATGCTCCAGTAGATGTGACACAAATTGGGGTAAGCAAAAATGGTCATAAGACATGAAAATTGCGCTCTCATAATATATTGTGATGTCATAATGCGGATACATTATGACGTCATAATACATTGTGACGTCATAGTGCATACTAATTATGATGTCACCATATACTGTGACGTCATAATACATGCTCATGATGCTCCAGTGGATGTGACACAAATTGGGGTAAGAGAAATTGCTCATAATACCTGCATGTTGCGCTCTCATAATATATTGTGATGTCATAAAGCGGATACATTATGACGTCATAATAGACTGTGACGTCATACTGCATACTAATTATGATGTCATCATATACTGTGACGTCATAATACATGCTCATGATGCAGCAGTAGATGTGACACAAATTGGGGTAAGCGAAATTGGTCATAAAACCTGCAAATTGCGCTCTCATAATATATTGTGGTGTCATAATGCGGATACATTATGACGTCATAATACATTGTGACGTCATAGTGCATACTAATTATGATGTCATCATATACTGTGACGTCATAATACATGCTCATGATGCTCCAGTAGATGTGACACAATTTGTGGTAAGATAAATTGCTCATAATACCTGCATGTTGCGCTCTCATAATATATTGTGTTGTCATAAAGCGGATACATTATGACGTCATAATAGATTGTGACGTCATACTGCATACTAATTATGATGTCATCATATACTGTGACGTCATAATACATGCTCATGAAGCAGCAGTAGATGTGACACAAATTGCGGTAAACGAAATTGGTCATAAAACCTGCAGATTGCGCTCTCATATTATATTGTGATATCATAATGCAGATACATTATGACGTCATAATACATTGTGACGTCATAGTGCATACTAATTATGATGTCATCATATACTGTGACGTCATAATACATGCTCATGATGCTCCAGTAGATGTGACACAAATTGGGGTAAGAGAAATTGCTCATAATACCTACATGTTGGGCTCTCATAATATATTGTGAAGTCATAATGAGGATACATTATGACGTCATAATACATTGTGACGTCATACTGCATACTAATTATTATGTCCTCATATACTGTGACGTCATAATACATGCTCATGATGCTCCAGTAGATGTGACACAAATTGGGGTAAGCGAAATTGGTCATAAAACCTGCAAATTGCGCTCTCATAATATATTGTGATGTCATAATGCGGATACATTATGACATCATAATACATTGTGGCGACATAGTGCATACTAATTATGATGTCATCATATACTGTGACGTCATAATACATGCTCATGATGCTCCAGTAGATGTGACACAAATTGGGGTAAGAGAAATTGCTCATAATACCTACATGTTGGGCTCTCATAATATATTGTGAAGACATAATGAGGCTACATTATGACGTCATAATACATTGTGACGTCATACTGCATACTAATTATGATGTCATCATATACTGTGACATCATAATACAAGCTCATGATGCTCCAGTAGATGTGACACAAATTGGAGAAATCGAAAATGGTCATAAAACCTGCAAATTGCGCTCTCATAATATATTGTGATGTCATAATGCGGATACATTATGACGTCATAACACATTGTGACGTCATACTGCATACTAACTATGATGTCATCATATACTGTGACGTCATAATACATGCTCATGATGCTCCAGTAGATGTGACACAAATTGGGGTAAGCGAAATTGGTCATAAAACCTGCAAATTGCGCTCTCATAATGTACTGTGATGTCATAATGCGGATATATTATGACGACATAATACATTGTGACGTCATACTGCATACTAATTATGATGTCATCATTTACTGTGACGTCATAATACATGCTCATGATGCTCCAGTAGATGTGACACAAATTGGGCTAAGAGAAATTGCTCATAATACCTGCATGTTGCGCCCTCATAATATATTGTGTTGTCATAAGGCGGATGCATTATGACGTCACAATACATTGTGACGTCATAGTGCATACTAATTATGATGTCATCATATACTGTGACGTAATAATGCATGCTCATGATGCTCCAGTAGATGTGACACAAATTGGGGTAAGCGAAATTGGTCATAAAACCTGCAAATTGCGCTCTCATAATATATTGTGATGTCATAATGCGGATACATTATGACGTCATAATACATTGTGACGTCATAGTGCATACTAATTATGATGTCATCATATACTGTGACGTCATAATACATGCTCATGATGCTCCACTAGATGTGACACAAATTGGGGTAAGAGAAATTGCTCATAATACCTACATGTTGGGCTCTCATAATATATTGTGAAGTCATAATGAGGATACATTATGACATCATAATACATTGTGACATCATACTGCATACTAATTATGATGTCCTCATATACTGTGACGTCATAATACATGCTCATGATGCTCCAGTAGATGTGACACAAATTGGGGTAAGCGAAATTGGTCATAAAACCTGCAAATTGCGCTCTCATAATATATTGTGATGTCATAATGCAGATACATTATGACATCATAATACATTGTGACGACATAGTGCATACTAATTATGATGTCATCATATACTGTGACGTCATAATACATGCTCATGATGCTCCAGTAGATGTGACACAAATTGGGTTAGAGAAATTGCTCATAATACATGCATGTTGCGCTCTCATAATATATTGTGATATCATATTGCGGATATATTATGACGTCATAATATATTGTGAGGTCATACTGCATACTAATTATGATGTCATCATATACTGTGACGTCATAATACATGCTCATGATGCTCCAGTAGATGTGACACAAATTGGGGTAAGCGAAATTGGTCATAAAACCTGCAAATTGTGCTCTCATAATATATTGTGATGTCATAATGCGGATACATTATGACGTCATAATACATTGTGACGTCATAGTGCATACTAATTATGATGTCATCATATACTGTGACGTCATAATACATGCTCATGATGCTCCAGTAGATGTGACACAAATTGGGGTAAGAGAAATTGCTCATAATACCTACATGTTGGGCTCTCATAATATATTGTGAAGTCATAATGAGGCTACATTATGACGTCATAATACATTGTGACGTCATACTGCATACTAATTATGATGTCATCATATACTGTGACGTCATAATACATGCTCATGATGCTCCAGTACATGTGACACAAATTGGAGTAATCGAAAATGGTCATAAAACCTGCAAATTGCGCTCTCATAATATATTGTGACGTCATAACGCGGATACATTATGACGTCATAATACATTGTGACATCATACTGCATACTAATTATGATGTCATCATATACTGTGACGTCATAATACATGCTCATGATGCTCCAGTAGATGTGACACAAATTGGGGTAAGAGAAATTGCTCATAATACCTGCATGTTGTGCTCTCATAATATATTGTGATGTCATAATGCGGATACATTATGACGTCATAATACATTGTGACGTCATACTGCATACTAATTATGATGTCATCATATACTGTGATGTCATAATACATTCTCATGATGCTCCAGTAGATGTGACACAAATTGGAGTAATCGAAAATGGTCATAAAACCTGCAAATTGCGCTCTCATAATATATTGTGATGTCATAATGCGGATACATTATGACGTCATAATACATTTTGACGTCATAGTCCATACTTATTATGATGTCATCATATACTGTGATGTCATTATACATTCTCATGATGCTCCAGTAGATGTGACACAAATTGGGGTAAGAGAAATTGCTCATAATACCTGCAAATTGTGCTCTCATAATGTATTGAGATGTCATAATGTGTATACATTATGACGTCATAATACATTGTGACGTCATATTGCATACTCATTATGATGTCATCATATACTGTGACGTCATAATACATGCTCATGATGCTCCAGTAGATGTGACACAAATTGGGGTAAGCGAAAATGGTCATAAGACATGCAAATTGCGCTCTCATAATATATTGTGATGTCATAATGCGGATACATTATGACGTCATAATACATTGTGACGTCATAGTGCATACTAATTATGATGTCATCATATACTGTGACGTCATAATACATGCTCATGATGCTCCAGTAGAAGTGACACAAATTGGGGTAAGAGAAATTGCTCATAATACCTGCATGTTGCTCTCTCATAATATATTGTGATGTCATAAAGCGGATACATTATGACGTCATAATAGACTGTGACGTCATACTGCATACTAATTATGATGTCATCATATACTGTGACGTCATAATACATGCTCATGATGCTCCAGTACATGTGACACAAATTGGGGTAAGCGAAATTGGTCATAAAACCTGCAAATTGCGCTCTCATAATATATTGTGATGTCATAATGCGGATACATTATGATGTCATAATACATTGTGACGACATAGTGCATACTAATTATGATGTCATCAGAGACTGTGACGTCATAATACATGCTCATGATGCTCCAGTAGATGTGACACAAATTGGGGTAAGCGAAATTGGTCATAATACCTGCATGTTGCGCTCTCATAATATATTGTGATGTCATAATGCGGATATATTATGACGTCATAATACATTGTGACGTCATATTGCATACTAATTATGATGTCATCATATACTGTGACGTCATAATACATGCTCATGATGCTCCAGTAGATGTGACACAAAATGGGGTAAGCGAAATTGGTCATAAAACCTGCAAATTGCGCTCTCATAATATATTGTGATGTCATAATGCGGATACATTATGACGACATAATACATTGTGACGTCATAGTGCATACTAATTATGATGTCATCATATACTGTGACGTCATAATACATGCTCATGATGCTCCAGTAGATGTGACACGAATTGGGGTAAGAGAAATTGCACAAAATACCTGCATGTTGCGCTCTCATAATATATTGTGATGTCATAATGCGGATACATTATGACGTCATAATACATTGTGACGTCATAGTGCGTACTAATTATGATGTCATCATATACTGTGACGTCATAATACATGCTCATGATGCTCCAGTACATGTGACAAAAATTGGGGTAATCGAAAATGGTCATAAAACCTGTAAATTGCGCTCTCATAATATATTGTGATGTCATAATGTGGATACATTATGACGACATAATACATTGTGACGTCATATTGCATACTAATTATGATGTCATCATATACTGTGACATCATAATACATGCTCATGATGCTCTAGTAGATGTGACACAAATTGGGGTAAGAGAATTTGCTCATAATACCTGCATGTTGCGCTCTCATAATATATTGTGATGTCATAATGCGGATACATTATGACGTCATAATACATTGTGACGTCATAGTGCATACTAATTATGACATCATCATATACTGTGACGTCATAATACATGGTCATGATTCTCCAGTAGATGTGAAACAAATTGGGGTAAGGGAAACTGCTCATAATACCTGCAAATTGCGCTCTCATACTATATTGTGATGTCATAATGCGGATATATTATGACGTCATAATACATTGTGACGTCATAGTGCATACTAATTATGATGTCATCATATACTGTGACGTCATATTACATGCTCATGATGCTCCAGTAGATGTGACACAAATTGGGGTAAGCGAAATTGGTCATAATACCTGCAGGTTGCACTCTCATAATATATTGTGATGTCATAATGCGGATACATTATGACGTCATAATACATTGTGAGGTCATACTGCATACTAATTATGATGTCATCATATACTGTGACGTCAAAATACATGCTCATGATGCTCCAGTAGATGTGACACAAAATGGGGTAAGCTAAATTGGTCATAAAACCTGCAAATTGCGCTCTCATAATATATTGTGATGTCATAATGCGGATACATTATGACGACATAATATATTGCGACGTCATAGTGCATACAAATTATGATGTCATCATATACTGTGACGTCATAATACATGCTCATGATGCGCCAGTAGATGTGACACAAATTGGGGTAACAGAATTTGCTCATAATACCTGCATGTTGCGCTCTCATAATATATTGTGATGTCATAATGTGGATACATTATGACGTCATAATACATTGTGACGTCATAGTGCATACTAATTATGACGTCATCATATACTGTGACGTCATAATACATGCTCATGATTCTCCAGTAGATGTGAAAAAAATTGGGGTAAGAGAAACTGCTCATAATACCTGCAAATTACGCTCTCATAATATATTGTGATGTCATAAGGCGGATACATTATGACGTCATAATATATTGTGACATCATACTGCATACTATTTATGATGTCATCATATACTGTGACGTCATAGTACATGCTCATGATGCTCCAGTAGATGTGACACAAATTGGGGTAAGAGAAATTGCTCATAATACCTGCATGTTGCGCTCTCATAATATATTGTGATGTCATAATGCGGATACATTATGACGTCATAATACATTGTGACGTCATAGTGCATTCTAATTATGATGTCATCACATGCTGTGACGTCATAATACATGCTCATGATGCTCCAGTAGATGTGACACAAATTGGGGTAAGCGAAATTTTTCATAAAACCTGCAAATTGCGCTCTCATAATAAATTGTGATGTCATAATGCGGATACATTATGACGTCATAATACATTGTGACGTCATAGTCCATACTAATTATGATGTCATCATATACTGTGACGTCATAATACATGCTCATGATGCTCCAGTAGATGTGACACAAATTGGGGAAAGAGAAATTTCTCATAATACCTGCATGTTGCGCTCTCATAATATATTGTGATGTCATAAGGCGGATACATTATGACGTCATAATACATTGTGACGTCATACTGCATATTAATTATGATGTCATCATATACTGTGACGTCATAATACATGCTCATGATGCTCCAGTAGACGTGACACAAATTGGAGTAAGAGAAATTGCTCATAATACCTGCAAGTTGCGCTCTCATAATATATTGTGATGTAATAATGCGGATACATTATGACGTCATAATACATTGTGACGTCATAGTGCATACTAATTATGATGTCGTCATATACTGTGACGTCATAATACATGCTCATGATGCTCCAGTAGACGTGAAACAAATTGTGGTAAGAGAATTTGCTCATAATACCTGCATGTTGCGTTCTCATAATATATTGTGATGTCATAATGCGGATACATTATGACGTCATAATACATTGTGACGTCATACTGCATACTAATTATGATGTCATCATATACTGTGACGTCATAATACATGCTCATGATGCTCCAGTAGATGTGACACAAAATGGGGTAAGCGAAATTGGTCATAAGACCTGCAAATTGCGCTCTCATAATATATTGTGATGTCATAATGCGGATACATTATGACGACATAATATATTGTGACGTCATAGTGCATTCTAATTATGATGTCATCATATACTGTGACGTCATAATACATGCTCATGATGCTCCAGTAGATGTGACACGAATTGGGGTAAGAGAAATTGCTCAAAATACCTGCATGTTGCGCTCTCATAATATATTGTGATGTCATAATGCGGATACATTATGACGTCATAATACATTGTGATGTCATCTTGCATACTAGTTATGATGTCATCATATGCTGTGACGTCATAATACATGATCATGATGCTCCTGTAGATGTGACACAAATTGGGGTAAGCGAAATTGGTCATAAAACCTGCAAATAGCACTCTCATAATATATTGTGATGTCATAATGCGGATACATTATGACGTCATAATACATTGTGACGTCATAGTGCATACTAATTATGATGTCATCATATACTGTGACGTCATAATACATGCTCATGATGCTCCAGTAGACGTGAAACAAATTGTGGTAAGAGAAATTGCTCATAATACCTGCATGTTGCGTTCTCATAATATATTGTGATGTCATAATGCGGATACATTATGACGTCATAATACATTGTGACGTCATACTGCATACTAATTATGATGTCATCATATACTGTGACGTCATAATACATGCTCATGATGCTCCAGTAGATGTGACACAAAATGGGGTAAGCGAAATTGGTCATAAAACCTGCAAATTGCGCTCTCATAATATATTGTGATGTCATAATGCGGATACATTATGACGACATAATACATTGTGACGTCATAGTGCATACTAATTATGACATCATCATATACTGTGACGTCATAATACATGGTCATGATTCTCCAGTAGATGTGAAACAAATTGGGGTAAGGGAAACTGCTCATAATACCTGCAAATTGCGCTCTCATACTATATTGTGATGTCATAATGCGGATATATTATGACGTCATAATACATTGTGACGTCATAGTGCATACTAATTATGATGTCATCATATACTGTGACGTCATATTACATGGTCATGATGCTCCAGTAGATGTGACACAAATTGGGGTAAGCGAAATTGGTCATAATACCTGCAGGTTGCGCTCTCATAATATATTGTGATGTCATAGTGCGGATACATTATGACGTCATAAAACATTGTGAGGTCATACTGCATACTAATTATGATGTCATCATATACTGTGACGTCATAATACATGCTCATGATGCTCCAGTAGATGTGACACAAAATGGGGTAAGCTAAATTGGTCATAAAACCTGCAAATTGCGCTCTCATAATATATTGTGATGTCATAATGCGGATACATTATGACGACATAATACATTGCGACGTCATAGTGCATACAAATTATGATGTCATCATATACTGTGACGTCATAATACATGCCCATGATGCGCCAGTAGATGTGACACAAATTGGGGTAACAGAATTTGCTCATAATACCTGCATGTTGCGTTCTCATAATATATTGTGATGTCATAATGCGGATACATTATGACGTCATAATACATTGTGACGTCCTAGTGCATACTAATTATGACGTCATCATATACTGTGACGTCATAATACATGCTCATGATGCTCCAGTAGATGTGACACAAATTGGGGTAAGAGAAATTGGTCATAAATGCTGCAAATTGCTCTCTCATAATATATTGTGATGTTATAATGCGGATACATTATGACTTCATAATACATTGTGACGTCATACTGCATACTAATTATGATGTCATCATATACTGTGACGTCATAATACATGCTCATGATGCTCCAGTAGATGTGACACAAATTGGGTAAGCGAAATTGCTCATAATACCTGCATGTTGCGCTCTCAGAATGTATTGTGATGTCATAATGTAGATATATTATGACGTCATAATACATTGTGACGTCATACTGCATACTAATTATAATGGCATCATATACTGTGACGTCATAATACATGCTCATTATGCTCCAGTAGATGTGACACAAATTGGGGTAAGCGAAATTGGTCATAAAACCTGCAAATTGCGCTCTCATAATATATTGTGATATAATAAGGCGGATGCATTATGACGTCACAATACATTGTGACATCATAGTGCATACTAATTATGATGTCATCATATACTTTGACGTCATAATACAAGCTCATGGTGCTCCAGTAGATGTGACACAAATTGGAGTAATCGAAAATGGTCATAAAACCTGCAAATTGCGCTCTCATAATATATTGTGATGTCATAATGCGGATACATTATGACGTCATAATACATTGTGACGTCATACTGCATACTAACTATGATGTCATCATATACTGTGACGTCATAATACATGCTCATGATGCTCCAGTAGATGTGACACAAATTGGGGTAAGAGAAATTGGTCATAAATCCTACAAATTGCTCTCTCATAATATATTGTGATGTTATAATGCGGATACATTATGACGTCATAATACATTGTGATGTCATACTGCATACTAATTATGATGTCATCATATACTCTGACGTCATAATACATGCTCATGATGCTCCAGTAGATGTGACACAAAATGGGGTAAGAGAAATTGCTCATAATACCTGCATGTTGCGCTCTCATAATATATTGTAATGTCATAATGCGGATACATTACGGCGTCATAATACATTGTGACGCCATAGTGCATACTAATTATGATGTCATCATATACTGTGACGTCATAATACATGCTCATGATGCTCCAGTAGATGTGACACAAATTGGGGTAAGCGAAATTGGTCATAAAACCTGCAAATTGCGCTCTCATAATATATTGTGATTTCATAATGCGGATACATTATGACGACATAATACATTGTGACGTCATACTGCATACTAATTATGATGTCATCATTTACTGTGACGTCATAATACATGCTCATGATGCTCCAGTAGATGTGACACAAATTGGGGTAAGAGAAATTGCTCATAATATCTGCATGTTGCGCTCTCATAATATATTGTGTTGTCATAAGGCGGATGCATTATGACATCACAATATATTGTGACATCATAGTGCATACTAATTATGATATCATCATATACTGTGACGTCATAATGCATGCTCATGATGCTACAGTAGATGTGACACAAATTGTGGTAAGCGAAATTGGTCATAAAACCTGCAAATTGCGCTCTCATAATATATTGTGATGTCATATTGCGGATACATTATGACGTCATAATACATTGTGACGTCATAGTGCATACTAATTATGATGTCATCATATACTGTGACGTCATAATACATGCTCATGATGCTCCAGTAGATGTGACACAAATTGGGGTAAGAGAAATTGCTCATAATACCTACATGTTGGGCTCTCATAATATATTGTGAAGTCATAATGAGGATACATTATGACGTCATAATACATTGTGACGTCATACTGCATACTAATTATTATGTCCTCATATACTGTGACGTCATAATACATGCTCATGATGCTCCAGTAGATGTGACACAAATTGGGGTAAGCGAAATTGGTCATAAAACCTGCAAATTGCGCTCTCATAATATATTGTGATGTCATAATGCGGATACATTATGACATCATAATACATTGTGGCGACATAGTGCATACTAATTATGATGTCATCATATACTGTGACGTCATAATACATGCTCATGATGCTCCAGTAGATGTGACACAAATTGGGGTAAGAGAAATTGCTCATAATACCTACATGTTGGGCTCTCATAATATATTGTGAAGACATAATGAGGCTACATTATGACGTCATAATACATTGTGACGTCATACTGCATACTAATTATGATGTCATCATATACTGTGACGTCATAATACATGCTCATGATGCTCCAGTAGATGTGACACAAATTGGGGTAAGAGAAATTGCTCATAATACCTGCATGTTACGCTCTCATAATATATTGTGATGTAATAAGGCGGATGCATTATGACGTCACAATACATTGTGACCTCATATTGCATACTAATTATGATGTCATCATATACTGTGACGTCATAATGCATGCTCATGATGCTCCAGTAGATGTGACACAAATTGGGGTAAGCGAAATTGGTCATAAAACCTGCAAATTGCGCTCTCATAATATATTGTGATGTCATAAGGCGGATACATTATGACGTCATAATACATTGTGACATCATAGTGCATACTAATTATGATGTCATCATATACTGTGACGTCATAATACATGCTCATGATGCTCCAGTAGATGTGACACAAATTGGGGTAAGAGAAATTGCTCATAATACCTACATGTTGGGCTCTCATAATATATTGTGAAGTCACAATGAGGATACATTATGACGTCATAATACATTGTGACGTCGTAGTGCATACTAATTATGATGTCCTCATATACTGTGACGTCATAATACATGCTCATGATGCTCCAGTAGATGTGACACAAATTGGGGTAAGCGAAATTGGTCATAAAACCTGCAAATTGCGCTCTCATAATATATTGTGATGTCATAATGCGGATACATTATGACATCATAATACATTGTGACGCCATAGTGCATACTAATTATGATGTCATCATATACTGTGACGTCATAATACATGCTCATGATGCTCCAGTAGATGTGACACAAATTGGGGTAAGAGAAATTGCTCATAATACCTGCATGTTGCGCTCTCATAATATATTGTGATGTCTTAATGCGGATACATTATGACGTCATAATACATTGTGACGTCATACTGCATACTAATTATGATGTCATCATATACTGTGACATCATAATACAAGCTCATGATGCTCCAGTAGATGTGACACAAATTGGAGAAATCGAAAATGGTCATAAAACCTGCAAATTGCGCTCTCATAATATATTGTGATGTCATAATGCGGATACATTATGACGTCATAACACATTGTGACGTCATACTGCATACTAACTATGATGTCATCATATACTGTGACGTCATAATACATGCTCATGATGCTCCAGTAGATGTGACACAAATTGGGGTAAGTGAAATTGGTCATAAAACCTGCAAATTGCGCTCTCATAATGTACTGTGATGTCATAATGCGGATACATTATGACGACATAATACATTGTGACGTCATACTGCATACTAATTATGATGTCATCATTTACTGTGACGTCATAATACATGCTCATGATTCTCCAGTAGATGTGACACAAATTGGGGTAAGAGAAATTGCTCATAATACCTGCATGTTGCGCCCTCATAATATATTGTGTTGTCATAAGGCGGATGCATTATGACGTCACAATACATTGTGACATCATAGTGCATACTAATTATGATGTCATCATATACTGTGACGTCATAATGCATGCTCATGATGCTCCAGTAGATGTGACACAAATTGGGGTAAGCGAAATTGGTCATAAAACCTGCAAATTGCGCTCTCATAATATATTGTGATGTCATAATGCGGATACATTATGACGTCATAATACATTGTGACGTCATAGTGCATACTAATTATGATGTCATCATATACTGTGACGTCATAATACATGCTCATGATGCTCCACTAGATGTGACACAAATTGGGGTAAGAGAAATTGCTCATAATACCTACATGTTGGGCTCTCATAATATATTGTGAAGTCATAATGAGGATACATTATGACATCATAATACATTGTGACATCATACTGCATACTAATTATTATGTCCTCATATACTGTGACGTCATAATACATGCTCATGATGCTCCAGTAGATGTGACACAAATTGGGGTAAGCGAAATTGGTCATAAAACCTGCAAATTGCGCTCTCATAATATATTGTGATGTCATAATGCGGATACATTATGACATCATAATACATTGTGACGACATAGTGCATACTAATTATGATGTCATCATACACTGTGACGTCATAATACATGCTCATGATGCTCCAGTAGATGTGACACAAATTGGGTTAGAGAAATTGCTCATAATACATGCATGTTGCGCTCTCATAATATATTGTGATATCATATTGCGGATATATTATGACGTCATAATATATTGTGAGGTCATACTGCATACTAATTATGATGTCATCATATACTGTGACGTCATAATACATGCTCATGATGCTCCAGTAGATGTGACACAAATTGGGGTAAGCGAAATTGGTCATAAAACCTGCAAATTGTGCTCTCATAATATATTGTGATGTCATAATGCGGATACATTATGACGTCATAATACATTGTGACGTCATAGTGCATACTAATTATGATGTCATCATATACTGTGACGTCATAATACATGCTCATGATGCTCCAGTAGATGTGACACAAATTGGGGTAAGAGAAATTGCTCATAATACCTACATGTTGGGCTCTCATAATATATTGTGAAGTCATAATGAGGCTACATTATGACGTCATAATACATTGTGACGTCATACTGCATACTAATTATGATGTCATCATATACTGTGACGTCATAATACATGCTCATGATGCTCCAGTACATGTGACACAAATTGGAGTAATCGAAAATGGTCATAAAACCTGCAAATTGCGCTCTCATAATATATTGTGATGTCATAACGTGGATACATTATGACGTCATAATACATTGTGACATCATACTGCATACTAATTATGATGTCATCATATACTGTGACGTCATAATACATGCTCATGATGCTCCAGTAGATGTGACACAAATTGGGGTAAGAGAAATTGCTCATAATACCTGCATGTTGTGCTCTCATAATATATTGTGATGTCATAATGCGGATACATTATGACGTCATAATACATTGTGACGTCATACTGCATACTAATTATGATGTCATCATATACTGTGATGTCATAATACATTCTCATGATGCTCCAGTAGATGTGACACAAATTGGAGTAATCGAAAATGGTCATAAAACCTGCAAATTGCGCTCTCATAATATATTGTGATGTCATAATGCGGATACATTATGACGTCATAATACATTTTGACGTCATAGTCCATACTTATTATGATGTCATCATATACTGTGATGTCATTATACATTCTCATGATGCTCCAGTAGATGTGACACAAATTGGGGTAAGAGAAATTGCTCATAATACCTGCAAATTGCGCTCTCATAATGTATTGAGATGTCATAATGTGTATACATTATGACGTCATAATACATTGTGACGTCATATTGCATACTCATTATGATGTCATCATATACTGTGACGTCATAATACATGCTCATGATGCTCCAGTAGATGTGACACAAATTGGGGTAAGCGAAAATGGTCATAAGACATGCAAATTGCGCTCTCATAATATATTGTGATGTCATAATGCGGATACATTATGACGTCATAATACATTGTGACGTCATAGTGCATACTAATTATGATGTCATCATATACTGTGACGTCATAATACATGCTCATGATGCTCCAGTAGAAGTGACACAAATTGGGGTAAGAGAAATTGCTCATAATACCTGCATGTTGCTCTCTCATAATATATTGTGATGTCATAAAGCGGATACATTATGACGTCATAATAGACTGTGACGTCATACTGCATACTAATTATGATGTCATCATATACTGTGACGTCATAATACATGCTCATGATGCTCCAGTACATGTGACACAAATTGGGGTAAGCGAAATTGGTCATAAAACCTGCAAATTGCGCTCTCATAATATATTGTGATGTCATAATGCGGATACATTATGATGTCATAATACATTGTGACGACATAGTGCATACTAATTATGATGTCATCAGATACTGTGACGTCATAATACATGCTCATGATGCTCCAGTAGATGTGACACAAATTGGGGTAAGCGAAATTGGTCATAATACCTGCATGTTGCGCTCTCATAATATATTGTGATGTCATAATGCGGATATATTATGACGTCATAATACATTGTGACGTCATATTGCATACTAATTATGATGTCATCATATAGTGTGACGTCATAATACATGCTCATGATGCTCCAGTAGATGTGACACAAAATGGGGTAAGCGAAATTGGTCATAAAACCTGCAAATTGCGCTCTCATAATATATTGTGATGTCATAATGCGGATACATTATGACGACATAATACATTGTGACGTCATAGTGCATACTAATTATGATGTCATCATATACTGTGACGTCATAATACATGCTCATGATGCTCCAGTAGATGTGACACGAATTGGGGTAAGAGAAATTGCTCAAAATACCTGCATGTTGCGCTCTCATAATATATTGTGATGTCATAATGCGGATACATTATGACGTCATAATACATTGTGACGTCATAGTGCGTACTAATTATGATGTCATCATATACTGTGACGTCATAATACATGCTCATGATGCTCCAGTACATGTGACAAAAATTGGGGTAATCGAAAATGGTCATAAAACCTGTAAATTGCGCTCTCATAATATATTGTGATGTCATAATGTGGATACATTATGACGACATAATACATTGTGACGTCATATTGCATACTAATTATGATGTCATCATATACTGTGACATCATAATACATGCTCATGATGCTCTAGTAGATGTGACACAAATTGGGGTAAGAGAATTTGCTCATAATACCTGCATGTTGCGCTCTCATAATATATTGTGATGTCATAATGCGGATACATTATGACGTCATAATACATTGTGACGTCATAGTGCATACTAATTATGACATCATCATATACTGTGACGTCATAATACATGGTCATGATTCTCCAGTAGATGTGAAACAAATTGGGGTAAGGGAAACTGCTCATAATACCTGCAAATTGCGCTCTCATACTATATTGTGATGTCATAATGCGGATATATTATGACGTCATAATACATTGTGACGTCATAGTGCATACTAATTATGATGTCATCATATACTGTGACGTCATATTACATGCTCATGATGCTCCAGTAGATGTGACACAAATTGGGGTAAGCCAAATTGGTCATAATACCTGCAGGTTGCACTCTCATAATATATTGTGATGTCATAATGCGGATACATTATGACGTCATAATACATTGTGAGGTCATACTGCATACTAATTATGATGTCATCATATACTGTGACGTCAAAATACATGCTCATGATGCTCCAGTAGATGTGACACAAAATGGGGTAAGCTAAATTGGTCATAAAACCTGCAAATTGCGCTCTCATAATATATTGTGATGTCATAATGCGGATACATTATGACGACATAATACATTGCGACGTCATAGTGCATACAAATTATGATGTCATCATATACTGTGACGTCATAATACATGCTCATGATGCGCCAGTAGATGTGACACAAATTGGGGTAACAGAATTTGCTCATAATACCTGCATGTTGCGCTCTCATAATATATTGTGATGTCATAATGTGGATACATTATGACGTCATAATACATTGTGACGTCATAGTGCATACTAATTATGACGTCATCATATACTGTGACGTCATAATACATGCTCATGATTCTCCAGTAGATGTGAAAAAAATTGGGGTAAGAGAAACTGCTCATAATACCTGCAAATTACGCTCTCATAATATATTGTGATGTCATAAGGCGGATACATTATGACGTCATAATACATTGTGACATCATACTGCATACTATTTATGATGTCATCATATACTGTGACGTCATAGTACATGCTCATGATGCTCCAGTAGATGTGACACAAATTGGGGTAAGAGAAATTGCTCATAATACCTGCATGTTGCGCTCTCATAATATATTGTGATGTCATAAGGCGGATACATTATGACGTCATAATACATTGTGACGTAATACTGCATACTAGTTATGATGTCATCATATACTGTGACATTATAATACATGCTCATGATGCACCAGTAGATGTGACACAAATTTAGATAAGAGAAATTGCTCATAATACCTGCATGTTGCGCTCTCATAATATATTGTGATGTCATAATGCGGATACATTATGACGTCATAATACATTGTGACGTCATAGTGCATACTAATTATGATGTCATCATATACTGTGACGTCATAATACATGCTCCTGATGCTCCAGTAGATGTGACACAAATTGGGGTAAGAGAAATTGCTCATAATACCTGCATGTTGGGCTCTCATAATATATTGTGATGTCATAATGCGGATACATTATGACGTCATAATACATTGTGACGTCATAGTGCATTCTAATTATGATGTCATCACATGCTGTGACGTCATAATACATGCTCATGATGCTCCAGTAGATGTGACACAAATTGGGGTAAGCGAAATTTTTCATAAAAACTGCAAATTGCGCTCTCATAATAAATTGTGATGTCATAATGCGGATACATTATGACGTCATAATACATTGTGACGTCATAGTCCATACTAATTATGATGTCATCATATACTGTGACGTCATAATACATGCTCATGATGCTCCAGTAGATGT
Organism: Aotus nancymaae; assembly: GCF_030222135.1. Lineage (NCBI taxonomy): Eukaryota > Metazoa > Chordata > Mammalia > Primates > Aotidae > Aotus > Aotus nancymaae. The sequence goes on along the minus strand of NW_026988519.1, from coordinate 10,366,612 downwards.
GACACAAATTGGGGAAAGAGAAATTTCTCATAATACCTGCATGTTGCGCTCTCATAATATATTGTGATGTCATAAGGCGGATACATTATGACGTCATAATACATTGTGATGTCATACTGCATATTAATTATGATGTCATCATATACTGTGACGTCATAATACATGCTCATGATGCTCCAGTAGACGTGACACAAATTGGAGTAAGAGAAATTGCTCATAATACCTGCAAGTTGCGCTCTCATAATATATTGTGATGTAATAATGCGGATACATTATGACGTCATAATACATTGTGACGTCATAGTGCATACTAATTATGATGTCATCATATACTGTGACGTCATAATACATGCTCATGATGCTTCAGTAGACGTGAAACAAATTGTGGTAAGAGAAATTGCTCATAATACCTGCATGTTGCGTTCTCATAATATATTGTGATGTCATAATGCGGATACATTATGACGTCATAATACATTGTGACATCATACTGCATACTAATTATGATGTCATCATATACTGTGACGTCATAATACATGCTCATGATGCTCCAGTAGATGTGACACAAAATGGGGTAAGCGAAATTGGTCATAAAACCTGCAAATTGCGCTCTCATAATATATTGTGATGTCATAATGCGGATACATTATGACGACATAATACATTGTGACGTCATAGTGCATTCTAATTATGATGTCATCATATACTGTGACGTCATAATACATGCTCATGATGCTCCAGTAGATGTGACACGAATTGGGGTAAGAGAAATTGCTCAAAATACCTGCATGTTGCGCTCTCATAATATATTGTGATGTCATAATGCGGATACATTATGACGTCATAATACATTGTGATGTCATCTTGCATACTAGTTATGATGTCATCATATGCTGTGACGTCATAATACATGATCATGATGCTCCTGTAGATGTGACACAAATTGGGGTAAGCGAAATTGGTCATAAAACCTGCAAATAGCACTCTCATAATATATTGTGATGTCATAATGCGGATACATTATGACGTCATAATACATTGTGACGTCATAGTGCGTACTAATTATGATGTCATCATATACTGTGACGTCATAATACATGCTCATGATGCTCCAGTAGACGTGAAACAAATTGTGGAAAGAGAAATTGCTCATAATACCTGCATGTTGCGTTCTCATAATATATTGTGATGTCATAATGCGGATACATTATGACGTCATAATACATTGTGACGTCATACTGCATACTAATTATGATGTCATCATATACTGTGACGTCATAATACATGCTCATGATGCTCCAGTAGATGTGACACAAAATGGGGTAAGCGAAATTGGTCATAAAACCTGCAAATTGCGCTCTCATAATATATTGTGATGTCATAATGCGGATACATTATGACGACATAATACATTGTGACGTCATAGTGCATACTAATTATGACATCATCATATACTGTGACGTCATAATACATGGTCATGATTCTCCAGTAGATGTGAAACAAATTGGGGTAAGGGAAACTGCTCATAATACCTGCAAATTGCGCTCTCATACTATATTGTGATGTCATAATGCGGATATATTATGACGTCATAATACATTGTGACGTCATAGTGCATACTAATTATGATGTCATCATATACTGTGACGTCATATTACATGGTCATGATGCTCCAGTAGATGTGACACAAATTGGGGTAAGCGAAATTGGTCATAATACCTGCAGGTTGCGCTCTCATAATATATTGTGATGTCATAGTGCGGATACATTATGACGTCATAAAACATTGTGAGGTCATACTGCATACTAATTATGATGTCATCATATACTGTGACGTCATAATACATGCTCATGATGCTCCAGTAGATGTGACACAAAATGGGGTAAGCTAAATTGGTCATAAAACCTGCAAATTGCGCTCTCATAATATATTGTGATGTCATAATGCGGATACATTATGACGACATAATACATTGCGACGTCATAGTGCATACAAATTATGATGTCATCATATACTGTGACGTCATAATACATGCCCATGATGCGCCAGTCGATGTGACACAAATTGGGGTAACAGAATTTGCTCATAATACCTGCATGTTGCGTTCTCATAATATATTGTGATGTCATAAGGTGGATACATTATGACGTCATAATACATTGTGACGTCATAGTGCATACTAATTATGACGTCATCATATACTGTGACGTCATAATACATGCTCATGATTCTCCAGTAGATGTGAAAAAAATTGGGGTAAGAGAAACTGCTCATAATACCTGCAAATTACGCTCTCATAATATATTGTGATGTCATAAGGCGGATACATTATGACGTCATAATACATTGTGACATCATACTGCATACTATTTATGATGTCATCATATACTGTGATGTCATAGTACATGCTCATGATGCTCCAGTAGATGTGACACAAATTGGGGTAAGAGAAATTCCTCATAATACCTGCATGTTGCGCTCTTATAATATATTGTGATGTCATAAGGCGGATACATTATGACGTCATAATACATTGTGACATCATACTGCATACTAGTTATGATGTCATCATATACTGTGACGTCATAATACATGCTCATGATGCTCAAGTAGATGTGACACAAATTGGGGTAAGCGAAATTGGTCATAAAACCTGCAAGTTGCGCTCTCATAATATACTGTGATGTCATAATGCGGATACATTATGACGTCATAATACATTGTGACGTCATAGTGCATACTAATTATGATGTCATCATATACTGTGACATCATAATACATGCTCATGATACTCCAGTAGATGTGACACAAATTGGGGTAAGAGAAATGGGTCACAAACCTGCAAATTGCGCTCTGATCATATATTGTGATGTCATAATGCGGATATATTATGACGTCATAATACATTGTGACGTCATACTGCATACTAATTATGAAGTCATCATATACTGTGACGTCATAATACATGCTCATGATGCTTCAGTAGATGTGACACAAATTGGGGTAGGAGAAATTGGTTATAAAACCTGCATGTTGCGCTCTCATAATATATTGTGATATCACAATGCGGATACATTATGACGTCATAATACATTGTGATGTCATACTGCATACTAATTATGATGTCATCATATACTGTGACATTATAATACATGCTCATGATGCACCAGTAGATGTGACACAAATTTAGATAAGAGAAATTGCTCATAATACCTGCATGTTGCGCTCTCATAATATATTGTGATGTCATAATGTGGATACATTATGACGTCATAATACATTGTGACGTCATAGTGCATACTAATTATGATGTCATCATATACTGTGACGTCATAATACATGCTCCTGATGCTCCAGTAGATGTGACACAAATTGGGGTAAGAGAAATTGCTCATAATACCTGCATGTTGCGCTCTCATAATATATTGTGATGTCATAATGCGGATACATTATGACGTCATAATACATTGTGACGTCATAGTGCATTCTAATTATGATGTCATCACATGCTGTGACGTCATAATACATGCTCATGATGCTCCAGTAGATGTGACACAAATTGGGGTAAGCGAAATTTTTCATAAAACCTGCAAATTGCGCTCTCATAATAAATTGTGATGTCATAATGCGGATACATTATGACGTCATAATACATTGTGACGTCATAGTCCATACTAATTATGAAGTCATCATATACTGTGACGTCATAATACATGCTCATGATGCTCCAGTAGATGTGACACAAATTGGGGAAAGAGAAATTTCTCATAATACCTGCATGTTGCGCTCTCATAATATATTGTGATGTCATAAGGCGGATACATTATGACGTCATAATACATTGTGACGTCATACTGCATATTAATTATGATATCATCATATACTGTGACGTCATAATACATGCTCATGATGCTCCAGTAGACGTGACACAAATTGGAGTAAGAGAAATTGCTCATAATACCTGCAAGTTGCGCTCTCATAATATATTGTGATGTAATAATGCGGATACATTATGACGTCATAATACATTGTGACGTCATAGTGCATACTAATTATGATGTCATCATATACTGTGACGTCATAATACATGCTCATGATGCTCCAGTAGACGTGAAACAAATTGTGGTAAGAGAAATTGCTCATAATACCTGCATGTTGCGTTCTCATAATATATTGTGATGTCATAATGCGGATACATTATGACGTCATAATACATTGTGACGTCATACTGCATACTAATTATGATGTCATCATATACTGTGACGTCATAATACATGCTCATGATGCTCCAGTAGATGTGACACAAAATGGGGTAAGCTAAATTGGTCATAAAACCTGCAAATTGCGCTCTCATAATATATTGTGATGTCATAATGCGGATACATTATGACGACATAATACATTGCGACGTCATAGTGCATACAAATTATGATGTCATCATATACTGTGACGTCATAATACATGCCCATGATGCGCCAGTAGATGTGACACAAATTGGGGTAACAGAATTTGCTCATAATACCTGCATGTTGCGTTCTCATAATATATTGTGATGTCATAATGTGGATACATTATGACGTCATAATACATTGTGACGTCATAGTGCATACTAATTATGACGTCATCATATACTGTGACGTCATAATACATGCTCATGATTCTCCAGTAGATGTGACACAAATTGGGGTAAGAGAAATTGCTCATAATACCTGCATGTTGCGCTCTCATAATATATTGTGATGTCATAAGGCGGATACATTATGACGTCATAATACATTGTGACGTCATACTGCATACTAGTTATGATGTCATCATATACTGTGACGTCATAATACATGCTCATGATGCTCAAGTAGATGTGACACAAATTGGGGTAAGCGAAATTGGTCATAAAACCTGCAAGTTGCGCTCTCATAATATACTGTGATGTCATAATGCGGATACATTATGACGTCATAATACATTGTGACGTCATAGTGCATACTAATTATGATGTCATCATATACTGTGACATCATAATACATGCTCATGATACTCCAGTAGATGTGACACAAATTGGGGTAAGAGAAATGGGTCACAAACCTGCAAATTGCGCTCTGATCATATATTGTGATGTCATAATGCGGATATATTATGACGTCATAATACATTGTGACGTCATACTGCATACTAATTATGAAGTCATCATATACTGTGACGTCATAATACATGCTCATGATGCTCCAGTAGATGTGACACAAATTGGGGTAGGAGAAATTGGTCATAAAACCTGCATGTTGCGCTCTCATAATATATTGTGATATCACAATGCGGATACATTATGACGTCATAATACATTGTGATGTCATACTGCATACTAATTATGATGTCATCATATACTGTGACATTATAATACATGCTCATGATGCACCAGTAGATGTGACACAAATTTAGATAAGAGAAATTGCTCATAATACCTGCATGTTGCGCTCTCATAATATATTGTGATGTCATAATGCGGATACATTATGACGTCATAATACATTGTGACGTCATAGTGCATACTAATTATGATGTCATCATATACTGTGACGTCATAATACATGATCCTGATGCTCCAGTAGATGTGACACAAATTGGGGTAAGAGAAATTGCTCATAATACCTGCATGTTGCGCTCTCATAATATATTGTGATGTCATAATGCGGATATATTATGACGTCATAATACATTGTGACGTCATAGTGCATTCTAATTATGATGTCATCACATGCTGTGACGTCATAATACATGCTCATGATGCTCCAGTAGATGTGACACAAATTGGGGTAACCGAAATTTTTCATAAAACCTGCAAATTGCGCTCTCATAATAAATTGTGATGTCATAATGCGGATACATTATGACGTCATAATACATTGTGACGTCATAGTCCATACTAATTATGATGTCATCATATACTGTGACGTCATAATACATGCTCATGATGCTCCAGTAGATGTGACACAAATTGGGGAAAGAGAAATTTCTCATAATACCTGCATGTTGCGCTCTCATAATATATTGTGATGTCATAAGGCGGATACATTATGACGTCATAATACATTGTGACGTCATACTGCATATTAATTATGATGTCATCATATACTGTGACGTCATAATACATGCTCATGATGCTCCAGTAGACGTGACACAAATTGGGGTAAGAGAAATTGGTCATAAAACCTGCAAGTTGCGCTCTCATAATATATTGTGATGTCATAATGCGGATACATTATGACGTCATAATACATTGTGACGTCATAGTGCATACTAATTATGATGTCATCATATACTGTGACGTCATAATACATGCTCATGATGCTCCACTAGATGTGACACAAATTGGGGTAAGAGAAATTGCTCATAATACCTACATGTTGGGCTCTCATAATATATTGTGAAGTCATAATGAGGATACATTATGACATCATAATACATTGTGACATCATACTGCATACTAATTATGATGTCCTCATATACTGTGACGTCATAATACATGCTCATGATGCTCCAGTAGATGTGACACAAATTGGGGTAAGCGAAATTGGTCATAAAACCTGCAAATTGCGCTCTCATAATATATTGTGATGTCATAATGCGGATACATTATGACATCATAATACATTGTGACGACATAGTGCATACTAATTATGATGTCATCATATACTGTGACGTCATAATACATGCTCATGATGCTCCAGTAGATGTGACACAAATTGGGTTAGAGAAATTGCTCATAATACATGCATGTTGCGCTCTCATAATATATTGTGATATCATATTGCGGATATATTATGACGTCATAATATATTGTGAGGTCATACTGCATACTAATTATGATGTCATCATATACTGTGACGTCATAATACATGCTCATGATGCTCCAGTAGATGTGACACAAATTGGGGTAAGCGAAATTGGTCATAAAACCTGCAAATTGTGCTCTCATAATATATTGTGATGTCATAATGCGGATACATTATGACGTCATAATACATTGTGACGTCATAGTGCATACTAATTATGATGTCATCATATACTGTGACGTCATAATACATGCTCATGATGCTCCAGTAGATGTGACACAAATTGGGGTAAGAGAAATTGCTCATAATACCTACATGTTGGGCTCTCATAATATATTGTGAAGTCATAATGAGGCTACATTATGACGTCATAATACATTGTGACGTCATACTGCATACTAATTATGATGTCATCATATACTGTGACGTCATAATACATGCTCATGATGCTCCAGTACATGTGACACAAATTGGAGTAATCGAAAATGGTCATAAAACCTGCAAATTGCGCTCTCATAATATATTGTGATGTCATAACGCGGATACATTATGACGTCATAATACATTGTGACATCATACTGCATACTAATTATGATGTCATCATATACTGTGACGTCATAATACATGCTCATGATGCTCCAGTAGATGTGACACAACTTGGGGTAAGAGAAATTGCTCATAATACCTGCATGTTGTGCTCTCATAATATATTGTGATGTCATAATGCGGATACATTATGACGTCATAATACATTGTGACGTCATACTGCATACTAATTATGATGTCATCATATACTGTGATGTCATAATACATTCTCATGATGCTCCAGTAGATGTGACACAAATTGGAGTAATCGAAAATGGTCATAAAACCTGCAAATTGCGCTCTCATAATATATTGTGATGTCATAATGCGGATACATTATGACGTCATAATACATTTTGAATTCATAGTCCATACTTATTATGATGTCATCATATACTGTGATGTCATTATACATTCTCATGATGCTCCAGTAGATGTGACACAAATTGGGGTAAGAGAAATTGCTCATAATACCTGCAAATTGCGCTCTCATAATGTATTGAGATGTCATAATGTGTATACATTATGACGTCATAATACATTGTGACGTCATATTGCATACTCATTATGATGTCATCATATACTGTGACGTCATAATACATGCTCATGATGCTCCAGTAGATGTGACACAAATTGGGGTAAGCGAAAATGGTCATAAGACATGCAAATTGCGCTCTCATAATATATTGTGATGTCATAATGCGGATACATTATGACGTCATAATACATTGTGACGTCATAGTGCATACTAATTATGATGTCATCATATACTGTGACGTCATAATACATGCTCATGATGCTCCAGTAGAAGTGACACAAATTGGGGTAAGAGAAATTGCTCATAATACCTGCATGTTGCTCTCTCATAATATATTGTGATGTCATAAAGCGGATACATTATGACGTCATAATAGACTGTGACGTCATACTGCATACTAATTATGATATCATCATATACTGTGACGTCATAATACATGCTCATGATGCAGCAGTAGATGTGACACAAATTGGGGTAAGCAAAATTGGTCATAAAACCTGCAAATTGCGCTCTCATAATATATTGTGATGTCATAATGCGGATACATTATGATGTCATAATACATTGTGACGACATAGTGCATACTAATTATGATGTCATCAGATACTGTGACGTCATAATACATGCTCATGATGCTCCAGTAGATGTGACACAAATTGGGGTAAGCGAAATTGGTCATAATACCTGCATGTTGCGCTCTCATAATATATTGTGATGTCATAATGCGGATATATTATGACGTCATAATACATTGTGACGTCATATTGCATACTAATTATGATGTCATCATATACTGTGACGTCATAATACATGCTCATGATGCTCCAGTAGATGTGACACAAAATGGGGTAAGCGAAATTGGTCATAAAACCTGCAAATTGCGCTCTCATAATATATTGTGATGTCATAATGCGGATACATTATGACGACATAATACATTGTGACGTCATAGTGCATACTAATTATGATGTCATCATATACTGTGACGTCATAATACATGCTCATGATGCTCCAGTAGATGTGACACGAATTGGGGTAAGAGAAATTGCTCAAAATACCTGCATGTTGCGCTCTCATAATATATTGTGATGTCATAATGCGGATACATTATGACGTCATAATACATTGTGACGTCATAGTGCGTACTAATTATGATGTCATCATATACTGTGACGTCATAATACATGCTCATGATGCTCCAGTACATGTGACAAAATTGGGGTAATCGAAAATGGTCATAAAACCTGTAAATTGCGCTCTCATAATATATTGTGATGTCATAATGTGGATACATTATGACGACATAATACATTGTGACGTCATATTGCATACTAATTATGATGTCATCATATACTGTGACATCATAATACATGCTCATGATGCTCTAGTAGATGTGACACAAATTGGGGTAAGAGAATTTGCTCATAATACCTGCATGTTGCGCTCTCATAATATATTGTGATGTCATAATGCGGATACATTATGACGTCATAATACATTGTGACGTCATAGTGCATACTAATTATGATGTCATCATATACTGTGACATTATAATACATGCTCATGATGCACCAGTAGATGTGACACAAATTTAGATAAGAGAAATTGCTCATAATACCTGCATGTTGCGCTCACATAATATATTGTGATGTCATAATGCGGATACATTATGACGTCATAATACATTGTGACGTCATAGTGCATACTAATTATGATGTCATCATATACTGTGACGTCATAATACATGCTCCTGATGCTCCAGTAGATGTGACACAAATTGGGGTAAGAGAAATTGCTCATAATACCTGCATGTTGCGCTCTCATAATATATTGTGATGTCATAATGCGGATACATTATGACGTCATAATACATTGTGACGTCATAGTGCATTCTAATTATGATGTCATCACATGCTGTGACGTCATAATACATGCTCATGATGCTCCAGTAGATGTGACACAAATTGGGGTAAGCGAAATTTTTCATAAAACCTGCAAATTGCGCTCTCATAATAAATTGTGATGTCATAATGCGGATACATTATGACGTCATAATACATTGTGACGTCATAGTCCATACTAATTATGATGTCATCATATACTGTGACGTCATAATACATGCTCATGATGCTCCAGTAGATGTGACACAAATTGGGGAAAGAGAAATTTCTCATAATACCTGCATGTTGCGCTCTCATAATATATTGTGATGTCATAAGGCGGATACATTATGACGTCATAATACATTGTGACGTCATACTGCATATTAATTATGATGTCATCATATACTGTGACGTCATAATACATGCTCATGATGCTCCAGTAGACGTGACACAAATTGGAGTAAGAGAAATTGCTCATAATACCTGCAAGTTGCGCTCTCATAATATATTGTGATGTAATAATGCGGATACATTATGACGTCATAATACATTGTGACGTCATAGTGCATACTAATTATGATGTCATCATATACTGTGACGTCATAATACATGCTCATGATGCTCCAGTAGACGTGAATCAAATTGTGGTAAGAGAATTTGCTCATAATACCTGCATGTTGCGTTCTCATAATATATTGTGATGTCATAATGCGGATACATTATGACGTCATAATACATTGTGACGTCATACTGCATACTAATTATGATGTCATCATATACTGTGACGTCATAATACATGCTCATGATGCTCCAGTAGATGTGACACAAAATGGGGTAAGCGAAATTGGTCATAAGACCTGCAAATTGCGCTCTCATAATATATTGTGATGTCATAATGCGGATACATTATGACGACATAATACATTGTGACGTCATAGTGCATTCTAATTATGATGTCATCATATACTGTGACGTCATAATACATGCTCATGATGCTCCAGTAGATGTGACACGAATTGGGGTAAGAGAAATTGCTCAAAATACCTGCATGTTGCGCTCTCATAATATATTGTGATGTCATAATGCGGATACATTATGACGTCATAATACATTGTGATGTCATCTTGCATACTAGTTATGATGTCATCATATGCTGTGACGTCATAATACATGATCATGATGCTCCTGTAGATGTGACACAAATTGGGGTAAGCGAAATTGGTCATAAAACCTGCAAATAGCACTCTCATAATATATTGTGATGTCATAATGCGGATACATTGTGACGTCATAATACATTGTGACGTCATAGTGCGTACTAATTATGATGTCATCATATACTGTGACGTCATAATACATGCTCATGATGCTCCAGTAGACGTGAAACAAATTGTGGTAAGAGAAATTGCTCATAATACCTGCATGTTGCGTTCACATAATATATTGTGATGTCATAATGCGGATACATTATGACGTCATAATACATTGTGACGTCATACTGCATACTAATTATGATGTCATCATATACTGTGACGTCATAATACATGCTCATGATGCTCCAGTAGATGTGACACAAAATGGGGTAAGCGAAATTGGTCATAAAACCTGCAAATTGCGCTCTCATAATATATTGTGATGTCATAATGCGGATACATTATGACGACATAATACATTGTGACGTCATAGTGCATACTAATTATGACATCATCATATACTGTGACGTCATAATACATGGTCATGATTCTCCAGTAGATGTGAAACAAATTGGGGTAAGGGAAACTGCTCATAATACCTGCAAATTGCGCTCTCATACTATATTGTGATGTCATAATGCGGATATATTATGACGTCATAATACATTGTGACGTCATAGTGCATACTAATTATGATGTCATCATATACTGTGACGTCATATTACATGGTCATGATGCTCCAGTAGATGTGACACAAATTGGGGAAATAGAAATTTCTCATAATACCTGCATGTTGCGCTCTCATAATATATTGTGATGTCATAAGGCGGATACATTATGACGTCATAATACATTGTGACGTCATACTGCATATTAATTATGATGTCATCATATACTGTGACGTCATAATACATGCTCATGATGCTCCAGTAGACGTGACACAAATTGGAGTAAGAGAAATTGCTCATAATACCTGCAAGTTGCGCTCTCATAATATATTGTGATGTAATAATGCGGATACATTATGACGTCATAATACATTGTGACGTCATAGTGCATACTAATTATGATGTCATCATATACTGTGACGTCATAATACATGCTCATGATGCTCTAGTAGACGTGAAACAAATTGTGGTAAGAGAAATTGCTCATAATACCTGCATGTTGCGTTCTCATAATATATTGTGATGTCATAATGCGGATACATTATGACGTCATAATACATTGTGACGTCATACTGCATACTAATTATGATGTCATCATATACTGTGACATCATAATACATGCTCATGATGCTCCAGTAGATGTGACACAAAATGGGGTAAGCGAAATTGGTCATAAAACCTGCAAATTGCGCTCTCATAATATATTGTGATGTCATAATGCGGATACATTATGACGACATAATACATTGTGACGTCATAGTGCATTCTAATTATGATGTCATCATATACTGTGACGTCATAATACATGCTCATGATGCTCCAGTAGATGTGACACGAATTGGGGTAAGAGAAATTGCTCAAAATACCTGCATGTTGCGCTCTCATAATATATTGTGATGTCATAATGCGGATACATTATGACGTCATAATACATTGTGATGTCATCTTGCATACTAGTTATGATGTCATCATATGCTGTGACGTCATAATACATGATCATGATGCTCCTGTAGATGTGACACAAATTGGGGTAAGCGAAATTGGTCATAAAACCTGCAAATAGCACTCTCATAATATATTGTGATGTCATAATGCGGATACATTATGACGTCATAATACATTGTGACGTCATAGTGCGTACTAATTATGATGTCATCATATACTGTGACGTCATAATACATGCTCATGATGCTCCAGTAGACGTGAAACAAATTGTGGAAAGAGAAATTGCTCATAATACCTGCATGTTGCGTTCTCATAATATATTGTGATGTCATAATGCGGATACATTATGACGTCATAATACATTGTGACGTCATACTGCATACTAATTATGATGTCATCATATACTGTGACGTCATAATACATGCTCATGATGCTCCAGTAGATGTGACACAAAATGGGGTAAGCGAAATTGGTCATAAAAACTGCAAATTGCGCTCTCATAATATATTGTGATGTCATAATGCGGATACATTATGACGACATAATACATTGTGACGTCATAGTGCATACTAATTATGACATCATCATATACTGTGACGTCATAATACATGGTCATGATTCTCCAGTAGATGTGAAACAAATTGGGGTAAGGGAAACTGCTCATAATACCTGCAAATTGCGCTCTCATACTATATTGTGATGTCATAATGCGGATATATTATGACGTCATAATACATTGTGACGTCATAGTGCATACTAATTATGATGTCATCATATACTGTGACGTCATATTACATGGTCATGATGCTCCAGTAGATGTGACACAAATTGGGGTAAGCGAAATTGGTCATAATACCTGCAGGTTGCGCTCTCATAATATATTGTGATGTCATAGTGCGGATACATTATGACGTCATAAAACATTGTGAGGTCATACTGCATACTAATTATGATGTCATCATATACTGTGACGTCATAATACATGCTCATGATGCTCCAGTAGATGTGACACAAAATGGGGTAAGCGAAATTGGTCATAAAACCTGCAAATTGCGCTCTCATAATATATTGTGATGTCATAATGCGGATACATTATGACGACATAATACATTGCGACGTCATAGTGCATACAAATTATGATGTCATCATATACTGTGACGTCATAATACATGCCCATGATGCGCCAGTAGATGTGACACAAATTGGGGTAACAGAATTTGCTCATAATACCTGCATGTTGCGTTCTCATAATATATTGTGATGTCATAATGTGGATACATTATGACGTCATAATACATTGTGACGTCATAGTGTATACTGATTATGACGTCATCATATACTGTGACGTCATAATACATGCTCATGATTCTCCAGTAGATGTGAAAAAAATTGGGGTAAGAGAAACTGCTCATAATACCTGCAAATTGCGCTCTCATAATATATTGTGATGTCATAATGCGGATACATTATGATGTCATAATACATTGTGACGACATAGTGCATACTAATTATGATGTCATCAGAGACTGTGACGTCATAATACATGCTCATGATGCTCCAGTAGATGTGACACAAATTGGGGTAAGCGAAATTGGTCATAATACCTGCATGTTGCGCTCTCATAATATATTGTGATGTCATAATGCGGATATATTATGACGTCATAATACATTGTGACGTCATATTGCATACTCATTATGATGTCATCATATACTGTGAGGTCATAATACATGCTCATGATGCTCCAGTAGATGTGACACAAATTGGGGTAAGCGAAATTGGTCATAAAACCTGCAAGTTGCGCTCTCATAATATACTGTGATGTCATAATGCGGATACATTATGACGTCATAATACATTGTGACGTCATAGTACATACTAATTATGATGTCATCATATACTGTGACATCATAATACATGCTCATGATACTCCAGTAGATGTGACACAAATTGGGGTAAGAGAAATGGGTCACAAACCTGCAAATTGCGCTCTGATCATATATTGTGATGTCATAATGCGGATATATTATGACGTCATAATACATTGTGACGTCATACTGCATACTAATTATGATGTCATCATATACTGTGACGTCATAATACATGCTCATGATGCTCCAGTAGATGTGACACAAATTGGGGTAGGAGAAATTGGTCATAAAACCTGCATGTTGCGCTCTCATAATATATTGTGATATCACAATGCAGATACATTATGACGTCATAATACATTGTGATGTCATACTGCATACTAATTATGATGTCATCATATACTGTGACATTATAATACATGCTCATGATGCACCAGTAGATGTGACACAAATTTAGATAAGAGAAATTGCTCATAATACCTGCATGTTGCGCTCTCATAATATATTGTGATGTCATAATGCGGATACATTATGACGTCATAATACATTGTGACGTCATAGTGCATACTAATTATGATGTCATCATATACTGTGACGTCATAATACATGCTCCTGATGCTCCAGTAGATGTGACACAAATTGGGGTAAGAGAAATTGCTCATAATACCTGCATGTTGCGCTCTCATAATATATTGTGATGTCATAATGCGGATACATTATGACGTCATAATATATTGTGACGTCATAGTGCATTCTAATTATGATGTCATCACATGCTGTGACGTCATAATACATGCTCATGATGCTCCAGTAGATGTGACACAAATTGGGGTAAGCGAAATTTTTCATAAAACCTGCAAATTGCGCTCTCATAATAAATTGTGATGTCATAATGCGGATACATTATGACGTCATAATACATTGTGACGTCATAGTCCATACTAATTATGATGTCATCATATACTGTGACGTCATAATACATGCTCATGATGCTCCAGTAGATGTGACACAAATTGGGGAAAGAGAAATTTCTCATAATACCTGCATGTTGCGCTCTCATAATATATTGTGATGTCATAAGGCGGATACATTATGACGTCATAATACATTGTGACGTCATACTGCATATTAATTATGATGTCATCATATACTGTGACGTCATAATACATGCTCATGATGCTCCAGTAGACGTGACACAAATTGGAGTAAGAGAAATTGCTCATAATACCTGCAAGTTGCGCTCTCATAATATATTGTGATGTAATAATGCGGATACATTATGACGTCATAATACATTGTCACGTCATAGTGCATACTAATTATGATGTCATCATATACTGTGACGTCATAATACATGCTCATGATGCTCCAGTAGACGTGAAACAAATTGTGGTAAGAGAAATTGCTCATAATACCTGCATGTTGCGTTCTCATAATATATTGTGATGTCATAATGCGGATATATTATGACGTCATAATACATTGTGACGTCATACTGCATACTAATTATGATGTCATCATATACTGTGACGTCATAATACATGCTCATGATGCTCCAGTAGATGTGACACAAAATGGGGTAAGCGAAATTGGTCATAAAACCTGCAAATTGCGCTCTCATAATATATTGTGATGTCATAATGCGGATACATTATGACGACATAATACATTGTGACGTCATAGTGCATGCTAATTATGATGTCATCATATACTGTGACGTCATAATACATGCTCATGATGCTCCAGTAGATGTGACACGAATTGGGGCAAGAGAAATTGCTCAAAATACCTGCATGTTGCGCTCTCATAATATATTGTGATGTCATAATGCGGATACATTATGACGTCATAATACATTGTGATGTCATATTGCATGCTAGTTATGATGTCATCATATGCTGTGACGTCATAATACATGATCATGATGCTCCTGTAGATGTGACACAAATTGGGGTAAGCGAAATTGGTCATAAAACCTGCAAATAGCACTCTCATAATATATTGTGATGTCATAATGCGGATACATTATGACGTCATAATACATTGTGACGTCATAGTGCATACTAATTATGATGTCATCATATACTGTGACGTCACAATACATGCTCATGATGCTCCAGTAGACGTGAAACAAATTGAGGTAAGAGAAATTGCTCATAATACCTGCATGTTGCGTTCTCATAATATATTGTGATGTCATAATGCGGATACATTATGACGTCATAATACATTGTGACGTCATACTGCATACTAATTATGATGTCATCATATACTGTGACGTCATAATACATGCTCATGATGCTCCAGTAGATGTGACACAAAATGGGGTAAGCGAAATTGGTCATAAAACCTGCAAATTGCGCTCTCATAATATATTGTGATGTCATAATGCGGATACATTATGGCGACATAATACATTGTGACGTCATAGTGCATACTAATTATGACATCATCATATACTGTGACGTCATAATACATGGTCATGATTCTCCAGTAGATGTGAAACAAATTGGGGTAAGGGAAACTGCTCATAATACCTGCAAATTGCGCTCTCATACTATATTGTGATGTCATAATGCGGATATATTATGACGTCATAATACATTGTGACGTCATAGTGCATACTAATTATGATGTCATCATATACTGTGACGTCATATTACATGCTCATGATGCTCCAGTAGATGTGACACAAATTGGGGTAAGCGAAATTGGTCATAATACCTGCAGGTTGCGCTCTCATAATATATTGTGATGTCATAATGCGGATACATTATGATGTCATAATACATTGTGAGGTCATACTGCATACTAATTATGATGTCATCATATACTGTGACGTCATAATACATGCTCATGATGCTCCAGTAGATGTGACACAAAATGGGGTAAGCTAAATTGGTCATAAAACCTGCAAATTGCGCTCTCATAATATATTGTGATGTCATAATGCGGATACATTATGACGACATAATACATTGCGACGTCATAGTGCATACAAATTATGATGTCATCATATACTGTGACGTCATAATACATGCCCATGATGCGCCAGTAGATGTGACACAAATTGGGGTAACAGAATTTGCTCATAATACCTGCATGTTGCGTTCTCATAATATATTGTGATGTCATAATGTGGATACATTATGACGTCATAATACATTGTGACGTCATAGTGCATACTAATTATGACGTCATCATATACTGTGACGTCATAATGCATGCTCATGATTCTCCAGTAGATGTGAAAAAAATTGGGGTAAGAGAAACTGCTCATAATACCTGCAAATTACGCTCTCATAATATATTGTGATGTCATAAGGCGGATACATTATGACGTCATAATACATTGTGACATCATACTGCATACTATTTATGATGTCATCATATACTGTGACGTCATAGTACATGCTCATGATGCTCCAGTAGATGTGACACAAATTGGGGTAAGAGAAATTGCTCATAATACCTGCATGTTGCGCTCTCATAATATATTGTGA
Source organism: Aotus nancymaae (assembly GCF_030222135.1). Lineage (NCBI taxonomy): Eukaryota > Metazoa > Chordata > Mammalia > Primates > Aotidae > Aotus > Aotus nancymaae. The sequence continues at coordinate 10,348,598 of NW_026988519.1, read as the reverse complement.
TGTCATAAGGCGGATACATTATGACGTCATAATACATTGTGACGTCATACTGCATACTAGTTATGATGTCATCATATACTGTGACGTCATAATACATGCTCATGATGCTCCAGTAGATGTGACACAAATTGGGGTAAGCGAATTTTTTCATAAAACCTGCAAATTGCGCTCTCATAATAAATTGTGATGTCATAATGCGGATACATTATGACGTCATAATACATTGTGACGTCATAGTCCATACTAATTATGATGTCATCATATACTGTGACATCATAATACATGCTCATGATGCTCCAGTAGATGTGACACAAATTGGGGAAAGAGAAATTTCTCATAATACCTGCATGTTGCGCTCTCATAATATATTGTGATGTCATAAGGCGGATACATTATGACGTCATAATACATTGTGACGTCATACTGCATATTAATTATGATGTCATCATATACTGTGACGTCATAATACATGCTCATGATGCTCCAGTAGATGTGACACAAATAGGGGTAAGCGAAATTGTTCATAAAACCTGCAAATTGCGCTCTCATAATATATTGTGATGTCATAATGCGGATACATTATGACGTCATAATAAGTTGTGACGTCATAGTGCATACTAATTATGATGTCATCATATACTGTGATGTCATAATACATGCTCATGATGCTCCAGTAGATGTGACACAAATTGGGGTAAGAGAAATTGCTCATAATACCTGCATGTTGCGCTCCCATAATATATTATGATGTCATAATGCGGATACATTATGACGTCATAATACATTGTGACGTCATACTGCATACTAATTATGATGTCATCATATACTGTGACATCATAATACATGCTCATGATGCTACAGTAGACGTGACACAAATTGGAGAAAGAGAAATTGCTCATAATACCTGCAAGTTGCGCTCTCATAATATATTGTGATGTAATAATGCGGATACATTATGACGTCATAATACATTGTGACGTCATAGTGCATACTAATTATGATGTCATCATATTCTGTGACGTCATAATACATGCTCATGATGCTCCAGTAGACGTGAAACAAATTGTGGTAAGAGAAATTGCTCATAATACCTGCATGTTGCGTTCTCATAATATATTGTGATGTCATAATGCGGATACATTATGACGTCATAATACATTGTGACGTCATACTGCATACTAATTATGATGTCATCATATACTGTGACGTCATAATACATGCTCATGATGCTCCAGTAGATGTGACACAAATTGGAGTAATCGAAAATGGTCATAAAAACTGCAAATTGCGCTCTCATAATATATTGTGATGTCATAATGCGGATACATTATGACGTCATAATACATTGTGACATCATAGTGCATACTAAATATGATGTGATCACATACTGTGATGTCATAATACATGCTCATGATGCCCCAGTAAATGTGACACAAATTGGGGTAAGAGAAATTGCTCATAATACCTGCAAATTGCGCTCTCATAATATATTGTGATGTCATAATGCGGATACATTATGACGTCATAATACATTGTGACGTCATATTGCATACTCATTATGATGTCATCATATACTGTGAGGTCATAATACATGCTCATGATTCTCCAGTAGATGTGACACAAATTGGGGTAAGCGAAAATGGTCATAAGACATGCAAATTGTGCACTCATAATATATTGTGATGTCATAATGCGGATACATTATGACGTCATAATACATTGTGACGTCATACTGCATACTAATTATGATGTCATCATATACTGTGACGTCATAATACATGCTCATGATGCTTCAGTACATGTGACACAAAATGGGGTAAGCGAAATTGGTCATACAACCTGCAAATTGAGCTCTCATAATATATTGTGATGTCAAAATGCGGATACATTATGACGTCATAATACATTGTGACGTCATAGTGCATACTAATTATGATGTCATCATATACTGTGACGTCATAATACATGCTCATGATGCTCCAGTAGATGTGACACAAATTGGGGTAAGAGAAATTGCTCATAATACCTGCATGTTGCGCTTTCATAATATATTGTGATGTCATAATGCGGATACATTATGACGTCATAATATATTGTGACGTCATCTTGCATACTAGTTATGATGTCATCATATGCTGTGACATCATAACACATGATCATGATGCTCCAGTAGATGTGACACACATTGGGGTAAGCGAAATTGGTCATAAATCCTGCAAATTGCACTCTCATAATATATTGTGATGTCATAATGCGGATACATTATGACATCATAATATATTGTGACGTCATAGTGCGTACTAATTATGAGGTCATCATATACTGTGACGTCATAATGCATGCTCATGATGCTCCAGTAGATGTGACACAAATTGGGGTAATCGAAAATGGTCATAAAACCTGTAAATTGCGCTCTCATAATATATTGTGATGTTATAATGTGGATACATTATGACGACATAATACATTGTGACGTCATAGTGCATACTAATTATGATGTCATCATATACTGTGACGTCATAATACATGCTCATGATGCTCCAGTAGATGTGACACAAAATGGGGTAAGCTAAATTGGTCATAAAACCTGCAAATTGCGCTCTCATAATATATTGTGATGTCATAATGCGGAAACATTATGACGACATAATACATTGTGACGTCATAGTGCATAGAAATTATGATGTCATCATATACTGTGACATTATAATACATGCTCATGATGCACCAGTAGATGTGACACAAATTTAGATAAGAGAAATTGCTCATAATACCTGCATGTTGCGCTCTCATAATATATTGTGATGTCATAATGCGGATACATTATGACGTCATAATACATTGTGACGTCATAGTGCATACTAATTATGATGTCATCATATACTGTGACGTCATAATACATGATCCTGATGCTCCAGTAGATGTGACACAAATTGGGGTAAGAGAAATTGCTCATAATACCTGCATGTTGCGCTCTCATAATATATTGTGATGTCATAATGCGGATATATTATGACGTCATAATACATTGTGACGTCATAGTGCATTCTAATTATGATGTCATCACATGCTGTGACGTCATAATACATGCTCATGATGCTCCAGTAGATGTGACACAAATTGGGGTAACCGAAATTTTTCATAAAACCTGCAAATTGCGCTCTCATAATAAATTGTGATGTCATAATGCGGATACATTATGACGTCATAATACATTGTGACGTCATAGTCCATACTAATTATGATGTCATCATATACTGTGACGTCATAATACATGCTCATGATGCTCCAGTAGATGTGACACAAATTGGGGAAAGAGAAATTTCTCATAATACCTGCATGTTGCGCTCTCATAATATATTGTGATGTCATAAGGCGGATACATTATGACGTCATAATACATTGTGACGTCATACTGCATATTAATTATGATGTCATCATATACTGTGACGTCATAATACATGCTCATGATGGTCCAGTAGACGTGACACAAATTGGGGTAAGAGAAATTGGTCATAAAACCTGCAAGTTGCGCTCTCATAATATATTGTGATGTCATAATGCGGATACATTATGACGTCATAATACATTGTGACGTCATAGTGCATACTAATTATGATGTCATCATATACTGTGACGTCATAATACATGCTCATGATGCTCCACTAGATGTGACACAAATTGGGGTAAGAGAAATTGCTCATAATACCTACATGTTGGGCTCTCATAATATATTGTGAAGTCATAATGAGGATACATTATGACATCATAATACATTGTGACATCATACTGCATACTAATTATGATGTCCTCATATACTGTGACGTCATAATACATGCTCATGATGCTCCAGTAGATGTGACACAAATTGGGGTAAGCGAAATTGGTCATAAAACCTGCAAATTGCGCTCTCATAATATATTGTGATGTCATAATGCGGATACATTATGACATCATAATACATTGTGACGACATAGTGCATACTAATTATGATGTCATCATATACTGTGACGTCATAATACATGCTCATGATGCTCCAGTAGATGTGACACAAATTGGGTTAGAGAAATTGCTCATAATACATGCATGTTGCGCTCTCATAATATATTGTGATATCATATTGCGGATATATTATGACGTCATAATATATTGTGAGGTCATACTGCATACTAATTATGATGTCATCATATACTGTGACGTCATAATACATGCTCATGATGCTCCAGTAGATGTGACACAAATTGGGGTAAGCGAAATTGGTCATAAAACCTGCAAATTGTGCTCTCATAATATATTGTGATGTCATAATGCGGATACATTATGACGTCATAATACATTGTGACGTCATAGTGCATACTAATTATGATGTCATCATATACTGTGACGTCATAATACATGCTCATGATGCTCCAGTAGATGTGACACAAATTGGGGTAAGAGAAATTGCTCATAATACCTACATGTTGGGCTCTCATAATATATTGTGAAGTCATAATGAGGCTACATTATGACGTCATAATACATTGTGACGTCATACTGCATACTAATTATGATGTCATCATATACTGTGACGTCATAATACATGCTCATGATGCTCCAGTACATGTGACACAAATTGGAGTAATCGAAAATGGTCATAAAACCTGCAAATTGCGCTCTCATAATATATTGTGATGTCATAACGCGGATACATTATGACGTCATAATACATTGTGACATCATACTGCATACTAATTATGATGTCATCATATACTGTGACGTCATAATACATGCTCATGATGCTCCAGTAGATGTGACACAACTTGGGGTAAGAGAAATTGCTCATAATACCTGCATGTTGTGCTCTCATAATATATTGTGATGTCATAATGCGGATACATTATGACGTCATAATACATTGTGACGTCATACTGCATACTAATTATGATGTCATCATATACTGTGATGTCATAATACATTCTCATGATGCTCCAGTAGATGTGACACAAATTGGAGTAATCGAAAATGGTCATAAAACCTGCAAATTGCGCTCTCATAATATATTGTGATGTCATAATGCGGATACATTATGACGTCATAATACATTTTGAATTCATAGTCCATACTTATTATGATGTCATCATATACTGTGATGTCATTATACATTCTCATGATGCTCCAGTAGATGTGACACAAATTGGGGTAAGAGAAATTGCTCATAATACCTGCAAATTGCGCTCTCATAATGTATTGAGATGTCATAATGTGTATACATTATGACGTCATAATACATTGTGACGTCATATTGCATACTCATTATGATGTCATCATATACTGTGACGTCATAATACATGCTCATGATGCTCCAGTAGATGTGACACAAATTGGGGTAAGCGAAAATGGTCATAAGACATGCAAATTGCGCTCTCATAATATATTGTGATGTCATAATGCGGATACATTATGACGTCATAATACATTGTGACGTCATAGTGCATACTAATTATGATGTCATCATATACTGTGACGTCATAATACATGCTCATGATGCTCCAGTAGAAGTGACACAAATTGGGGTAAGAGAAATTGCTCATAATACCTGCATGTTGCTCTCTCATAATATATTGTGATGTCATAAAGCGGATACATTATGACGTCATAATAGACTGTGACGTCATACTGCATACTAATTATGATATCATCATATACTGTGACGTCATAATACATGCTCATGATGCAGCAGTAGATGTGACACAAATTGGGGTAAGCAAAATTGGTCATAAAACCTGCAAATTGCGCTCTCATAATATATTGTGATGTCATAATGCGGATACATTATGATGTCATAATACATTGTGACGACATAGTGCATACTAATTATGATGTCATCAGATACTGTGACGTCATAATACATGCTCATGATGCTCCAGTAGATGTGACACAAATTGGGGTAAGCGAAATTGGTCATAATACCTGCATGTTGCGCTCTCATAATATATTGTGATGTCATAATGCGGATATATTATGACGTCATAATACATTGTGACGTCATATTGCATACTAATTATGATGTCATCATATACTGTGACGTCATAATACATGCTCATGATGCTCCAGTAGATGTGACACAAAATGGGGTAAGCGAAATTGGTCATAAAACCTGCAAATTGCGCTCTCATAATATATTGTGATGTCATAATGCGGATACATTATGACGACATAATACATTGTGACGTCATAGTGCATACTAATTATGATGTCATCATATACTGTGACGTCATAATACATGCTCATGATGCTCCAGTAGATGTGACACGAATTGGGGTAAGAGAAATTGCTCAAAATACCTGCATGTTGCGCTCTCATAATATATTGTGATGTCATAATGCGGATACATTATGACGTCATAATACATTGTGACGTCATAGTGCGTACTAATTATGATGTCATCATATACTGTGACGTCATAATACATGCTCATGATGCTCCAGTACATGTGACAAAATTGGGGTAATCGAAAATGGTCATAAAACCTGTAAATTGCGCTCTCATAATATATTGTGATGTCATAATGTGGATACATTATGACGACATAATACATTGTGACGTCATATTGCATACTAATTATGATGTCATCATATACTGTGACATCATAATACATGCTCATGATGCTCTAGTAGATGTGACACAAATTGGGGTAAGAGAATTTGCTCATAATACCTGCATGTTGCGCTCTCATAATATATTGTGATGTCATAATGCGGATACATTATGACGTCATAATACATTGTGACGTCATAGTGCATACTAATTATGATGTCATCATATACTGTGACATTATAATACATGCTCATGATGCACCAGTAGATGTGACACAAATTTAGATAAGAGAAATTGCTCATAATACCTGCATGTTGCGCTCACATAATATATTGTGATGTCATAATGCGGATACATTATGACGTCATAATACATTGTGACGTCATAGTGCATACTAATTATGATGTCATCATATACTGTGACGTCATAATACATGCTCCTGATGCTCCAGTAGATGTGACACAAATTGGGGTAAGAGAAATTGCTCATAATACCTGCATGTTGCGCTCTCATAATATATTGTGATGTCATAATGCGGATACATTATGACGTCATAATACATTGTGACGTCATAGTGCATTCTAATTATGATGTCATCACATGCTGTGACGTCATAATACATGCTCATGATGCTCCAGTAGATGTGACACAAATTGGGGTAAGCGAAATTTTTCATAAAACCTGCAAATTGCGCTCTCATAATAAATTGTGATGTCATAATGCGGATACATTATGACGTCATAATACATTGTGACGTCATAGTCCATACTAATTATGATGTCATCATATACTGTGACGTCATAATACATGCTCATGATGCTCCAGTAGATGTGACACAAATTGGGGAAAGAGAAATTTCTCATAATACCTGCATGTTGCGCTCTCATAATATATTGTGATGTCATAAGGCGGATACATTATGACGTCATAATACATTGTGACGTCATACTGCATATTAATTATGATGTCATCATATACTGTGACGTCATAATACATGCTCATGATGCTCCAGTAGACGTGACACAAATTGGAGTAAGAGAAATTGCTCATAATACCTGCAAGTTGCGCTCTCATAATATATTGTGATGTAATAATGCGGATACATTATGACGTCATAATACATTGTGACGTCATAGTGCATACTAATTATGATGTCATCATATACTGTGACGTCATAATACATGCTCATGATGCTCCAGTAGACGTGAATCAAATTGTGGTAAGAGAATTTGCTCATAATACCTGCATGTTGCGTTCTCATAATATATTGTGATGTCATAATGCGGATACATTATGACGTCATAATACATTGTGACGTCATACTGCATACTAATTATGATGTCATCATATACTGTGACGTCATAATACATGCTCATGATGCTCCAGTAGATGTGACACAAAATGGGGTAAGCGAAATTGGTCATAAGACCTGCAAATTGCGCTCTCATAATATATTGTGATGTCATAATGCGGATACATTATGACGACATAATACATTGTGACGTCATAGTGCATTCTAATTATGATGTCATCATATACTGTGACGTCATAATACATGCTCATGATGCTCCAGTAGATGTGACACGAATTGGGGTAAGAGAAATTGCTCAAAATACCTGCATGTTGCGCTCTCATAATATATTGTGATGTCATAATGCGGATACATTATGACGTCATAATACATTGTGATGTCATCTTGCATACTAGTTATGATGTCATCATATGCTGTGACGTCATAATACATGATCATGATGCTCCTGTAGATGTGACACAAATTGGGGTAAGCGAAATTGGTCATAAAACCTGCAAATAGCACTCTCATAATATATTGTGATGTCATAATGCGGATACATTGTGACGTCATAATACATTGTGACGTCATAGTGCGTACTAATTATGATGTCATCATATACTGTGACGTCATAATACATGCTCATGATGCTCCAGTAGACGTGAAACAAATTGTGGTAAGAGAAATTGCTCATAATACCTGCATGTTGCGTTCACATAATATATTGTGATGTCATAATGCGGATACATTATGACGTCATAATACATTGTGACGTCATACTGCATACTAATTATGATGTCATCATATACTGTGACGTCATAATACATGCTCATGATGCTCCAGTAGATGTGACACAAAATGGGGTAAGCGAAATTGGTCATAAAACCTGCAAATTGCGCTCTCATAATATATTGTGATGTCATAATGCGGATACATTATGACGACATAATACATTGTGACGTCATAGTGCATACTAATTATGACATCATCATATACTGTGACGTCATAATACATGGTCATGATTCTCCAGTAGATGTGAAACAAATTGGCGTAAGGGAAACTGCTCATAATACCTGCAAATTGCGCTCTCATACTATATTGTGATGTCATAATGCGGATATATTATGACGTCATAATACATTGTGACGTCATAGTGCATACTAATTATGATGTCATCATATACTGTGACGTCATATTACATGGTCATGATGCTCCAGTAGATGTGACACAAATTGGGGAAATAGAAATTTCTCATAATACCTGCATGTTGCGCTCTCATAATATATTGTGATGTCATAAGGCGGATACATTATGACGTCATAATACATTGTGACGTCATACTGCATATTAATTATGATGTCATCATATACTGTGACGTCATAATACATGCTCATGATGCTCCAGTAGACGTGACACAAATTGGAGTAAGAGAAATTGCTCATAATACCTGCAAGTTGCGCTCTCATAATATATTGTGATGTAATAATGCGGATACATTATGACGTCATAATACATTGTGACGTCATAGTGCATACTAATTATGATGTCATCATATACTGTGACGTCATAATACATGCTCATGATGCTCTAGTAGACGTGAAACAAATTGTGGTAAGAGAAATTGCTCATAATACCTGCATGTTGCGTTCTCATAATATATTGTGATGTCATAATGCGGATACATTATGACGTCATAATACATTGTGACGTCATACTGCATACTAATTATGATGTCATCATATACTGTGACATCATAATACATGCTCATGATGCTCCAGTAGATGTGACACAAAATGGGGTAAGCGAAATTGGTCATAAAACCTGCAAATTGCGCTCTCATAATATATTGTGATGTCATAATGCGGATACATTATGACGACATAATACATTGTGACGTCATAGTGCATTCTAATTATGATGTCATCATATACTGTGACGTCATAATACATGCTCATGATGCTCCAGTAGATGTGACACGAATTGGGGTAAGAGAAATTGCTCAAAATACCTGCATGTTGCGCTCTCATAATATATTGTGATGTCATAATGCGGATACATTATGACGTCATAATACATTGTGATGTCATCTTGCATACTAGTTATGATGTCATCATATGCTGTGACGTCATAATACATGATCATGATGCTCCTGTAGATGTGACACAAATTGGGGTAAGCGAAATTGGTCATAAAACCTGCAAATAGCACTCTCATAATATATTGTGATGTCATAATGCGGATACATTATGACGTCATAATACATTGTGACGTCATAGTGCGTACTAATTATGATGTCATCATATACTGTGACGTCATAATACATGCTCATGATGCTCCAGTAGACGTGAAACAAATTGTGGAAAGAGAAATTGCTCATAATACCTGCATGTTGCGTTCTCATAATATATTGTGATGTCATAATGCGGATACATTATGACGTCATAATACATTGTGACGTCATACTGCATACTAATTATGATGTCATCATATACTGTGACGTCATAATACATGCTCATGATGCTCCAGTAGATGTGACACAAAATGGGGTAAGCGAAATTGGTCATAAAAACTGCAAATTGCGCTCTCATAATATATTGTGATGTCATAATGCGGATACATTATGACGACATAATACATTGTGACGTCATAGTGCATACTAATTATGACATCATCATATACTGTGACGTCATAATACATGGTCATGATTCTCCAGTAGATGTGAAACAAATTGGGGTAAGGGAAACTGCTCATAATACCTGCAAATTGCGCTCTCATACTATATTGTGATGTCATAATGCGGATATATTATGACGTCATAATACATTGTGACGTCATAGTGCATACTAATTATGATGTCATCATATACTGTGACGTCATATTACATGGTCATGATGCTCCAGTAGATGTGACACAAATTGGGGTAAGCGAAATTGGTCATAATACCTGCAGGTTGCGCTCTCATAATATATTGTGATGTCATAGTGCGGATACATTATGACGTCATAAAACATTGTGAGGTCATACTGCATACTAATTATGATGTCATCATATACTGTGACGTCATAATACATGCTCATGATGCTCCAGTAGATGTGACACAAAATGGGGTAAGCGAAATTGGTCATAAAACCTGCAAATTGCGCTCTCATAATATATTGTGATGTCATAATGCGGATACATTATGACGACATAATACATTGCGACGTCATAGTGCATACAAATTATGATGTCATCATATACTGTGACGTCATAATACATGCCCATGATGCGCCAGTAGATGTGACACAAATTGGGGTAACAGAATTTGCTCATAATACCTGCATGTTGCGTTCTCATAATATATTGTGATGTCATAATGTGGATACATTATGACGTCATAATACATTGTGACGTCATAGTGTATACTGATTATGACGTCATCATATACTGTGACGTCATAATACATGCTCATGATTCTCCAGTAGATGTGAAAAAAATTGGGGTAAGAGAAACTGCTCATAATACCTGCAAATTGCGCTCTCATAATATATTGTGATGTCATAATGCGGATACATTATGATGTCATAATACATTGTGACGACATAGTGCATACTAATTATGATGTCATCAGAGACTGTGACGTCATAATACATGCTCATGATGCTCCAGTAGATGTGACACAAATTGGGGTAAGCGAAATTGGTCATAATACCTGCATGTTGCGCTCTCATAATATATTGTGATGTCATAATGCGGATATATTATGACGTCATAATACATTGTGACGTCATATTGCATACTCATTATGATGTCATCATATACTGTGAGGTCATAATACATGCTCATGATGCTCCAGTAGATGTGACACAAATTGGGGTAAGCGAAATTGGTCATAAAACCTGCAAGTTGCGCTCTCATAATATACTGTGATGTCATAATGCGGATACATTATGACGTCATAATACATTGTGACGTCATAGTACATACTAATTATGATGTCATCATATACTGTGACATCATAATACATGCTCATGATACTCCAGTAGATGTGACACAAATTGGGGTAAGAGAAATGGGTCACAAACCTGCAAATTGCGCTCTGATCATATATTGTGATGTCATAATGCGGATATATTATGACGTCATAATACATTGTGACGTCATACTGCATACTAATTATGATGTCATCATATACTGTGACGTCATAATACATGCTCATGATGCTCCAGTAGATGTGACACAAATTGGGGTAGGAGAAATTGGTCATAAAACCTGCATGTTGCGCTCTCATAATATATTGTGATATCACAATGCAGATACATTATGACGTCATAATACATTGTGATGTCATACTGCATACTAATTATGATGTCATCATATACTGTGACATTATAATACATGCTCATGATGCACCAGTAGATGTGACACAAATTTAGATAAGAGAAATTGCTCATAATACCTGCATGTTGCGCTCTCATAATATATTGTGATGTCATAATGCGGATACATTATGACGTCATAATACATTGTGACGTCATAGTGCATACTAATTATGATGTCATCATATACTGTGACGTCATAATACATGCTCCTGATGCTCCAGTAGATGTGACACAAATTGGGGTAAGAGAAATTGCTCATAATACCTGCATGTTGCGCTCTCATAATATATTGTGATGTCATAATGCGGATACATTATGACGTCATAATATATTGTGACGTCATAGTGCATTCTAATTATGATGTCATCACATGCTGTGACGTCATAATACATGCTCATGATGCTCCAGTAGATGTGACACAAATTGGGGTAAGCGAAATTTTTCATAAAACCTGCAAATTGCGCTCTCATAATAAATTGTGATGTCATAATGCGGATACATTATGACGTCATAATACATTGTGACGTCATAGTCCATACTAATTATGATGTCATCATATACTGTGACGTCATAATACATGCTCATGATGCTCCAGTAGATGTGACACAAATTGGGGAAAGAGAAATTTCTCATAATACCTGCATGTTGCGCTCTCATAATATATTGTGATGTCATAAGGCGGATACATTATGACGTCATAATACATTGTGACGTCATACTGCATATTAATTATGATGTCATCATATACTGTGACGTCATAATACATGCTCATGATGCTCCAGTAGACGTGACACAAATTGGAGTAAGAGAAATTGCTCATAATACCTGCAAGTTGCGCTCTCATAATATATTGTGATGTAATAATGCGGATACATTATGACGTCATAATACATTGTGACGTCATAGTGCATACTAATTATGATGTCATCATATACTGTGACGTCATAATACATGCTCATGATGCTCCAGTAGACGTGAAACAAATTGTGGTAAGAGAAATTGCTCATAATACCTGCATGTTGCGTTCTCATAATATATTGTGATGTCATAATGCGGATACATTATGACGTCATAATACATTGTGACGTCATACTGCATACTAATTATGATGTCATCATATACTGTGACGTCATAATACATGCTCATGATGCTCCAGTAGATGTGACACAAAATGGGGTAAGCGAAATTGGTCATAAAACCTGCAAATTGCGCTCTCATAATATATTGTGATGTCATAATGCGGATACATTATGACGACATAATACATTGTGACGTCATAGTGCATGCTAATTATGATGTCATCATATACTGTGACGTCATAATACATGCTCATGATGCTCCAGTAGATGTGACACGAATTGGGGCAAGAGAAATTGCTCAAAATACCTGCATGTTGCGCTCTCATAATATATTGTGATGTCATAATGCGGATACATTATGACGTCATAATACATTGTGATGTCATATTGCATGCTAGTTATGATGTCATCATATGCTGTGACGTCATAATACATGATCATGATGCTCCTGTAGATGTGACACAAATTGGGGTAAGCGAAATTGGTCATAAAACCTGCAAATAGCACTCTCATAATATATTGTGATGTCATAATGCGGATACATTATGACGTCATAATACATTGTGACGTCATAGTGCATACTAATTATGATGTCATCATATACTGTGACGTCACAATACATGCTCATGATGCTCCAGTAGACGTGAAACAAATTGAGGTAAGAGAAATTGCTCATAATACCTGCATGTTGCGTTCTCATAATATATTGTGATGTCATAATGCGGATACATTATGACGTCATAATACATTGTGACGTCATACTGCATACTAATTATGATGTCATCATATACTGTGACGTCATAATACATGCTCATGATGCTCCAGTAGATGTGACACAAAATGGGGTAAGCGAAATTGGTCATAAAACCTGCAAATTGCGCTCTCATAATATATTGTGATGTCATAATGCGGATACATTATGGCGACATAATACATTGTGACGTCATAGTGCATACTAATTATGACATCATCATATACTGTGACGTCATAATACATGGTCATGATTCTCCAGTAGATGTGAAACAAATTGGGGTAAGGGAAACTGCTCATAATACCTGCAAATTGCGCTCTCATACTATATTGTGATGTCATAATGCGGATATATTATGACGTCATAATACATTGTGACGTCATAGTGCATACTAATTATGATGTCATCATATACTGTGACGTCATATTACATGCTCATGATGCTCCAGTAGATGTGACACAAATTGGGGTAAGCGAAATTGGTCATAATACCTGCAGGTTGCGCTCTCATAATATATTGTGATGTCATAATGCGGATACATTATGATGTCATAATACATTGTGAGGTCATACTGCATACTAATTATGATGTCATCATATACTGTGACGTCATAATACATGCTCATGATGCTCCAGTAGATGTGACACAAAATGGGGTAAGCTAAATTGGTCATAAAACCTGCAAATTGCGCTCTCATAATATATTGTGATGTCATAATGCGGATACATTATGACGACATAATACATTGCGACGTCATAGTGCATACAAATTATGATGTCATCATATACTGTGACGTCATAATACATGCCCATGATGCGCCAGTAGATGTGACACAAATTGGGGTAACAGAATTTGCTCATAATACCTGCATGTTGCGTTCTCATAATATATTGTGATGTCATAATGTGGATACATTATGACGTCATAATACATTGTGACGTCATAGTGCATACTAATTATGACGTCATCATATACTGTGACGTCATAATGCATGCTCATGATTCTCCAGTAGATGTGAAAAAAATTGGGGTAAGAGAAACTGCTCATAATACCTGCAAATTACGCTCTCATAATATATTGTGATGTCATAAGGCGGATACATTATGACGTCATAATACATTGTGACATCATACTGCATACTATTTATGATGTCATCATATACTGTGACGTCATAGTACATGCTCATGATGCTCCAGTAGATGTGACACAAATTGGGGTAAGAGAAATTGCTCATAATACCTGCATGTTGCGCTCTCATAATATATTGTGATGTCATAAGGCGGATACATTATGACGTCATAATACATTGTGACGTCATACTGCATACTAGTTATGATGTCATCATATACTGTGACGTCATAATACATGCTCATGATGCTCCAGTAGATGTGACACAAATTGGGGTAAGCGAATTTTTTCATAAAACCTGCAAATTGCGCTCTCATAATAAATTGTGATGTCATAATGCGGATACATTATGACGTCATAATACATTGTGACGTCATAGTCCATACTAATTATGATGTCATCATATACTGTGACATCATAATACATGCTCATGATGCTCCAGTAGATGTGACACAAATTGGGGAAAGAGAAATTTCTCATAATACCTGCATGTTGCGCTCTCATAATATATTGTGATGTCATAAGGCGGATACATTATGACGTCATAATACATTGTGACGTCATACTGCATATTAATTATGATGTCATCATATACTGTGACGTCATAATACATGCTCATGATGCTCCAGTAGATGTGACACAAATAGGGGTAAGCGAAATTGTTCATAAAACCTGCAAATTGCGCTCTCATAATATATTGTGATGTCATAATGCGGATACATTATGACGTCATAATAAGTTGTGACGTCATAGTGCATACTAATTATGATGTCATCATATACTGTGATGTCATAATACATGCTCATGATGCTCCAGTAGATGTGACACAAATTGGGGTAAGAGAAATTGCTCATAATACCTGCATGTTGCGCTCCCATAATATATTATGATGTCATAATGCGGATACATTATGACGTCATAATACATTGTGACGTCATACTGCATACTAATTATGATGTCATCATATACTGTGACATCATAATACATGCTCATGATGCTACAGTAGACGTGACACAAATTGGAGAAAGAGAAATTGCTCATAATACCTGCAAGTTGCGCTCTCATAATATATTGTGATGTAATAATGCGGATACATTATGACGTCATAATACATTGTGACGTCATAGTGCATACTAATTATGATGTCATCATATTCTGTGACGTCATAATACATGCTCATGATGCTCCAGTAGACGTGAAACAAATTGTGGTAAGAGAAATTGCTCATAATACCTGCATGTTGCGTTCTCATAATATATTGTGATGTCATAATGCGGATACATTATGACGTCATAATACATTGTGACGTCATACTGCATACTAATTATGATGTCATCATATACTGTGACGTCATAATACATGCTCATGATGCTCCAGTAGATGTGACACAAATTGGAGTAATCGAAAATGGTCATAAAAACTGCAAATTGCGCTCTCATAATATATTGTGATGTCATAATGCGGATACATTATGACGTCATAATACATTGTGACATCATAGTGCATACTAAATATGATGTGATCACATACTGTGATGTCATAATACATGCTCATGATGCCCCAGTAAATGTGACACAAATTGGGGTAAGAGAAATTGCTCATAATACCTGCAAATTGCGCTCTCATAATATATTGTGATGTCATAATGCGGATACATTATGACGTCATAATACATTGTGACGTCATATTGCATACTCATTATGATGTCATCATATACTGTGAGGTCATAATACATGCTCATGATTCTCCAGTAGATGTGACACAAATTGGGGTAAGCGAAAATGGTCATAAGACATGCAAATTGTGCACTCATAATATATTGTGATGTCATAATGCGGATACATTATGACGTCATAATACATTGTGACGTCATACTGCATACTAATTATGATGTCATCATATACTGTGACGTCATAATACATGCTCATGATGCTTCAGTACATGTGACACAAAATGGGGTAAGCGAAATTGGTCATACAACCTGCAAATTGAGCTCTCATAATATATTGTGATGTCAAAATGCGGATACATTATGACGTCATAATACATTGTGACGTCATAGTGCATACTAATTATGATGTCATCATATACTGTGACGTCATAATACATGCTCATGATGCTCCAGTAGATGTGACACAAATTGGGGTAAGAGAAATTGCTCATAATACCTGCATGTTGCGCTTTCATAATATATTGTGATGTCATAATGCGGATACATTATGACGTCATAATATATTGTGACGTCATCTTGCATACTAGTTATGATGTCATCATATGCTGTGACATCATAACACATGATCATGATGCTCCAGTAGATGTGACACACATTGGGGTAAGCGAAATTGGTCATAAATCCTGCAAATTGCACTCTCATAATATATTGTGATGTCATAATGCGGATACATTATGACATCATAATATATTGTGACGTCATAGTGCGTACTAATTATGAGGTCATCATATACTGTGACGTCATAATGCATGCTCCTGATGCTCCAGTAGATGTGACACAAATTGGGGTAATCGAAAATGGTCATAAAACCTGTAAATTGCGCTCTCATAATATATTGTGATGTTATAATGTGGATACATTATGACGACATAATACATTGTGACGTCATAGTGCATACTAATTATGATGTCATCATATACTGTGACGTCATAATACATGCTCATGATGCTCCAGTAGATGTGACACAAAATGGGGTAAGCTAAATTGGTCATAAAACCTGCAAATTGCGCTCTCATAATATATTGTGATGTCATAATGCGGAAACATTATGACGACATAATACATTGTGACGTCATAGTGCATAGAAATTATGATGTCATCATATACTGTGACGTCATAATACATGCTCATGATGCGCCAGCAGATGTGACACAAATTGGGATAACAGAATTTGCTCATAATACCTGCATGTTGCGCTCTCATAATATATTGTGATGTCATAATGTGGATACATTATGACGTCATAATACATTGTGACATCATAGTGCATACTAATTATGACATCATCATATACTGTGACGTCATAATACATGCTCATGATTCTCCAGTAGATGTGAAAAAATTTGGGGTAAGAGAAACTGCTCATAATACCTGCAAATTGCGCTCTCATAATATATTGTGATGTCATAAGGCGGATACATTATGACGTCATAATACATTGTAACATCATACTGCATACTATTTATGATGTCATCATATACTGTGACGTCATAATACATGCTCATGATGCTCCAGTAGATGTGACACAAATTGGGGTAAGAGAAATTGCTCATAATACCTGCATGTTGCGCTCTCATAATATATTGTGATGTCATAAGGCGGATACATTATGACGTCATAATACATTGCGAAATTGGTCATAAAACCTGCAAGTTGCGCTCTCATAATATACTGTGATGTCATAATGCGGATACATTATGACGTCATAATACATTGTGACGTCATAGTGCATACTAATTATGATGTCATCATATACTGTGACATCATAATACATGCTCATGATACTCCAGTAGATGTGACACAAATTGGGGTAAGAGAAATGGGTCACAATACCTGCAAATTGCGCTCTGATCATATATTGTGATGTCATAATGCGGATATAATATGACATCATAATACATTGTGACGTCATACTGCATACTAATTACGATGTCATCATAAACTGTGACGTCATAATACATGCTCATGATGCTCCAGTAGATGTGACACAAATTGGGGTAGGAGAAATTGGTCATAAAACCTGCATGTTGCGCTCTCATAATATATTGTGATATCACAATGCGGATACATTATGACGTCATAATACATTGTGATGTCATACTGCATACTAATTATGATGTCATCATATACTGTGACATCATAATACATGCTCATGATGCTCCAGTAGATGTGACACAAATTTAGATAGGAGAAATTGCTCATAATACCTGCATGTTGCGCTCTCATGATATATTGTGATGTCATAATGCGGATACATTATGACGTCATAATACATTGTGACGTCATAGTGCATACTAATTATGATGTCATCATATACTTTGACGTCATAATACATGCTCCTGATGCTCCAGTAGATGTGACACAAATTGGGGTAAGAGAAATTGCTCATAATACCTGCATGTTGCGCTCTCATAATATATTGTGATGTCATAATGCGGATACATTATGACGTCATAATACATTGTGACGTCATAGTGCATTCTAATTATGATGTCATCATATGCTGCGACGTCATAATACATGCTCATGATGCTCCAGTAGATGTGACACAAATTGGGGTAAGCGAAATTTGTCATAAAACCTGCAAATTGCGCTCTCATAATATATTGTGATGTCATAATGCGGATACATTATGACGTCATAATACATTGTGACGTCATACTGCATATTAATTATGATGTCATCATATACTGTGACGTCATAATACATGCTCATGATGCTCCAGTAGATGTGACACAAATTGGGGTAAGCGAAATTGTTCATAAAACCTGCAAATTGCGCTCTCATAATATATTGTGATGTCATAATGCGGATACATTATGACGTCATAATACATTGTGACGTCATAGTGCATACTAATTATGATGTCATCATATACTGTGATGTCATAATACATGCTCATGATGCTCCAGTAGATGTGACACAAATTGGGGTAACAGAAATTGTTCATAATACCTGCATGTTGCGCTCTCATAATATATTATGATGTCATAATGCGGATACATTATGACGTCATAATACATTGTGACGTCATACTGCATACTAATTATGATGTCATCATATACTGTGACGTCATAATACATGCTCATGGTGCTCCAGTAGACGTGACACAAATTGGAGTAAGAGAAATTGCTCATAATACCTGCAATTTGCGCTCTCATAATATATTGTGATGTCATAATGCGGATACATTATGACGTCATAATACATTGTGACGTCATAGTGCATACTAATTATGATGTCATCATATACTGTGACGTCATAATACATGCTCATGATGCTCCAGTAGACGTGACACAAATTGGGGTAAGAGAATTTGCTCATAATACCTGCATGTTGCGCTCTCATAATATATTGTGATGTCATAATGCGGATACATTATGACGTCATAATACATTGTGACGTCATAGTGCATACTAATTATGACATCATCATATACTGTGACGTCATAATACATGGTCATGATTCTCCAGTAGATGTGAAACAAATTGGGGTAAGGGAAACTGCTCATAATACCTGCAAATTGCGCTCTCATACTATATTGTGATGTCATAATGCGGATATATTATGACGTCATAATACATTGTGACGTCATAGTGCATACTAATTATGATGTCATCATATACTGTGACGTCATAATACATGCTCATGATGCTCCAGTAGATGTGACACAAATTGGGGTAAGCGAAATTGGTCATAAAACCTGCAAGTTGCGCTCTCATAATATATTGTGATGTCATAATGCGGATACATTATGACGTCATAATACATTGTGACGTCATAGTGCATACTAATTATGATGTCATCATATACTGTGACATCATAATGCATGCTCATGATACTCCAGTAGATGTGACACAAATTGGGGTAAGAGAAATGGGTCACAATACCTGCAAATTGCGCTCTGATCATATATTGTGATGTCATAATGCAGATATATTATGACGTCATAATACATTGTGACGTCATACTGCATTCTAATTATGATGTCATCATATACTTTGACGTCATAATACATGCTCATGATGCTCCAGCAGATGTGACACAAATTGGGGTAGGAGAAATTGGTCATAAAACCTGCATGTTGCGCTCTCATAATATATTGTGATATCACAATGCGGATACATTATGACGTCATAATACATTGTGATGTCATACTGCATACTAATTATGATGTCATCATATACTGTGACGTCATAATACATGCTCCTGATGCTCCAGTAGATGTGACACAAATTGGGGTAAGAGAAATTGCTCATAATACCTGCATGTTGCGCTCTCATAATATATTGTGATGTCATAATGCGGATACATTATGACGTCATAATACATTGTGACGTCATAGTGCATTCTAATTATGATGTCATCATATGCTGCGACGTCATAATACATGCTCATGATGCTCCAGTAGATGTGACACAAATTGGGGTAAGCGAAATTTGTCATAAAACCTGCAAATTGCGCTCTCATAATATATTGTGATGTCATAATGCGGATACATTATGACGTCATAATACATTGTGACGTCATACTGCATATTAATTATGATGTCATCATATACTGTGACATCATAATACATGCTCATGATGCTGCAGTAGATGTGACACAAATTGGGGTAAGCGAAATTGTTCATAAAACCTGCAAATTGCGCTCTCATAATATATTGTGATGTCATAATGTGGATACATTATGACGTCATAATACTTTGTGACGTCATAGTGCATACTAATTATGATGTCATCATATACTGTGATGTCATAATACATGCTCATGATGCTCCAGTAGATGTGACACAAATTGGGGTAAGAGAAATTGTTCATAATACCTGCATGTTGCGCTCTCATAATATATTGTGATGTCATAATGCGGATACATTATGACGTCATAATACATTGTGACGTCATAGTGCATACTAATTATGATGTCATCATATACTGTGACGTCATAATACATGCTCATGGTGCTCCAGTAGACGTGACACAAATTGGAGTAAGAGAAATTGCTCATAATACCTGCAAGTTGCGCTCTCATAATATATTGTGATGTCATAATGCGGATACATTATGATGTCATAATACATTGTGACGTCATAGTGCATACTAATTATGATGTCATCATATACTGTGACGTCATAATACATGCTCATGATGCTCCAGTAGACGTGACACAAATTGTGGTAAGGGAAATTGCTCATAATACCTGCATGTTGCGCTCTCATAATATATTGTGAGGTCATAATGCGGATACATTATGACGTCATAATACATTGTGACGTCATAGTGCATACTAATTATGATGTCATCATATACTGTGACGTCATAATACATGCTCCTGATGCTCCAGTAGATGTGACACAAATTGGGGTAAGAGAAATTGCTCATAATACCTGCATGTTGCGCTCTCATAATATATTGTGATGTCATAATGCGGATACATTATGACGTCATAATACATTGTGACGTCATAGTGCATTCTAATTATGATGTCATCATATGCTGCGACGTCATAATACATGCTCATGATGCTCCAGTAGATGTGACAAAAATTGGGGTAAGCGAAATTTGTCATAAAACCTGCAAATTGCGCTCTGATCATATATTGTGATGTCATAATGCGGATATATTATGACGTCATAATACATTGTGACGTCATACTGCATACTAATTATGATGTCATCATATACTGTGACGTCATAATACATGCTCATGATGCTCCAGTAGATGTGACACAAATTGGGGTAGGAGAAATTGGTCATAAAACCTGCATGTTGCGCTCTCATAATATATTGTGATATCACAATGCGGATACATTATGACGTCATAATACATTGTGATGTCATACTGCATACTAATTATGATGTCATCATATACTGTGACATCATAATACATGCTCATGATGCTCCAGTAGATGTGACACAAATTTAGATAAGAGAAATTGCTCATAATACCTGCATGTTGCGCTCTCATAATATATTGTGATGTCATAATGCGGATACATTATGACGTCATAATACATTGTGACGTCATAGTGCATACTAATTATGATGTCATCATATACTGTGATGTCATAATACATGCTCCTGATGCTCTAGTAGATGTGACACAAATTGGGGTAAGAGAAATTGCTCATAATACCTGCATGTTGCGCTCTCATAATATACTGTGATGTCATAATGCGGATACATTATGACGTCATAATACATTGTGACGTCATAGTGCATTCTAATTATGATGTCATCATATGCTGCGACGTCATAATACATGCTCATGATGCTCCAGTAGATGTGACACAAATTGGGGTAAGCGAAATTTGTCATAAAACCTGCAAATTGCGCTCTCATAATATATTGTGATGTCATAATGCGGATACATTATGACGTCATAATACATTGTGACGTCATACTGCATATTAATTATGATGTCATCATATACTGTGACGTCATAATACATGCTCATGATGCTCCAGTAGATGTGACACAAATTGGGGTAAGCGAAATTGTTCATAAAACCTGCAAATTGCGCTCTCATAATATATTGTGATGTCAAAATGCGGATACATTATGACGTCATAATACTTTGTGACGTCATAGTGCATACTAATTATGATGTCATCATATACTGTGATGTCATAATACATGCTCATGATGCTCCAGTAGATGTGACACAAATTGGGGTAAGAGAAATTGTTCATAATACCTGCATGTTGCGCTCTCATAATATATTATGATGTCATAGTGCGGATACATTATGACGTCATAATACATTGTGACGTCATACTGCATACTAATTATGATGTCATCATATACTGTGACGTCATAATACATGCTAATGGTGCTCCAGTAGACGTGACACAAATTGGGGTAAGCGAAATTGGTCATAAAACCTGCAAGTTGCGCTCTCATAATATATTGTGATGTCATAATGCGGATACATTATGACGTCATAATACATTGTGACGTCATAGTTCATACTAATTATGATGTCATCATATACTGTGACGTCATAATACATGCTCATTATGCTCCAGTAGACGTGACAGAAATTGTGGTAAGGGAAATTGCTCATAATACCTGCATGTTGCGTTCTCATAATATATTGTGATGTCATAATGCGGATACATTATGACGTCATAATACATTGTGACGTCATACTGCATACTAATTATGATGTCATCATATACTGTGACGTCATAATACATGCTCATGATGCTCCAGTAGATGTGACACAAATTGGGGTAAGCGAAATTGGTCATAATACCTGCATGTTGCGCTCTCATAATACATTGTGATGTCATAATGCGGATACATTATGACGTCATAAAACATTGTGACATCATACTGCATACTATTTATGATGTCATCATATACTGTGACGTCATAATACATGCTCATGATGCTCCAGTAGATGTGACACAAATTGGGGTAAGAGAAATTGCTCATAATACCTGCATGTTGCGCTCTCATAATATATTGTGATGTCATAAGGCGGATACATTATGACGTCATAATACATTGTGACGTCATACTGCATACTAGTTATGATGTCATCTTATACTGTGACGTCATAATACATGCTCATGATGCTCAAGTAGATGTGACACAAATTGGGGTAAGCGAAATTGGTCATAAAACCTGCAAGTTGCGCTCTCATAATATACTGTGATGTCATAATGCGGATACATTATGACGTCATAATACATTGTGACGTCATAGTGCATACTAATTATGATGTCATCATATACTGTGACATCATAATGCATGCTCATGATACTCCAGTAGATGTGACACAAATTGGGGTAAGAGAAATGGGTCACAATACCTGCAAATTGCGCTCTGATCATATATTGTGATGTCATAATGCAGATATATTATGACGTCATAATACATTGTGACGTCATACTGCATTCTAATTATGATGTCATCATATACCTTGACGTCATAATACATGCTCATGATGCTCCAGCAGATGTGACACAAATTGGGGTAGGAGAAATTGGTCATAAAACCTGCATGTTGCGCTCTCATAATATATTGTGATATCACAATGCGGATACATTATGACGTCATAATACATTGTGATGTCATACTGCATACTAATTATGATGTCATCATATACTGTGACGTCATAATACATGCTCCTGATGCTCCAGTAGATGTGACACAAATTGGGGTAAGAGAAATTGCTCATAATACCTGCATGTTGCGCTCTCATAATATATTGTGATGTCATAATGCGGATACATTATGACGTCATAATACATTGTGACGTCATAGTGCATTCTAATTATGATGTCATCATATGCTGCGACGTCATAATACATGCTCATGATGCTCCAGTAGATGTGACACAAATTGGGGTAAGCGAAATTTGTCATAAAACCTGCAAATTGCGCTCTCATAATATATTGTGATGTCATAATGCGGATACATTATGACGTCATAATACATTGTGACGTCATACTGCATATTAATTATGATGTCATCATATACTGTGACATCATAATACATGCTCATGATGCTGCAGTAGATGTGACACAAATTGGGGTAAGCGAAATTGTTCATAAAACCTGCAAATTGCGCTCTCATAATATATTGTGATGTCATAATGTGGATACATTATGACGTCATAATACTTTGTGACGTCATAGTGCATACTAATTATGATGTCATCATATACTGTGATGTCATAATACATGCTCATGATGCTCCAGTAGATGTGACACAAATTGGGGTAAGAGAAATTGTTCATAATACCTGCATGTTGCGCTCTCATAATATATTGTGATGTCATAATGCGGATACATTATGATGTCATAATACATTGTGACGTCATAGTGCATACTAATTATGATGTCATCATATACTGTGACGTCATAATACATGCTCATGATGCTCCAGTAGACGTGACACAAATTGTGGTAAGGGAAATTGCTCATAATACCTGCATGTTGCGTTCTCATAATATATTGTGATGTCATAATGCGGATACATTATGACGTCATAATACATTGTGACGTCATACTGCATACTAATTATGATGTCATCATATACTGTGACGTCATAATACATGCTCATGATGCTCCAGTAAATGTGACACAAATTGGGGTAAGAGAAATTGCTCATAATACCTGCATGTTGCGCTCTCATAATATATTGTGATGTCATAATGCGGATACATTATGACGTCATAATACATTGTGACGTCATATTGCATACTCATTATGATGTCATCATATACTGTGAGGTCATAATAGATGCTCATGATGCTCCAGTAGATGTGACACAAATTGGGGTAAGCGAAAATGGTCATAAGACATGCAAATTGCGCACTCATAATATATTGTGATGTCATAATGCGGATACATTATGACGACATAATATATTGTGACGTCACAGTGCATACTAATTATGATGTCATCATATAGTGTGACGTCATAATACATGCTCATGATGCTCCAGTAGGTGTGACACAAATAGGGGTAAGAGAATTTGCTGATAATACCTGCATGTTGCGCTCTCATAATATATTGTGATGTCATAATGCGGATACATTATGACGTCATAATACATTGTGACGTCATAGTGCATACTAATTATGACAACATCATATACTGTGACATCATAATACATGGTCATGATTCTCCAGTAGATGTGAAACAAATTGGGGTAAGGGAAACTGCTCATAATACCTGCAAATTGCGCTCTCATACTATATTGTGATGTCATAATGCGGATATATTATGACGTCATAATACATTGTGACGTCATAGTGCATACTAATTATGATGTCATCATATACTGTGACGTCATAATACATGCTCATGATGCTCCAGTAGATGTGACACAAATTGGGGTAAGCGAAATTGGTCATAATACCTGCATGTTGCGCTCTCATAATATATTGTGATGTCATAATGCGGATACATTATGACGTCATAATACATTGTGACGTCATAGTGCATACTAATTATGATGTCATCATATACTGTGACATCATAATACATGCTCATGATACTCCAGTAGATGTGACACAAATTGGGGTAAGAGAAATGGGTCACAATACCTGCAAATTGCGCTCTGATCATATATTGTGATGTCATAATGCGGATATATTATGACGTCATAATACATTGTGACGTCATACTGCATACTAATTATGATGTCATCATATACTGTGACGTCATAATACATGCTCATGATGCTCCAGTAGATGTGACACAAATTGGGGTAGGAGAAATTGGTCATAAAACCTGCATGTTGCGCTCTCATAATATATTGTGATATCACAATGCGGATACATTATGACGTCATAATACATTGTGATGGCATACTGCATACTAATTATGATGTCATCATATACTGTGACATCATAATACATGCTCATGATGCTCCAGTAGATGTGACACAAATTTAGATAAGAGAAATTGCTCATAATACCTGCATGTTGCGCTCTCATAATATATTGTGAGGTCATAATGCGGATACATTATGACGTCATAATACATTGTGACGTCATAGTGCATACTAATTATGATGTCATCATATACTGTGACGTCATAATACATGCTCCTGATGCTCCAGTAGATGTGACACAAATTGGGGTAAGAGAAATTGCTCATAATACCTGCATGTTGCGCTCTCATAATATATTGTGATGTCATAATGCGGATACATTATGACGTCATAATACATTGTGACGTCATAGTGCATTCTAATTATGATGTCATCATATGCTGCGACGTCATAATACATGCTCATGATGCTCCAGTAGATGTGACAAAAATTGGGGTAAGCGAAATTTGTCATAAAACCTGCAAATTGCGCTCTCATAATATATTGTGATGTCATAATGCGGATACATTATGACGTCATAATACATTGTGACGTCATACTGCATATTAATTATGATGTCATCATATACTGTGACATCATAATACATGCTCATGATGCTCCAGTAGATGTGATACAAATTGGGGTAAGGGAAATTGTTCATAAAACCTGCAAATTGCGCTCTCATAATATATTGTGATGTCATAATGCGGATACATTATGACGTCATAATACATTGTGACGTCATATTGCATACTCATTATGATGTCATCATATACTGTGAGGTCATAATACATGCTCATGATGCTCCAGTAGATGTGACACAAATTGGGGTAAGAGAAATTGTTCATAATACCTGCATGTTGCGCTCTCATAATATATTGTGATGTCATAATGCGGATACATTATGACGTCATAATACATTGTGACGTCATACTGCATACTAATTATGATGTCATCATATACTGTGACGTCATAATACATGCTCATGGTGCTCCAGTAGACGTGACACAAATTGGAGTAAGAGAAATTGCTCATAATACCTGCAAGTTGCGCTCTCATAATATATTGTGATGTCATAATGCGGATACATTATGATGTCATAATACATTGTGACGTCATAGTGCATACTAATTATGATGTCATCATATACTGTGACGTCATAATACATGCTCATGATGCTCCAGTAGACGTGACACAAATTGTGGTAAGGGAAATTGCTCATAATACCTGCATGTTGCGTTCTCATAATATATTGTGATGTCATAATGCGGATACATTATGACGTCATAATACATTGTGACGTCATACTGCATACTAATTATGATGTCATCATATACTGTGATGTCATAATACATGCTCATGATGCTCCAGTAAATGTGACACAAATTGGGGTAAGAGAAATTGCTCATAATACCTGCATGTTGCGCTCTCATAATATATTGTGATGTCATAATGCGGATACATTATGACGTCATAATACATTGTGACGTCATATTGCATACTCATTATGATGTCATCATATACTGTGAGGTCATAATACATGCTCATGATGCTCCAGTAGATGTGACACAAATTGGGGTAAGCGAAAATGGTCATAAGACATGCAAATTGCGCACTCATAATATATTGTGATGTCATAATGCGGATACATTATGACGACATAATATATTGTGACGTCACAGTGCATACTAATTATGATGTCATCATATAGTGTGACGTCATAATACATGCTCATGATGCTCCAGTAGGTGTGACACAAATAGGGGTAAGAGAATTTGCTGATAATACCTGCATGTTGCGCTCTCATAATATATTGTGATGTCATAATGCGGATACATTATGACGTCATAATACATTGTGACGTCATAGTGCATACTAATTATGACATCATCATATACTGTGACGTCATAATACATGGTCATGATTCTCCAGTAGATGTGAAACAAATTGGGGTAAGGGAAACTGCTCATAATACCTGCAAATTGCGCTCTCATACTATATTGTGATGTCATAATGCGGATATATTATGACGTCATAATACATTGTGACGTCATAGTGCATACTAATTATGATGTCATCATATACTGTGACGTCATAATACATGCTCATGATGCTCCAGTAGATGTGACACAAATTGGGGTAAGCGAAATTGGTCATAATACCTGCATGTTGCGCTCTCATAATATATTGTGATGTCATAATGCGGATACATTATGACGTCATAATACATTGTGACGTCATAGTGCATACTAATTATGATGTCATCATATACTGTGACATCATAATACATGCTCATGATACTCCAGTAGATGTGACACAAATTGGGGTAAGAGAAATGGGTCACAATACCTGCAAATTGCGCTCTGATCATATATTGTGATGTCATAATGTGGATATATTATGACGTCATAATACATTGTGACGTCATACTGCATACTAATTATGATGTCATCATATACTGTGACGTCATAATACATGCTCATGATGCTCCAGTAGATGTGACACAAATTGGGGTAGGAGAAATTGGTCATAAAACCTGCATGTTGCGCTCTCATAATATATTGTGATATCACAATGCGGATACATTATGACGTCATAATACATTGTGATGTCATACTGCATACTAATTATGATGTCATCATATACTGTGACATCATAATACATGCTCATGATGCTCCAGTAGATGTGACACAAATTTAGATAAGAGAAATTGCTCATAATACCTGCATGTTGCGCTCTCATAATATATTGTGAGGTCATAATGCGGATACATTATGACGTCATAATACATTGTGACGTCATAGTGCATACTAATTATGATGTCATCATATACTGTGACGTCATAATACATGCTCCTGATGCTCCAGTAGATGTGACACAAATTGGGGTAAGAGAAATTGCTCATAATACCTGCATGTTGCGCTCTCATAATATATTGTGATGTCATAATTCGGATACATTATGACGTCATAATACATTGTGACGTCATAGTGCATTCTAATTATGATGTCATCATATGCTGCGACGTCATAATACATGCTCATGATGCTCCAGTAGATGTGACAAAAATTGGGGTAAGCGAAATTTGTCATAAAACCTGCAAATTGCGCTCTCATAATATATTGTGATGTCATAATGCGGATACATTATGACGTCATAATACATTGTGACGTCATACTGCATATTAATTATGATGTCATCATATACTGTGACATCACAATACATGCTCATGATGCTCCAGTAGATGTGATACAAATTGGGGTAAGCGAAATTGTTCATAAAACCTGCAAATTGCGCTCTCATAATATATTGTGATGTCATAATGCGGATACATTATGACGTCATAATACATTGTGACGTCATACTGCATACTAATTATGATGTCATCATATACTGTGACGTCATAATACATGCTCATGATGCTCAAGTAGATGTGACACAAATTGGAGTAATCGAAAATGGTCATAAAAACTGCAAATTGCGCTCTCATAATATATTGTGATGTCATAATGCGGATACATTATGACGTCGTAATACATTGTGACATCATAGTGCATACTAATTATGATGTCGTCACATACTGTGACGTCATAATACATGCTCATGATGCTCCAGTAAATGTGACACAAATTGGGGTAAGAGAAATTGCTCATAATACCTGCAAATTGCGCTCTCATACTATATTGTGATGTAATAATGCGGATATATTATGACGTCATAATACATTGTGACGTCATAGTGCATACTAATTATGATGTCATCATATACTGTGACGTCATAATACATGCTCATGATGCTCCAGTAGATGTGACACAAATTGGGGTAAGAGAAATTGCTCATAATACCTGCATGTTGCGCTCTCATAATATATTGTGATGTCATAATGCGGATACATTATGACGTCATAATACATTGTGACGTCATAGTGCATTCTAATTATGATGTCATCATATGCTGCGACGTCATAATACATGCTCATGATGCTCCAGTAGATGTGACAAAAATTGGGGTAAGCGAAATTTGTCATAAAACCTGCAAATTGCGCTCTCATAATATATTGTGATGTCATAATGCGGATACATTATGACGTCATAATACATTGTGACGTCATACTGCATATTAATTATGATGTCATCATATACTGTGACATCATAATACATGCTCATGATGCTCCAGTAGATGTGACACAAATTGGGGTAAGCGAAATTGTTCATAAAACCTGCAAATTGCGCTCTCATAATATATTGTGATGTCATAATGCGGATACATTATGACGTCATAATACATTGTGACGTCATACTGCATACTAATTATGATGTCATCATATACTGTGACGTCATAATACATGCTCATGATGCTCAAGTAGATGTGACACAAATTGGAGTAATCGAAAATGGTCATAAAAACTGCAAATTGCGCTCTCATAATATATTGTGATGTCATAATGCGGATACATTATGACGTCATAATACATTGTGACATCATAGTGCATACTAATTATGATGTCGTCACATACTGTGACGTCATAATACATGCTCATGATGCTCCAGTAAATGTGACACAAATTGGGGTAAGAGAAATTGCTCATAATACCTGCAAATTGCGCTCTCATACTATATTGTGATGTAATAATGCGGATATATTATGACGTCATAATACATTGTGACGTCATAGTGCATACTAATTATGATGTCATCATATACTGTGACGTCATAATACATGCTCATGATGCTCCAGTAGATGTGACACAAATTGGGGTAAGCGAAATTGTTCATAAAACCTGCAAATTGCGCTCTCATAATATATTGTGATGTCATAATGCGGATACATTATGACGTCATAATAATTTGTGACGTCATAGTGCATAGTAATTATGATGTCATCATATACTGTGATGTCATAATACATGCTCATGATGCTCCAGTAGATGTGACACAAATTGGGGTAAGAGAAATTGTTCATAATACCTGCATGTTGCGCTCTCATAATATATTATGATGTCATAGTGCGGATACATTATGACGTCATAATACATTGTGACATCATACTGCATACTAATTATGATGTCATCATATACTGTGACGTCATAATACATGCTAATGGTGCTCCAGTAGACGTGACACAAATTGGAGTAAGAGAAATTGCTCATAATACCTGCAAGTTGCGCTCTCATAATATATTGTGATGTCATAATGCGGATACATTATGACGTCATAATACATTGTGACGTCATAGTTCATACTAATTATGATGTCATCATATACTGTGACGTCATAATACATGCTCATTATGCTCCAGTAGACGTGACAGAAATTGTGGTAAGGGAAATTGCTCATAATACCTGCATGTTGCGTTCTCATAATATATTGTGATGTCATAATGCGGATACATTATGACGTCATAATACATTGTGACGTCATAGTGCATACTAATTATGATGTCATCATATACTGTGACATCATAATACATGCTCATGATGCTCCAGTAGATGTGACACAAATTGGAGTAATCGAAAATGGTCATAAAAACTGCAAATTGCGCTCTCATAATATATTGTGATGTCATAATGTGGATTCATTATGACGTCATAATACATTGTGACATCATAGTGCATGCTAATTATGATGTCGTCACATACTGTGACGTCATAATACATGCTCATGATTCTCCAGTAAATGTGATACAAATTGGGGTAAGAGAAATTGCTCATAATACCTGCAAATTGCCCTCTCATAATATATTGTGATGTCATAATGCGGATACATTATGACGTCATAATACATTGTGACGTCATATTGCATACTCATTATGATGTCATCATATACTGTGAGGTCATAATACATGCTCATGATGCTCCAGTAGATGTGACACAAATTGGGGTAAGCGAAAATGGTCATAAGACATGCAAATTGCGCACTCATAATATATTGTGATGTCATAATGCGGATACATTATGACGTCATAATACATTGTGACGTCATACTGCATACTAATTATGATGTCATCATATACTGTGACGTCATAATACATGCTCATGATGCTTCAGTAGATGTGACACAAAATGGGGTAAGCGAAATTGGTCATAAAACCTGCAAATTGCGCTCTCATAATATATTGTGATGTCAAAATGCGGATACATTATAACGTCATAATACATTGTGACGTCATAGTGCATACTAATTATGATGTCATCATATACTGTGACGTCATAATACATGCTCATGATGCTCCAGTAGATGTGACACAAATTGGGGTAAGCGAAATTGGTCATAATACCTGCATGTTGCGCTCTCATAATATATTGTGATGTCATAATGCGGATACATTATTATGTCATAATACATTGTGACGTCATACTGCATACTAATTATGATGTCATCATATACTGTGATGTCATAATACATGCTCAAGATGCTCCAGTAGATGTGACACAAAATGGGGTAAGCTAAATTGGTCATAAAACCTGCAAATTGCGCTCTCATAATATATTGTGATGTCATAATGCAGATACATTACGACGACATAATACATTGTGACGTCATAGTGCAAACAAATTATGATGTCATCATATACTGTGACGTCATAATACATGCTCATGATGCGCCAGTAGATGTGACACAAATTGGGGTAACAGAATTTGCTCATAATACCTGCATGTTGCGCTCTCATAATATATTGTGATGTCATAATGCGGATACATTATGACGTCATAATGCATTGTGACGTCATAGTGCATACTAGTTATGATGTCATCATATGCTGTGACGTCATAATACATGCTCATGATGCTCCAGTAGATGTGACACAAATTGGATAAGCGAAATTGGTCATAAAACCTGCAAATTGCGCTATCATAATATATTGTGATGTCAAAATGCGGATACATTATGACGTCATAATACATTGTGACATCATACTGCATACTAATTATGATGTCATCATATACTGTGACGTCATAATACATGCTCATGATGCTCCAGTAGATGTGACACAAATTGGGGTATGAGAAATTGGTCATAAAACCTGCATGTTGCGCTCTCATAATATATTGTGATATCACAATGCGGATACATTATGATGTCGTAATACATTGTGATGTCATACTGCATACTAATTATGATGTCATCATATACTGTCACATCTTAATACATGCTCATGATGCTCCAGTAGATGTGACAGAAATTTAGATAAGAGAAATTGCTCATAATACCTGCATGTTGCGCTCTCATAAAATACTGTGATGTCATAATGCGGATACATTATGACGTCATAATACATTGTGACGTCATACTGCATACTAATTATGATGTCATCATATACTGTGACGTCATAATACATGCTCATGATGCTCCAGTAGATGTGACACAAATTGGGGTAAGAGAAATTGCTCATAATACCTGCATGTTGCGCTCTCATAATATATTGTGATGCCATAATGCGGATACATTATGACGTCATAATACATTGTGACGTCATAGTGCATACTAATTATGAAGTCATCATATGCTGTGACGTCATAATACATGCTCATGATGCTCCAGTAGATGTGACACAAATTGGGGTAAGCGAAATTTTTCATAAAACCTGCAAACTGCGCTCTCATAATTTATTGTGATGTCATAATGCGGATACATTATGACGTCATAATACATTGTGACGTCATAGTCCATACTAATTATGATGTCATCATATACTGTGACGTCATAATACATGCTCATGATGCTCCAGTAGATGTGACACGAATTGGGGTAAGCGAAATTGGTAATAATACCTGCATGTTGCGCTCTCATAATACATTGTGATGTCATAATGCGGATACATTATGACGTCATAATACATTGTGACATCATACTGCATACTATTTATGATGTCATCATATACTGTGACGTCATAATACATGCTCATGATGCTCCAGTAGATGTGACACAAATTGGGGTAAGAGAAATTGCTCATAATACCTGCATGTTGCGCTCTCATAATATATTGTGATGTCATAAGGCGGATACATTATGACGTCATAATACATTGTGACGTCATACTGCATACTAGTTATGATGTCATCTTATACTGTGACGTCATAATACATGCTCATGATGCTCAAGTAGATGTGACACAAATTGGGGTAAGCGAAATTGGTCATAAAACCTGCAAGTTGCGCTCTCATAATATACTGTGATGTCATAATGCGGATACATTATGACATCATAATACATTGTGACGTCATAGTGCATACTAATTATGATGTCATCATATACTGTGACATCATAATGCATGCTCATGATACTCCAGTAGATGTGACACAAATTGGGGTAAGAGAAATGGGTCACAATACCTGCAAATTGCGCTCTGATCATATATTGTGATGTCATAATGCGGATATATTATGACGTCGTAATACATTGTGACGTCATACTGCATTCTAATTATGATGTCATCATATACTTTGACGTCATAATACATGCTCATGATGCTCCAGCAGATGTGACACAAATTGGGGTAGGAGAAATTGGTCATAAAACCTACATGTTGCGCTCTCATAATATATTGTGATATCACAATGCGGATACATTATGACGTCATAATACATTGTGATGTCATACTGCATACTAATTATGATGTCATCATATACTGTGACATCATAATACATGCTCATGATGCTCCAGTAGATGTGACACAAATTTAGATAAGAGAAATTGCTCATAATACCTGCATGTTGCGCTCTCATAATATATTGTGATGTCATAATGCGGATACATTATGACGTCATAATACATTGTGACGTCATAGTGCATACTAATTATGATGTCATCATATACTGTGACGTCATAATACATGCTCCTGATGCTCCAGTAGATGTGACACAAATTGGGGTAAGAGAAATTGCTCATAATACCTGCATGTTGCGCTCTCATAATATATTGTGATGTCATAATGCGGATACATTATGACGTCATAATACATTGTGACGTCATAGTGCATTCTAATTATGATGTCATCATATGCTGCGACGTCATAATACATGCTCATGATGCTCCAGTAGATGTGACACAAATTGGGGTAAGCGAAATTTGTCATAAAACCTGCAAATTGCGCTCTCATGATATATTATGATGTCATAATGTGGATACATTATGACGTCATAATACATTGTGACGTCATACTGCATATTAATTATGATGTCATCATATACTGTGACGTCATAATACATGCTCATGATGCTCCAGTAGATGTGACACAAATTGGGGTAAGCGAAATTGTTCATAAAACCTGCAAATTGCGCTCTCATATTATATTGTGATGTCATAATGCGGATACATTATGACGTCATAATACTTTGTGACGTCATAGTGCATACTAATTATGATGTCATCATATACTGTGATGTCATAATACATGCTCATGATGCTCCAGTAGATGTGACACAAATTGGGGTAAGAGAAATTGCTCATAATACCTGCATGTTGCGCTCTCATAATATATTATGATGTCATAATGCGGATACATTATGACGTCATAATACATTGTGACGTCATACTGCATACTAATTATGATGTCATCATATACTGTGACGTCATAATACATGCTCATGGTGCTCCAGTAGACGTGACACAAATTGGAGTAAGAGAAATTGCTCATAATACCTGCAAGTTGCGCTCTCATAATATATTGTGATGTCATAATGCGGATACATTATGACGTCATAATACATTGTGACGTCATAGTGCATACTAATTATGATGTCATCATATACTGTGACGTCATAATACATGCTCATGATGCTCCAGTAGACGTGACACAAATTGTGGTAAGGGAAATTGCTCATAATACCTGCATGTTGCGTTCTCTTAATATATTGTGATGCCATAATGCGGATACATTATGACGTCATAATACATTGTGACGTCATACTGCATACTAATTATGATGTCATCATATACTGTGACGTCATAATACATGCTCATGATGCTCCAGTAGATGTGACACAAATTGGAGAAATCGAAAATGGTCATAAAAACTGCAAATTGCGCTCTCATAATATATTGTGATGTCATAATGCGGATACATTATGACGTCATAATACATTGTGACATCATAGTGCATACTAATTATGATGTCGTCACATACTGTGACGTCATAATACATGCTCATGATGCTCCAGTAAATGTGACACAAATTGGGGTAAGAGAAATTGCTCATAATACCTGCAAATTGCGCTCTCATAATATATTGTGATGTCATAATGCGGATACATTATGATGTCATAATACATTGTGACGTCATATTGCATACTCATTATGATGTCATCATGTACTGTGAGGTCATAATACATGCTCATGATGCTCCAGTAGATGTGACACAAATTGGGGTAAGCGAAAATGGTCATAAGACATGCAAATTGCGCACTCATAATATATTGTGATGTCATAATGCGGATACATTATGACGTCATAATACATTGTGACGTCATAGTGCATACTAATTATGATGTCATCATATACTGTGACATCATAATACATGCTCATGATACTCCAGTAGATGTGACACAAATTGGGGTAAGAGAAATGGGTCACAATACCTGCAAATTGCGCTCTGATCATATATTGTGATGTCATAATGCGGATATATTATGACGTCATAATACATTGTGACGTCATACTGCATACTAATTATGATGTCATCATATACTGTGACGTCATAATACATGCTCATGATGCTCCAGTAGATGTGACACAATTTGGGGTAGGAGAAATTGGTCATAAAACCTGCATGTTGCGCTCTCATAATATATTGTGATATCACAATGCGGATACATTATCACGTCATAATACATTGTGATGTCATACTGCATACTAATTATGATGTCATCATATACTGTGACATCATAATACATGCTCATGATGCTCCAGTAGATGTGACACAAATTTAGATAAGAGAAATTGCTCATAATACCTGCATGTTGCGCTCTCATAATATATTGTGAGGTCATAATGCGGATACATTATGACGTCATAATACATTGTGACGTCATAGTGCATACTAATTATGATGTCATCATATACTGTGACGTCATAATACATGCTCCTGATGCTCTAG
Source organism: Aotus nancymaae (assembly GCF_030222135.1). Taxonomy (NCBI): domain Eukaryota; kingdom Metazoa; phylum Chordata; class Mammalia; order Primates; family Aotidae; genus Aotus; species Aotus nancymaae. The sequence goes on along the minus strand of NW_026988519.1, from coordinate 10,310,253 downwards.
TAGATGTGACACAAATTGGGGTAAGAGAAATTGCTCATAATACCTGCATGTTGCGCTCTCATAATATATTGTGATGTCATAATGCGGATACATTATGACGTCATAATACATTGTGACGTCATAGTGCATTCTAATTATGATGTCATCATATGCTGCGACGTCATAATACATGCTCATGATGCTCCAGTAGATGTGACACAAATTGGGGTAAGCGAAATTTGTCATAAAACTTGCAAATTGCGCTCTCATAATATATTGTGATGTCATAATGCGGATACATTATGACGTCATAATACATTGTGACGTCATACTGCATATTAATTATGATGTCATCATATACTGTGACGTCATAATACATGCTCATGATGCTCCAGTAGATGTGACACAAATTGGGGTAAGCGAAATTGTTCATAAAACCTGCAAATTGCGCTCTCATAATATATTGTGATGTCATAATGCGGATACATTATGACGTCATAATACATTGTGACGTCATACTGCATAATAATTATGATGTCATCATATACTGTGACGTCATAATACATGCTCATGATGCTCCAGTAGATGTGACACAAATTGGGGTAAGCGAAATTGTTCATAAAACCTGCAAATTGCGCTCTCATAATATATTGTGATGTCATAATGCGGATACATTATGACGTCATAATACTTTGTGACGTCATAGTGCATACTAATTATGATGTCATCATATACTGTGACGTCATAATACATGCTCATGATGCTCCAGTAGATGTGACACAAATTTGGTAAGAGAAATTGCTCATAATACCTGCACGTTGCTCTCTCATAATATATTGTGATGTCATAATGCGGATACATTATGACGTCATAATACATTGTGACATCATACTGCATACTAATTATGATGACATCATATACTGTGACGTCATAATACATGCTCATGATGCTCCAGTAGATTTGACACAAATTGGAGTAATCGAAAATGGTCATAAAACGTGCAAATTGCGCTCTCATAATATATTGTGATGTCATAATGCGGATACATTATGACGTCATAATACATTGTGACGTGATAGTGCATACTAATTATGATGTCATCATATACTGTGACGTCATAATACATGCTCATGATGCTGCAGTAGACGTGACACAAATTGGAGTAAGCGAAATTGGTCATAAAACCTGCAAATTGCGCTCTCATAATATATTGTGATGTCATAATGCAGATACATTATGACGTCATAATACATTGTGACGTCATAGTGCATACTAATTATGATGTCATCATATACTCTGACGTCATAATACATGGTCATGATGCTCCTGTAGATGTGACACAAATTGGGGTAAGAGAAATTGTTCATAATACCTGCAAATTGCGCTCTCAAAATATATTGTGATGTCATAATGCGGATACATTATGACGTCATAATACATTGTGACGTCATACTGCATACTAATTATGATGTCATCATATACTGTGACGTCATAATACATGCTCATGATGCTCCAGTAGGTGTGACACGAATTGGGGTAAGCGAAATTGGTCATAAAACCTGCAAATTGCGCTCTCATAATATATTGTGATGTCATAATGCGGATACATTATGACGTCATAATACATTGTGACGTCATACTATATACTAATTATGATGTCATCATATACTGTGACATCGTAATACATGCTCATGATGCAGCAGTAGTTGTGACACAAATTGGGGTAAGCGAAATTGCTCATAATACCTGCAAGTTGCGCTCTCATAATATATTGTGATGTCATAATGCGGATACATTATGACGTCATAATACATTGTGACGTCATAGTGCATACTAATTATTATGTCATCATATACTGTGACGTCATAATACATGCTCATGATGCTCCAGTAGATGTCACACAAATTTAGGCAAGAGAAATTGCTCATAATACCTGCATGTTGCGCTCTCATAATATATTGTGATGTCATAATGCGGATACATTATGACGTCATAATATATTGTGACGTCATAGTACAAAGTAATTATGATGTCATCATATACTGTGACGTCATAATACATGCTCATGATGCTCCAGTAGATGTGACACAAATTGGAGTAATCGAAAATGGTCATAAAACCTGCAAATTGCGCTCTGATAATATATTGTGATGTCATAATGCGGATACATTATGACGTCATAATACATTGTGAAGTCATAGTCCATACTAATTACGATGTCATCATATACTGTGACGTCATAATACATGCTCATGATGCTCCAGTAGATGTGACACAAATTGGGGTAAGCGAAATTGGTCATAATACCTGCATGTTGCGCTCTCATAATACATTGTGATGTCATAATGCGGATACATTATGGCGTCATACTTCACTGTGACGTCATACTGCATACTAATTATGATGTCATCATATACTGTGACGTCATAATACATGCTCATGATGCTGCAGTAGACGTGACACAAATTGGAGTAAGCGAAATTGGTCATAAAACCTGCAAATTGCGCTCTCATAATATATTGTGATGTCATAATGCAGATACATTATGACGTCATAATACATTGTGACGTCATAGTGCATACTAATTATGATGTCATCATATACTCTGACGTCATAATACATGGTCATGATGCTCCTGTAGATGTGACACAAATTGGGGTAAGAGAAATTTCTCATAATACCTGCAAATTGCGATCTCATAATATATTGTGATGTCATAATGCGGATACATTATGACGTCATAATACATTGTGACGTCATACTGCATACTAATTATGATGTCATCATATACTGTGACATCATAATACATGCTCATGATGCTCCAGTAGATGTGACACAAATTGGGGTAAGCGAAATTGGTCATAAAACCTGCAAATTGCGCTCTCATAATATATTGTGATGTCATAATGCGGATATATTATGACGTCAAAATACATTGTGACGTCATAGTGCATACTAATTATGATGTCATCATATACTGTGACGTCATAATACATGCTGATGATGCTCCAGTAGATGTGACAAAAATTGGGGTAAGAGAAATTGCTCATAATACCTGCATGTTGCGCTCTCATAATATATTGTGATGTCATAATGCGGATATATTATGACGTCAAAATATATTGTGACGTCATCTTGCATACTAGTAATGATTTCATCATATGCTGTGACGTCATAATACATGCTCATGATGCTCAAGTAGATGTGACACAAATTGGGGTAAGCGAAATTGGTCATAAAACCTGCAAATTGCACTCTCATAATATATTGTGATGTCATAATGCGGATACATTATGACGTCATAATACATTGTGACGTCATACTATATACTAATTATGATGTCATCATATACTGTGACATCGTAATACATGCTCATGATGCAGCAGTAGTTGTGACACAAATTGGGGTAAGCGAAATTGGTCATAAAACCTGCAAATTGCGCTCTCATAATATATTGTGATGTCATAATGCAGATACATTATGACGTCATAATACATTGTGACGTCATAGTGCATACTAATTATGATGTCATCATATACTGTGACGTCATAATACATGCTCATGATGCTCCAGTAGATGTGACACAAATTGGGTTAAGAGAGATTGCTCATAATACCTGCAAATTGCACTCTCATAATATATTGTGATGTCATAATGCGGATACATTACGGCGTCATAATATATTGTGACATCATAGTGCATACAAATTATGATGTCATCATATACTGTGATGTCATAATACATGCTCATGAAGCTCCAGTAGATGTGACACAAATTGGGGTAAGAGAAATTGCTCATAATACCTGCATGTTGGGATCTCATAATATATTGTGATGTCATAATGCGGATACACTATGACGTCATAATACATTGTGAGGTCATACTGCATACTAATTATGATGTCATCATATACTGTGACGTCATAATAGATGCTCATGATGCTCCAGTAGACGTGACACAAATTGGCATAAGAGAAATTGCTCATAATACCTGCAAGTTGCGCTCTCATAATATATTGTGATGTCATAATGCGGATACATTAGGACGTCATAATATATTGTGACGTCATAGTGCAAACTAATTATGATGTCATCATATGCTGTGACGTCATAATACATGCTCATGATGCTCCGGTAGATGTGACACAAATTGGAGTAATCGAAAATGGTCATAAAACCTGCAAATTGCGCTCTGATAATATATTGTGATGTCATAATGCGGATACATTATGACGTCATAATACATTGTGAAGTCATAGTCCATACTAATTACGATGTCATTATATACTGTGACATCATAATACATGCTCATGATGCTCCAGTAGATGTGACACAAATTGGGGTAAGCGAAATTGGTCATAACACCTGCATGTTGCGCTCTCATAATACATTGTGATGTCATAATGCGGATACATTATGACGTCATAATACATTGTGACGTCATAGTGCATACTAATTATGATGTCATCATATACTGTGACATCATAATACATGCTGATGATGCTCCAGTAGATGTGACACAAATTGGGGTAAGAGAAATTGCTCATAACACCTGCATGTTGCGCTCTCATAATATATTGTGATTTCATAATGCGGATATATTATGACGTCATAATACATTGTGACGTCATCTTGCATACTAGTAATGATGTCATCATATGCTGTGACGTCATAATACATGCTCATGATGCTCCAGTGGATGTGACACAAATTGAGGTAAGCGAAATTGGTCATAAAACCTGCAAATTGCACTCTCATAATATATTGTGATGTCATAATCCGGATACATTATGACGTCATAATACATTGTGACGTCATAGTGCATACCAATTAGGATGTCACCATATAATCTGACGTCATAATACATGCTCATGATGTTCCACTAGATGTGAAACAAATTGGGGTAAGAGAAATGTGTCACAATACCTGCAAATTGCGATCTCATCATATATTGTGATGTCGTAATGCGGATACATTATGACGTCGTAATATATTGTGACGTCATAGTGCATATTAATTATGATGTCATCATATACTGTGACGTCATAATACATGCTCATGATGGTCCAGTAGATGTGACACAAATTGGGGTAAGCGAAATTGGTCATAAAACCGGCAAATTGCGCTCTCATAATATATTGTGATGTCATAATGCGGATACATTATGACGTCATAATACATTGTGACGTCATAGTGCATACTAATTATGATGTCATCATATACTGTGACGTCATAATAAATGCTCATGATGCTCCAGTAGATGTGACACAAATTGGGGTAAGAGAAATTGCTCATAATACCTGCATGTTGCGCTCTCATAATATATTGTGATGTCATATTGCGGATACATTATGACGTCATAATACATTGTGACGTCATATTGCATACTAATTATGATGTCATCATATACTGGGACGTCATAATACATGCTCATGATGCTCCAGTAGATGTGACACAAATTGGGGTAAGCGAAAATGGTCATAAGACATGCAAATTGCGCTCTCATAATATATTGTGATGTCATAATGCGGATACATTATGAAGTCATAATACATTGTGACGTGATAGTGCATACTAATTACGATGTCATCATATACTGTGACGTCATAATACATGCTCATGATGCTCCAGTAGATGTGACACAAATTGGGGTAAGAGAAATTGCTCATAATACCTGCAAGTTGCGCTCTCATAATATATAGTGATGTCATAATGCGGATACATTATGATGTCATAATACATTGTGACGTCATACTGCATACTAATTATGATGTCATCATATACTGTGACGTCATAATACATGCTCATGATGCTCCAGTAGATGTGACACAAATTGGAGTAATCGAAAATGGTCATAAAACGTGCAAATTGCGCTCTCATAATATATTGTGATGTCATAATGCGGATACATTATGACGTCATAATACATTGTGATGTCATACTGCATACTAATTATGATGTCATCATATACTGTGATGTCCTAACACATGCTCATGATGCTCCAGTAGATGTGACACGAATTGGGGTAAGCGAAATTGGTCATAAAACCTGCAAATTGCGCTCTCATAATATATTGTGATGTCATAATGCGGATACATTATGACGTCATAATACATTGTGATGTCATACTGCATACTAATTATGATGTCATCATATACTGTGATGTCATAATACATGCTCATGATGCTCCAGTAGATGTGACACGAATTGGGGTAAGCGAAATTGGTCATAAAACCTGCAAATTGCGCTCTCATAATATATTGTGATGTCATAATGCGGATACATTATGACGTCATAATACATTGTGACGTCATACTGCATACTAATTATGATGTCATCATATACTCTGACGTCATAATACATGCTCATGATGCTGCAGTACACGTGACACAAATTGGAGTAACAGAAATTGCTCATAATACCTGCAAGTTGCGCTCTCATAATATATTGTGATGTCATTATGTGGATACATTATGACGTCATAATATATTGTGACGTCATAGTGCATATTAATTATGATGTCATCATATACTGTGACATCATAATACATGGTCATGATGCTCCAGTAGATGTGACACAAATTGGGGTGAGAGAAATTGCTCATAATACCTGCAAATTGCGCTCTCATAATATATTGTGATGTCATAATGCGGATACACTATGACGTCATAATACATTGTGACGTCATACTGCATACTAATTATGATGTCATCATATACTGTGACGTCATAATACATGCTCATGATGCTCCAGTAGACGTGACACAAATTGGCATAAGAGAAATTGCTCATAATACCTGCAAGTTGCGCTCTCATAATATATTGTGATGTCATAATGCGGATACATTATGACGTCATAATACATTGTGACGTCATAGCGCATGCTAATTATCATGTCATCATATACTGTGACGTCATAATACATGCTCATGATGCTCCAGTAGATGTCACACAAATTTAGGCAAGAGAAATTGCTCATAATACCTGCATGTTGCGCTCTCATAATATATTGTGATGTCATAATGCGGATACATTATGACGTCATAATATATTGTGACGTCATAGTGCAAAGTAATTATGATGTCATCATATACTGTGACGTCATAATACATGCTCATGATGCTCCAGTAGATGTGACACAAATTGGAGTAATCGAAAATGGTCATAAAACCTGCAAATTGCGCTCTGATAATATATTGTGATGTCATAATGCGGATACATTATGACGTCATAATACATTGTGAAGTTATAGTCCATACTAATTACGATGTCATCATATACTGTGACGTCTAAATACATGCTCATGATGCTCCAGTAGATGTGACACAAATTGGGGTAAGCGAAATTGGTCATAATACCTGCATGTTGCGCTCTCATAATACATTGTGATGTCATAATGCGGATACATTATTACGTCATACTTCACTGTGACGTCATACTGCATACTAATTATGATGTCATCATATACTGTGATGTCATAATACATGCTCATGATGCTCCAGTAGATGTGACACAAATTGGGGTAAGAGAAATTGGTCATAAAACCTGCAAATTGTGCTCTCATAATATATTGTGATGTCATAATGCGGATACGTTACGGCGTCATAATACATTGTGACGTCATAGTGCATACTAACTATGATGTCATCATATACTGTGACGTCATAATACATGCTCATGATGCTCCAGTAGATGTGACACAAATTGGGGTAAGAGAAATTGCTCATAATACCTGCATGTTGCGAACTCATAATATATTGTGAAGTCATAATGCGGATATATTATGACGTCATAATACATTGTGACGTCATACTGCATACTAATTTTGATGTCATCACATACTGTGATGTCATAATACATGCTCATGATGCTTCAGTAGACGTGACACAAATTGGGGTAAGAGAAATTGCTCTTAATACCTGCAAGTTGCGCTCTCATAATATATTGTGATGTAATAATGCGGATACATTATGACGTCATAATACATTGTGACGTCATAGTGCATACTAATTATGATGTCATCGTATACTGTGACGTCACAATACATGCTCATATTGCTCCAGTAGATGTGACACAAATTGGGGTAAGAGAAATTGCTCATAATACCTGCACGTTGCGCTCTCATAATATATTGTGATGTCATAATGCGGATACATTATGGCGTCAAAATACATTGTGACGTCATACTGCATACTAATTATGATGATATCATATACTGTGACGTCATAATACATGCTCATGATGCTCCAGTAGATGTGACACAAATTGGAGTAATCGAAAATGGTCATAAAACGTGCAAATTGTGCTCTCATAATATATTGTGATGTCATAATGCGGATACATTATGACGTCATAATACATTGTGACGTCATAGTGCATACTAATTATGATGTCATCATATACTGTGACGTCATAATACATGCTCATGATGCTGCTGTAGACGTGACACAAATTGGAGTAAGAGAAATTGCTCATAATACCTGCAAGTTGCGCTCTCATAATATATTGTGATGTCATAATGCGGATACATTATGACGTCATAATACATTGTGACGTCATAGTGCATACTAATTATGATGTCATCATATACTGTGACGTCATAATACATGCTCATGATGCTCCAGTAGATGTGACACAAATTGGGGTAAGCGAAATTGGTCATAATACCTGCATGTTGCCCTCTCATAATATATTGTGATGTCATAATGCGGATACATTATGACGTCATAATACATTGTGACGTCATACTGCATACTAATTATGCTGTCATCATATACTGTGACATCATAATACATGCTCATGATGCTCCAGTAGATGTGACACAAAATGGGGTAAGCGAAATTGGTCATAAAACCTGCAAATTGCGCTCTCATAATATATTGTGATGTCATAATGCGGATACATTATGACGTCATAATACATTGTGACGTCATAGTGCATACTACTTATGATGTCATCATATACTGTGACGTCATAATACATGCTGATGATGCTCCAGTAGATGTGACACAATTTGGGGTAAGAGAAATTGCTCATAACACCTGCATGTTGCGCTCTCATAATATATTGTGATTTCATAATGCGGATATATTATGACGTCATAATACATTGTGACGTCATCTTGCATACTAGTAATGATGTCATCATATGCTGTGACGTCATAATACATGCTCATGATGCTCCAGTGGATGTGACACAAATTGGGGTAAGCGAAATTGGTCATAAAACCTGCAAATTGCACTCTCATAATATATTGTGATGTCATAATCCGGATACATTATGACGTCATAATACATTGTGACGTCATAGTGCATACCAATTAGGATGTCATCATATAATCTGACGTCATAATACATGCTCATGATGTTCCACTAGATGTTACACAAATTGGGGTAAGAGAAATGTGTCACAATACCTGCAAATTGCGATCTCATCATATATTGTGATGTCGTAATGCGGATACATTATGACGTCACAATATATTGTGACGTCATAGTGCTTACTAATTATGATGTCATCATATACTTTGACGTCATAATACATGCTCATGAAGCTCCAGTCGATGTGACACAAATTGGGGAAAGAGAATTTGCTCATAATTCCTGCAAATTGCGCTCCCCTAATATGTTGTGATGTCATAATGCGGATACATTATGACGTCATAATATATTTTGACGTCATAGTCCATACTAATTATGATATCATCATATACTGTGATGTCATAATACATTCTCATGATGCTCCAGTAGATGTGACACAAATTGGGGTAAGAGAAATTGCTTATAATACCTGCAAATAGCGCTCTCATAATATATTGTGAGGTCATAATGCGGATACATTATGACGTCATAATACATTGTGACGTCATAGTGCATACTAATCATGATGTCATCATATACTGTGACGTCATAATAAATGCTCATGATGCTCCAGTAGATGTGACACAAATTGGGGTAAGAGAAATTGCTCATAATACCTGCATGTTGCGCTCTCATAATATATTGTGATGTCATAATGCGGATACATTATGACGTCATAATACATTGTGACGTCATATTGCATACCAATTATGATGTCATCATATACTGGGACGTCATAATACATGCTCATGATGCTCCAGTAGATGTGACACAAATTGGGGTAAGCGAAAATTGTCATAAGACATGCAAATTGCGCTCTCATAATATATTGTGATGTCATAATGCGGATACATTATGAAGTCATAATACATTGTGACGTGATAGTGCATACTAATTATGATGTCATCATATACTGTGACGTCATAATACATGCTCATGATGCTCCAGTAGATGTGACACAAATTGGGGTAAGAGAAATTGCTCATAATACCTGCATGTTGCGCTCTCATAATATATTGTGATGTCATAATGCGGATACATTATGACGTCATAATACATTGTGACGTCATACTGCATACTAATTATGATGTCATCATATACTTTGATGTCATAATACATGCTCATGATGCTCCAGTAGACGTGACACAAATTGGGGTAAGAGAAATTGCTCTTAATACCTGCAAGTTGCGATCTCATAATATATTGTGATGTCATAATGCGGAAACATTATGACGTCATAATACATTGTGACGTCATAGTGCATACTAATTATGATGTCATCATATACTGTGACGTCATAATACATGCTCATGATGCTCCAGTAGATGTGACACAAATTGGGGTAAGAGAAATTCCTCATAATACCTGCACGTTGCGCTCTCATAATATATTGTGATGTCATAATGCGGATACATTATGACGTCATAATACATTGTGACGTCATACTGCATTCTAATTATGATGTCATCATATACTGTGACGTCATAATACATGCTCATGATGCTCCAGTAGATGTGACACAAATTGGAGTAATCGAAAATGGTCATAAAACGTACAAATTGCGCTCTCATAATATATTGTGATGTCATAATGCGGATACATTATGACGTCATAATACATTGTGACGTCATAGTGCATACTACTTATGATGTCATCATATACTGTGACGTCATAATACATGCTGATGATGCTCCAGTAGATGTGACACAAATTGGGGTAAGAGAAATTGCTCATAACACCTGCATGTTGCGCTCTCATAATATATTGTGATTTCATAATGCGGATATATTATGACGTCATAATACATTGTGACGTCATCTTGCATACTAGTAATGATGTCATCATATGCTGTGACGTCATAATACATGCTCATGATGCTCCAGTGGATGTGACACAAATTGGGGTAAGCGAAATTGGTCATAAAACCTGCAAATTGCACTCTCATAATATATTGTGATGTCATAATGCGGATACATTATGACGTCATAATACATTGTGACGTCATAGTGCATACCAATTAGGATGTCATCATATAATCTGACGTCATAATACATGCTCATGATGTTCCACTAGATGTGACACAAATTGGGGTAAGAGAAATGTGTCACAATACCTGCAAATTGCGATCTCATCATATATTGTGATGTCGTAATGCGGATACATTATGACGTTACAATATATTGTGACGTCATAGTGCTTACTAATTATGATGTCATCATATACTTTGACGTCATAATACATGCTCATGAAGCTCCAGTCGATGTGACACAAATTGGGGAAAGAGAATTTGCTCATAATTCCTGCAAATTGCGCTCCCCTAATATGTTGTGATGTCATAATGCGGATACATTATGACGTCATAATATATTTTGACGTCATAGTCCATACTAATTATGATATCATCATATACTGTGATGTCATAATACATTCTCATGATGCTCCAGTAGATGTGACACAAATTGGGGTAAGAGAAATTGCTTATAATACCTGCAAATAGCGCTCTCATAATATATTGTGAGGTCATAATGCGGATACATTATGACGTCATAATACATTGTGACGTCATAGTGCATACTAATTATGATGTCATCATATACTGTGACGTCATAATAAATGCTCATGATGCTCCAGTAGATGTGACACAAATTGGGGTAAGAGAAATTGCTCATAATACCTGCATGTTGCTCTCTCATAATATATTGTGATGTCATAATGCGGATACATTATGACGTCATAATACATTGTGACGTCATATTGCATACTAATTATGATGTCATCATATACTGTGACGTCATAATACATGCTCATGATGCTCCAGTAGATGTGACACAAATTGGGGTAAGCGAAATTGGTCATAAAACGTGCAAATTGCGCTCTCATAATATATTGTGTTGTCATAATGCGGATACATTATGACGTCATAATACATTGTGACGTCATACTGCATACTACTTATGATGTCATCATATACTGTGACGTCATAATACATTCTCATGATGCTCCAGTAGATGTGACACAAATAGGGGTAAGCGAAATTGGTCATAATACCTCCTAGTTGCGCTCTCATAATACATTGTGATGTCATAATGCGGATACATTATGACGTCATAATACATTGTGATGTCATACTGCATACTAATTATAATGTCATCATATACTGTGACGTCATAATACATGCTCATGATGCTCCAGTAGATGTGACACAAATTGGGGTAAGATAAATTGCTCATAATACCTGCAAATTGCGCTCTCATAATATATTGTGATGTCATAATGCGGATACATTATGACGTCATAATACATTGTGACGTCATACTGCATACTAATTATGATGTCATCATATACTCTGACGTCATAATACATGCTCATGATGCTGCAGTAGACGTGACACAAATTGGAGTAAGAGAAATTGCTCATAATACCTGCAAGTTGCGCTCTCATAATATATTGTGATGTCATAATGCGGATACATTATGACGTCATAATATATTTTGACGTCATAGTCCATACTAATTATGAAATCATCATATACTGTGATGTCATAATACATTCTCATGATGCTCCAGTAGATGTGACACAAATTGGGGTAAGAGAAATTGCTTATAATACTTGCAAATTGCGCTCTCATAATATATTGTGATGTCATAATGCGGATACATTAGGACGTCATAATACATTGTGACGTCATAGTGCATGCTAATTATGATGTCATCATATACTGTGACGTCATAATAAATGCTCATGATGCTCCAGTAGATGTGACACAAATTGGGGTAAGAGAAATTGCTCATAATACCTGCATGTTGCGCTCTCATAATATATTGTGATGTCATAATGCGGATACATTATGACGTCATAATACATTGTGACGTCATACTGCATACTAATTATGATGTCATCATATACTGGGACGTCATAATACATGCTCATGATGCTCCAGTAGATGTGACACAAATTGGGGTAAGCGAAAATGGTCATAAGACATGCAAATTGCGCTCTCATAATATATTGTGATGTCATAATGCAGATACATTATGAAGTCATAATACATTGTGACGTGATAGTGCATACTAATTATGATGTCATCATATACTGGGACGTCATAATACATGCTCATGATGCTCCAGTAGATGTGACACAAATTGGGGTAAGAGAAATTGCTCATAATACCTGCATGTTGCGCTCTCATAATATATTGTGATGTCATAATGCAGATACATTATGACGTCATAATACATTGTGACGTCATAGTGTATACTAATTATGGTGTCATCATATACAGTGACATCATAATACATGCTCATGATGCAGCAGTAGTTGTGACATAAACAGGGTTAAGCGAAATTGGTCATAAAACCTGAAAATTGCGTTCTGATAATATATTGTGATGTCATAATGCGGATACATTATGACGTCATAATACATTGTGACGTTGCAGTCCATACTAATTATGTCATCATATACTGCGACGTCATAATACATGCTCATGATGCTCCAGTAGATGTGACACAAATTGGGGTAAGCGAAATTGGTCATAATACCTGCATGTTGCGCTCTCATAATACATTGTGATGTCATAATGCGGATACATTATGACGTCATACTTCACTGTGACGTCATACTGCATAGTAATTATGATGTCATCATATACTGTGACGTCATAATACATGCTCATGATGCTCCAGTAGATGTGACACAAATTGGGGTAAGAGAAATTGCTCATAAAACCTGCAAATTGCGCTCTCATAATATATTGTGATGTCATAATGCGGATACGTTACGGCGTCATAATACATTGTGACGTCATAGTGCATACTAATTATGATGTCATCATATACTGTGACATCATAATACATGCTCATGATGCTCCAGTAGATGTGACACAAATTGGGGTAAGCGAAATTGGTCATAAAACCTGCAAATTGCGCTCTCATAATATATTGTGATGTTATAATGCGGATACATTATGACGTCATAATACATTGTGACGTCAAAGTGCATACTAATTATTTTGTCATCATATACTGTGACGTCATAATACATGCTCATGATGCTCCAGTAGATGTCACACAAATTTAGGTAAGAGAAATTGCTCATAATACTTGCATGTTGCGCTCTCATAATATATTGTGATGTCATAATGCAGATACGTTATGACGTCATAATACATTGTGACATCATAGTGCATAGTAATTATGATGTCATCATATACTGTGACGTCATAATACATGCTCATGATGCTCCAGTAGATGTGACACAAATTGGAGTTATCGAAAATGGTCATAAAACCTGCAAATTGCGCTCTGATAACATATTGTGATGTCATAATGCGGATACATTATGACGTCATAATACAATGTGACGTCATAGTCCATACTAATTATGATGTCATCATATACTGTGGCGTCATAATACATGCTCATGATGCTCCAGTTGATGTGACACAAATTGTGGTAAGCGAAATTGGCCATAATACCTGCATGTTGCGCTCTCATAATACATTGTGATGTCATAATGCAGATACATTTTGACGTCATACTTCACTGTGACGTCATACTGCACACTAATTGTGATGTCATCAAATACTGTGACGTCATAATACATGCTCATGATGCTCCAGTAGATGTGACACAAACTGGAGTAAGAGAAATTGGTCATAAAACCTGCAAATTGCGCTCTCATAATATATTGTGATGTCATAATGTGGATACGTTACGGCGTCATAATACATTGTGACGTCATAGTGCATACTAATTATGATGTCATCATATACTCTGACGACATAATACATGCTCATGATGCTCCAGTAGATGTGACACATATTGGGGTAAGCGAAATTGTTCATAAAACCTGCAAATTGCGCTCTCATAATACATTGTGATGTCATAATGCGGAAACATTATGACGTCATAATACATTGTGACGTCATACTGCATACTAATTATGATGTCATCAAATACTGTGACGTCAGAATACATGCTCATGATGCTCCAGTAGATGTGACACAAATTGGGTTAAGAGAAATTGCTCATAATACCTGCATGTTGCGCTCTCATAATATATTGTGATGTCAAAATGCGGATACATTATGACGTCATAATACATTGTGACGTCATACGGCATACTAATTATGATGTCATCATATACTGTGACGTCATAATACATGCTCATGATGGTCCAGTAGATGTGACACAAATTGGGGTAAGCGAAATTGGTCATAAAACCTGCAAATTGCGCTCTCATAATATATTGTGATGTCATAATGCGGATACATTATGACGTCATAATACATTGTGACGTCATACTGCATACTAATTATGATGTCATAATATACTGTGACGTTATAATCCATGCTCATGATGCTCCAGTAGATGTGACATAAATTGGGGTAAGAGAAATTGCTCATAATACCTGCATTTTGCGCTCTCATAATATATTGTGAGGTCATAATGCGGATACATTATGACGTCATAATACATTGTGACGTCATACTGCATACTAATTATGCTGTCATCATATACTGTGAGGTCATAATACATGCTCATGATGCTCCAGTAGATGTGACACAAATTGGGGTAAGAGAAATTGCTCATAATACCTGCATGTTGCGCTCTCATAGTATATTGTGAAGTCATAATGAGGATACATTACGAGGTCATAATACATTTTGACATCATACTGCATACTAATTATGATGTCATCATATACTGTGACTTCATAATACATGCTCATGATGCTCCAGTAGATGTGACACAAATTGGGGTAAGCGAAATTGGTCATAAAACCTGCATGTTGCGCTCTCATAATATATTGTGATGTCATAATGCGGATACATTATGACGTCATAATACATTGTGACGACATACTGCATACTAATTATGATGTCATCATATACTGTGACGTCATAATACATGCTCATGATGCTCCAGTAGATGTGACACAAATTGGGGTAAGCGAAATTGGTCATAAAACCTGCAAATTGCGCTCTCATAATATATTGTTATGTTATAATGCGGATGCATTATGACGTCATAATACATTGTGACGTCAAAGTGCATACTAATTATTTTGTCATCATATACTGTGACGTCATAATACATGCTCATGATGCTCCTGTAGATGTCACACAAATTTAGGTAAGAGAAATTGCTCATAATACTTGCATGTTGCGCTCTCATAATATATTGTGATGTCATAATGCAGATACGTTATGACGTCATAATACATTGTGACATCATAGTGCATAGTAATTATGATGTCATCATATACTGTGACGTCATAATATATGCTCATGATGCTCCAGTAGATGCGACACAAATTGGAGTAATCGAAAATGGTCATAAAACCTGCAAATTGCGCTCTGATAACATATTGTGATGTCATAATGCGGATACATTATGACGTCATAATACAGTGTGACGTCATACTGCACACTAATTATGATGTCATCAAATACTGTGACGTCAGAATACATGCTCATGATGCTCCAGTAGATGTGACACAAATTGGGTTAAGAGAAATTGCTCATAATACCTGCATGTTGCGCTCTCATAATATATTGTGATGTCAAAATGCGGATACATTATGACGTCATAATACATTGTGACGTCATACGGCATACTAATTATGATGTCATCATATACTGTGACGTCATAATACATGCTCATGATGATCCAGTAGATGTGACACAAATTGGGGTGAGCGAAATTGGTCATAAAACCTGCAAATTGCGCTCTCATAATATATTGTGATGTCATAATGCGGATACATTATGACGTCATAATACATTGTGACGTCATACTGCATACTAATTATGATGTCATCATATACTGTGACGTCATAATACATGCAAATGATGCTCCAGTAGATGTGACCCATATTGGGGTAAGAGAAATTGCTCATAATACCTGCATGCTGCGCTCTCATAATATATTGTGATGTCATAAGGCGGATACATTATGACGTCATAATGCATTGTGACGTCATAGTGCATACTAGTTATGATGTCATCATATGCTGTGACATCATAATACATGCTCATGATGCTCCAGTAGATGTGACACAAATTGGGGTAAGCGAAATTGTTCATAAAACCTGCAAATTGCGCTCTCATAATATAGTGTTATGTCATAATGCGGATACATTATGACGTCATAATACTTTGTGACATCATACTGCATACTAATTATGATGTCATCATATACTGTGACGTCATAATACATGCTCATGATGCTCCAGTAGATGTGACACAATTTGGGGTAGGAGAAATTGCTCATAATACCTGCATGTTGCGCTCTCATAATATATTGTGATGTCATAAGGCGGATACATTATGACGTCATAATACATTGTGACGTCATACTGCATACTAATTATGATGTCATCATATACTGTGATGTTATAATCCATGCTCATGATGCTCCAGTAGATGTGACACAAATTGGGGTAAGAGAAATTGCTCATAATACCTGCATGTTGCGCTCTCATAATATATTGTGATGTCATAATGCGGATACATTATGACGTCATAATACATTGTGACGTCATACTGCATACTAATTATGCTGTCATCATATACTGTGACGTCATTATACATGCTCATGATGCTCCAGTAGATGTGACACAAATTGGGGTAAGAGAAATTTCTCATAATACCTGCATGTTGCGCTCTCATAATATATTGTGAAGTCATAATGAGGATACATTAGGAGGTCATAATACATTTTGACATCATACTGCATACTAATTATGATGTCATCATATACTGTGACTTCATAATACATGCTCATGATGCTCCAGTAGATGTCACACATATTGGGGTAAGCGAAATTGGTCATAAAACCTGCATGTTGCGCTCTCATAATATATTGTGATGTCATAATGCGGATACATTATGACGTCATAATACATTGTGACGTCATAGTGCGTACTAATTATGATGTCATCATATACTGTGACGTCATAATACATGCTCATGATGCTCCAGTAGATGTGACACAAATTGGAGTAATCGAAAATGGTCATAAATCCTGCAAATTGCGCTCTCATAATATATTGTGATGTCATAATGCGGATACATTATGACGTCATAATACTTTGTGACGTCATACTGCATACTAATTATGATGTCCTCATATACTGTGACGTCATAATACATGCTCATGATGCTCCAGTAGATGTGACACAAATTGTGGTAAGCGAAATTGGTCATAAAACCTACAAATTGCGCTCTCATAATATATTGTGATGTCATAATGCGGATATATTATGACGTCATAATACATTGTGACGTCATACTGCATACTAATTATGATGTCATGATATACTGTGACGTCATAATACATGCTCATGATGCTCCAGTAGTTGTGACACAAAATGGGGTAAGTGAAATTGGTCATAAAAACTGCAAATTGCGCTCTCATAATATATTGTGATGTCATAATGCGGATACATTATGACGACATAATACATTGTGATGTCATAGTGCATACTAATTATGATGTCATCATATACTCTGACATCATAATACATGCTCATGATGCTCCAGCAGATGTGACACAAATTGGGGTAAGAGAAATTGGTCATAAAACCTGCAAAATGTGCTCTCATAATATATTGTGATATCATAATGCGGATACGTTACGGCGTCATAAAACATTGTGACGTCATAGTGCATACTAATTATGATGTCATCATATACTGTGACGTCATAATACATGCTCATGATGCTCCAGTAGATGTGAAACAAATTGTGGTAAGCGAAATTGGTCATAAAACCAGCAAATTGCACTCTCATAATATATTGTGATGTCATAATGCGGATATATTATGACGTCATAATACATTGTGATGTCATACTGCATACTAATTATGATGTCATCATATACTGTGATGTCAGAATACATGCTCATGATGCTCCAGTAGATGTGACACAAATTGGGGTAAGAGAAATTGCTCATAATACCTGCATGTTGCGCTCTCATAATATATTGTGATGTCATAAGGCGGATACATTATGACGTCATAATACATTGTGACGTCAAAGTGCATACTAATTATGATGTCATCATATACTGTGACGTCATAATACATGCTCATGATGCTCCAGTAGATGTGAAACAAATTTAGGTAAGAGAAATTGCTCATAATACCTGCATGTTGCGCTCTCATAATATATTGTGATGTCATAATGCGGATACATTATGACGTCATAATACATTGTGACGTCATAGTGCATACTAATTATGATGTCATCATATACTGTGACGTCATAATACATGCTCATGATGCTCCAGTAGATGTGACACAATTTGGGGTAAGAGAAATTGCTCATAATACCTGCACGTTGCGCTCTCATAAAATATCGTGATGTCATAATGCGGATACATTATGACGTCATAATACATTGTGACGTCATACTGCATACTAATTATGATGTCATCGATATACTGTGACGTCATAATACATGCTCATGATGCTCCAGTAGATGTGACACAAATTGGAGTAATCGAAAATGGTCATAAAACGTGCAAATTGCGCTCTCATAAAATATTGTGATGTTATAATGCGGATACATTATGACGTCATAATACATTGTGACGTCATACTGCATACTAATTATGATGTCATCATATACTGTGACGTCATAATACATGCTCATGATTCTCCAGTAGATGTGACACAAATTGGGGAAAGCGAAATTGGTCATAATACCTGCTAGTTGCGCTCTCATAAGACATTGTGATGTCATAATGCGGATACATTATGACGTCATAATACATTGTGATGTCATACTGCATACTAATTATGATGTCATCATTTACTGTGACGTCATAATACATGCTCATGATGCTCCAGTAGATGTGACACAAATTGGGGTAAGCGAAAATGGTCATAAAACCTGCAAATTGCGCTCTCAAAATATATTGTGATGTCATAATGCGGATACATTATGACGTCATAATACATTGTGACGTCATACTGCATACTAATTATGCTGTCATCATATACTGTGACGTCATAATACATGCTCATGATGCTCCAGTAGATGTGACACAAAATGAGGTAAGTGAAATTGGTCATAAAACCTGCAAATTGCGCTCTCATAATATATTGTGATGTCATAATGCGGATACATTATGACGACATAATACACTGTGAGGTCATAGTGCATACTAATTATGATGTCATCATATACTCTGACGTCATAATACATGGTCATGATGCTCCAGTAGATGTGAAACAAATTGGGATAAGAGAAATTGCTCATAATACCTGCAAATTGCGCTCTCATAATATATTGTGATGTCATAATGCGGATACATTATGACGTCATAATACATTGTGACGTCATACTGCATACTAATTATGATGTCATCATATACTGTGACGTCATAATACATGCTCATGATGCTCCAGTAGATGTGACACAAATTGTGGTAAGAGAAATTGCTCATAAAACCTGCAAATTGCGCTCTCATAATATATTGTGATGTCATAATGCGGATACGTTACGGCGTCATAATACATTGTGACGTCATAGTGCATACTAATTATGATGTCATCATATACTGTGACGTCATAATACATGCTCATGATGCTCCAGTAGATGTGACACAAATTGGGGTAAGCGAAATTGGTCATAAAACCTGCAAATTGCGCTCTCATAATATATTGTGATGTCATAATGCGGATACATTATGACGTCATAATACATTGTGACGTCATACTCCATACTAATTATGATGTCATCAAATACTGTGACGTCACAATACATGCTCATGATGCTCCAGTAGATGTGACACAAACTGGGGTAAGAGAAATTGCTCATAATACCTGCATGTTGCGCTCTCATAATATATTGTGATGTCAAAAGGTGGATACATTATGACGTCATAATACATTGTGACGTCATACTGCATACTAATTATGATGTCATCATATACTGTGACATCATAATACATGCTCATGATGCTCCAGTAGATGTGAAACAAATTTAGGTAAGAGAAATTGCTCATAACACCTGCATGTTGCGCTCTCATAATATATTGTGATGTCATAATGCGGATAAATTATGACGTCATAATACATTGTGACATCATACTGCATACTAATTATGATGTCATCATATACTGTGACATCATAATACATGCTCATCATGCTCCAGTAGACGTGACACAAATTGGGGTAAGAGAAATTGCTCATAACACCTGCAAGTTGCGCTCTCATAATATATTGTGATGTCATAATGCTTATACGTTACGGCGTCATAATACATTGTGACGTCATAGTGCATACTAATTATGATGTCATAAAATACTGTGACGTCAGAATACATGCTCATGATGCTCCAGTAGATGTGACACAAATTGTGGTAAGAGAAATTGGTCATAAAACCTGCTAGTTGCGCTCTCATAAGACATTGTGATGTCATAATGCGGATACATTATGACGTCATAATAGAATGTGACGTCATAGTCCATACTAATTATGATGTCATCATATACTGTGACGTCATAATACATGCTCATGATGCTCCAGTAGATGTGACACAAATTGTGGTAAGCGAAAATGGTCATAATACCTGCATGTTGCGCTCTCATAATACATTGTGATGTCATAATGCGGATACATTATGACGTCATACTTCACTGTGAGGTCATACTGCACACTAATTATGATGTCATCATATACTGTGACATCATAATACATGCTCATGATGCTCCAGTAGAGGTGACACAAATTGGGGTAAGAGAAATTGGTCATAAAACCTGCAAATTGCGCTCTCATAATATATTGTGATGTCATAATGCGGATACATTATGACGTCATAATACATTGTGACGTGATAGTGCATACTAATTATGATGTCATCATATACTGTGACGTCATAATACATGCTCATGATGCTCCAGTAGATGTGACACAAATTGGGGTAAGCGAAATTGGTCATAAAACCTGCAAATTGCGCTCTCATAATATATTGGGATGTCATAATGCGGATACATTATGACGTCATAATACATTGTGACGTGATAGTGCATACTAATTATGATGTCATCATATACTGTGACGTCATAATACATGCTCATGATGCTCCAGTAGATGTGACACAAATTGGGGTAAGAGAAATTGCTCATAATACCTGCACGTTGCGCTCTCATAATATATTGTGATGTCATAATGCGGATACATTATGACGTCATAATACATTGTGACGTCATACTGCATACTAATTATGATGTCATCATATACTGTGACGTCATAATACATGCTCATGATGCTCCAGTAGATGTGACACAAATTGGAGTAATCGAAAATGGTCATAAAACGTGCAAATTGCGCTCTCATAAAATATTGTGATGTCATAAAGCGGATACATTATGACGTCATAATACATTGTGACGTCATACTGCATACTAATTATGATGTCATCATATACTGTGACGTCATAATACATGCTCATGATTCTCCAGTAGATGTGACACAAATTGGGGTAATCGAAATTGGTCATAATACCTGCTAGTTGCGCTCTCATAAGACATTGTGATGTCATAATGCGGATACATTATGTCGTCATAATACATTGTGATGTCATACTGCATACTAATTATGATGTCATCATTTACTGTGACGTCATAATACATGCTCATGATGCTCCAGTAGATGTGACACAAATTGGGGTAAGCGAAAATGGTCATAAAACCTGCAAATTGTGCTCTGATAATATATTGTGATGTCATAATGCGGATACATTATGACGTCATAATACAATGTGACGTCATAGTCCATAGTAATTATGATGTCATCATATACTGTGACGTCATAATACATGCTCATGATGCTCCAGTAGATGTGACACAAATTGTGGTAAGCGAAATTGGTCATAATACCTGCATGTTGCGCTCTCATAATACATTGTGATGTCATTATGCGGATACATTATGACGTCATACTTCACTGTAACGTCATACTGCACACTAATTATGATGTCATCATATACTGTGACGTCATAATACATGCTCATGATGCTCCAGTAGATGTGACACAAATTGGGGTAAGAGAAATTGGTCATAAAACCTGCAAATTGCGCTCTCATAATATATTGTGATGTCATAATGCGGATACGTTACGGCATCATAATATATTGTGACGTCATAGTGCATACTAATTATGATGTCATCATATACTGTGACGACATAATACATGCTCATGATGCTCCAGTAGATGCGACACAAATTGTGGTAAGCGAAATTGGTCATAAAACCTGCAAATTGCGCTCTCATAAAATATTGTGATGTCATAATGCGGATACATTATGACGTCATACTACATTGTGACGTCATACTGCATACTAATTATGATGTCATCAAATACTGTGACGTCAGAATACATGATCATGATGCTCCAGTAGATGTGACACAGATTGGCTTAAGAGAAATTGCTCATAATACATGCATGTTGCGCTCTCATAATATATTGTGATGTCATAATGCGGATACATTATGACGTCATAATACATTGTGACGTCATACTGCATACTAATTATGATGGCATCATATACTGTGACGTCATAATACATGCTCATGATGCTCCAGTAGATGTGACACAAATTTGAGTAATCGAAAATGGTCATAAAACGTGCAAATTGCGCTCTCATAAAATATTGTGATGTCATAATGCGGATACATTATGACGTCATAATACATTGTGACGTCATACTGCATACTAATTATGATGTCATCATATACTGTGACGTCATAATACATGCTCATGATGCTCCAGTAGATGTGACACAAATTATGGTAAGCGAAATTGGTCATAATACCTGCATGTTGCGCTCTCATAATACATTGTGATGTCATAATGCGGATACATTATGACGTCATACTTCACTGTGACGTCATACTGACACTAATTATGATGTCATCATATACTGTGATGTCATAATACATGCTCATGATGCTCCAGTAGATGTGACACAAATTGGACTAATCGAAACTGGTCATAAAACGTGCAAATTGCGCTCTCATAAAATATTGTGATGTCATAATGCGGATACATTATGACGTCATAATACATTGTGACGTCATACTGCATACTAATTATGATGTCATCATATACTGTGACGTCATAATACATGCTCATGATGCTCCAGTAGATGTGACACAAATTGTGGTAAGCGAAATTGGTCATAATACCTGCATGATGCGCTCTCATAATACATTGTGATGTCATAATGCGGATACATTATGACGTCATACTTCACTGTGACGTCATACTGCACACTAATTATGATGTCATCATATACTGTGACGTCATAATACATGCTCATGATGCTCCAGTAGATGTGACACAAATTGGGGTAAGAGAAATTGGTCATAAAACCTGCAAATTGCGCTCTCATAATATATTGTGATGTCATAATGCGGATACATTATGACGTCATACTACATTGTGACGTCATACTGCATATTAATTATGATTTCATCAAATACTGTGACGTCAGAATACATGCTCATGATGCTCCAGTAGATGTGACACAAATTGGGGTAAGAGAAATTGCTCATGATACCTGCATGTTGCGCTCTCATAATATATTGTGATGTCAAAATGCGGATACATTATGACGTCATAATACATTGTGACGTCATACGGCATACTAATTATGATGTCATCATATACTGTGACGTCATAATACATGCTCATCATGCTCCAGTAGATGTGACACAAATAGGGTTAAGAGAAATTGCTCATTATACCTGCATGTTGCGCTCTCATAATATATTGTGAAGTCATAATGCAGATACATTATGACGTCATAATACATTGTGACGTCAAAGTGCATACTAATTATTTTGTCATCATATACTGTGACGTCATAATACATGCTCATGATGCTCCAGTAGATGTCACACAAATTTAGGTAAGAGAAATTGCTCATAATACCTGCATGTTGCGCTCTCATAATATATTGTGATGTCATAATGCAGATACATTATGACGTCATAATACATTGTGACATCATAGTGCATAGTAATTATGATGTCATCCTATACTGTGACGTCATAATACATGCTCATGATGCTCCAGTAGATGTGACACAAATTGGAGTAATCGAAAATGGTCATAAAACCTGCAAATTGCGCTCTGATAATATATTGTGATGTCATAATGCGGATACATTATGACGTCATAATACAATGTGACGTCATAGTCTATAGTAATCATGACGTCATCATATACTGTGACGTCATAATACATGCTCATGATGCTCCAGTAGATGTGACACAAATTATGGTAAGCGAAATTGGTCATAATACCTGCATGTTGCGCTCTCATAATACATTGTGATGTCATAATGCGGATACATTATGACGTCATACTTCACTGTGACGTCATACTAACACTAATTATGATGTCATCATATGCTGTGATGTCATAATACATGCTCATGATGCTCCAGTAGATGTGACACAAATTGGAGTAATCGAAACTGGTCATAAAACGTGCAAATTGCGCTCTCATAAAATATTGTGTTGTCATAATGCGGATACATTATGACGTCATAATACATTGTGACGTCAAAGTGCATACTAATTATTTTTTCATCATATACTGTGACGTCATAATACATGCTCATGATGCTCCAGTAGATTTCACACAAATTTAGGTAAGAGAAATTGCTCATAATACCTGCATGTTGCGCTCTCATAATATATTGTGATGTCATAATGCAGATACATTATGAGGTCATAATACATTGTGACATCATAGTGCATAGTAATTATGATGTCATCCTATACTGTGACGTCATAATACATGCTCATGATGCTCCAGTAGATGTGAAACAAATTGGAGTAATCGAAAATGGTCATAAAACCTGCAAATTGCGCTCTGATAATATATTGTGATGTCATAATGCGGATACATTATGACGTCATAATACAATGTGACGTCATAGTCTATAGTAATTATGACGTCATCATATACTGTGACGTCATAATACATGCTCATGATGCTCCAGTAGATGTGACACAAATTATGGTAAGCGAAATTGGTCATAATACCTGCATGTTGCGCTCTCATAATACATTGTGATGTCATAATGCGGATACATTATGACGTCATACTTCACTGTGACGTCATACTGACACTAATTATGATGTCATCATATACTGTGATGTCATAATACATGCTCATGATGCTCCAGTAGATGTGACACAAATTGGAGTAATCGAAACTGGTCATAAAACGTGCAAATTGCGCTCTCATAAAATATTGTGATGTCATAATGCGGATACATTATGACGTCATAATACATTGTGACGTCATACTGCATACTAATTATGATGTCATCAAATACTGTGACGTCAGAATACATGCTCATGATGCTCCAGTATATGTGACACAAATTGGGTTAAGAGAAATTGCTCATAATACCTGCATGTTGCGCTCTCATAATATATTGTGATGTCAAAATGCGGATACATTATGACGTCATAATACATTGTGACGTCATACGGCATACTAATTATGATGTCATCATATACTGTGACGTAATAATACATGCTCATGATGGTCCAGTAGATGTGACACAAATTGGGGTAAGCGAAATTGGTCATAAAACCTGCAAACAGCGCTCTCATAATATATTGTGATGTCATAATGCGGATACATTATGACGTCATAATACATTGTGACGTCATAGTGCATACTAATTATGATGTCATCATATACTGTGACGTCATAATACATGCTCATGATGCTCCAGTAGACGTGACACAAATTGGGTTAAGAGAAATTGCTCATAATACCTGCATGTTGCGCTCTCATGATATATTATGATGTCAAAATACGGATACATTATGACGTCATAATACATTGTGATTTCATACGGCATACTAATCATGATGTCATCATATACTGTGACGTCATAATACATGCTCATGATGGTCCAGTAGATGTGACACAAATTGGGGTAAGCGAAATTGGTCATAAAACCTGCAATTTGCGCTCTCATAATATATTGTGATGTCATAATGCGGATACATTATGACTTCATAATACATTGTGACGTCATAGTGCATACTAATTATGATGTCATCATATACTTTGACGTCATAATACATGCTCATGATGCTCCAGTAGATGTGACACAAATTGGGGTAAGAGAAATTGCTCATAATACCTGCACGTTGCGCTCTCATAATATATTGTGATGTCATAATGCGGATACGTTACGGCGTCATAATACATTGTGACGTCATAGTGCATACTAATTATGATGGCATCATATACTGTGACGTCATAATACATGCTCATGATGCTCCAGTAGATGTGACACAAATTGGAGTAATCGAAAATGGTCATAAAACGTGCAAATTGCGCTCTCATAAAATATTGTGATGTCATAATGCGGATACATTATGACGTCATAATACATTGTGACGTCATACTGCATACTAATTATGATGTCATCATACACTGTGACGTCATAATACATGCTCATGATGCTCCAGTAGATGTGACACAAATTATGGTAAGCGAAATTGGTCATAATACCTGCATGTTGCGCTCTCATAATACATTGTGATGTCATAATGCGGATACATTATGACGTCATCCTTCACTGTGACGTCATACTGACACTAATTATGATGTCATCATATACTGTGATGTCATAATACATGCTCATGATGCTCCAGTAGATGTGACACAAATTGGAGTAATCGAAACTGGTCATAAAACGTGCAAATTGCGCTCTCATAAAATATTGTGATGTCATAATGCGGATACATTATGACGTCATAATACATTGTGACGTCATACTGCATACTAATTATGATGTCATCATATACTGTGACGTCATAATACATGCTCATGATGCTCCAGTAGATGTGACACAAATTGTGGTAAGCGAAATTGGTCATAATACCTGCATGTTGCGCTCTCATAATACATTGTGATGTCATAATGCGGATACATTATGACGTCATACTTCACTGTGACGTCATACTGCACACTAATTATGATGTCATCATATACTGTGACGTCATAATACATGCTCATGATGCTCCAGTAGATGTGAAACAAATTTAGGTAAGAGAAATTGCTCATAACACCTGCATGTTGCGCTCTCATAATATATTGTGATGTCATAATGCGGATAAATTATGACGTCATAATACATTGTGACATCATACTGCATACTAATTATGATGTCATCATATACTGTGACATCATAATACATGCTCATCATGCTCCAGTAGACGTGACACAAATTGGGGTAAGAGAAATTGCTCATAACACCTGCAAGTTGCGCTCTCATAATATATTGTGATGTCATAATGCTTATACGTTACGGCGTCATAATACATTGTGACGTCATAGTGCATACTAATTATGATGTCATAAAATACTGTGACGTCAGAATACATGCTCATGATGCTCCAGTAGATGTGACACAAATTGTGGTAAGAGAAATTGGTCATAAAACCTGCTAGTTGCGCTCTCATAAGACATTGTGATGTCATAATGCGGATACATTATGACGTCATAATAGAATGTGACGTCATAGTCCATACTAATTATGATGTCATCATATACTGTGACGTCATAATACATGCTCATGATGCTCCAGTAGATGTGACACAAATTGTGGTAAGCGAAAATGGTCATAATACCTGCATGTTGCGCTCTCATAATACATTGTGATGTCATAATGCGGATACATTATGACGTCATACTTCACTGTGAGGTCATACTGCACACTAATTATGATGTCATCATATACTGTGACATCATAATACATGCTCATGATGCTCCAGTAGATGTGACACAAATTGGGGTAAGAGAAATTTGTCATAAAACCTGCAAATTGCGCTCTCATAATATATTGTGATGTCATAATGCGGATACATTATGACGTCATACTACATTGTGACGTCATACTGCATATTAATTATGATTTCATCAAATACTGTGACGTCAGAATACATGCTCATGATGCTCCAGTAGATGTGACACAAATTGGGGTAAGAGAAATTGCTCATGATACCTGCATGTTGCGCTCTCATAATATATTGTGATGTCAAAATGCGGATACATTATGACGTCATAATACATTGTGACGTCATACGGCATACTAATTATGATGTCATCATGTACTGTGACGTCATAATACGTGCTCATCATGCTCCAGTAGATGTGACACAAATAGGGTTAAGAGAAATTGCTCATTATACCTGCATGTTGCGCTCTCATAATATATTGTGAAGTCATAATGCAGATACATTATGACGTCATAATACATTGTGACGTCAAAGTGCATACTAATTATTTTGTCATCATATACTGTGACGTCATAATACATGCTCATGATGCTCCAGTAGATGTCACACAAATTTAGGTAAGAGAAATTGCTCATAATACCTGCATGTTGCGCTCTCATAATATATTGTGATGTCATAATGCAGATACATTATGACGTCATAATACATTGTGACATCATAGTGCATAGTAATTATGATGTCATCCTATACTGTGACGTCATAATACATGCTCATGATGCTCCAGTAGATGTGACACAAATTGGAGTAATCGAAAATGGTCATAAAACCTGCAAATTGCGCTCTGATAATATATTGTGATGTCATAATGCGGATACATTATGACGTCATAATACAATGTGACGTCATAGTCTATAGTAATCATGACGTCATCATATACTGTGACGTCATAATACATGCTCATGATGCTCCAGTAGATGTGACACAAATTATGGTAAGCGAAATTGGTCATAATACCTGCATGTTGCGCTCTCATAATACATTGTGATGTCATAATGCGGATACATTATGACGTCATACTTCACTGTGACATCATACTAACACTAATTATGATGTCATCATATACTGTGATGTCATAATACATGCTCATGATGCTCCAGTAGATGTGACACAAATTGGAGTAATCGAAACTGGTCATAAAACGTGCAAATTGCGCTCTCATAAAATATTGTGATGTCATAATGCGGATACATTATGACGTCATAATACATTGTGACGTCAAAGTGCATACTAATTATTTTTTCATCATATACTGTGACGTCATAATACATGCTCATGATGCTCCAGTAGATTTCACACAAATTTAGGTAAGAGAAATTGCTCATAATACCTGCATGTTGCGCTCTCATAATATATTGTGATGTCATAATGCAGATACATTATGAGGTCATAATACATTGTGACATCATAGTGCATAGTAATTATGATGTCATCCTATACTGTGACGTCATAATACATGCTCATGATGCTCCAGTAGATGTGACACAAATTGGAGTAATCGAAAATGGTCATAAAACCTGCAAATTGCGCTCTGATAATATATTGTGATGTCATAATGCGGATACATTATGACGTCATAATACAATGTGACGTCATAGTCTATAGTAATTATGACGTCATCATATACTGTGACGTCATAATACATGCTCATGATGCTCCAGTAGATGTGACACAAATTATGGTAAGCGAAATTGGTCATAATACCTGCATGTTGCGCTCTCATAATACATTGTGATGTCATAATGCGGATACATTATGACGTCATACTTCACTGTAACGTCATACTGCACACTAATTATGATGTCATCATATACTGTGACGTCATAATACATGCTCATGATGCTCCAGTAGATGTGACACAAATTGGGGTAAGAGAAATTGGTCATAAAACCTGCAAATTGCGCTCTCATAATATATTGTGATGTCATAATGCGGATACGTTACGGCGTCATAATACATTGTGACGTCATAGTGCATACTAATTATGATGTCATCATATACTGTGACGACATAATACATGCTCATGATGCTCCAGTAGATGCGACACAAATTGTGGTAAGCGCAATTGGTCATAAAACCTGCAAATTGCGCTCTCATAATATATTGTGATGTCATAATGCGGATACATTATGACGTCATACTACATTGTGACGTCATACTGCATACTAATTATGATGTCATCAAATACTGTGACGTCAGAATACATGCTCATGATGCTCCAGTAGATGTGACACAAATTGGGTTAAGAGAAATTGCTCATAATACCTGCATGTTGCGCTCTCATAATATATTGTGATGTCAAAATGCGGATACATTATGACGTCATAATACATTGTGACGTCATACGGCATACTAATTATGATGTCATCATATACTGTGACGTCATAATACATGCTCATGATGGTCCAGTAGATGTGACACAAATTGGGGTAAGCGAAATTGGTCATAAAACCTGCAAATTGCGCTCTCATAATATATTGTGATGTCATAATGCGGATACATTATGACGTCATAATACATTGTGACGTCATAGTGCATACTAATTATGATGTCATCATATACTGTGATGACATAATACATGCTCATGATGCTCCAGTAGATGTGACACAAATTGGGGTAAGCGAAATTGCTCATAATACCTGCACATTGCGCTCTCGTAATATATTGTGATGTCAAAATGCGGATACATTATGACGTCATACTACATTGTGACGTCATACTGCATACTAATTATGATGTCATCAAATACTGTGACGTCAGAATATATGCTCATGATGCTCCAGTAGATGTGACACAAATTGGGTTAAGAGAAATTGCTCATAATACCTGCATGTTGCGCTCTCATGATATATTGTGATGTCAAAATACGGATACATTATGACGTCATAATATATTGTGATGTCATACGGCATACTAATCATGATGTCATCATATACTGTGACATCATAATACATGCTCATGATGGTCCAGTAGTTGTGACACAAATTGGGGTAAGCGAAATTGGTCATAAAACCTGCAAATTGCGCTCTCATAATATATTGTGATGTCATAATGCGGATACATTATTACTTCATAATACATTGTGACGTCATAGTGCATACTAATTATGATGTCATCATATACTTTGACGTCATAATACATGCCCATGATGCTCCAGTAGATGTGACACAAATTGGGGTAAGAGAAATTGCTCATAAAACCTGCACGTTGCGCTCTCATAATATATTGTGATGTCATAATGCGGATACGTTACGGCGTCATAATACATTGTGACGTCATAGTGCATACTAATTATGATGGCATCATATACTGTGACGTCATAATACATGCTCATGATGCTCCAGTAGATGTGACACAAATTGGAGTAATCGAAAATGGTCATAAAACGAGCAAATTGCGCTCTCATAAAATATTGTGATGTCATAATGCGGATACATTATGACGTCATAATACATTGTGACGTCATACTGCATACTAATTATGATGTCATCATATACTGTGACGTCATAATACATGCTCATGATGCTCCAGTAGATGTGACACAAATTATGGTAAGCGAAATTGGTCATAATACCTGCATGTTGCGCTCTCATAATACATTGTGATGTCATAATGCGGATACATTATGACGTCATACTTCACTGTGACGTCATACTGACACTAATTATGATGTCATCATATACTGTGATGTCATAATACATGCTCATGATGCTCCAGTAGATGTGACACAAATTGGAGTAATCGAAACTGGTCATAAAACGTGCAAATTGCGCTCTCATAAAATATTGTGATGTCATAATGCGGATACATTATGACGTCATAATACATTGTGACGTCATACTGCATACTAATTATGATGTCATCAAATACTGTGACGTCAGAATACATGCTCATGATGCTCCAGTATATGTGACACAAATTGGGTTAAGAGAAATTGCTCATAATACCTGCATGTTGCGCTCTCATAATATATTGTGATGTCAAAATGCGGATACATTATGACGTCATAATACATTGTGACGTCATACGGCATACTAATTATGATGTCATCATATACTGTGACGTAATAATACATGCTCATGATGGTCCAGTAGATGTGACACAAATTGGGGTAAGCGAAATTGGTCATAAAACCTGCAAACAGCGCTCTCATAATATATTGTGATGTCATAATGCGGATACATTATGACGTCATAATACATTGTGACGTCATAGTGCATACTAATTATGATGTCATCATATACTGTGACGACATAATACATGCTCATGATGCTCCAGTAGATGTGACACAAATTGGGGTAAGCGAAATTGCTCATAATACCTGCACATTGCGCTCTCGTAATATATTGTGATGTCATAATGCGGATACGTTACGGCGTCATAATACATTGTGACGTCATAGTGCATACTAATTATGATGGCATCATATACTGTGACGTCATAATACATGCTCATGATGCTCCAGTAGATGTGACACAAATTGGAGTAATCGAAAATGGTCATAAAACGAGCAAATTGCGCTCTCATAAAATATTGTGATGTCATAATGCGGATACATTATGACGTCATAATACATTGTGACGTCATACTGCATACTAATTATGATGTCATCATATACTGTGACGTCATAATACATGCTCATGATGCTCCAGTAGATGTGACACAAATTGTGGTAAGCGAAATTGGTCATAATACCTGCATGTTGCGCTCTCATAATACATTGTGATGTCATAATGCGGATACATTATGACGTCATACTTCACTGTGACGTCATACTGCACACTAATTATGATGTCATCATATACTGTGACGTCATAATACATGCTCATGATGCTCCAGTAGATGTGACACAAATTGGGGTAAGAGAAATTGGTCATAAAACCTGCAAACTGCGCTCTCATAATATATTGTGATGTCATAATGCGGATACATTATGACGTCATACTACATTGTGACGTCATACTGCATACTAATTATGATGTCATCAAATACTGTGACGTCAGAATACATGCTCATGATGCTCCAGTAGATGTGACACAAATTGGGGTAAGAGAAATTGCTCATAATACCTGCATGTTGCGCTCTCATAATATATTGTGATGTCAAAATGCGGATACATTATGACGTCATAATACATTGTGACGTCATACGGCATACTATTTATGATGTCATCATATACTGTGACGTCATAATACATGCTCATCATGCTCCAGTAGACGTGACACAAATTGGGGTAAGAGAAATTGCTCATAATACCTGCAAGTTGCGCTCTCATAATATATTGTGATGTCATAATGCGGATACATTATGATGTCATAATACATTGTGACGTCAAAGTGCATACTAATTATTTTTTCATCATATACTGTGACGTCATAATACATGCTCATGATGCTCCAGTAGATTTCACACAAATTTAGGTAAGAGAAATTGCTCATAATACCTGCATGTTGCGCTCTCATAATATATTGTGATGTCATAATGCAGATACATTATGAGGTCATAATACATTGTGACATCATAGTGCATAGTAATTATGATGTCATCCTATACTGTGACGTCATAATACATGCTCATGATGCTCCAGTAGATGTGACACAAATTGGAGTAATCGAAAATGGTCATAAAACCTGCAAATTGCGCTCTGATAATATATTGTGATGTCATAATGCGGATACATTATGACGTCATAATACAATGTGACGTCATAGTCTATAGTAATTATGACGTCATCATATACTGTGACGTCATAATACATGCTCATGATGCTCCAGTAGATGTGACACAAATTATGGTAAGCGAAATTGGTCATAATACCTGCATGTTGCGCTCTCATAATACATTGTGATGTCATAATGCGGATACATTATGACGTCATACTTCACTGTAACGTCATACTGCACACTAATTATGATGTCATCATATACTGTGACGTCATAATACATGCTCATGATGCTCCAGTAGATGTGACACAAATTGGGGTAAGAGAAATTGGTCATAAAACCTGCAAATTGCGCTCTCATAATATATTGTGATGTCATAATGCGGATACGTTACGGCGTCATAATACATTGTGACGTCATAGTGCATACTAATTATGATGTCATCATATACTGTGACGACATAATACATGCTCATGATGCTCCAGTAGATGCGACACAAATTGTGGTAAGCGAAATTGGTCATAAAACCTGCAAATTGCGCTCTCATAATATATTGTGATGTCATAATGCGGATACATTATGACGTCATACTACATTGTGACGTCATACTGCATACTACTTATGATGTCATCAAATACTGTGACGTCAGAATACATGCTCATGATGCTCCAGTAGATGTGACACAAATTGGGTTAAGAGAAATTGCTCATAATACCTGCATGTTGCGCTCTCATAATATATTGTGATGTCAAAATGCGGATACATTATGACGTCATAATACATTGTGACGTCATACGGCATACTAATTATGATGTCATCATATACTGTGACGTCATAATACATGCTCATGATGGTCCAGTAGATGTGACACAAATTGGGGTAAGCGAAATTGGTCATAAAACCTGCAAATTGCGCTCTCATAATATATTGTGATGTCATAATGCGGATACATTATGACGTCATAATACATTGTGACGTCATAGTGCATACTAATTATGATGTCATCATATACTGTGATGACATAATACATGCTCATGATGCTCCAGTAGATGTGACACAAATTGGGGTAAGCGAAATTGCTCATAATACCTGCACATTGCGCTCTCGTAATATATTGTGATGTCAAAATGCGGATACATTATGACGTCATACTACATTGTGACGTCATACTGCATACTAATTATGATGTCATCAAATACTGTGACGTCAGAATATATGCTCATGATGCTCCAGTAGATGTGACACAAATTGGGTTAAGAGAAATTGCTCATAATACCTGCATGTTGCGCTCTCATGATATATTGTGATGTCAAAATACGGATACATTATGACGTCATAATATATTGTGATGTCATACGGCATACTAATCATGATGTCATCATATACTGTGACATCATAATACATGCTCATGATGGTCCAGTAGATGTGACACAAATTGGGGTAAGCGAAATTTGTCATAAAACCTGCAAATTGCGCTCTCATAATATATTGTGATGTCATAATGCGGATACATTATTACTTCATAATACATTGTGACGTCATAGTGCATACTAATTATGATGTCATCATATACTTTGACGTCATAATACATGCCCATGATGCTCCAGTAGATGTGACACAAATTGGGGTAAGAGAAATTGCTCATAAACCTGCACGTTGCGCTCTCATAATATATTGTGATGTCATAATGCGGATACGTTACGGCGTCATAATACATTGTGACGTCATAGTGCATACTAATTATGATGGCATCATATACTGTGACGTCATAATACATGCTCATGATGCTCCAGTAGATGTGACACAAATTGGAGTAATCGAAAATGGTCATAAAACGTGCAAATTGCGCTCTCATAAAATATTGTGATGTCATAATGCGGATACATTATGACGTCATAATACATTGTGACGTCATACTGCATACTAATTATGATGTCATCATATACTGTGACGTCATAATACATGCTCATGATGCTCCAGTAGATGTGACACAAATTATGGTAAGCGAAATTGGTCATAATACCTGCATGTTGCGCTCTCATAATACATTGTGATGTCATAATGCGGATACATTATGACGTCATACTTCACTGTGACGTCATACTGACACTAATTATGATGTCATCATATACTGTGATGTCATAATACATGCTCATGATGCTCCAGTAGATGTGACACAAATTGGAGTAATCGAAACTGGTCATAAAACGTGCAAATTGCGCTCTCATAAAATATTGTGATGTCATAATGCGGATACATTATGACGTCATAATACATTGTGACGTCATACTGCATACTAATTATGATGTCATCAAATACTGTGACGTCAGAATACATGCTCATGATGCTCCAGTATATGTGACACAAATTGGGTTAAGAGAAATTGCTCATAATACCTGCATGTTGCGCTCTCATAATATATTGTGATGTCAAAATGCGGATACATTATGACGTCATAATACATTGTGACGTCATACGGCATACTAATTATGATGTCATCATATACTGTGACGTAATAATACATGCTCATGATGGTCCAGTAGATGTGACACAAATTGGGGTAAGCGAAATTGGTCATAATACCTGCACATTGCGCTCTCGTAATATATTGTGATGTCATAATGCGGATACATTATGACGTCATACTACATTGTGACGTCATACTGCATACTAATTATGATGTCATCAAATACTGTGACGTCAGAATATATGCTCATGATGCTCCAGTAGATGTGACACAAATTGGGTTAAGAGAAATTGCTCATAATACCTGCATGTTGCGCTCTCATGATATATTGTGATGTCAAAATACGGATACATTATGACGTCATAATACATTGTGATTTCATACGGCATACTAATCATGATGTCATCATATACTGTGACGTCATAATACATGCTCATGATGGTCCAGTAGATGTGACACAAATTGGGGTAAGCGAAATTGGTCATAAAACCTGCAAATTGCGCTCTCATAATATATTGTGATGTCATAATGCGGATACATTATGACTTCATAATACATTGTGACGTCATAGTGCATACTAATTATGATGTCATCATATACTTTGACGTCATAATACATGCTCATGATGCTCCAGTAGATGTGACACAAATTGGGGTAAGAGAAATTGCTCATAATACCTGCACGTTGCGCTCTCATAATATATTGTGATGTCATAATGCGGATACGTTACGGCGTCATAATACATTGTGACGTCATAGTGCATACTAATTATGATGGCATCATATACTGTGACGTCATAATACATGCTCATGATGCTCCAGTAGATGTGACACAAATTGGAGTAATCGAAAATGGTCATAAAACGTGCAAATTGCGCTCTCATAAAATATTGTGATGTCATAATGCGGATACATTATGACGTCATAATACATTGTGACGTCATACTGCATACTAATTATGATGTCATCATACACTGTGACGTCATAATACATGCTCATGATGCTCCAGTAGATGTGACACAAATTATGGTAAGCGAAATTGGTCATAATACCTGCATGTTGCGCTCTCATAATACATTGTGATGTCATAATGCGGATACATTATGACGTCATACTTCACTGTGACGTCATACTGACACTAATTATGATGTCATCATATACTGTGATGTCATAATACATGCTCATGATGCTCCAGTAGATGTGACACAAATTGGAGTAATCGAAACTGGTCATAAAACGTGCAAATTGCGCTCTCATAAAATATTGTGATGTCATAATGCGGATACATTATGACGTCATAATACATTGTGACGTCATACTGCATACTAATTATGATGTCATCATATACTGTGACGTCATAATACATGCTCATGATGCTCCAGTAGATGTGACACAAATTGTGGTAAGCGAAATTGGTCATAATACCTGCATGTTGCGCTCTCATAATACATTGTGATGTCATAATGCGGATACATTATGACGTCATACTTCACTGTGACGTCATACTGCACACTAATTATGATGTCATCATATACTGTGACGTCATAATACATGCTCATGATGCTCCAGTAGATGTGACACAAATTGGGGTAAGAGAAATTGGTCATAAAACCTGCAAACTGCGCTCTCATAATATATTGTGATGTCATAATGCGGATACATTATGACGTCATACTACATTGTGACGTCATACTGCATACTAATTATGATGTCATCAAATACTGTGACGTCAGAATACATGCTCATGATGCTCCAGTAGATGTGACACAAATTGGGGTAAGAGAAATTGCTCATAATACCTGCATGTTGCGCTCTCATAATATATTGTGATGTCAAAATGCGGATACATTATGACGTCATAATACATTGTGACGTCATACGGCATACTATTTATGATGTCATCATATACTGTGACGTCATAATACATGCTCATCATGCTCCAGTAGACGTGACACAAATTGGGGTAAGAGAAATTGCTCATAATACCTGCAAGTTGCGCTCTCATAATATATTGTGATGTCATAATGCGGATACATTATGACGTCATAATACATTGTGACGTCAAAGTGCATACTAATTATTTTGTCATCATATACTGTGACGTCATAATACATGCTCATGATGCTCCAGTAGATTTCACACAAATTTAGGTAAGAGAAATTGCTCATAATACCTGCATGTTGCGCTCTCATAATATATTGTGATGTCATAATGCAGATACATTATGAGGTCATAATACATTGTGACATCATAGTGCATAGTAATTATGATGTCATCCTATACTGTGACGTCATAATACATGCTCATGATGCTCCAGTAGATGTGACACAAATTGGAGTAATCGAAAATGGTCATAAAACCTGCAAATTGCGCTCTGATAATATATTGTGATGTCATTATGCGGATACATTATGACGTCATAATACAATGTGACGTCATAGTCTATAGTAATTATGACGTCATCATATACTGTGACGTCATAATACATGCTCATGATGCTCCAGTAGATGTGACACAAATTATGGTAAGCGAAATTGGTCATAATACCTGCATGTTGCGCTCTCATAATACATTGTGATGTCATAATGCGGATACATTATGACGTCATACTTCACTGTGACGTCATACTGACACTAATTATGATGTCATCATATACTGTGATGTCATAATACATGCTCATGATGCTCCAGTAGATGTGACACAAATTGGAGTAATCGAAACTGGTCATAAAACGTGCAAATTGCGCTCTCATAAAATATTGTGATGTCATAATGCGGATACATTATGACGTCATAATACATTGTGACGTCATACTGCATACTAATTATGATGTCATCAAATACTGTGACGTCAGAATACATGCTCATGATGCTCCAGTATATGTGACACAAATTGGGTTAAGAGAAATTGCTCATAATACCTGCATGTTGCGCTCTCATGATATATTGTGATGTCAAAATACGGATACATTATGACGTCATAATACATTGTGATTTCATACGGCATACTAATCATGATGTCATCATATACTGTGACGTCATAATACATGCTCATGATGGTCCAGTAGATGTGACACAAATTGGGGTAAGCGAAATTGGTCATAAAACCTGCAAATTGCGCTCTCATAATATATTGTGATGTCATAATGCGGATACATTATGACTTCATAATACATTGTGACGTCATAGTGCATACTAATTATGATGTCATCATATACTTTGACGTCATAATACATGCTCATGATGCTCCAGTAGATGTGACACAAATTGGGGTAAGAGAAATTGCTCATAATACCTGCACGTTGCGCTCTCATAATATATTGTGATGTCATAATGCGGATACGTTACGGCGTCATAATACATTGTGACGTCATAGTGCATACTAATTATGATGGCATCATATACTGTGACGTCATAATACATGCTCATGATGCTCCAGTAGATGTGACACAAATTGGAGTAATCGAAAATGGTCATAAAACGTGCAAATTGCGCTCTCATAAAATATTGTGATGTCATAATGCGGATACATTATGACGTCATAATACATTGTGACGTCATACTGCATACTAATTATGATGTCATCATACACTGTGACGTCATAATACATGCTCATGATGCTCCAGTAGATGTGACACAAATTATGGTAAGCGAAATTGGTCATAATACCTGCATGTTGCGCTCTCATAATACATTGTGATGTCATAATGCGGATACATTATGACGTCATACTTCACTGTGACGTCATACTGACACTAATTATGATGTCATCATATACTGTGATGTCATAATACATGCTCATGATGCTCCAGTAGATGTGACACAAATTGGAGTAATCGAAACTGGTCATAAAACGTGCAAATTGCGCTCTCATAAAATATTGTGATGTCATAATGCGGATACATTATGACGTCATAATACATTGTGACGTCATACTGCATACTAATTATGATGTCATCATATACTGTGACGTCATAATACATGCTCATGATGCTCCAGTAGATGTGACACAAATTGTGGTAAGCGAAATTGGTCATAATACCTGCATGTTGCGCTCTCATAATACATTGTGATGTCATAATGCGGATACATTATGACGTCATACTTCACTGTGACGTCATACTGCACACTAATTATGATGTCATCATATACTGTGATGTCATAATACATGCTCATGATGCTCCAGTAGATGTGAAACAAATTTAGGTAAGAGAAATTGCTCATAACACCTGCTTGTTGCGCTCTCATAATATATTGTGATGTCATAATGCGGATAAATTATGACGTCATAATACATTGTGACATCATACTGCATACTAATTATGATGTCATCATATACTGTGACATCATAATACATGCTCATCATGCTCCAGTAGACGTGACACAAATTGGGGTAAGAGAAATTGCTCATAACACCTGCAAGTTGCGCTCTCATAATATATTGTGATGTCATAATGCTTATACGTTACGGCGTCATAATACATTGTGACGTCATAGTGCATACTAATTATGATGTCATAAAATACTGTGACGTCAGAATACATGCTCATGATGCTCCAGTAGATGTGACACAAATTGTGGTAAGAGAAATTGGTCATAAAACCTGCTGGTTGCGCTCTCATAAGACATTGTGATGTCATAATGCGGATACATTATGACGTCATAATAGAATGTGACGTCATAGTCCATACTAATTATGATGTCATCATATACTGTGACGTCATAATACATGCTCATGATGCTCCAGTAGATGTGACACAAATTGTGGTAAGCGAAAATGGTCATAATACCTGCATGTTGCGCTCTCATAATACATTGTGATGTCATAATGCGGATACATTATGACGTCATACTTCACTGTGAGGTCATACTGCACACTAATTATGATGTCATCATATACT
Source organism: Aotus nancymaae (assembly GCF_030222135.1). Taxonomy (NCBI): domain Eukaryota; kingdom Metazoa; phylum Chordata; class Mammalia; order Primates; family Aotidae; genus Aotus; species Aotus nancymaae. The sequence continues at coordinate 10,268,038 of NW_026988519.1, read as the reverse complement.
GTGACATCATAATACATGCTCATGATGCTCCAGTAGATGTGACACAAATTGGGGTAAGAGAAATTGGTCATAAAACCTGCAAATTGCGCTCTCATAATATATTGTGATGTCATAATGCTTATACGTTACGGCGTCATAATACATTGTGACGTCATAGTGCATACTAATTATGATGTCATAAAATACTGTGACGTCAGAATACATGCTCATGATGCTCCAGTAGATGTGACACAAATTGGGTTAAGAGAAATTGCTCATAATACCTGCATGTTGCGCTCTCATAATATATTGTGATGTCAAAATGCGGATACATTATGACGTCATAATACATTGTGACGTCATACGGCATACTAATTATGATGTCATCATATACTGTGACGTCATAATACATGCTCATGATGCTCCAGTAGATGTGACACAAATTGGGGTAAGCGAAATTGGTCATAAAACCTGCAAATTGCGCTCTCATAATATATTGTGATGTCATAATGCGGATACATTATGACGTCATAATACATTGTGACGTGATAGTGCATACTAATTATGATGTCATCATATACTGTGACGTCATAATACATGCTCATGATGCTCCAGTAGATGTGACACAAATTGGGGTAAGAGAAATTGCTCATAATACCTGCACGTTGCGCTCTCATAATATATTGTGATGTCATAATGCGGATACATTATGACGTCATAATACATTGTGACGTCATACTGCATACTAATTATGATGTCATCATATACTGTGACGTCATAATACATGCTCATGATGCTCCAGTAGATGTGACACAAATTATGGTAAGCGAAATTGGTCATAATACCTGCATGTTGCGCTCTCATAATACATTGTGATGTCATAATGCGGATACATTATGACGTCATACTTCACTGTGACGTCATACTGACACTAATTATGATGTCATCATATACTGTGATGTCATAATACATGCTCATGATGCTCCAGTAGATGTGACACAAATTGGAGTAATCGAAACTGGTCATAAAACGTGCAAATTGCGCTCTCATAAAATATTGTGATGTCATAATGCGGATACATTATGACGTCATAATACATTGTGACGTCATACTGCATACTAATTATGATGTCATCATATACTGTGACGTCATAATACATGCTCATGATGCTCCAGTAGATGTGACACAAATTGTGGTAAGCGAAATTGGTCATAATACCTGCATGTTGCGCTCTCATAATACATTGTGATGTCATAATGCGGATACATTATGACGTCATACTTCACTGTGACGTCATACTGCACACTAATTATGATGTCATCATATACTGTGATGTCATAATACATGCTCATGATGCTCCAGTAGATGTGAAACAAATTTAGGTAAGAGAAATTGCTCATAACACCTGCTTGTTGCGCTCTCATAATATATTGTGATGTCATAATGCGGATAAATTATGACGTCATAATACATTGTGACATCATACTGCATACTAATTATGATGTCATCATATACTGTGACATCATAATACATGCTCATCATGCTCCAGTAGACGTGACACAAATTGGGGTAAGAGAAATTGCTCATAACACCTGCAAGTTGCGCTCTCATAATATATTGTGATGTCATAATGCTTATACGTTACGGCGTCATAATACATTGTGACGTCATAGTGCATACTAATTATGATGTCATAAAATACTGTGACGTCAGAATACATGCTCATGATGCTCCAGTAGATGTGACACAAATTGTGGTAAGAGAAATTGGTCATAAAACCTGCTGGTTGCGCTCTCATAAGACATTGTGATGTCATAATGCGGATACATTATGACGTCATAATAGAATGTGACGTCATAGTCCATACTAATTATGATGTCATCATATACTGTGACGTCATAATACATGCTCATGATGCTCCAGTAGATGTGACACAAATTGTGGTAAGCGAAAATGGTCATAATACCTGCATGTTGCGCTCTCATAATACATTGTGATGTCATAATGCGGATACATTATGACGTCATACTTCACTGTGAGGTCATACTGCACACTAATTATGATGTCATCATATACTGTGACATCATAATACATGCTCATGATGCTCCAGTAGATGTGACACAAATTGGGGTAAGAGAAATTGGTCATAAAACCTGCAAATTGCGCTCTCATAATATATTGTGATGTCATAATGCTTATACGTTACGGCGTCATAATACATTGTGACGTCATAGTGCATACTAATTATGATGTCATAAAATACTGTGACGTCAGAATACATGCTCATGATGCTCCAGTAGATGTGACACAAATTGGGTTAAGAGAAATTGCTCATAATACCTGCATGTTGCGCTCTCATAATATATTGTGATGTCAAAATGCGGATACATTATGACGTCATAATACATTGTGACGTCATACGGCATACTAATTATGATGTCATCATATACTGTGACGTCATAATACATGCTCATGATGCTCCAGTAGATGTGACACAAATTGGGGTAAGCGAAATTGGTCATAAAACCTGCAAATTGCGCTCTCATAATATATTGTGATGTCATAATGCGGATACATTATGACGTCATAATACATTGTGACGTGATAGTGCATACTAATTATGATGTCATCATATACTGTGACGTCATAATACATGCTCATGATGCTCCAGTAGATGTGACACAAATTGGGGTAAGAGAAATTGCTCATAATACCTGCACGTTGCGCTCTCATAATATATTGTGATGTCATAATGCGGATACATTATGACGTCATAATACATTGTGACGTCATACTGCATACTAATTATGATGTCATCATATACTGTGACGTCATAATACATGCTCATGATGCTCCAGTAGATGTGACACAAATTGGAGTAATCGAAAATGGTCATAAAACGTGCAAATTGCGCTCTCATAAAATATTGTGATGTCATAAAGCGGATACATTATGACGTCATAATACATTGTGACGTCATACTGCATACTAATTATGATGTCATCATATACTGTGACGTCATAATACATGCTCATGATTCTCCAGTAGATGTGACACAAATTGGGGTAAACGAAATTGGTCATAATACCTGCTAGTTGCGCTCTCATAAGACATTGTGATGTCATAATGCGGATACATTATGACGTCATAATACATTGTGATGTCATACTGCATACTAATTATGATGTCATCATTTACTGTGACGTCATAATACATGCTCATGATGCTCCAGTAGATGTGACACAAATTGGGGTAAGCGAAAATGGTCATAAAACCTGCAAATTGCGCTCTGATAATATATTGTGATGTCATAATGCGGATACATTATGACGTCATAATACAATGTGACGTCATAGTCCATAGTAATTATGATGTCATCATATACTGTGACGTCATAATACATGCTCATGATGCTCCAGTAGATGTGACACAAATTGTGGTAAGCGAAATTGGTCATAATACCTGCATGTTGCGCTCTCATAATACATTGTGATGTCATTATGCGGATACATTATGACGTCATACTTCACTGTAACGTCATACTGCACACTAATTATGATGTCATCATATACTGTGACGTCATAATACATGCTCATGATGCTCCAGTAGATGTGACACAAATTGGGGTAAGAGAAATTGGTCATAAAACCTGCAAATTGCGCTCTCATAATATATTGTGATGTCATAATGCGGATACGTTACGGCATCATAATATATTGTGACGTCATAGTGCATACTAATTATGTTGTCATCATATACTGTGACGACATAATACATGCTCATGATGCTCCAGTAGATGCGACACAAATTGTGGTAAGCGAAATTGGTCATAAAACCTGCAAATTGCGCTCTCATAAAATATTGTGATGTCATAATGCGGATACATTATGACGTCATACTACATTGTGACGTCATACTGCATACTAATTATGATGTCATCAAATACTGTGACGTCAGAATACATGATCATGATGCTCCAGTAGATGTGACACAGATTGGCTTAAGAGAAATTGCTCATAATACATGCATGTTGCGCTCTCATAATATATTGTGATGTCATAATGCGGATACATTATGACGTCATAATACATTGTGACGTCATACTGCATACTAATTATGATGGCATCATATACTGTGACGTCATAATACATGCTCATGATGCTCCAGTAGATGTGACACAAATTTGAGTAATCGAAAATGGTCATAAAACGTGCAAATTGCGCTCTCATAAAATATTGTGATGTCATAATGCGGATACATTATGACGTCATAATACATTGTGACGTCATACTGCATACTAATTATGATGTCATCATATACTGTGACGTCATAATACATGCTCATGATGCTCCAGTAGATGTGACACAAATTATGGTAAGCGAAATTGGTCATAATACCTGCATGTTGCGCTCTCATAATACATTGTGATGTCATAATGCGGATACATTATGACGTCATACTTCACTGTGACGTCATACTGACACTAATTATGATGTCATCATATACTGTGATGTCATAATACATGCTCATGATGCTCCAGTAGATGTGACACAAATTGGATTAATCGAAAATGGTCATAAAACGTGCAAACTGCGCTCTCATAAAATATTGTGATGTCATAATGCGGATACATTATGACGTCATAATACATTGTGACGTCATACTGCATACTAATTATGATGTCATCATATACTGTGACGTCATAATACATGCTCATGATGCTCCAGTAGATGTGACACAAATTGTGGTAAGCGAAATTGGTCATAATACCTGCATGATGCGCTCTCATAATACATTGTGATGTCATAATGCGGATACATTATGACGTCATACTTCACTGTGACGTCATACTGCACACTAATTATGATGTCATCATATACTGTGACGTCATAATACATGCTCATGATGCTCCAGTAGATGTGACACAAATTGGGGTAAGAGAAATTGGTCATAAAACCTGCAAATTGCGCTCTCATAATATATTGTGATGTCATAATGCGGATACATTATGACGTCATACTACATTGTGACATCATACTGCATATTAATTATGATTTCATCAAATACTGTGACGTCAGAATACATGCTCATGATGCTCCAGTAGATGTGACACAAATTGGGGTAAGAGAAATTGCTCATGATACCTGCATGTTGCGCTCTCATAATATATTGTGATGTCAAAATGCGGATACATTATGACGTCATAATACATTGTGACGTCATACGGCATACTAATTATGATGTCATCATGTACTGTGACGTCATAATACATGCTCATCATGCTCCAGTAGATGTGACACAAATTTAGGTAAGAGAAATTGCTCATAATACCTGCATGTTGCGCTCTCATAATATATTGTGATGTCATAATGCAGATACATTATGACGTCATAATACATTGTGACATCATAGTGCATAGTAATTATGATGTCATCCTATACTGTGACGTCATAATACATGCTCATGATGCTCCAGTAGATGTGACACAAATTGGAGTAATCGAAAATGGTCATAAAACCTGCAAATTGCGCTCTGATAATATATTGTGATGTCATAATGCGGATACATTATGACGTCATAATACAATGTGACGTCATAGTCTATAGTAATCATGACGTCATCATATACTGTGACGTCATAATACATGCTCATGATGCTCCAGTAGATGTGACACAAATTATGGTAAGCGAAATTGGTCATAATACCTGCATGTTGCGCTCTCATAATACATTGTGATGTCATAATGCGGATACATTATGACGTCATACTTCACTGTGACGTCATACTAACACTAATTATGATGTCATCATATACTGTGATGTCATAATACATGCTCATGATGCTCCAGTAGATGTGACACAAATTGGAGTAATCGAAACTGGTCATAAAACGTGCAAATTGCGCTCTCATAAAATATTGTGATGTCATAATGCGGATACATTATGACGTCATAATACATTGTGACGTCAAAGTGCATACTAATTATTTTTTCATCATATACTGTGACGTCATAATACATGCTCATGATGCTCCAGTAGATTTCACACAAATTTAGGTAAGAGAAATTGCTCATAATACCTGCATGTTGCGCTCTCATAATATATTGTGATGTCATAATGCAGATAAATTATGAGGTCATAATACATTGTGACATCATAGTGCATAGTAATTATGATGTCATCCTATACTGTGACGTCATAATACATGCTCATGATGCTCCAGTAGATGTGACACAAATTGGAGTAATCGAAAATGGTCATAAAACCTGCAAATTGCGCTCTGATAATATATTGTGATGTCATAATGCGGATACATTATGACGTCATAATACAATGTGACGTCATAGTCTATAGTAATTATGACGTCATCATATACTGTGACGTCATAATACATGCTCATGATGCTCCAGTAGATGTGACACAAATTATGGTAAGCGAAATTGGTCATAATACCTGCATGTTGCGCTCTCATAATACATTGTGATGTCATAATGCGGATACATTATGACGTCATACTTCACTGTAACGTCATACTGCACACTAATTATGATGTCATCATATACTGTGACGTCATAATACATGCTCATGATGCTCCAGTAGATGTGACACAAATTGGGGTAAGAGAAATTGGTCATAAAACCTGCAAATTGCGCTCTCATAATATATTGTGATGTCATAATGCGGATACGTTACGGCGTCATAATACATTGTGACGTCATAGTGCATACTAATTATGATGTCATCATATACTGTGACGACATAATACATGCTCATGATGCTCCAGTAGATGCGACACAAATTGTGGTAAGCGAAATTGGTCATAAAACCTGCAAATTGCGCTCTCATAATATATTGTGATGTCATAATGCGGATACATTATGACGTCATACTACATTGTGACGTCATACTGCATACTAATTATGATGTCATCAAATACTGTGACGTCAGAATACATGCTCATGATGCTCCAGTAGATGTGACACAAATTGGGTTAAGAGAAATTGCTCATAATACCTGCATGTTGCGCTCTCATAATATATTGTGATGTCAAAATGCGGATACATTATGACGTCATAATACATTGTGACGTCATACGGCATACTAATTATGATGTCATCATATACTGTGACGTCATAATACATGCTCATGATGGTCCAGTAGATGTGACACAAATTGGGGTAAGCGAAATTGGTCATAAAACCTGCAAATTGCGCTCTCATAATATATTGTGATGTCATAATGCGGATACATTATGACGTCATAATACATTGTGACGTCATAGTGCATACTAATTATGATGTCATCATATACTGTGATGACATAATACATGCTCATGATGCTCCAGTAGATGTGACACAAATTGGGGTAAGCGAAATTGCTCATAATACCTGCACATTGCGCTCTCGTAATATATTGTGATGTCAAAATGCGGATACATTATGACGTCATACTACATTGTGACGTCATACTGCATACTAATTATGATGTCATCAAATACTGTGACGTCAGAATATATGCTCATGATGCTCCAGTAGATGTGACACAAATTGGGTTAAGAGAAATTGCTCATAATACCTGCATGTTGCGCTCTCATGATATATTGTGATGTCAAAATACGGATACATTATGACGTCATAATATATTGTGATGTCATACGGCATACTAATCATGATGTCATCATATACTGTGACATCATAATACATGCTCATGATGGTCCAGTAGATGTGACACAAATTGGGGTAAGCGAAATTGGTCATAAAACCTGCAAATTGCGCTCTCATAATATATTGTGATGTCATAATGCGGATACATTATTACTTCATAATACATTGTGACGTCATAGTGCATACTAATTATGATGTCATCATATACTTTGACGTCATAATACATGCCCATGATGCTCCAGTAGATGTGACACAAATTGGGGTAAGAGAAATTGCTCATAAAACCTGCACGTTGCGCTCTCATAATATATTGTGATGTCATAATGCGGATACGTTACGGCGTCATAATACATTGTGACGTCATAGTGCATACTAATTATGATGGCATCATATACTGTGACGTCATAATACATGCTCATGATGCTCCAGTAGATGTGACACAAATTGGAGTAATCGAAAATGGTCATAAAACGTGCAAATTGCGCTCTCATAAAATATTGTGATGTCATAATGCGGATACATTATGACGTCATAATACATTGTGACGTCATACTGCATACTAATTATGATGTCATCATATACTGTGACGTCATAATACATGCTCATGATGCTCCAGTAGATGTGACACAAATTATGGTAAGCGAAATTGGTCATAATACCTGCATGTTGCGCTCTCATAATACATTGTGATGTCATAATGCGGATACATTATGACATCATACTTCACTGTGACGTCATACTGACACTAATTATGATGTCATCATATACTGTGATGTCATAATACATGCTCATGATGCTCCAGTAGATGTGACACAAATTGGAGTAATCGAAACTGGTCATAAAACGTGCAAATTGCGCTCTCATAAAATATTGTGATGTCATAATGCGGATACATTATGACGTCATAATAAATTGTGACGTCATACTGCATACTAATTATGATGTCATCAAATACTGTGACGTCAGAATACATGCTCATGATGCTCCAGTATATGTGACACAAATTGGGTTAAGAGAAATTGCTCATAATACCTGCATGTTGCGCTCTCATAATATATTGTGATGTCAAAATGCGGATACATTATGACGTCATAATACATTGTGACGTCATACGGCATACTAATTATGATGTCATCATATACTGTGACGTAATAATACATGCTCATGATGGTCCAGTAGATGTGACACAAATTGGGGTAAGCGAAATTGGTCATAAAACCTGCAAACAGCGCTCTCATAATATATTGTGATGTCATAATGCGGATACATTATGACGTCATAATACATTGTGACGTCATAGTGCATACTAATTATGATGTCATCATATACTGTGACGACATAATACATGCTCATGATGCTCCAGTAGATGTGACACAAATTGGGGTAAGCGAAATTGCTCATAATACCTGCACATTGCGCTCTCGTAATATATTGTGATGTCATAATGCGGATACATTATGACGTCATACTACATTGTGACGTCATACTGCATACTAATTATGATGTCATCAAATACTGTGACGTCAGAATATATGCTCATGATGCTCCAGTAGATGTGACACAAACTGGGTTAAGAGAAATTGCTCATAATACCTGCATGTTGCGCTCTCATGATATATTGTGATGTCAAAATACGGATACATTATGACGTCATAATACATTGTGATTTCATACGGCATACTAATCATGATGTCATCATATACTGTGACGTCATAATACATGCTCATGATGGTCCAGTAGATGTGACACAAATTGGGGTAAGCGAAATTGGTCATAAAACCTGCAAATTGCGCTCTCATAATATATTGTGATGTCATAATGCGGATACATTATGACTTCATAATACATTGTGACGTCATAGTGCATACTAATTATGATGTCATCATATACTTTGATGTCATAATACATGCTCATGATGCTCCAGTAGATGTGACACAAATTGGGGTAAGAGAAATTGCTCATAATACCTGCACGTTGCGCTCTCATAATATATTGTGATGTCATAATGCGGATACGTTACGGCGTCATAATACATTGTGACGTCATAGTGCATACTAATTATGATGGCATCATATACTGTGACGTCATAATACATGCTCATGATGCTCCAGTAGATGTGACACAAATTGGAGTAATCGAAAATGGTCATAAAACGTGCAAATTGCGCTCTCATAAAATATTGTGATGTCATAATGCGGATACATTATGACGTCATAATACATTGTGACGTCATACTGCATACTAATTATGATGTCATCATATACTGTGACGTCATAATACATGCTCATGATGCTCCAGTAGATGTGACACAAATTGTGGTAAGCGAAATTGGTCATAATACCTGCATGTTGCGCTCTCATAATACATTGTGATGTCATAATGCGGATACATTATGACGTCATACTTCACTGTGACGTCATACTGCACACTAATTATGATGTCATCATATACTGTGACGTCATAATACATGCTCATGATGCTCCAGTAGATGTGACACAAATTGGGGTAAGAGAAATTGGTCATAAAACCTGCAAACTGCGCTCTCATAATATATTGTGATGTCATAATGCGGATACATTATGACGTCATACTACATTGTGACGTCATACTGCATACTAATTATGATGTCATCAAATACTGTGACGTCAGAATACATGCTCATGATGCTCCAGTAGATGTGACACAAATTGGGGTAAGAGAAATTGCTCATAATACCTGCATGTTGCGCTCTCATAATATATTGTGATGTCAAAATGCGGATACATTATGACGTCATAATACATTGTGACGTCATACGGCATACTAATTATGATGTCATCATATACTGTGACGTCATAATACATGCTCATCATGCTCCAGTAGACGTGACACAAATTGGGGTAAGAGAAATTGCTCATAATACCTGCAAGTTGCGCTCTCATAATATATTGTGATGTCATAATGCGGATACATTATGACGTCATAATACATTGTGACGTCAAAGTGCATACTAATTATTTTGTCATCATATACTGTGACGTCATAATACATGCTCATGATGCTCCAGTAGATGTCACACAAATTTAGGTAAGAGAAATTGCTCATAATACCTGCATGTTGCGCTCTCATAATATATTGTGATGTCATAATGCAGATACATTATGACGTCATAATACATTGTGACATCATAGTGCATAGTAATTATGATGTCATCCTATACTGTGACGTCATAATACATGCTCATGATGCTCCAGTAGATGTGACACAAATTGGAGTAATCGAAAATAGTCATAAAACCTGCAAATTGCGCTCTGATAATATATTGTGATGTCATAATGCGGATACATTATGACGTCATAATACAATGTGACGTCATAGTCTATAGTAATTATGACGTCATCATATACTGTGACGTCATAATACATGCTCATGATACTCCAGTAGATGTGACACAAATTGTGGTAAGCGAAATTGGTCATAATACCTGCATGTTGCGCTCTCATAATACATTGTGATGTCATAATGCGGATACATTATGACGTCATACTTCACTGTAACGTCATACTGCACACTAATTATGATGTCATCATATACTGTGACGTCATAATACATGCTCATGATGCTCCAGTAGATGTGACACAAATTGGGGTAAGAGAAATTGGTCATAAAACCTGCAAATTGCGCTCTCATAATATATTGTGATGTCATAATGCGGATACGTTACGGCGTCATAATACATTGTGACGTCATAGTGCATACTAATTATGATGTCATCATATACTGTGACGACATAATACATGCTCATGATGCTCCAGTAGATGCGACACAAATTGTGGTAAGCGAAATTGGTCATAAAACCTGCAAATTGCGCTCTCATAATATATTGTGATGTCATAATGCGGATACATTATGACGTCATACTACATTGTGACGTCATACTGCATACTAATTATGATGTCATCAAATACTGTGACGTCAGAATACATGCTCATGATGCTCCAGTAGATGTGACACAAATTGGGTTAAGAGAAATTGCTCATAATACCTGCATGTTGCGCTCTCATAATGTATTGTGATGTCAAAATGCGGATACATTATGACGTCATAATACATTGTGACGTCATACGGCATACTAATTATGATGTCATCATATACTGTGACGTCATAATACATGCTCATGATGGTCCAGTAGATGTGACACAAATTGGGGTAAGCGAAATTGGTCATAAAACCTGCAAATTGCGCTCTCATAATATATTGTGATGTCATAATGCGGATTCATTATGACGTCATAATACATTGTGACGTCATAGTGCATACTAATTATGATGTCATCATATACTGTGACGACATAATACATGCTCATGATGCTCCAGTAGATGTGACACAAATTGTGGTAAGCGAAATTGCTCATAATACCTGCACATTGCCCTCTCGTAATATATTGTGATGTCATAATGCGGATACATTATGACGTCATACTACATTGTGACGACATACTGCATACTAATTATGATGTCATCAAATACTGTGACGTCAGAATATATGCTCATGATGCTCCAGTAGATGTGACACAAATTGGGTTAAGAGAAATTGCTCATAATACCTGCATGTTGCGCTCTCATGATATATTGTGATGTCAAAATACGGATATATTATGACGTCATAATACATTGTGATGTCATACGGCATACTAATCATGATGTCATCATATACTGTGACATCATAATACATGCTCATGATGGTCCAGTAAATGTGACACAAATTGGGGTAAGCGAAATTTGTCATAAAACCTGCAAATTGCGTTCTCATAATATATTGTGATGTCATAATGCGGATACATTATGACTTCATAATACATTGTGACGTCATAGTGCATACTAATTATGATGTCATCATATACTTTGACGTCATAATACATGCCCATGATGCTCCAGTAGATGTGACACAAATTGGGGTAAGAGAAATTGCTCATAATACCTGCACGTTGCGCTCTCATAATATATTGTGATGTCATAATGCGGATACGTTACGGCGTCATAATACATTGTGACGTCATAGTGCATACTAATTATGATGTCATCATATACTGTGACGTCATAATACATGCTCATGATGCTCCAGTAGATGTGACACAAATTGGAGTAATCGAAAATGGTCATAAAACGTGCAAATTACGCTCTCATAAAATATTGTGATGTCATAATGCGGATACATTATGATGTCATAATACATTGTGACGTCATACTGCATACTAATTATGATGTCATCATATACTGTGACGTCATAATGCATGCTCATGACTCTCCAGTAGATGTGACACAAATTGGGGTAAGCGAAATTGGTCATAATACCTGCTAGTTGCGCTCTCATAATATATTGTGATGTCATAATGCGGATACATTATGACGTCATACTACATTGTGACGTCATACTGCATACTAATTATGATGTCATCAAATACTGTGACGTCAGAATACATGCTCATGATGCTCCAGTAGATGTGACACAAATTTGGTTAAGAGAAATTGCTCATAATACCTGCATGTTGCGCTCTCATAATATATTGTGATGTCAAAATGCGGATACATTATGACGTCATAATACATTGTGACGTCATACGGCATACTAATTATGATGTCATCATATACTGTGACGTCATAATACATGCTCATGATGCTCCAGTAGATGTGACACAAATTGGGGTAAGAGAAATTGCTCATAATACCTGCACGTTGCGCTCTCATAATATATTGAGATGTCATAATGCGGATACATTATGACGTCATAATACATTGTGACATCATACTGCATACTAATTATGATGTCATCATATACTGTGACGTCATAATACATGCTCATGATGCTCCAGTAGATGTGACACATATTGGAGTAATCGAAAATGGTCATAAAACGTGAAAATTGAGCTGTCATAAAATATTGTGATGCCATAATGCGGATACATTATGACGTCATAATATATTGTGACGTCATACTGCATACTAATTATGATGTCATCATATACTGTGACGTCATAATACATGCTCATGATTCTCCAGTAGATGTGACACAAATTGGGGTAAGCGAAATTGGTCATAATACCTGCTAGTTGCGCTCTCATAAGACATTGTGATGTCATAATGCGGATACATTATGACGTCATAATACATTTTGATGTCATACTGCATACTAATTATGATGTCATCATTTACTGTGACGTCATAATACATGCTCATGATGCTCCAGTAGATGTGACACAAATTGCGGTAAGCGAAAATGGTCATAAAACCTGCAAATTGCGCTCTGATAATATATTGTGATGTCATAATGCGGATACATTATGACGTCATAATACATTGTGACGTCATACTGCATACTAATTATGATGTGATCATATACTGTGACGTCATAATACATGCTCATCATGCTCCAGTAGACGTGACACAAACTGGGGTAAGAGAAATTGCTCATAATACCTGCAAGTTGCGCTCTCATAATATATTGTGATGTCATAATGCGGATACATTATGACGTCATAATACATTGTGACGTCAAAGTGCATACTAATTATTTTGTCATCATATACTGTGACGTCATAATACATGCTCATGATGCTCCAGTAGATGTCACACAAATTTAGGTAAGAGAAATTGCTCATAATACCTGCATGTTGCGCTCTCATAATATATTGTGATGTCATAATGCAGATACATTATGACGTCATAATACATTGTGACATCATAGTGCATAGAAATTATGATGTCATCCTATACTGTGACGTCATAATACATGCTCATGATGCTCCAGTAGATGTGACACAAATTGGGGTAAGAGAAATTGCTCATAATACCTGGACGTTGCGCTCTCATAATATATTGTGATGTCATAATGCGGATACATTATGACGTCATAATACATTGTGACGTCATAGTGCATACTAATTATGATGTCATTATATACTGTGACGTCATAATACATGCTCATGATGCTCCAGTAGATGTGACACAAATTGGAGTAATCGAAAATGGTCATAAAACGTGCAAATTGCGCTCTCATAAAATATTGTGATGTCATAATGCGGATACATTATGACGTCATAATACATTGTGACGTCATACTGCATACTAATTATGATGTCATCATATACTGTGACGTCATAATACATGCTCATGATGCTCCAGTAGATGTGACACAAATTGTGGTAAGCGAAATTGGTCATAATACCTGCATGTTGCGCTCTCATAATACATTGTGATGTCATAATGCGGATACATTATGACGTCATACTTCACTGTAACGTCATACTGCACACTAATTATGATGTCATCATATACTGTGACGTCATAATACATGCTCATGATGCTCCAGTAGATGTGACACAAATTGGGGTAAGAGAAATTGGTCATAAAACCTGCAAATTGCGCTCTCATAATATATTGTGATGTCATAATGCGGATACGTTACGGCGTCCTAATACATTGTGACGTCATAGTGCATACTAATTATGATGTCATCATATACTGTGACGACATAATACATGCTCATGATGCTCCAGTAGATGCGACACAAATTGTGGTAAGCGAAATTGGTCATAAAACCTGCAAATTGCGCTCTCATAATATATTGTGATGTCATAATGCGGATACATTATGACGTCATACTACATTGTGACGTCATAGTGCATACTAATTGTGATGTCATCAAATACTGTGACGTCAGAATACATGCTCATGATGCTCCAGTATATGTGACACAAATTGGGTTAAGAGAAATTGCTCATAATACCTGCATGTTGCGCTCTCATAATATATTGTGATGTCAAAATGCGGATACATTATGACGTCATAATACATTGTGACGTCATACGGCATACTAATTTTGATGTCATCATATACTGTGACGTCATAATACATGCTCATGATGGTCCAGTAGATGTGACACAAATTGGGGTAAGCGAAATTGGTCATAAAACCTGCAAATTGCGCTCTCATAATATATTTTGATGTCATAATGCGGATACATTATGACGTCATAATACATTGTGACGTCATACTGCATACTAATTATGATGTCATCAAATACTGTGACGTCAGAATACATGCTCATGATGCTCCAGTCGATGTGACACAAATTGGGTTAAGAGAAATTGCTCATAATACCTGCATGTTGCGCTCTCATAATATATTTTGATGTCAAAATACGGATACATTATGACGTCATAATACATTGTGACGTCATACTGCATACTAATTATGATGTCATCATATACTGTGACGTCATAATACATGCTCATGATGCTCCAGTAGATGTCACACAAATTGGGGTAAGCGAAATTGGTCATAAAACCTGCAAATTGCGCTCTCATAATATATTGTGATGTCATAATGCAGATACATTATGACGTCATATTATATTGTGACGTCATAGTGCATACTAATTATGATGTCATCATATACTGTGACGTCATAATACATGCTCATGATGCTCCAGTAGATGTGACACAAATTGGGGTAAGAGAAATTGGTCATAAAACCTGCAAATTGCGCTCTCATAATATATTGTGATGTCATAATGCGGATACGATACGGCGTCATAATACATTGTGACGTCATAGTGCATACTAATTATGATGTCATCATATACTGTGATGTCATAATACATGCTCATGATGCTCCAGTAGATGTGACACAAATTGGAGTAATCGAAAATGGTCATAAAACGTGCAAATTGCGCTCTCATAAAATATTGTGATGTCATAATGCGGATACATTATGATGTCATAATACATTGTGACGTCATACTGCATACTAATTATGATGTCATCATATACTGTGACGTCATAATACATGCTCATGATTCTCCAGTAGATGTGACATAAATTGGGGTAAGCGAAATTGGTCATAATACCTGCTAGTTGCGCTCTCATAATATATTGTGATGTCATAATGCGGATACATTATGACGTCATACTACATTGTGACGTCATACTGCATACTAATTATGATGTCATCAAATACTGTGACGTCAGAATACATGCTCATGATGCTCCAGTAGATGTGACACAAATTTGGTTAAGAGAAATTGCTCATAATACCTGCATGTTGCGCTCTCATAATATATTGTGATGTCAAAATGCGGATACATTATGACGTCATAATACATTGTGACGTCATACAGCATACTAATTATGATGTCATCATATACTGTGACGTCATAATACATGCTCATGATGGTCCAGTAGATGTGACACAAATTGGGGTAAGCGAAATTGGTCACAAAACCTGCAAATTACGCTCTCATAATATATTGCGATGTCATAATGCGGATACATTATGACGTCAGAATACATTGTGACGTCATAGTGCATACTAATTATGATGTCATCATATACTGTGACGTCATAATACATGCTCATGATGCTCCAGTAGATGTGACACAAATTGGGGTAAGAGAAATTGCTCATAATACCTGCACGTTGCGCTCTCATAATATATTGTGATGTCATAATGCGGATACATTATGACGTCATAATACATTGTGACGTCATAGTGCATACTAATTATGATGTCATCATATACTGTGACGTCATAATACATGCTCATGATGCTCCAGTAGATGTGACACAAATTGGAGTAATCGAAAATGGTCATAAAACGTGCAAATTGCGCTCTCATAAAATATTGTGATGTCATAATGCGGATACATTATGACGTCATAATACATTGTGACGTCATACTGCATACTAATTATGATGTCATCATATACTGTGACGTCATAATACATGCTCATGATGCTCCAGTAGATGTGACACAAATTGGGGTAAGAGAAATTGGTCATAAAACCTGCAAATTGCGCTCTCATAATATATTGTGATGTCATAATGCGGATACATTATGACGTCATACTACATTGTGACGTCATACTGCATACTAATTATGATGTCATCAAATACTGTGACGTCAGAATACATGCTCATGATGCTCCAGTAGATGTGACACAAATTGGGGTAAGCGAAATTGGTCATAAAACCTGCAAATTGCGCTCTCATAATATATTGTGATGTCATAATGCGGATACATTATGACGTCATAATACATTGTGACGTCATAGTGCATACTAATTATGATATCATCATATACTGTGACGTCATAATACATGCTCATGATGCTCCAGTAGATGTGACACAAATTGGGGTAAGAGAAATTGCTCATAATACCTGCACGTTGCGCTCTCATAATATATTGTGATGTCATAATGCGGATACATTATGACGTCATAATACATTGTGACGTCATACTGCATACTAATTATGATGTCATCATATAGTGTGACGTCATAATACATGCTCAGGATGCTCCAGTAGATGTGACACATATTGGAGTAATCGAAAATGGTCATAAAACGTGCAAATTGCGCTCTCATAAAATATTGTGATGCCATAATGCGGATACATTATGACGTCATAATACATTGTGACGTCATACTGCATACTAATTATGATGTCATCATATACTCTGACGTCATAATACATGCTCATGATTCTCCAGTAGATGTGACACAAATTGGGGTAAGCGAAATTGGTCATAATACCTGCTAGTTGCGCTCTCATAAGACATTGTGATGTCATAATGCGGATACATTATAACGTCATAATACATTGTGATGTCATACTGCATACTAATTATGATGTCATCATTTACTGTGACGTCATAATACATGCTCATGATGCTCCAGTAGATGTGACACAAATTGGGGTAAGCGAAAATGGTCATAAAACCTGCAAATTGCGCTCTCATAATATATTGTGATGTCATAATGCGGATACATTATGACGTCATAATACATTGTGACGTCATACTGCATACTAATTATGATGTCATCATATACTGTGACGTCATAATACATGCTCATCATGCTCCAGTAGACGTGACACAAACTGGGGTAAGAGAAATTGCTCATAATACCTGCAAGTTGCGCTCTCATAATATATTGTGATGTCATAATGCGGATACATTATGACGTCATAATACATTGTGACGTCAAAGTGCATACTAATTATTTTGTCATCATATACTTTGACGTCATAATACATGCTCATGATGCTCCAGTAGATGTCACACAAATTTAGGTAAGAGAAATTGCTCATAATACCTGCATGTTGCGCTCTCATATTATATTGTGATGTCATAATGCAGATACCTTATGACGTCATAATACATTGTGACATCATAGTGCATAGTAATTATGATGTTATCCTATACTGTGACGTCATAATACATGCTCATGATGCTCCAGTAGATGTGACACAAATTGGGGTAAGAGAAATTGCTCATAATACCTGCACGTTGCGCTCTCATAATATATTGTGATGTCATAATGCGGATACATTATGACGTCATAATACATTGTGACGTCATAGTGCATACTAATTATGATGTCATTATATACTGTGACGTCATAATACATGCTCATGATGCTCCAATAGATGTGACACAAATTGGAGTAATCGAAAATGGTCATAAAACGTGCAAATTGCGCTCTCATAAAATATTGTGATGTCATAATGCGGATACATTATGACGTCATAATACATTGTGACGTCAAACTGCATACTAATTATGATGTCATCATATACTCTGACGTCATAATACATGCTCATGATGCTCCAGTAGATGTGACACAAATTGTGGTAAGCGAAATTGGTCATAATACCTGCATGTTGCGCTCTCATAATACATTGTGATGTCATAATGCGGATACATTATGACGTCATACTTCACTGTGACGTCATACTGCACACTAATTATGTCATCATATACTGTGACGTCATCATACATGCTCATGATGCTCCAGTAGATGTGACACAAATTGGGGTAAGCGAAATTGGTCATAATACCTGCATGTTGCGCACTCATAATACATTGTGATGTCATAATGCGGATACATTATGACATCATACTTCACAGTAACGTCATACTGCGCACTAATTATGATGTCATCATATACTGTGACGTCATAATACATGCTCATGATGCTCCAGTAGATGTGACACAAATTGGGGTCAGAGAAATTGGTCATAAAACCTGCAAATTGCGCTCTCATAATATATTGTGATGTCATAATGCGGATACGTTATGGCGTCATAATACATTGTGACGTCATAGTGCATACTAATTATGATGTCATCATATACTGTGACGACATAATACATGCTCATGATGCTCCAGTAGATGCGACACAAATTGTGGTAAGCGAAATTGGTCATAAAACCTGCAAATTGCGCTCTCATAATATATTGTGATGTCATAATGCGGATACATTATGACGTCATACTACATTGTGACGTCATACTGCATACTAATTATGATGTCAACAAATACTGTGACGTCAGAATACATGCTCATGATGCTCCAGTAGATGTGACACAAATTGGGTTAAGAGAAATTGCTCATAATACCTGCATGTTGCGCTCTCATAATATATTGTGATGTCAAAATGCGGATACATTATGACGTCATAATACATTGTGACGTCATACGGCATACTAATTATGATGTCATCATATACTGTGACGTCATAATACATGCTCATGATGGTCCAGTAGATGTGACACAAATTGGGGTAAGCGAAATTGTTCATAAAACCTGCAAATTGCGCTCTCATAATATATTGTGATGTCATAATGCGGATACATTATGACGTCATAATACATTGTGACATCATAGTGCATACTAATTATGATGTCATCATATACTGTGACGTCATAATACATGCTCATGATGCTCCAGTAGATGTGACACAAATTGGGGTAAGAGAAATTGCTCATAATACCTGCACGTTGCGCTCTCATAATATATTGTGATGTCATAATGCGGATACATTATGACGTCATAATACATTGTGACGTCATACTGCATACTAATTATGATGGCATCATATACTGTGACGTCATAATACATGGTCCTGATGCCCCGCAGATGTGACACAAATTGGAGTAATCGAAAATGGTCATAAAACGTGAAAATTGCGCTCTCATAAAATATTGTGATGTTATAATGCGGATACATTATGACATCATAATACATTGTGACGTCATACTGCATACTAATTATGATGTCATCATATACTGTGACGTCATAATACATGCTCATGATGCTCCAGTAGATGTGACACAAATTATGGTAAGCGAAATTGGTCATAATACCTGCATGTTGCGCTCTCATAATACATTGTGATGTCATAATGCGGATACATTATGACGTCATACTTCACTGTGACGTCATACTGCACACTAATTATGATGTCATCATATACTGTGACGTCATAATACATGCTCATGATGCTCCAGTAGATGTGACACAAATTGGGGTAAGAGAAATTGGTCATAAAACCTGCAAATTGCGCTCTCATAATATATTGTGATGTCATAATGTGGATACGTTACGGCGTCATAATACATTGTGACGTCATAGTGCATACTAATTATGATGTCATCATATACTGTGACGACATAATACATGCTCATGATGCTCCAGTAGATGTGACACAAATTGGGGTAAGCGAAATTGGTCATAAAACCTGCAAATTTCGCTCTCGTAATATATTGTGATGTCATAATGCGGATACATTATGACGTCATACTACATTGTGACGTCATACTGCATACTAATTATGATGTCATCAAATACTGTGACGTCAGAATATATGCTCATGATGCTCCAGTAGATGTGAAACAAATTGGGTTAAGAGAAATTGCTCATAATACCTGCATGTTGCGCTCTCATGATATATTGTGATGTCAAAATACGGAAACATTATGACGTCATAATACATTGTGATGTCATACGGCATACTAATTATGATGTCATCATATACTGTGACGTCGTAATACATCCTCATGATGGTCCAGTAGATGTGACACAAATTGGGGTAAGCGAAATTGGTCATAAAACCTGCAAATTGCGCTCTCATAATATATTGTGATGTCATAATGCGGATACATTATGACGTCATAATACATTGTGACGTCATAGTGCATACTAATTATGATGTCATCATATACTGTGACGTCATAATACATGCTCATGATGCTCCAGTAGATGTGACACAAATTGGGGTAAGAGAAATTGCTCATAATACCTGCACGTTGCGCTCTCATAATATATTGTGATGTCATAATGCGGATACATTATGACGTCATAATATATTGTGACGTCATACTGCATACTAATTATGATGTCATCATATACTGTGACGTCATAATACATGCTCATGATGCTCCAGTAGATGTGACACAAATTGGAGTAATCGAAAATGGTCATAAAACGTGCAAATTGCGCTCTCATAAAATATTGTGATGTCATAATGCGGATACATTATGATGTCGTAATACATTGTGAGGTCATAATGCATACTAATTATGATGTCATCATATGCTGTGACGTCATAATACATGCTCATGATTCTCCAGTAGATGTGACACAAATTGTGGTAAGCGAAATTGGTCATAATACCTGCTAGTTGCGCTCTCATAATATATTGTGATGTCATAATGCGGATACATTATGACGTCATACTACATTGTGACGTCATACTGCATACTAATTATGATGTCATCAAATACTGTGACGTCAGAATACATGCTCATGATGCTCCAGTAGATGTGACACAAATTGGGGTCAGAGAAATTGCTCATAATACCTGCACGTTGCGCTCTCATAATATATTGTGATGTCATAATGCGGATACATTATGACGTCATAATACATTGTGACGTCATAGTGCATACTAATTATGATGTCATCATATACTGTGACGTCATAATACATGCTCATGATGCTCCAGTAGATGTGACAGAAATTGGAGTAATCGAAAATGGTCATAAAACGTGCAAATTGCGCTCTCATAAAATATTGTGATGTCATAATGCGGATACATTATGACGTCATAATACATTGTGACGTCATACTGCATACTAATTATGATGTCACCATATACTGTGACGTCATAATACAGGCTCATGATGCTGCAGTAGATGTGACACAAATTGTGGTAAGCGAAATTGGTCACAATACCTGCATGTTGCGCTCTCAAAATATATTGTGATGTCACAATGCGGATACATTATGACGTCATACATCACTGTGACGTCATACTGCACATTAATTATGATGCCATCTTATACTGTGACGTCATAATACATGCTCATGATGCTCCAGTAGATGTGACAGAAATTGGGGTAAGAGAAATTGGTCATAAAACCTGCAAATTGCGCTCTCATAATATATTGTGATGTGATAATGCGGATACGTTACGGCGTCATAATACTTTGTGACGTCATAGTGCATACTAATTATGATGTCATCATATACTGTGACGACATAATACATGCTCATGATGCTCCAGTAGATGTGACACAAATTGGGGTAAGCGAAATTGGTCATAAAACCTGCAAATTGCGCTCTCGTAATATATTGTGATGTCATAATGCGGATACATTATGACGTCATACTACATTGTGACGTCATACTGCATACTAATTATGATGTCACCAAATACTGTGACGTCAGAATACATGCTCATGATGCTCCAGTAGATGTGACACAAATTGGGTTAAGAGAAATTGCTCATAATACCTGCATCTTGCGCTCTCATGATATATTGTGATGTCAAAATACGGATACATTATGACGTCATAATACATTGTGATGTCATACGGCATACTAATCATGATGTCATCATATACTGTGACGTCATAATACATGCTCATGATGGTCCAGTAGATGTGACACAAATTGGGGTAAGCGAAATTGGTCATAAAACCTGCAAATTGCGCTCTCATAATATATTGTGATGTCATAATGCGGATACATTATGACTTCATAATACATTGTGACGTCATAGTGCATACTAATTATGATGTCATCATATACTTTGACGTCATAATACATGCTCATGATGCTCCAGTAGATGTGACACAAATTGGGGTAAGAGAAATTGCTCATAATACCTGCACGTTGCGCTCTCATAATATATTGTGATGTCATAATGCGGATACGTTACGGCGTCATAATACATTGTGACGTCATACTGCATACTAATTATGATGTCATCATATACTGTGACGTCATAATACATGCTCATGATGCTCCAGTAGATGTGACACAAATTGGAGTAATCGAAAATGGTCATAAAACGTGCAAATTACGCTCTCATAAAATATTGTGATGTCATAATGCGGATACATTATGATGTCATAATACATTGTGACGTCATACTGCATACTAATTATGATGTCATCATATACTGTGACGTCAGAATACATGCTCATGATGCTCCAGTAGATGTGACACAAATTTGGTTAAGAGAAATTGCTCATAATACCTGCATGTTGCGCTCTCATAATATATTGTGATGTCAAAATGCGGATACATTATGACGTCATAATACATTGTGATGTCATACGGCATACTAATTATGATGTCATCATATACTGTGACGTCATAATACATGCTCATGATGGTCCAGTAGATGTGACACAAATTGGGGTAAGCGAAATTGGTCACAAAACCTGCAAATTGCGCTCTCATAATATATTGCGATGTCATAATGCGGATACATTATGACGTCATAATACATTGTGACGTCATAGTGCAAACTAATTATGATGTCATCATATACTGTGACGTCATAATACATGCTCATGATGCTCCAGTAGATGTGACACAAATTGGGGTAAGAGAAATTGCTTATAATACCTGCACGTTGCGCTCTCATAATATATTGTGAGGTCATAATGCGGATATATTATGACGTCATAATACATTGTGACGTCATAGTGCATACTAATTATGATGTCATCATATACTGTGACGTCATAATACATGCTCATGATGCTCGAGTAGATGTGACACAAATTGGAGTAATCGAAAATGGTCATAAAACGTGCAAATTGCGCTCTCATAAAATATTGTGATGTCATAAGGCGGATACATTATGACGTCATAATACATTGTGACGTCATACTGCATACTAATTATGATGTCACCATATACGGTGACGTCATAATACATGCTCATGATGCTCCAGTAGATGTGACACAAATTGTGGTAAGCGAAATTGGTCATAATACCTGCATGTTGCGCTCTCATATTACATTGTGATGTCATAATGCGGATACATTATGACGTCATACTTCACTGTGACGTCATACTGCACACTAATTATGATGTCATCATATACTGTGACATCATAATACACGCTCATGATGCTCCAGTAGATGTGACACAAATTGGGGTAAGAGAAATAGGTCATAAAAACTGCAAATTGCGCTCTCATAATATATTGTGATGTCATAATGCGGATACATTATGACGTCATACTACATTGTGACGTCATACTGCATACTAATTATGATGTCATCAAATACTGTGACGTCAGAATACATGCTCATGATGCTCCAGTAGATGTGACACAAATTGGTTTAAGAGAAATTGCTCATAATACCTGCATGTTGCGCTCTCATAATATATTGTGATGTCAAAATGCGGATACATTATGACGTCATAATAAATTGTGACGTCATACGGCATACTAATTATGATGTCATCATATACTGTGATGTCATAATACATGCTCATGATGCTCCAGTAGATGTGACACAAATTGGGGTAAGCGAAATTGGTCATAAAACCTGCAAATTGCGCTCTCATAATATATTGTGATGTCATAATGCGGATACATTATGACGTCATAATACATTGTGACGTCATAGTGCTTACTAATTATGATGTCATCATATACTGTGACGTCATAATACATGCTCATGATGCTCCAGTAGATGTGACACAAATTGGGGTAAGAGAAATTGCTCATAATACCTGCACGTTGCGCTCTCATAATATATTGTGATGTCATAATGCGGATACATTATGACGTCATAATACATTGTGACGTCATACTGCATACTAATTATGATGGCATCATATACTGTGACGTCATAATACATGCTCATGATGCTCCAGTAGATGTGACACAAATTGGAGTAATCGAAAATGGTCATAAAACGTGCAAATTGCGCTCTCATAAAATATTGTGATGTCATAATGCGGATACATTATGATGTCATAATACATTGTGACGTCCTACTGCATAATAATTATGATGTCATCATATACTGTGACGTCATAATACATGCTCATGATGCTCCAGTAGATGTGACACAAATTATGGTAAGCGAAATTGGTCATAATACCTGCATGTTGCGCTCTCATAATACATTGTGATGTCACAATGCGGATACATTATGACGTCATACATCACTGTGACGTCATACTGCACACTAATTATGATGTCATCATATACTGTGACGTCATAATACATGCTCATGATGCTCCAGTAGATGTGACACAAATTGGGGTAAGAGAAATTGGTCATAAAACCTGCAAATTGCGCTCTCATAATATATTGTGATGTCATAATGCGGATACGTTACGGCGTCATAATACATTGTGACGTCATAGTGCATACTAATTATGATGTCATCATATACTGTGACGACATAATACATGCTCATGATGCTCCAGTAGATGTGACACAAATTGGGGTAAGCGAAATTGGTCATAAATCCTGCAAATTGCGCTCTCATATTATATTGTGATGTCATAATGCGGATACATTATGACGTCATAATACATTGTGACGTCATAGTGCATACTAATTATGATGTCATCATATACTGTGACGTCATAATACATGCTCATGATGCTCCAGTAGATGTGACACAAATTGGGGTAAGAGAAATTGCGCATAATACCTGCACGTTGCGCTCTCATAATATATTGTGATGTCATAATGCGGATACATTATGATGTCATAATACATTGTGATGTCATACTGCATAGTTATTATGATGTCATCATATACTGTGACGTCATAATACATGCTCATGATGCTCCAGTAGATGTGACACAAATTGGAGTAATCGAAAATGGTCATAAAACGTGCAAATTGCGCTCTCATAAAATATTGTGATGTCATAATGCGGATACATTATGACGTCATAATACATTGTGACGTCATACTGCATACTAATTATGATGTCATCATATACTGTGACGTCATAATACATGCTCATGATGCTCCAGTAGATGTGACACAAATTGTGGTAAGCGAAATTGGTCATAATACCTGCATGTTGCGCTCTCATAATACATTGTGATGTCATAATGCGGATACATTATGACGTCATACTTCACTGTGACGTCATACTGCACACTAATTATGATGTCATCATATACTGTGACGTCATAATACATGCTCATGATGCTCCAGTAGATGTGACACAAATTGCGGTAAGAGGAATTGGTCATAAAACCTGCAAATTGCGCTCTCATAATATATTGTGATGTCATAATGCGGATACATTATGACGTCATACTGCATTGTGACGTCATACTGCATACTAATTATGATGTCATCAAATACTGTGACGTCAGAATACATGCTCATGATGCTCCAGTAGATGTGACACAAATTGGGTTAAGAGAAATTGCTCATAATACCTGCATGTTGCGCTCTCATAATATATTGTGATGTCAAAATGCGGATACATTATGACGTCATAATACATTGTGACGTCATACGGCATACTAATTATGATGTCATCATTTACTGTGAGGTCATAATACATGCTCATGATGGTCCAGTAGATGTGACACAAATTGGGGTAAGCGAAATTGGTCATAAAACCTGCAAATTGCGCTCTCATAATATATTTTGATGTCATAATGCGGATATATTATGACGTCATAATACATTGTGACGACATAGTGCATACTAATTATGATGTCATCATATACTGTGACGTCATAATACATGCTCATGATGCTCCAGTAGATGTGACACAAATTGGGGTAAGAGAAATTGCTCATAATACCTGCACGTTGCGCTCTCATAATATATTGTGATGTCATAATGCGGATACATTATGACGTCATAATACATTGTGACGTCAAACTGCATACTAATTATGATGTCATCATATACTGTGACGTCATAATACATGCTCATGATGCTCCAGTAGATGTGACACAAATTGGAGTAATCGAAAATGGTCATAAAACGTGCAAATTGCGCTCTCATAAAATATTGTGATGTCATAATGCGGATACATTATGACGTCATAATACATTGTGACGTCATACTGCATACTAATTATGATGTCATCATATACTGTGACGTCATAATACATGCTCATGATGCTCCAGTAGATGTGACACATAATGGGGTAAGTGAAATTGGTCATAAAACCTGCAAATTGCGCTCTCATAATATATTGTGATGTCATAATGCGGATGCATTATGACGTCATAATACATTGTGATGTCATAGTGCTTACTAATTATGATGTCATCATATACTCTGACATCATAATACATGCTCATGTTGCTCCAGTAGATGTGACACAAATTGTGGTAAGCGAAATTGGTCATAAAACCTGCAAATTGCACTCTCATAATATATTGTGATGTCATAATGCGGATACATTATGACGTCATAATACATTGTGATGTCATACTTCATACTAATTGTGATGTCATCATATACTGTGATGTCAGAATACATGCTCATGATGCTCCAGTAGATGTGACACAAATTGGAGTAATCGAAAATGGTCATAAAACCTGCAAATTGCGCTCTGATAATATATTGTGATGTCATAATGCGGGTACATTATGACGTCATAATACATTGTGACGTCATAGTCCATACTAATTATGATGTCATCATATACTGTGACGTCATAATACATACTCATGATGCTCCAGTAGATGTGACACAAATTGGGGTAAGCGAAATTGGTCATAATACCTGCATGTTGCGCTCTCATAATACATTGTGATGTCATAATGCGGATACATTATGACGTCATACTTCACTGTGACGTCATACTGCATAATAATTATGATGACATCATATACTGTGACATCATAATACATGCTCATGATGCTCCAGTAGATGTGACACAATTTGGGGTAAGAGAAATTGGTCATAAAACCTGCAAATTGTGCTCTCATAATATATTGTGATGTCATAATGCGGATACGTTACGGCGTCATAATACATTGTGACGTCATAGTGCATACTAATTATGATGTCATCATATACTGTGACGTCATAATACATGCTCATGATGCTCCAGTAGATGTGACACAAATTGGGGTAAGCGAAATTGGTCATAAAACCTGCAAATTGCGCTCTCATAATATATTGTGATGTCATAATGCGGATACATTATGACATCATAATACATTGTGACGTCCTACTGCATACTAATTATGATGTCATCAAATACTGTGACGTCAGAATACATGCTCATGATGCTCCAGTAGATGTGACACAAATTGTGGTAAGAGAAATTGCTCATAATACCAGCATGTTGCGCTCTCATAATATATTGTGATGTCATAAGGCGGATACATTATGACGTCATAATACAATGTGACGTCATACTGCATATTAATTATGATGTCATCATATACTGTGACGTCATAATACATGCTCATGATGGTCCAGTAGATGTGACACAAATTGGGGTAAGCGAAATTGGTCATAAAACCGGCAAATTGCGCTCTCATAATATATTGTGATGTCATAATGCGGATACATTATGACGTCATAATACATTGTGACGTCATAGTGCATACTAATTATGATGTCATCATATACTGTGACGTCATAATACATGCTCATGATGCTCCAGTAGATGTGACACAAATTGTGGTAAGAGAAATTGCTCATAATACCCGCATGTTGCGCTCTCATAATATATTGTGATGTCATAATGAGGATATATTATGACGTCATAATACATTGTGACGTCATACTGCATACTAATTATGATGTCATCATATACTGTGACGTCATAATACATGCTCATGATGGTCCAGTAGATGTGACACAAATTGGGTTAAGCGAAATTGGTCATAAAACCTGCAAATTGCGCTCTCATAATATATTGTGATGTCATAATGCGGATACATTATGACGTCATAACACATTGTGAGGTCATAGTGCATACTAATTATGATGTCATCATATACTGTGACGTCATAATACATGCTCATGCTTCTCCAGTAGATGTGAAAAAAATTGGGGTAAGAGAAATTGCTCATAATACCTGCATGTCGCGCTCTCATAATATATTGTGATGTCACAATGCGGATACATTATGACGTCATAATACATTGTGATGTCATACTGCATACTAATTATGATGTCATCATATGCTGTGATGTCATAATACATGCTCATGATGCTCCCGTAGACGTGACACAAATTGGGATAAGAGAAATTGCTCTTAATACCTGCAAGTTGCGCTCTCATAATATATTGTGATGTAATAATGCGGATGCATTATGACGTCATAAAACATTGTGACGTCATAGTGCATACTAATTATGATGTCATCATATACTGTGACGTCATAATACATGCTCATGATGCTCCAGTAGATGTGACACAAATTGGGGTAAGAGAAATTGCTCATAATACCTGCACGTTGCGCTCTCATAATATATTGTGATGTCATAATGCGGATACATTATGACGTCATAATACATTGTGACGTCATACTGCATACTAATTATGCTGTCATCATATACTGTGACATCATAATATATGCTCATGATTCTCCAGTAGATGTGACACAAAATGGGGTAATCGAAATTGGTCATAAAACCTGCAAATTGCGCTCTCATAATATATTGTGATGTCATAATGCGGATACAATTTGACGACATAATACATTGTGACGTCATAGTGCATACTAATTATGCTGTCATCATATACTGTGACGTCATAATATATGCTCATGATTCTCCAGTAGATGTGACACAAAATGGGGTAAGCGAAATTGGTCATAAAACCTGCAAATTGCGCTCTCATAATATATTGTGATGTCATAATGCGGATACATTATGACGACATAATACATTGTGACGTCATAGTGCATACTAATTATGATGTCATCATATAGTCTGACGTCATAATACATGGTCATGATGCTCCAGTAGATGTGACACAAATTGGGGTAAGAGAAATTGCTCATAATACCTGCAAATTGCGCTCTCATAATATATTGTGATGTCATAATGCGGATACATTATGACGTCATAATACACTGTGACGTCATACTGCATACTAATTATGATGTCATCATATACTCTGACGTCATAATACATGCTCATGATGCTCCAGTAGATATGACACAAATTGGGGTAAGCGAAATTGGTCATAAAACCTGGAAACTGCGCTCTCGTAATATATTGTGATGTCATAATGCGGATACATTATGACGTCATAATACATTGTGACGTCATAGTGCATACTAATTATGATGTCATCATATACTGTGACGTCATAATACATGCTGCTGATGCTCCAATAGATGTGACACAAATTGGGGTAAGAGAAATTGCTCATAACACCTGCATGTTGCGCTCTCATAATATATTGTGATGTCATAATGCGGATACATTATGACGTCATAATACATTGTGACGTCATCTTACATACTAGTAATGATGTCATCATATACTGTGACGTCATAATACATGCTCATGATACTCCAGTAGATGTGACACAAATTGGGGTAAGCGAAATTGGTCATAAAACCTGCAAATTGCACTCTCATAATATATTGTGATATCATAATCCGGATACATTATGACGTCATAATACATTGTGACGTCATAGTGCATACCAATTAGGATGTCATCATATAATCTGACGTCATAATAAATGCTCATGATGTTCCACTAGATGTGACACAAATTGGGGTAAGAGAAATGTGTCACAATACCTGCAAATTGCGATCTCATCATATATTGTGATGTCGTAATGCGGATACATTAAGACGTCACAATACATTGTGACGTCATAGTGCTTATTAATTATGATGTCATCATATACTTTGACGTCATAATACATGCTCATGAAGCTCCAGTCGATGTGACACAATTTGGGGAAAGAGAATTTGCTCATAATACCTGCAAATTGCGCTCCCCTAATATGTTGTGATGTCATAATGCGGATACATTATGACGTCATAATATATTTTGACGTCATAGTCCATACTAATTATGATATCACCATATACTGTGATGTCATAATACATTCTCATGATGCTCCAGTAGATGTGACACAAATTGCGGTAAGAGAAATTGCTCATAATACCTGCATGTTGCTCTCTCATAATATACTGTGATGTCATAATGCGGATACATTATGACGTCATAATACATTGTGACGTCATATTGCATAATAATTATGATGTCATCATATACTGGGACGTCATAATACATGCTCATGATGCTGAAGTAGATGTGACACAAATTGGGGTAAGCGAAAATGGTCATAAGACATGCAAATTGTGCTCTCATAATATATTGTGATGTCATAATGCGGATACATTATGAAGTCATAATACATTGTTACGTGATAGTGCATACTAATTATGATGTCATCATATACTGTGACGTCATAATACATGCTCATGATGCTCCAGTAGATGTGACACAAATTGGGGTAAGAGAAATTGCTCATAATACCTACACGTTGCGCTCTCATAATATATTGTGATGTCATAATGCGGATACATTATGACGTCATAATACATTGTGACGTCATACTGCATACTAATTAGGATGTCACAATATACTGTGACGTCATAATACATGCTCATGATGCTCCAGTAGATGTGACACAAATTGGAGTAATCGAAAATGCTCATAATACCTGCACGTTGCGCTCTCATAATATATTGTGATGTCATAATGCGGATACATTATGACGTCATAATACATTGTGACGTCATAGAGCATACTAATTATGATGTCATCATATACTGTTACGTCATAATACATGATCATGATGCTCCAGTAGATGTGACACAAATTGGGGTAAGCGAAATTGGTCATAATACCTGCATGTTGGGCTCTCAGAATACAGTGTGATGTCATAATGCGGATACATTATGACGTCATAATACATTGTGACGTCATACTGCATACTAATTATGATGTCATCATATACTGTGACGTCATAATACATGCTCATGATGCTCTAGTAGATGTGACACAAATTGGGGTAAGCGAAATTGGTCATAATACCTCCTAGTTGCGCTCTCATAATATATTGTGATGTCATAATGCGGATACATTATGACGTCATAGTACATTGTGATCTCATACTGCATACTAATTATGATGTCATCATATACTGTGACGTCATAATACATGCTCATGATGCTCCAGTAGATGTGACACGAATTGGGGTAAGCGAAATTGGTCATAAAACCTGTAAATTGCTCTCTCATAATATATTGTGATGTCATAATGCGGATACATTATGACGTCATAATACATTGTGACGTCATACTGCATACTAATTATGCTGTCATCATATACTGTGACGTCATAATACATGCTCATGATGCTCCAGTAGATGTGACACAAAATGGGGTAAGCGAAATTGGTCATAAAACCTGCAAATTGCGCTCTCACAATATATCTTGATGTCATAATGCGGATACATTATGACGACATAATACATTGTGACGTCATAGTGCATACTAATTATGATGTCATCATATACTCTGACGTCATAATACATGGTCATGATGCTCCAGTAGATGTGACACAAATTGGGGTAAGAGAAATTGCTCATAATACCTGCAAATTGCGCTCTCTTAATATATTGTGATGTCACAATGCGGATACATTATGACGTCATAATACATTGTGACGTCATAATGCATACTAATTATGATGTCATCATATACTGTGACGTCATAATACATGCTCATGATGCTCCAGTAGATGTGACACGAATTGGGGTAAGCGAAATTGGTCATAAAACCTGCAAATTGCGCTCTCATAATATATTGTGATGTCATAATGAGGATACATTATGACGTCAAAATACATTGTGACGTCATAGTGCATACTAATTATGATGTCATCATATACTGTGACGTCATAATACATGCTGATGATGCTCCAGTAGATGTGACACAAATTGGGGTAAGAGAAATTGCTCATAATACCTGCATGTTGCGCTCTCATAATACATTGTGATGTCATAATGCGGATACATTATGACGTCATAATACATTGTGACATCATCTTGCATACTAGTAATGATGTCATCATATACTGTGACGTCATAATACATGCTCATGATGCTCCAGTAGTTGTGACACAAATTGGGGTAAGCGAAATTGGTCATAAAACCTGCAAATTGCACTCTCATAATATATTGTGATGTCATAATTCGGATACATTATGACGTCATAATACATTGTGACGTCATAGTGCATACCAATTAGGATGTCATCATATAATCTGACGTCATAATACATGCTCATGATGCTCCACTAGATGTGACACAAATTGGGGCAAGAGAAATGTGTCACAATACCTGCTAATTGCGATCTCATCATATATTGTGATGTCATAATGCGGATACATTATGACATCATAATACATTGTGACGTCATAGTCCATACTAATTATGATGTCATCATATACTGCGACGTCATAATACATGCTCATGATGCTCCAGTAGATGTGACACAAATTGGGGTAAGCGAAATTCGTCATAATACCTGCATGTTGCGCTCTAATAATACATTGTGATGTCATAATGCGGATACATTCTGACGTCATACTTCACTGTGACGTCATACTGCATAGTAATTATGATGTCATCATATACTGTGACGTCATAATACATGGTCATGATGCTCCAGTAGATGTGACACAAATTGGGGTAAGAGAAATTGCTCATAAAACCTGCAAATTGCGCTCTCATAATATATTGTGATGTCATAATGCGGATACATTATGACGTCATAATACATTGTGACGTCATACTGCATACTAATTATGATGTCATCATATACTGTGACGTCATAATACATGCTCAAGATGCTCCAGTAGATGTGACACAAATTGGAGTAATCGAAAATGGTCATAAAACGTGCAAATTGCGCTCTCATAAAATATTGTGATGTCATAATGCGGATACATTATCATGTCATAATACATTGTGACGTCATACTGCATACTAATTATGATGTCATCATATACTGTGACGTCATAATACATGCTCATGATTCTCCAGTAGATGTGACACAAATTGGGGTAAGCGAAAATGGTCATAATACCTGCTAGTTGCGCTCTCATAATATATTGTGATGTCATAATGCGGATACATTATGACGTCATACTACATTATGACGTCATACTGCATACTAATTATGATGTCATCAAATACTGTGACGTCAGAATACATGCTCATGATGCTCCAGTAGATGTGACACAAATTGGGGTAAGAGAAATTGCTCATAATACCTGCATGTTGCGCTCTCATAATATATTGTGATGTCAAAATGCGGATACATTATGACGTCATAATACATTGTGACATCATAGTGCATACTAATTATGATGTCATCATATACTGTGACGTCATAATACATGCTCATGATGGTCCAGTAGATGTGACACAAATTGGGGTAAGAGAAATAGCTCATAATACCTGCACGTTGCGCTCTCATAATATATTGTGATGTCATAATGCGGATACATTATGACGTCATAATACATTGTGACATCATACTGCATACTAATTATGATGGCATCATATACTGTGACGTCATAATACATGGTCATGATGCTCCAGCAGATGTGACACAAATTGGAGTAATCGAAAATGGTCATAAAACGTGCAAATTGCGATCTCATAAAATATTGTGATGTCATAATGCGGATACATTATGACGTCATAATACATTGTGACGTCATAATGCATACTAATTATGATGTCATCATATACTGTGATGTCATAATACATGCTCATGATGCTCCCGTAGATGTGACACAAATTATGGTAAGCGAAATTGGTCATAATACCTGCATGTTGCGCTCTCATAATACATTGTGATGTCATAATGCGGATACATTATGACGTCATACTTCACTGTGACGTCATACTGCACACTAATTATGATGTCATCATATACTGTGACGTCATAATACATGCTCATGATGCTCCAGTAGATGTGACACAAATTGGGGTAAGAGAAATTGGTCATAAAACCTGCAAATTGCGCTCTCATTATATATTGTGATGTCATAATGCGGATACGTTACGGCGTCATAATACATTGTGACGTCATAGTGCATACTAATTATGATGTCATCATATACTGTGACGACATAATATATGCTCATGATGCTCCAGTAGATGTGACACAAATTGGGGTAAGCGAAATTGGTCATAAAACCTGCAAATTGCGCTCTCGTAATACATTGTGATGTCATAATGCGGATACATTATGACGTCATACTACATTGTGACGTCATACTGCATACTAATTATGATGTCATCATATACTTTGACGTCATAATACATGCTCATGATGCTCCAGTAGATGTGACACAAATTGGGGTAAGAGAAATTGCTCATAATACCTGCACGTTGCGCTCTCATAATATATTGTGATGTCATAATGCGGATACATTATGACGTCATAAAATATTGTGACGTCATACTGCATACTAATTATGATGTCATCATATACTGTGACGTCATAATACATGCTCATCATGCTCCAGTAGATGTGACACAAATTGGAGTAATCGAAAATGTTCATAAAACGTGCAAATTGCGCTCTCATAAAATATTGTGATGTCATAATGCGGATACATTATGATGTCATAATACATTGTGACGTCATACTGCATACTAATTATGATGTCATCATATACTGTGACGTCATAATACATGCTCATGATGCTCCAGTAGATGTGACACAAATTGGAGTAATTGAAAATGGTCATAAAACGTGCAAATTGCGCTCTCATAAAATATTGTGATGTCATAATGCGGATATATTATGATGTCATAATACATTGTGACGTCATAGTGCATACTAATTATGATGTCATCATATACTGTGGCGTCATAATACATGCTCATGATTCTCCAGTAGATGTGACACAAATTGGGGTAAGCGAAATTGGTCATAATACCTGCTAGTTGCGCTCTCATAATATATTGTGATGTCATAATGCGGATACATTATGACGTCATACTACATTGTGACGTCATACTGCATACTAATTATGATGTCATCAAATACTGTGATGTCAGAATACATGCTCATGATGCTCCAGTAGATGTGACACAAATTTGGTTAAGAGAAATTGCTCATAATACCTGCATGTTGCGCTTTCATAATATATTGTGATGTCAAAATGCGGATACATTATGACGTCATAATACATTGTGACGTCATACGGCATACTAATTATGATGTCATCATATACTGTGACGTCATAATACATGCTCATGATGGTCCAGTAGATGTGACACAAATTGGGGTAAGCGAAATTGGTCACAAAACCTGCAAATTGCGCTCTCATAATATATTGTGATGTCATAATGCGGATACATTATGACGTCATAATACATTGTGACGTCATAGTGCATACTAATTATGATGTCATCATATACTGTGACGTCATAATACATGCTCATGATGCTCCAGTAGATGTGACACAAATTGGGGTCAGAGAAATTGCTCATAATACCTGCATGTTGCGCTCTCATAATATATTGTGATGTCATAATGCGGATACATTATGACGTCATAATACATTGTGACGTCATAGTGCATACTAATTATGATGTCATCATATACTGTGACGTCATAATACATGCTCATGATGCTCCAGTAGATGTGACACAAATTGGAGTAATTGAAAATGGTCATAAAACGTGCAAATTGCGCTCTCATAAAATATTGTGATGTCATAATGCGGATATATTATGATGTCATAATACATTGTGACGTCATACTGCATACTAATTATGATGTCACCATATACTGTGACGTCATAATACATGCTCATGATGCTCCAGTAGATGTGACACAAATTGTGGTAAGCGAAATTGGTCATAATACCTGCATGTTGCGCTCTCATAATACATTGTGATGTCATAATGCGGATACATTATGACGTCATACTTCACTGTGACGTCATACTGCACACTAATTATGATGTCATCATATACTGTGACATCATAATACACGCTCATGATGCTCCAGTAGATGTGACACAAATTGGGGTAAGAGAAATTGGTCATAAAACCTGCAAATTGCGCTCTCATAATATATTGTGATGTCATAATGCGGAAACATTATGACGTCATACTACATTGTGACGTCATACTGCATACTAATTATGATGTCATCAAATACTGTGACGTCAGAATACATGCTCATGATGCTCCAGTAGATGTGACACAAATTGGGTTAAGAGAAATTGCTCATAATACCTGCATGTTGCGCTCTCATAATATATTGTGATGTCAAAATGCGGATACATTATGACGTCATAATACATTGTGACATCATACGGCATACTAATTATGATGTCATCATATACTGTGATGTCATAATACATGCTCATGATGCTCCAGTAGATGTGACACAAATTGGGGTAAGCGAAATTGGTCATAAAACCTGCAAATTGCGCTCTCATAATATATTGTGTTGTCATAATGCGGATACATTATGACGTCATAATACATTGTGACGTCATAGTGCATACTAATTATGATGTCATCATATACTGTGACGTCATAATACATGCTCATGATGCTCCAGTAGATGTGACACAAATTGGGGTAAGAGAAATTGCTCATAATACCTGCACGTTGCGCTCTCATAATATATTGTGATGTCATAATGCGGATACATTATGACGTCATAATACATTGTGACGTCATACTGCATACTAATTATGATGACATCATATACTGTGACGTCATAATACATGCTCATGATGCTCCAGTAGATGTGACACAAATTGGAGTAATCGAAAATGGTCATAAAACGTGCAAATTGCGCTCTCATAAAATATTGTGATGTCATAATGCGGATACATTATGATGTCATAATACATTGTGACGTCCTACTGCATAATAATTATGATGTCATCATATACTGTGACATCAAAATACATGCTCATGATGCTCCAGTAGATGTGACACAAATTATGGTAAGCGAAATTGGTCATAATACCTGCATGTTGCGCTCTCATAATACATTGTGATGTCACAATGCGGATACATCATGACGTCATACATCACTGTGACGTCATACTGCACACTAATTATTATGTCATCATATACTGTGACGTCATAATACATGCTCATGATGCTCCAGTAGATGTGACACAAATTGGGGTAAGAGAAATTGGTCATAAAACCTGCAAATTGCGCTCTCATAATATATTGTGATATCATAATGCGGATACGTTACGGCGTCATAATACATTGTGACGTCATAGTGCATACTAATTATGATGTCATCATATACTGTGACGACATAATACATGCTCATGATGCTCCAGTAGATGTGACACAAATTGGAGTAAGCGAAATTGGTCATAAAACCTGCAAATTGCGCTCTCATAATATATTGTGATGTCATAATGCGGATACATTATGACGTCATAATACATTGTGACGTCATAGTGCATACTAATTATGATGTCATCATATACTGTGACGTCATAATACATGCTCATGATGCTCCAGTAGATGTGACACAAATTGGGGTAAGAGAAATTGCTCATAATACCTGCACGTTGCGCTCTCATAATATACTGTGATGTCATAATGCGGATACGTTACGGCGTCATAATACATTGTGACGTCATAGTGCATACTAATTATGATGTCATCATATACTG
The DNA here is from genome assembly GCF_030222135.1 of Aotus nancymaae. Classification (NCBI taxonomy): domain Eukaryota; kingdom Metazoa; phylum Chordata; class Mammalia; order Primates; family Aotidae; genus Aotus; species Aotus nancymaae. The sequence continues at coordinate 10,228,588 of NW_026988519.1, read as the reverse complement.
TGACGTCATAATACATACTCATGATGCTCCAGTAGATGTGACACAAATTGGGGTAAGCGAAATTGGTCATAATACCTGCATGTTGCGCTCTCATAATACATTGTGATGTCATAATGCGGATACATTATGACGTCATACTTCACTGTGACGTCATACTGCATACTAATTATGATGTCATCATATACTGTGACGTCATAATACATGCTCATGATGCTCCAGTAGATGTGACACAATTTGGGGTAAGAGAAATTGGTCATAAAACCTGCAAATTGCGCTCTCATAATATATTGTGATGTCATAATGCGGATACGTTACGGCGTCATAATACATTGTGACGTCATACTGCATACTAATTATGATGACATCATATACTGTGACGTCATAATACATGCTCATGATGCTCCAGTAGATGTGACACAAATTGGGGTAAGCGAAATTGGTCATAAAACCTGCAAATTGCGCTCTCATACTATATTGTGATGTCATAATGCGGATACATTATGACGTCATAATACATTGTGACGTCATACTGCATACTAATTATGATGTCATGAAATACTGTGACGTCAGAATACATGCTCATGATGCTCCAGTAGATGTGACACAAATTGGGGTAAGAGAAATTGCTCATAATACCTGCATGTTGCGCTCTCATAATATATTGTGATGTCATAAGGTGGATACATTATGACGTCATAATACAATGTGACGTCATACTGCATACTAATTATGATGTCATCATATACTGTGACGTCATAATACATGCTCATGATGGTCCAGTAGATGTGACACAAATTGGGGTAAGCGAAATTGGTCATAAAACCGGCAAATTGCGCTCTCATAATATATTGTGATGTCATAATGCGGATACATTATGACGTCATAATACATTGTGACGTCATAGTGCATACTAATTATGATGTCATCATATACTGTGACGTCATAATACATGCTCATGATGCTCCAGTAGATGTGACACAAATTGTGGTAAGAGAAATTGCTCATAATACCTGCATGTTGCGCTCTCATAATATATTGTGATGTCATAATGAGGATATATTATGACGTCATAATACATTGTGACGTCATACTGCATACTAATTATGATGTCATCATATACTGTGACGTCGTAATACATGCTCATGATGGTCCAGTAGATGTGACACAAATTGGGTTAAGCGAAATTGGTCATAAAACCTGCAAATTGCGCTCTCATAATATATTGTGATGTCATAATGCGGATACATTATGACGTCATAATACATTGTGACGTCATAGTGCATACTAATTATGATGTCATCATATACTGTGACGTCATAATACATGCTCATGCTTCTCCAGTAGATGTGAAAAAAATTGGGGTAAGAGAAATTGCTCATAATACCTGCATGTGGCGCTCTCATAATATATTGTGATGTCATAATGCGGATACATTATGACGTCATAATACATTGTGACGTCATACTGCATACTAATTATGATGTCATCATATACTGTGATGTCATAATACATGCTCATGATGCTCCAGTAGACGTGACACAAATTGGGGTAAGAGAAATTGCTCTTAATACCTGCAAGTTGCGCTCTCATAATATATTGTGACGTAATAATGCGGATGCATTATGACGTCATAATACATTGTGACGTCATAGTGCATACTAATTATGATGTCATCATATACTGTGACGTCATAATACATGCTCATGTTGCTCCAGTAGATGTGACACAAATTGGGGTAAGAGAAATTGCTCATAATACCTGCACGTTGCGCTCTCATAATATATTGTGATGTCATAATGCGGATACAATATGACGTCATAATACATTGTGACGTCATACTGCATACTAATTATGATGACATCATATACTGTGACGTCATAATACATGCTCATGATGCTCCAGTAGATGTGACACAAATTGGAGTAATCGAAAATGGTCATAAAACGTGCAAATTGCGCTCTCATAATATGTTGTGATGTCATAATGCGGATACATTATGACGTCATAATACATTGTGACGTCATACTGCATACTAATTATGTTGTCATCATATAGTGTGACGTCATAATACATGCTCATGATGCTGCAGTAGACGGGACACAAATTGGGGTAAGAGAAATTGCTCATAATACCGGCAAGTTGCGATCTCATAATACATTGTGATGTCATAATGCGGATACATTATGACGTCATAATACATTGTGACGTCATAGTGCATACTAATTATGATGTCATCATATACTGTGACGTCATAATACATGCTCATGATGCTCCAGTAGAGGTGACACAAATTGGGGTAAGCGAAATTGGTCATAATACCTGCATGTTGCGGTCTCATAATATATTGTGATGTCATAATGCGGATACATTATGACGTCATAATACATTGTGACGTCATACTGCATACTAATTATGCTGTCATCATATACTGTGACGTCATAATACATGCTCATGATTCTCCAGTAGATGTGACACAAAATGGGGTAAGCGAAATTGGTCATAAAACCTGCAAATTGCGCTCTCATTATATATTGTGATGTCATAATGCGGATACATTATGATGTCATAATACACTGTGACGTCATACTGCATACTAATTATGATGTCATCATATACTCTGACGTCATAATACATGCTCATGATGCTCCAGTAGATGTGACACAAATTGGGGTAAGCGAAATTGGTCATAAAACCTGGAAAATGCGCTCTCGTAATATATTGTGATGTCATAATGCGGATACATTATGACGTCATAATACATTGTGACGTCATAGTGCATACTAATTATGATGTCATCATATACTGTGACGTCATAATACATGCTGATGATGCTCCAATAGATGTGACACAAATTGGGGTAAGAGAAATTGCTCATAACACCTGCTTGTTGCGCTCTCATAATATATTGTGATGTCATAATGCGGATACATTATGACGTCATAATACATTGTGACGTCATCTTACATACTAGTAATGATGTCATCATATACTGTGACGTCATAATACATGCTCATGATGCTCCAGTAGACGTGACACAAATTGGGGTAAGAGAAATTGGTCATAATACCTGCATGTTGCGCTCTCATAATATGTTGTGATATCATAATCCGGATACATTATGACGTCATAATACATTGTGACGTCATAGTGCATACCAATTAGGATGTCATCATATAATCTGACGTCATAATAAATGCTCATGATGTTCCACTAGATGTGACACAAATTGGGGTAAGAGAAATGTGTCACAATACCTGCAAATTGCGATCTCATCATATATTGTGATGTCACAATGCGGATACATTAAGACGTCACAATACATTGTGACGTCATAGTGCTTATTAATTAAGATGTCATCATATACTTTGACGTCATAATACATGCTCATGAAGCTCCAGTCGATGTGACACAAATTGGGGAAAGAGAATTTGCTCATAATACCTGCAAATTGCGCTCCCCTAATATGTTGTGATGTCATAATGCGGATACATTATGACGTCATAATATATTTTGACGTCATAGTCCATACTAATTATGATATCATCATATACTGTGATGTCATAATACATTCTCATGATGCTCCAGTAGATGTGACACAAATTGCGGTAAGAGAAATTGCTCATAATACCTGCATGTTGCTCTCTCATAATATATTGTGATGTCATAATGCGGATACATTATGACGTCATAATACATTGTGACGTCATATTGCATACTAATTATGATGTCATCATATACTGGGACGTCATAATACATGCTCATGATGCTCCAGTAGATGTGACACAAATTGGGGTAAGCGAAAATGGTCATAAGACATGCAAATTGCGCTCTCATAATATATTGTGATGTCATAATGCGGATACATTATGAAGTCATAATACATTGTTACGTGATAGTGCATACTAATTATGATGTCATCATATACTGTGACGTCATAATACATGCTCATGATGCTCCAGTAGATGTGACACAAATTGGGGTAAGAGAAATTGCTCATAATACCTGCACGTTGCGCTCTCATAATATATTGTGATGTCATAATGCGGATACATTATGACGTCATAATACATTGTGACATCATACTGCATACTAATTATGATGTCATCATATACTGTTACGTCATAATACATGCTCATGATGCTCCAGTAGATGTGACACAAATTGGGGTAAGAGAAATTGCTCATAATACCTGCACGTTGCGCTCTCATAATATATTGTGATGTCATAATGCGGATACATTATGAAGTCATAATACATTGTGACATCATACTGCATACTAATTATGATGTCATCATATACTGTTACGTCATAATACATGCTCATGATGCTCCAGTAGATGTGACACAAATTGGGGTAAGCGAAATTGGTCATAATACCTGCATGTTGCGCTCTCATAATACAGTGTGATGTCATAATGCGGATACATTATGACGTCATAATACATTGTGACGTCATATTGCATACTAATTATGATGTCATCATATACTGTGACGTCATAATACATGCTCATGATGCTCTAGTAGATGTGACACAAATTGGGGTAAGCGAAATTGGTCATAATACCTCCTAGTTGCGCTCTCATAATATATTGTGATGTCATAATGCGGATACATTATGACGTCATAATACATTGTGATGTCATACTGCATACTAATTATGATGTCATCATATACTGTGACGTCATAATACATGCTCATGATGCTCCAGTAGATGTGACACGAATTGGGGTAAGCGAAATTGGTCATAAAACCTGTAAATTGCGCTCTCATAATATATTGTGATGTCATAATGAGGATACATTATGACGTCATAATAGATTTTGACGTCATACTGCATACTAATTATGCTGTCATCATATTCTGTGACGTCATAATACATGCTCATGATGCTCCAGTAGATGTGACACAAAATGGGGTAAGCGAAATTGGTCATAAAACCTGCAATTTGCGCTCTCACAATATATCTTGATGTCATAATGCGGATACATTATGACGACATAATACATTGTGACGTCATAGTGCATACTAAGTATGATGTCATCATATACTCTGACGTCATAATACATGGTCATGATGCTCCAGTAGATGTGACACAAATTGGGGTAAGAGAAATTGCTCATAATACCTGCAAATTGCGCTCTCATAATATATTGTGATGTCACAATGCGGATACATTATGACGTCATAATACATTGTGACGTCATAGTGCATACTAATTATGATGTCATCATATACTGTGACGTCATAATACATGCTCATGATGCTCCAGTAGATGTGACAAGAATTGGGGTAAGCGAAATTGGTCATAAAACCTGCAAATTGCGCTCTCATAATATATTGTGATGTCATAATGAGGATACATTATGACGTCAAAATACATTGTGACGTCATAGTGCATACTAATTATGATGTCATCATATACTGTGACGTCATAATACATGCTGATGATGCTCCAGTAGATGTGACACAAATTGGGGTAAGAGAAATTGCTCATAATACCTGCATGTTGCGCTCTCATAATACATTGTGATGTCATAATGCGGATACATTATGACGTCATAATACATTGTGACATCATCTTGTATACTAGTAATGATGTCATCATATGCTGTGACGTCATAATACATGCTCATGATGCTCCAGTAGTTGTGACACAAATTGGAGTAATCGAAAATGGTCATAAAACCTGCAAATTGCGCTCTCATAATATATTGTGATGTCATAATGCGGATACATTATGACGTCATAATACATTGTGACGTCATACTGCAGACTAATTATGATGTCATCATATACTGTGACATCATAATACATGCTCATGATGCTCCAGTAGATGTGACACAAATTTAGGTAAGAGCAATTGCTCATAACACCTGCATGTTGCGCTCTCATAATATATTGTGATGTCATAATGCGGATACATTATGACGTTATAATACATTGTGACGTCATACTGCATACTAATTATGATGTCATCATATACTGTGAAGTCATAATACATGCTCATGATGCTCCAGTAGATGTGACACAAATTGGAGTAATCGAAAATGGTCATAAAACCTGCAAATTGCGCTCTCATAATATATTGTGATATCATAATGCGGATACATTATGACGTCATAATACATTGTGACGTCATAGTCCATACTAATTATGATGTCATCATATACTGTGACGTCATAATACATGCTCATGATGCTCCAGTAGATGTGACAGAAATTGGGGTAACAGAAATTGCTCATAATACCTGCATGTTGCGCTCTCATAATATACTGTGATGTCATAAGGCGGATACATTATGACGTCATAATACATTGTGACGTCATACTGCATATTAATTATGATGTCATCATATACTGTGACGTCATAATACATGCTCATGATGCTCCAGTAGATGTGCCACAAATTGGGGTAAGCGAAATTGGTCATAAAACCTGCAAATTGCGCTCTCATAATATATTGTGATGTCATAATGCGGATACATTATGACGTCATAATACATTGTGACGTCATAGTGCATACTAATTATGATGTCATCATATACTGTGATGTCATAATACATGCTCATGATGCTCCAGTAGATGTGACACAAATTGAGGTAAGAGAAATTGCCCATAATACCTGCAAATTGCGCTCTCATAATATATTATGATGTCATAATGCGGATACATTATGACGACATAATACATTGTGACGTCATACTGCATACTAATTATGATGTCATCATATACTGTGACGTCATAATACATGCTCATGATGCTCCTGTAGACGTGACACAAATTGGGGTAAGAGAAATTGCTCATAATACCTGCAAGTTGCGCTCTCATAATATATTGTGATGTCATAATGCGGATACATTATGACGTCATAATACATTGTGACGTCATACTGAATACTAATTATGATGTCATCATATACTGTGACGTCATAATACATGCTCATGATGCTCCAGTAGATGTGACACAAATTGGGGTAAGAGAAATTGCTCATAATACCTGCATGTTGCGCTCTCATAATATATTGTGATGTCATAATGAGGATATATTATGACGTCATAATACATTGTGACGTCATACTGCATACTAATTATGATGCCATCATATACTGTGACGTCATAATACATGCAAATGATGCTCCAGTAGATGTGACACAAATTGGGTTAAGCGAAATTGGTCATAAAACCTGCAAATTGCGCTCTCATAATATATTGTGATGTCATAATGCGGATACATTATGACGTCATAATACATTGTGACGTCATAGTGCATACTAATTATGATGTCATCATATACTGTGACGTCATAATACATGCTCATGGTGCTCCAGTAGATGTGACACAAATTGGAGTAATCGAAAATGGTCATAAAACGTGCAAATTCCGCTCTCATTAAATATTGTGATGTCATAATGCGGATACATTATGACGTCATAATACATTGTGATGTCATTGTGCATACTAATTATGATGTCATCATATACTGTGACGTCATAATAAATGCTCATGATGCTTCTGTAGATGTGACACAAATTGGGGTAAGAGAAATTACTCATAATACCTGCATGTTGCACTCTCATAATATATTGTGATGTCATAATGCGGATACATTATGACGTCATAATACATTGTGACGTCATATTGCATACTAATTATGATGTCATCTTGTTCTGTGACGTCATAATACATGCTCATGACGCTCCAGTATATGTGACACTAATTGGGGTAAGCGAAAATGGTCATAAGACATGCAAATTGCGCTCTCATAATATATTGTGATGTCATAATGCGGATACATTATGAAGTCATAATACATTGTGACGTCATAGTGCATACTAATTATGATGTCATCATATACTGTGTCGTCATAATACATGCTCATGATGCTCCAGTAGATGTGACACAAATTGGGGTAAGAGAAATTGCTCATAATACCTGCATGTTGCGCTCTCATAATATATTGTGATATCAGAATGCGGATACATTATGACGTCATAATACATTGTGACGTCATACTGCATACTAATTATGATGTCATCATATACTGTGACGTCATAATACATGCTCATGGTGCTCCAGTAGATGTGACACAAATTGGAGTAATCGAAAATGGTCATAAAACGTGCAAATTCCGCTCTCATTAAATATTGTGATGTCATAATGCGGATACATTATGACGTCATAATACATTGTGACGTCATACTGCATACTAATTATGATGTCATCATATACTGTGACGTCATAATACATGCTCATGATGCTCCAGTAGATGTGACACAAATTGTGGTAAGCGAAATTGGTCATAATACCTGCATGTTGCGCTCTCATAATACATTGTGATGTCATAATGCGGATACATTATGACGTCATACTTCACTGTGACGTCAAACTGCACACTAATTATGATGTCATCATATACTGTGACGTCATAATACATGCTCATGATGCTCCAGTAGATGTGACACAAATTGGAGTAATCGAAAATGGTCATAAAACGTGCAAATTGCGCTCTCATAAAATATTGTGATGTCATAATGCGGATACATTATGACGTCATAATACATTGTGATGTCATAGTGCTTACTAATTATGATGTCATCATATACTCTGACATCATAATACATGCTCATGTTGCTCCAGTAGATGTGACACAATTTGTGGTAAGCGAAATTGCTCATAATACCTGCACGTTGCGCTCTCATAATATATTGTGATGTCATAATGCGGATACATTATGACGTCATAATACATTGTGACATCATACTGCATACTAATTATGATGTCATCATATACTGTTACGTCATAATACATGTTCATGATGCTCCAGTAGATGTGACACAAATTGGGGTAAGAGAAATTGCTCTTAACACCTGCAAGTTGCGCTCTCATAATATATTGTGATGTCATAATGCGGATACATTATGTCGTCATAATACATTGTGACGTCATAGTGCATACTAATTATGATGTCATCATATACTGTGATGTCATAATACATGCTCATGATGCTCCAGTAGATGTGACACAAATTGGGGTAAGAGAAATTGCTCATAATACCTGCACGTTGCGCTCTCATAATATATTGTGATGTCATAATGCGGATACATTATGACGTCATAATACATTGTGACGTCATACTGCATACTAATTATGATGTTATCATATACTGTTACGTCATAATACATGCTCATGATGCTCCAGTAGATGTGACACAAATTGGGGTAAGCGAAATTGGTCATAATACCTGCATGTTGCGCTCTCATAATACAGTGTGATGTCATAATGCGGATACATTATGACGTCATAATACATTGTGACGTCATAGTATATACTAATTATGATGTCATCATATACTGTGACGTCATAATACATGCTCATGATGCTCTAGTAGATGTGACACAAATTGGGGTAAGCGAAATTGGTCATAATACCTCCTAGTTGCGCTCTCATAATATATTGTGATGTCATAATGCGGATACATTATGACGTCATAATACATTGTGATGTCATACTGCATACTAATTATGATGTCATCATATACTGTGACGTCATAATACATGCTCATGATGCTCCAGTAGATGTGACACGAATTGGGGTAAGCGAAATTGGTCATAAAACCTGTAAATTGCGCTCTCATAATATATTGTGATGTCATAATGAGGATACATTATGACGTCCTAATACATTTTGACGTCATACTGCATACTAATTATGCTGTCATCATATTCTGTGACGTCATAATACATGCTCATGATGCTCCAGTAGATGTGACACAAAATGGGGTAAGCGAAATTGGTCATAAAACCTGCAATTTGCGCTCTCACAATATATCTTGATGTCATAATGCGGATACATTATGACGACATAATACATTGTGACGTCATAGTGCATACTAAGTATGATGTCATCATATACTCTGACGTCATAATACATGGTCATGATGCTCCAGTAGATGTGACACAAATTGGGGTAAGAGAAATTGCTCATAATACCTGCAAATTGCGCTCTCATAATATATTGTGATGTCACAATGCGGATACATTATGACGTCATAATACATTGTGACGTCATAGTGCATACTAATTATGATGTCATCATATACTGTGACGTCATAATACATGCTCATGATGCTCCAGTAGATGTGACAAGAATTGGGGTAAGCGAAATTGGTCATAAAACCTGCAAATTGCGCTCTCATAATATATTGTGATGTCATAATGAGGATACATTATGACGTCAAAATACATTGTGACGTCATAGTGCATACTAATTATGATGTCATCATATACTGTGACGTCATAATACATGCTGATGATGCTCCAGTAGATGTGACACAAATTGGGGTAAGAGAAATTGCTCATAATACCTGCATGTTGCGCTCTCATAATACATTGTGATGTCATAATGCGGATACATTATGACGTCATAATACATTGTGACATCATCTTGTATACTAGTAATGATGTCATCATATGCTGTGACGTCATAATACATGCTCATGATGCTCCAGTAGTTGTGACACAAATTGGAGTAATCGAAAATGGTCATAAAACCTGCAAATTGCGCTCTCATAATATATTGTGATGTCATAATGCGGATACATTATGACGTCATAATACATTGTGACGTCATACTGCATACTAATTATGATGTCATCATATACTGTGACATCATAATACATGCTCATGATGCTCCAGTAGATGTGACACAAATTTAGGTAAGAGCAATTGCTCATAACACCTGCATGTTGCGCTCTCATAATATATTGTGATGTCATAATGCGGATACATTATGACGTTATAATACATTGTGACGTCATACTGCATACTAATTATGATGTCATCATATACTGTGAAGTCATAATACATGCTCATGATGCTCCAGTAGATGTGACACAAATTGGAGTAATCGAAAATGGTCATAAAACCTGCAAATTGCGCTCTCATAATATATTGTGATATCATAATGCGGATACATTATGACGTCATAATACATTGTGACGTCATAGTCCATACTAATTATGATGTCATCATATACTGTGACGTCATAATACATGCTCATGATGCTCCAGTAGATGTGACACAAATTGGGGTAACAGAAATTGCTCATAATACCTGCATGTTGCGCTCTCATAATATACTGTGATGTCATAAGGCGGATACATTATGACGTCATAATACATTGTGACGTCATACTGCATATTAATTATGATGTCATCATATACTGTGACGTCATAATACATGCTCATGATGCTCCAGTAGATGTGCCACAAATTGGGGTAAGCGAAATTGGTCATAAAACCTGCAAATTGCGCTCTCATAATATATTGTGATGTCATAATGCGGATACATTATGACGTCATAATATATTGTGACGTCATAGTGCATACTAATTATGATGTCATCATATACTGTGATGTCATAATACATGCTCATGATGCTCCAGTAGATGTGACACAAATTGAGGTAAGAGAAATTGCCCATAATACCTGCAAATTGCGCTCTCATAATATATTATGATGTCATAATGCGGATACATTATGACGACATAATACATTGTGACGTCATACTGCATACTAATTATGATGTCATCATATACTGTGACGTCATAATACATGCTCATGATGCTCCTGTAGACGTGACACAAATTGGGGTAAGAGAAATTGCTCATAATACCTGCAAGTTGCGCTCTCATAATATATTGTGATGTCATAATGCGGATACATTATGACGTCATAATACATTGTGACGTCATACTGAATACTAATTATGATGTCATCATATACTGTGACGTCATAATACATGCTCATGATGCTCCAGTAGATGTGACACAAATTGGGGTAAGAGAAATTGCTCATAATACCTGCATGTTGCGCTCTCATAATACATTGTGATGTCATAATGAGGATATATTATGACGTCATAATACATTGTGACGTCATACTGCATAATAATTATGATGCCATCATATACTGTGACGTCATAATACATGCAAATGATGCTCCAGTAGATGTGACACAAATTGGGTTAAGCGAAATTGGTCATAAAACCTGCAAATTGCGCTCTCATAATATATTGTGATGTCATAATGCGGATACATTATGACGTCATAATACATTGTGACGTCATAGTGCATACTAATTATGATGTCATCATATACTGTGACGTCATAATAAATGCTCATGATGCTCCAGTAGATGTGACACAAATTGGGGTAAGAGAAATTGCTCATAATACCTGCATGTTGCGCTCTCATAATATATTGTGATGTCATAATGCGGATACATTATGACGTCATAATACATTGTGATGTCATAGTGCATACTAATTATGATGTCATCATATACTGTGACGTCATAATAAATGCTCATGATGCTTCTGTAGATGTGACACAAATTGGGGTAAGAGAAATTACTCATAATACCTGCATGTTGCACTCTCATAATATATTGTGATGTCATAATGCGGATACATTATGACGTCATAATACATTGTGACGTCATATTGCATACTAATTATGATGTCATCTTGTTCTGTGACGTCATAATACATGCTCATGACGCTCCAGTATATGTGACACTAATTGGGGTAAGCGAAAATGGTCATAAGACATGCAAATTGCGCTCTCATAATATATTGTGATGTCATAATGCGGATACATTATGAAGTCATAATACATTGTGACGTCATAGTGCATACTAATTATGATGTCATCATATACTGTGTCGTCATAATACATGCTCATGATGCTCCAGTAGATGTGACACAAATTGGGGTAAGAGAAATTGCTCATAATACCTGCAAGTTGCGCTCTCATAATATATTGTGATATCAGAATGCGGATACATTATGACGTCATAATACATTGTGACGTCATACTGCATACTAATTATGATGTCATCATATACTGTGACGTCATAATACATGCTCATGGTGCTCCAGTAGATGTGACACACATTGAAGTAATCGAAAATGGTCATAAAACCTGCAAATTGCGCTCTCATAATATATTGTGATGTCATAATGCGGATACATTATGAAGTCATAAAACATTGTGACGTCATAGTGCATACTAATTATGATGTCATCATATACTGTGTCGTCATAATACATTCACATGATGCTCCAGTAGATGTGACATAAATTGGGGTAAGAGAAATTGCTCATAATACCTGCATGTTGCGCTCTCATAATATATTGTGATATCAGAATGCGGATACATTATGACGTCATAATACATTGTGACGTCATAGTGCATACTAATTATGATGTCATCATATACTGTGACGTCATAATACATGCTCATGATGCTCCAGTAGATGTGACACAAATTGGGGTAAGAGGAATTGCTCATAATAACTGCACGTTGCGCTCTCATAATATATTGTGATGTCATAATGCGGATACATTATGACGTCATAATACATTGTGACGTCATACTGCATACTAATTATGATGTCATCATATACTGTGACGTCATAATACATGCTCATGATGCTCCAGTAGATGTGACACAAACTGGAGTAATCAAAATGGTCATAAAACGTGCAAATTCCGCTCTCATTAAATATTGTGATGTCATAATGCGGATACATTATGACGTCATAATACATTGTGACGTCATACTGCATACTAATTATGATGTCATCATATACTGTGACGTCATAATACATGCTCATGATGCTCCAGTAGATGTGACACAAATTGTGGTAAGCGAAATTGGTCATAATACCTGCATGTTGCGCTCTCATAATACATTGTGATGTCATAATGCGGATACATTATGACGTCATACTTCACTGTGACGTCATACTGCACACTAATTATGATGTCATCATATACTGTGACGTCATAATACATGCTCATGATGCTCCAGTAGATGTGACACAAATTGGAGTAATCGAAAATGGTCATAAAACGTGCAAATTGCGCTCTCATAAAATATTGTGATGTCATAATGCGGATACATTATGACGTCATAATACATTGTGATGTCATAGTGCTTACTAATTATGATGTCATCATATACTCTGACATCATAATACATGCTCATGTTGCTCCAGTAGATGTGACACAATTTGTGGTAAGCGAAATTGCTCATAATACCTGCACGTTGCGCTCTCATAATATATTGTGATGTCATAATGCGGATACATTATGACGTCATAATACATTGTGACATCATACTGCATACTAATTATGATGTCATCATATACTGTTACGTCATAATACATGTTCATGATGCTCCAGTAGATGTGACACAAATTGGGGTAAGAGAAATTGCTCTTAACACCTGCAAGTTGCGCTCTCATAATATATTGTGATGTCATAATGCGGATACATTATGACGTCATAATACATTGTGACGTCATAGTGCATACTAATTATGATGTCATCATATACTGTGATGTCATAATACATGCTCATGATGCTCCAGTAGATATGACACAAATTGGGGTAAGAGAAATTGCTCATAATACCTGCACGTTGCGCTCTCATAATATATTGTGATGTCATAATGCGGATACATTATGACGTCATAATACATTGTGACGTCATACTGCATACTAATTATGATGTCATCATATACTGTTACGTCATAATACATGCTCATGATGCTCCAGTAGATGTGACACAAATTGGGGTAAGCGAAATTGGTCATAATACCTGCATGTTGCGCTCTCATAATACAGTGTGATGTCATAATGCGGATACATTATGACGTCATAATACATTGTGACGTCATAGTATATACTAATTATGATGTCATCATATACTGTGACGTCATAATACATGCTCATGATGCTCTAGTAGATGTGACACAAATTGGGGTAAGCGAAATTGGTCATAATACCTCCTAGTTGCGCTCTCATAATATATTGTGATGTCATAATGCGGATACATTATGACGTCATAATACATTGTGATGTCATACTGCATACTAATTATGATGTCATCATATACTGTGACGTCATAATACATGCTCATGATGCTCCAGTAGATGTGACACGAATTGGGGTAAGCGAAATTGGTCATAAAACCTGTAAATTGCGCTCTCATAATATATTGTGATGTCATAATGCGGATACATTATGACGTCATAATACATTGTGACGTCATACTGCATACTAATTATGCTGTCATCATATACTGTGACGTCATAATACATGCTCATGATGCTCCAGTAGATGTGACACAAATTGGGGTAAGAGAAATTGCTCACAATACCTGCAAATTGCGCTCTCATAATATATTGTGATGTTATAAGGCGGATACATTATGACGTCATAATACATTGTGACGTCATACTGCATACTAATTATGATGTCATCATATAGTGTGACGTCATAATACATGCTCATGATGCTCCAGTAGATGTGACACAAATTGGGGTAAGCGAAATTGGTCATAAAACCGGCAAATTGCGCTCTCATAATATATTGTGATGTCATAATGCGGATACATTATGACGTCATAATACATTGTGACGTCATAGTGCATACTAATTATGATGTCATCATATACTGTGACGTCATAATACATGCTCATGATGCTCCAGTAGATGTGACACAAATTGTGGTAAGAGAAATTGCTCATAATACCTGCATGTTGCGCTCTCATAATATATTGTGATGTCATAATGAGGATATATTATGACGTAATAATACATTGTGACGTCATACTGCATACTAATTATGATGTCATCATATACTGTGACGTCATAATACATGCTCAAGATGGTCCAGTAGATGTGACACAAATTGGGTTAAGCGAAATTGGTCATAAAACCTGCAAATTGCGCTCTCATAATATATTGTGATGTCATAATGCGGATACATTATGACGTCATAATACATTGTGACGTCATAGTGCATACTAATTATGATGTCATCATATACTGTGACGTCATAATACATGCTCATGCTTCTCCAGTAGATGTGAAAAAAATTGGGGTAAGAGAAATTGCTCATAATACCTGCATGTGGCGCTCTCATAATATATTGTGATGTCATAATGCGGATACATTATGACGTCATAATACATTGTGACGTCATACTGCATACTAATTATGATGACATCATATACTGTGACGTCATAATACATGCTCATGATGCTCCAGTAGATGTGACACAAATTGGAGTAATCGAAAATGGTCATAAAACGTGCAAATTGCGCTCTCATAATATATTGTGATGTCATAATGCGGATACATTATGACGTCATAATACATTGTGACGTCATACTGCATACTAATTATGATGTGATCATATAGTGTGACGTCATAATACATGCTCATGATGCTGCAGTAGACGGGACACAAATTGGGGTAAGAGAAATTGCTCATAATACCGGCAAGTTGCGATCTCATAATATATTGTGATGTCATAATGCGGATACATTATGACGTCATAATACATTGTGACGTCATAGTGCATACTAATTATGATGTCATCATATACTGTGACGTCATAATACATGCTCATGATGCTCCAGTAGAGGTGACACAAATTGGGGTAAGCGAAATTGGTCATAACACCTGCATGTTGCGGTCTCATAATATATTGTGATGTCATAATGCGGATACGTTATGACGTCATAATACATTGTGACGTCATACTGCATACTAATTATGCTGTCATCATATACTGTGACGTCATAATACATGCTCATGATTCTCCAGTAGATGTGACACAAAATGGGGTAAGCGAAATTGGTCACAAAACCTGCAAATTGCGCTCTCATAATATATTGTGATGTCATAATGCGGATACATTATGACGACATAATACATTGTGACGTCATAGTGCATACTAATTATGATGTCATCATATAGTCTGACGTCATAATACATGGTCATGATGCTTCAGTAGATGTGACACAAATTGGGGTAAGAGAAATTGCTCATAATACCTGCAAATTGCGCTCTCATAATATATTGTGATGTCATAATGCGGATACATTATGACGTCATAATACACTGTGACGTCATACTGCATACTAATTATGATGTCATCATATACTCTGACGTCATAATACATGCTCATGATGCTCCAGTAGATGTGACACAAATTGGGGTAAGCGAAATTGGTCATAAAACCTGGAAACTGCGCTCTCGTAATATATTGTGATGTCATAATGCGGATACATTATGCCGTCATAATACATTGTGACGTCATAGTGCATACTAATTATGATGTCATCATATACTGTGACGTCATAATACATGCTGATGATGCTCCAATAGATGTGACACAAATTGGGGTAAGAGAAATTGCTCATAACACCTGCATGTTGCGCTCTCATAATATATTGTGATGTCATAATGCGGATACATTATGACGTCATAATACATTGTGACGTCATCTTACATACTAGTAATGATGTCATCATATACTGTGACGTCATAATACATGCTCATGATACTCCAGTAGATGTGACACAAATTGGGGTAAGCGAAATTGGTCATAAAACCTGCAAATTGCACTCTCATAATATATTGTGATGTCATAATCCGGATACATTATGACGTCATAATACATTGTGACGTCATAGTGCATACCAATTAGGATGTCATCATATAATCTGACGTCATAATAAATGCTCATGATGTTCCACTAGATGTGACACAAATTGGAGTAATCGAAAATGGTCATAAAACCTGCAAATTGCGCTCTCATAATATATTGTGATATCATAATGCGGATACATTATGCCGTCATAATACATTGTGACGTCATAGTCCATACTAATTATGATGTCATCATATACTGTGACGTCATAACACATGCTCATGATGCTCCAGTAGATGTGACACAAATTGGGGTAACAGAAATTGCTCATAATACCTGCATGTTGCGCTCTCATAATATACTGTGATGTCATAAGGCGGATACATTATGACGTCATAATACATTGTGACGTCATACTGCATATTAATTATGATGTCATCATATACTGTGACGTCATAATACATGCTCATGATGCTCCAGTAGATGTGCCACAAATTGGGGTAAGCGAAATTGGTCATAAAACCTGCAAATTGCGCTCTCATAATATATTGTGATGTCATAATGCGGATACATTATGACGTCATAATACATTGTGACGTCATAGTGCATACTAATTATGATGTCATCATATACTGTGATGTCATAATACATGCTCATGATGCTCCAGTAGATGTGACACAAATTGAGGTAAGAGAAATTGCTCATAATACCTGCAAGTTGCGCTCTCATAATATATTATGATGTCATAATGCGGATACATTATGACGACATAATACATTGTGACGTCATACTGCATACTAATTATGATGTCATCATATACTGTGACGTCATAATACATGCTCATGATGCTCCAGTAGATGTGACACAAATTGGGGTAAGCGAAATTGGGCATAATACCTGCATGTTGCGCTCTCATAATACATTGTGATGTCATAATGCGGATACATTATGACGTCATAATACATTGTGACGTCATACTGCATACTAATTATGATGTCATCATATACTGTGACGTCATAATACATGTTCATGATTCTCCAGTAGATGTGACACAAATTGGGGTAAGCGAAAATGGTCATAAAACCTGCAAATTGCTCTCTCATAATATATTGTGATGTCATAATGCGGATACATTATGAGGTCATAATACATTGTGACGTCATAGTGCATACTAATTATGATGTCATCATATACTGTGACGTCATAATACATGCTCATGATGCTCCAGTAGATGTGACACAAATTGGGGTAAGCGAAATTGGTCATAATACCTGCATGTTGCGCTCTCATAATATATTGTAATGTCATAATGCGGATACATTATGACGCCATAATACATTGTGACGTCATACTGCATACTAATTATCATGTCATCATATACTGTGACGTCATAATTCATGCTCATGATGCTCCAGTAGATGGGACACAAAATGTGGTAAGCGAAATTGGTCATAAAACCTGCAAATTGCGCTCTCATAATATATTGTGATGTCGTAATGCGGATACATTATGACGTCATAAAACATTGTGATGTCATAGTGCATACTAATTATGATGTCATCATATACTCTGACGTCATAATACATGGTCATGATGCTCCAGTAGATGTGACACAAATTGGGGTAAGAGAAATTGCTCATAATACCTGCAAATTGCGCTCTCATAATATATTGTGATGTCATAAAGCGGATACATTACGGCATGATAATACATTGTGACGTCATACTGCATACTAATTATGATGTCATCATATGCTGTGACGTCATAATACATGCTCATGATGCTCCAGTAGATGTGACACAAATTGGGGTAAGAGAAATTGCTCATAATACCTGCATGTTGCGCTCTCATAATATATTGTGATGTCATAATGAGGATATATTATGACGTCATAATACATTGTGACGTCATACTGCATAATAATTATGATGCCATCATATACTGTGACGTCATAATACATGCAAATGATGCTCCAGTAGATGTGACACAAATTGGGTTAAGCGAAATTGGTCATAAAACCTGCAAATTGCGCTCTCATAATATATTGTGATGTCATAATGCGGATACATTATGACGTCATAATACATTGTGACGTCATAGTGCATACTAATTATGATGTCATCATATACTGTGACGTCATAATAAATGCTCATGATGCTCCAGTAGATGTGACACAAATTGGGGTAAGAGAAATTGCTCATAATACCTGCATGTTGCGCTCTCATAATATATTGTGATGTCATAATGCGGATACATTATGACGTCATAATACATTGTGATGTCATAGTGCATACTAATTATGATGTCATCATATACTGTGACGTCATAATAAATGCTCATGATGCTTCTGTAGATGTGACACAAATTGGGGTAAGAGAAATTACTCATAATACCTGCATGTTGCACTCTCATAATATATTGTGATGTCATAATGCGGATACATTATGACGTCATAATACATTGTGACGTCATATTGCATACTAATTATGATGTCATCTTGTTCTGTGACGTCATAATACATGCTCATGACGCTCCAGTATATGTGACACTAATTGGGGTAAGCGAAAATGGTCATAAGACATGCAAATTGCGCTCTCATAATATATTGTGATGTCATAATGCGGATACATTATGAAGTCATAATAAATTGTGACGTCATAGTGCATACTAATTATGATGTCATCATATACTGTGTCGTCATAATACATGCTCATGATGCTCCAGTAGATGTGACACAAATTGGGGTAAGAGAAATTGCTCATAATACCTGCAAGTTGCGCTCTCATAATATATTGTGATATCCGAATGCGGATACATTATGACGTCATAATACATTGTGACGTCATACTGCATACTAATTATGATGTCATCATATACTGTGACGTCATAATACATGCTCATGGTGCTCCAGTAGATGTGACACAAATTGGAGTAATCGAAAATGGTCATAAAACCTGCAAATTGCGCTCTCATAATATATTGTGATGTCATAATGCGGATACATTATGAAGTCATAATACATTGTGACGTCATAGTGCATACTAATTATGATGTCATCATATACTGTGTCGTCATAATACATTCACATGATGCTCCAGTAGATGTGACATAAATTGGGGTAAGAGAAATTGCTCATAATACCTGCATGTTGCGCTCTCATAATATATTGTGATATCAGAATGCGGATACATTATGACGTCATAATACATTGTGACGTCATAGTGCATACTAATTATGATGTCATCATATACTGTGACGTCATAATACATGCTCATGATGCTCCAGTAGATGTGACACAAATTGGGGTAAGAGAAATTGCTCATAATAACTGCACGTTGCGCTCTCATAATATATTGTGATGTCATAATGCGGATACATTATGACGTCATAATACATTGTGACGTCATACTGCATACTAATTATGATGTCATCATATACTGTGACGTCATAATACATGCTCATGATGCTCCAGTAGATGTGACACAAACTGGAGTAATCAAAATGGTCATAAAACGTGCAAATTCCGCTCTCATTAAATATTGTGATGTCATAATGCGGATACATTATGACGTCATAATACATTGTGACGTCATACTGCATACTAATTATGATGTCATCATATACTGTGACGTCATAATACATGCTCATGATGCTCCAGTAGATGTGACACAAATTGTGGTAAGCGAAATTGGTCATAATACCTGCATGTTGCGCTCTCATAATACATTGTGATGTCATAATGCGGATACATTATGACGTCATACTTCACTGTGACGTCATACTGCACACTAATTATGATGTCATCATATACTGTGACGTCATAATACATGCTCATGATGCTCCAGTAGATGTGACACAAATTGGAGTAATCGAAAATGGTCATAAAACGTGCAAATTGCGCTCTCATAAAATATTGTGATGTCATAATGCGGATACATTATGACGTCATAATACATTGTGATGTCATAGTGCTTACTAATTATGATGTCATCATATACTCTGACATCATAATACATGCTCATGTTGCTCCAGTAGATGTGACACAATTTGTGGTAAGCGAAATTGCTCATAATACCTGCACGTTGCGCTCTCATAATATATTGTGATGTCATAATGCGGATACATTATGACGTCATAATACATTGTGACATCATACTGCATACTAATTATGATGTCATCATATACTGTTACGTCATAATACATGTTCATGATGCTCCAGTAGATGTGACACAAATTGGGGTAAGAGAAATTGCTCTTAACACCTGCAAGTTGCGCTCTCATAATATATTGTGATGTCATAATGCGGATACATTATGACGTCATAATACATTGTGACGTCATAGTGCATACTAATTATGATGTCATCATATACTGTGATGTCATAATACATGCTCATGATGCTCCAGTAGATGTGACAAAAATTGGGGTAAGAGAAATTGCTCATAATACCTGCACGTTGCGCTCTCATAATATATTGTGATGTCATAATGCGGATACATTATGACGTCATAATACATTGTGACGTCATACTGCATACTAATTATGATGTCATCATATACTGTTACGTCATAATACATGCTCATGATGCTCCAGTAGATGTGACACAAATTGGGGTAAGCGAAATTGGTCATAATACCTGCATGTTGCGCTCTCATAATACAGTGTGATGTCATAATGCGGATACATTATGACGTCATAATACATTGTGACGTCATAGTATATACTAATTATGATGTCATCATATACTGTGACGTCATAATACATGCTCATGATGCTCTAGTAGATGTGACACAAATTGGGGTAAGCGAAATTGGTCATAATACCTCCTAGTTGCGCTCTCATAATATATTGTGATGTTATAATGCGGATACATTATGACGTCATAATACATTGTGATGTCATACTGCATACTAATTATGATGTCATCATATACTGTGACGTCATAATACATGCTCATGATGCTCCAGTAGATGTGACACGAATTGGGGTAAGCGAAATTGGTCATAAAACCTGTAAATTGCGCTCTCATAATATATTGTGATGTCATAATGCGGATACATTATGACGTCATAATACATTGTGACGTCATACTGCATACTAATTATGCTGTCATCATATACTGTGACGTCATAATACATGCTCATGATGCTCCAGTAGATGTGACACAAATTGGGGTAAGAGAAATTGCTCACAATACCTGCAAATTGCGCTCTCATAATATATTGTGATGTTATAAGGCGGATACATTATGACGTCATAATACATTGTGACGTCATACTGCA
Source organism: Aotus nancymaae (assembly GCF_030222135.1). Classification (NCBI taxonomy): domain Eukaryota; kingdom Metazoa; phylum Chordata; class Mammalia; order Primates; family Aotidae; genus Aotus; species Aotus nancymaae. Next base: position 10,205,803 of record NW_026988519.1, on the reverse strand, counting down.
TACTAATTATGATGTCATCATATAGTGTGACGTCATAATACATGCTCATGATGCTCCAGTAGATGTGACACAAATTGGGGTAAGCGAAATTGGTCATAAAACCGGCAAATTGCGCTCTCATAATATATTGTGATGTCATAATGCGGATACATTATGACGTCATAATACATTGTGACGTCATAGTGCATACTAATTATGATGTCATCATATACTGTGACGTCATAATACATGCTCATGATGCTCCAGTAGATGTGACACAAATTGTGGTAAGAGAAATTGCTCATAATACCTGCATGTTGCGCTCTCATAATATATTGTGATGTCATAATGAGGATATATTATGACGTCATAATACATTGTGACGTCATACTGCATACTAATTATGATGTCATCATATACTGTGACGTCATAATACATGCTCAAGATGGTCCAGTAGATGTGACACAAATTGGGTTAAGCGAAATTGGTCATAAAACCTGCAAATTGCGCTCTCATAATATATTGTGATGTCATAATGCGGATACATTATGACGTCATAATACATTGTGACGTCATAGTGCATACTAATTATGATGTCATCATATACTGTGACGTCATAATACATGCTCATGCTTCTCCAGTAGATGTGAAAAAAATTGGGGTAAGAGAAATTGCTCATAATACCTGCATGTGGCGCTCTCATAATATATTGTGATGTCATAATGCGGATACATTATGACGTCATAATACATTGTGACCTCATACTGCATACTAATTATGATGACATCATATACTGTGACGTCATAATACATGCTCATGATGCTCCAGTAGATGTGACACAAATTGGAGTAATGGAAAATGGTCATAAAACGTGCAAATTGCGCTCTCATAATATATTGTGATGTCATAATGCGGATACATTATGACGTCATAATACATTGTGACGTCATACTGCATACTAATTATGATGTGATCATATAGTGTGACGTCATAATACATGCTCATGATGCTGCAGTAGACGGGACACAAATTGGGGTAAGAGAAATTGCTCATAATACCGGCAAGTTGCGATCTAATAATATATTGTGATGTCATAATGCGGATACATTATGACGTCATAATACATTGTGACGTCATAGTGCATACTAATTATGATGTCATCATATACTGTGACGTCATAATACATGCTCATGATGCTCCAGTAGAGGTGACACAAATTGGGGTAAGCGAAATTGGTCATAATACCTGCATGTTGCGGTCTCATAATATATTGTGATGTCATAATGCGGATACGTTATGACGTCATAATACATTGTGACGTCATACTGCATACTAATTATGCGGTCATCATATACTGTGACGTCATAATACATGCTCATGATTCTCCAGTAGATGTGACACAAAATGGGGTAAGCGAAATTGGTCACAAAACCTGCAAATTGCGCTCTCATAATATATTGTGATGTCATAATGCGGATACATTATGACGACATAATACATTGTGACGTCATAGTGCATACTAATTATGATGTCATCATATAGTCTGACGTCATAATACATGGTCATGATGCTTCAGTAGATGTGACACAAATTGGGGTAAGAGAAATTGCTCATAATACCTGCAAATTGCGCTCTCATAATATATTGTGATGTCATAATGCGGATACATTATGACGTCATAATACACTGTGACGTCATACTGCATACTAATTATGATGTCATCATATACTCTGACGTCATAATACATGCTCATGATGCTCCAGTAGATGTGACACAAATTGGGGTAAGCGAAATTGGTCATAAAACCTGGAAACTGCGCTCTCGTAATATATTGTGATGTCATAATGCGGATACATTATGCCGTCATAATACATTGTGACGTCATAGTGCATACTAATTATGATGTCATCATATACTGTGACGTCATAATACATGCTGATGATGCTCCAATAGATGTGACACAAATTGGGGTAAGAGAAATTGCTCATAACACCTGCATGTTGCGCTCTCATAATATATTGTGATGTCATAATGCGGATACATTATGACGTCATAATACATTGTGACGTCATCTTACATACTAGTAATGATGTCATCATATACTGTGACGTCATAATACATGCTCATGATACTCCAGTAGATGTGACACAAATTGGGGTAAGCGAAATTGGTCATAAAACCTGCAAATTGCACTCTCATAATATATTGTGATGTCATAATCCGGATACATTATGACGTCATAATACATTGTGACGTCATAGTGCATACCAATTAGGATGTCATCATATAATCTGACGTCATAATAAATGCTCATGATGTTCCACTAGATGTGACACAAATTGGAGTAATCGAAAATGGTCATAAAACCTGCAAATTGCGCTCTCATAATATATTGTGATATCATAATGCGGATACATTATGCCGTCATAATACATTGTGACGTCATAGTCCATACTAATTATGATGTCATCATATACTGTGACGTCATAACACATGCTCATGATGCTCCAGTAGATGTGACACAAATTGGGGTAACAGAAATTGCTCATAATACCTGCATGTTGCGCTCTCATAATATACTGTGATGTCATAAGGCGGATACATTATGACGTCATAATACATTGTGACGTCATACTGCATATTAATTATGATGTCATCATATACTGTGACGTCATAATACATGCTCATGATGCTCCAGTAGATGTGCCACAAATTGGGGTAAGCGAAATTGGTCATAAAACCTGCAAATTGCGCTCTCATAATATATTGTGATGTCATAATGCGGATACATTATGACGTCATAATACATTGTGACGTCATAGTGCATACTAATTATGATGTCATCATATACTGTGATGTCATAATACATGCTCATGATGCTCCAGTAGATGTGACACAAATTGAGGTAAGAGAAATTGCTCATAATACCTGCAAGTTGCGCTCTCATAATATATTATGATGTCATAATGCGGATACATTATGACGACATAATACATTGTGACGTCATACTGCATACTAATTATGATGTCATCATATACTGTGACGTCATAATACATGCTCATGATGCTCCAGTAGATGTGACACAAATTGGGGTAAGCGAAATTGGTCATAATACCTGCATGTTGCGCTCTCATAATACATTGTGATGTCATAATGCGGATACATTATGACGTCATAATACATTGTGACGTCATACTGCATACTAATTATGATGTCATCATATACTGTGACGTCATAATACATGTTCATGATTCTCCAGTAGATGTGACACAAATTGGGGTAAGAGAAAATGGTCATAAAACCTGCAAATTGCTCTCTCATAATATATTGTGATGTCATAATGCGGATACATTATGAGGTCATAATACATTGTGACGTCATAGTGCATACTAATTATGATGTCATCATATACTGTGACGTCATAATACATGCTCATGATGCTCCAGTAGATGTGACACAAATTGGGGTAAGCGAAATTGGTCATAATACCTGCATGTTGCGCTCTCATAATATATTGTAATGTCATAATGCGGATACATTATGACGCCATAATACATTGTGACGTCATACTGCATACTAATTATCATGTCATCATATACTGTGACGTCATAATTCATGCTCATGATGCTCCAGTAGATGGGACACAAAATGTGGTAAGCGAAATTGGTCATAAAACCTGCAAATTGCGCTCTCATAATATATTGTGATGTCGTAATGCGGATACATTATGACGTCATAAAACATTGTGATGTCATAGTGCATACTAATTATGATGTCATCATATACTCTGACGTCATAATACATGGTCATGATGCTCCAGTAGATGTGACACAAATTGGGGTAAGAGAAATTGCTCATAATACCTGCAAATTGCGCTCTCATAATATATTGTGATGTCATAAAGCGGATACATTACGGCATGATAATACATTGTGACGTCATACTGCATACTAATTATGATGTCATCATATGCTGTGACGTCATAATACATGCTCATGATGCTCCAGTAGATGTGACACAAATTGGGGTAAGAGAAATTGCTCATAATACCTGCATGTTGCGCTCTCATAATATATTGTGATGTCATAATGAGGATATATTATGACGTCATAATACATTGTGACGTCATACTGCATAATAATTATGATGCCATCATATACTGTGACGTCATAATACATGCAAATGATGCTCCAGTAGATGTGACACAAATTGGGTTAAGCGAAATTGGTCATAAAACCTGCAAATTGCGCTCTCATAATATATTGTGATGTCATAATGCGGATACATTATGACGTCATAATACATTGTGACGTCATAGTGCATACTAATTATGATGTCATCATATACTGTGACGTCATAATAAATGCTCATGATGCTCCAGTAGATGTGACACAAATTGGGGTAAGAGAAATTGCTCATAATACCTGCATGTTGCGCTCTCATAATATATTGTGATGTCATAATGCGGATACATTATGACGTCATAATACATTGTGATGTCATAGTGCATACTAATTATGATGTCATCATATACTGTGACGTCATAATAAATGCTCATGATGCTTCTGTAGATGTGACACAAATTGGGGTAAGAGAAATTACTCATAATACCTGCATGTTGCACTCTCATAATATATTGTGATGTCATAATGCGGATACATTATGACGTCATAATACATTGTGACGTCATATTGCATACTAATTATGATGTCATCTTGTTCTGTGACGTCATAATACATGCTCATGACGCTCCAGTATATGTGACACTAATTGGGGTAAGCGAAAATGGTCATAAGACATGCAAATTGCGCTCTCATAATATATTGTGATGTCATAATGCGGATACATTATGAAGTCATAATACATTGTGACGTCATAGTGCATACTAATTATGATGTCATCATATACTGTGTCGTCATAATACATGCTCATGATGCTCCAGTAGATGTGACACAAATTGGGGTAAGAGAAATTGCTCATAATACCTGCAAGTTGCGCTCTCATAATATATTGTGATATCAGAATGCGGATACATTATGACGTCATAATACATTGTGACGTCATACTGCATACTAATTATGATGTCATCATATACTGTGACGTCATAATACATGCTCATGGTGCTCCAGTAGATGTGACACAAATTGGAGTAATCGAAAATGGTCATAAAACCTGCAAATTGCGCTCTCATAATATATTGTGATGTCATAATGCGGATACATTATGAAGTCATAATACATTGTGACGTCATAGTGCATACTAATTATGATGTCATCATATACTGTGTCGTCATAATACATTCACATGATGCTCCAGTAGATGTGACATAAATTGGGGTAAGAGAAATTGCTCATAATACCTGCATGTTGCGCTCTCATAATATATTGTGATATCAGAATGCGGATACATTATGACGTCATAATACATTGTGACGTCATAGTGCATACTAATTATGATGTCATCATATACTGTGACGTCATAATACATGCTCATGATGCTCCAGTAGATGTGACACAAATTGGGGTAAGAGAAATTGCTCATAATAACTGCACGTTGCGCTCTCATAATATATTGTGATGTCATAATGCGGATACATTATGACGTCATAATACATTGTGACGTCATACTGCATACTAATTATGATGTCATCATATACTGTGACGTCATAATACATGCTCATGATGCTCCAGTAGATGTGACACAAACTGGAGTAATCAAAATGGTCATAAAACGTGCAAATTCCGCTCTCATTAAATATTGTGATGTCATAATGCGGATACATTATGACGTCATAATACATTGTGACGTCATACTGCATACTAATTATGATGTCATCATATACTGTGACGTCATAATACATGCTCATGATGCTCCAGTAGATGTGACACAAATTGTGGTAAGCGAAATTGGTCATAATACCTGCATGTTGCGCTCTCATAATACATTGTGATGTCATAATGCGGATACATTATGACGTCATACTTCACTGTGACGTCATACTGCACACTAATTATGATGTCATCATATACTGTGACGTCATAATACATGCTCATGATGCTCCAGTAGATGTGACACAAATTGGAGTAATCGAAAATGGTCATAAAACGTGCAAATTGCGCTCTCATAAAATATTGTGATGTCATAATGGGGATACATTATGACGTCATAATACATTGTGATGTCATAGTGCTTACTAATTATGATGTCATCATATACTCTGACATCATAATACATGCTCATGTTGCTCCAGTAGATGTGACACAATTTGTGGTAAGCGAAATTGCTCATAATACCTGCACGTTGCGCTCTCATAATATATTGTGATGTCATAATGCGGATACATTATGACGTCATAATACATTGTGACATCATACTGCATACTAATTATGATGTCATCATATACTGTTACGTCATAATACATGTTCATGATGCTCCAGTAGATGTGACACAAATTGGGGTAAGAGAAATTGCTCTTAACACCTGCAAGTTGCGCTCTCATAATATATTGTGATGTCATAATGCGGATACATTATGACGTCATAATACATTGTGACGTCATAGTGCATACTAATTATGATGTCATCATATACTGTGATGTCATAATACATGCTCATGATGCTCCAGTAGATGTGACACAAATTGGGGTAAGAGAAATTGCTCATAATACCTGCACGTTGCGCTCTCATAATATATTGTGATGTCATAATGCGGATACATTATGACGTCATAATACATTGTGACGTCATACTGCATACTAATTATGATGTCATCATATACTGTTACGTCATAATACATGCTCATGATGCTCCAGTAGATGTGACACAAATTGGGGTAAGCGAAATTGGTCATAATACCTGCATGTTGCGCTCTCATAATACAGTGTGATGTCATAATGCGGATACATTATGACGTCATAATACATTGTGACGTCATAGTATATACTAATTATGATGTCATCATATACTGTGACGTCATAATACATGCTCATGATGCTCTAGTAGATGTGACACAAATTGGGGTAAGCGAAATTGGTCATAATACCTCCTAGTTGCGCTCTCATAATATATTGTGATGTCATAATGCGGATACATTATGACGTCATAATACATTGTGATGTCATACTGCATACTAATTATGATGTCATCATATACTGTGACGTCATAATACATGCTCATGATGCTCAAGTAGATGTGACACGAATTGGGGTAAGCGAAATTGGTCATAAAACCTGTAAATTGCGCTCTCATAATATATTGTGATGTCATAATGCGGATACATTATGACGTCATAATACATTGTGACGTCATACTGCATACTAATTATGCTGTCATCATATACTGTGACGTCATAATACATGCTCATGATGCTCCAGTAGATGTGACACAAATTGGGGTAAGAGAAATTGCTCACAATACCTGCAAATTGCGCTCTCATAATATATTGTGATGTTATAAGGCGGATACATTATGACGTCATAATACATTGTGACGTCATACTGCATACTAATTATGATGTCATCATATAGTGTGACGTCATAATACATGCTCATGATGCTCCAGTAGATGTGACACAAATTGGGGTAAGCGAAATTGGTCATAAAACCGGCAAATTGCGCTCTCATAATATATTGTGATGTCATAATGCGGATACATTATGACGTCATAATACATTGTGACGTCATAGTGCATACTAATTATGATGTCATCATATACTGTGACGTCATAATACATGCTCATGATGCTCCAGTAGATGTGACACAAATTGTGGTAAGAGAAATTGCTCATAATACCTGCATGTTGCGCTCTCATAATATATTGTGATGTCATAATGAGGATATATTATGACGTCATAATACATTGTGACGTCATACTGCATACTAATTATGATGTCATCATATACTGTGACGTCATAATACATGCTCAAGATGGTCCAGTAGATGTGACACAAATTGGGTTAAGCGAAATTGGTCATAAAACCTGCAAATTGCGCTCTCATAATATATTGTGATGTCATAATGCGGATACATTATGACGTCATAATACATTGTGACGTCATAGTGCATACTAATTATGATGTCATCATATACTGTGACGTCATAATACATGCTCATGCTTCTCCAGTAGATGTGAAAAAAATTGGGGTAAGAGAAATTGCTCATAATACCTGCATGTGGCGCTCTCATAATATATTGTGATGTCATAATGCGGATACATTATGACGTCATAATACATTGTGACGTCATACTGCATACTAATTATGATGACATCATATACTGTGACGTCATAATACATGCTCATGATGCTCCAGTAGATGTGACACAAATTGGAGTAATCGAAAACGGTCATAAAACGTGCAAATTGCGCTCTCATAATATATTGTGATGTCATAATGCGGATACATTATGACGTCATAATACATTGTGACGTCATACTGCATACTAATTATGATGTGATCATAGAGTGTGACGTCATAATACATGCTCATGATGCTGCAGTAGACGGGACACAAATTGGGGTAAGAGAAATTGCTCATAATACCGGCAAGTTGCGATCTCATAATATATTGTGATGTCATAATGCGGATACATTATGACGTCATAATACATTGTGACGTCATAGTGCATACTAATTATGATGTCATCATATACTGTGACGTCATAATACATGCTCATGATGCTCCAGTAGAGGTGACACAAATTGGGGTAAGCGAAATTGGTCATAATACCTGCATGTTGCGGTCTCATAATATATTGTGATGTCATAATGCGGATACGTTATGACGTCATAATACATTGTGACGTCATACTGCATACTAATTATGCGGTCATCATATACTGTGACGTCATAATACATGCTCATGATTCTCCAGTAGATGTGACACAAAATGGGGTAAGCGAAATTGGTCACAAAACCTGCAAATTGCGCTCTCATAATATATTGTGATGTCATAATGCGGATACATTATGACGACATAATACATTGTGACGTCATAGTGCATACTAATTATGATGTCATCATATAGTCTGACGTCATAATACATGGTCATGATGCTTCAGTAGATGTGACACAAATTGGGGTAAGAGAAATTGCTCATAATACCTGCAAATTGCGCTCTCATAATATATTGTGATGTCATAATGCGGATACATTATGACGTCATAATACACTGTGACGTCATACTGCATACTAATTATGATGTCATCATATACTCTGACGTCATAATACATGCTCATGATGCTCCAGTAGATGTGACACAAATTGGGGTAAGCGAAATTGGTCATAAAACCTGGAAACTGCGCTCTCGTAATATATTGTGATGTCATAATGCGGATACATTATGCCGTCATAATACATTGTGACGTCATAGTGCATACTAATTATGATGTCATCATATACTGTGACGTCATAATACATGCTGATGATGCTCCAATAGATGTGACACAAATTGGGGTAAGAGAAATTGCTCATAACACCTGCATGTTGCGCTCTCATAATATATTGTGATGTCATAATGCGGATACATTATGACGTCATAATACATTGTGACGTCATCTTACATACTAGTAATGATGTCATCATATACTGTGACGTCATAATACATGCTCATGATACTCCAGTAGATGTGACACAAATTGGGGTAAGCGAAATTGGTCATAAAACCTGCAAATTGCACTCTCATAATATATTGTGATGTCATAATCCGGATACATTATGACGTCATAATACATTGTGACGTCATAGTGCATACCAATTAGGATGTCATCATATAATCTGACGTCATAATAAATGCTCATGATGTTCCACTAGATGTGACACAAATTGGAGTAATCGAAAATGTTCATAAAACCTGCAAATTGCGCTCTCATAATATATTGTGATATCATAATGCGGATACATTATGCCGTCATAATACATTGTGACGTCATAGTCCATACTAATTATGATGTCATCATATACTGTGACGTCATAACACATGCTCATGATGCTCCAGTAGATGTGACACAAATTGGGGTAACAGAAATTGCTCATAATACCTGCATGTTGCGCTCTCATAATATACTGTGATGTCATAAGGCGGATACATTATGACGTCATAATACATTGTGACGTCATACTGCATATTAATTATGATGTCATCATATACTGTGACGTCATAATACATGCTCATGATGCTCCAGTAGATGTGCCACAAATTGGGGTAAGCGAAATTGGTCATAAAACCTGCAAATTGCGCTCTCATAATATATTGTGATGTCATAATGCGGATACATTATGACGTCATAATACATTGTGACGTCATAGTGCATACTAATTATGATGTCATCATATACTGTGATGTCATAATACATGCTCATGATGCTCCAGTAGATGTGACACAAATTGAGGTAAGAGAAATTGCTCATAATACCTGCAAGTTGCGCTCTCATAATATATTATGATGTCATAATGCGGATACATTATGACGACATAATACATTGTGACGTCATACTGCATACTAATTATGATGTCATCATATACTGTGACGTCATAATACATGCTCATGATGCTCCAGTAGATGTGACACAAATTGGGGTAAGCAAAATTGGTCATAATACCTGCATGTTGCGCTCTCATAATACATTGTGATGTCATAATGCGGATACATTATGACGTCATAATACATTGTGACGTCATACTGCATACTAATTATGATGTCATCATATACTGTGACGTCATAATACATGTTCATGATTCTCCAGTAGATGTGACACAAATTGGGGTAAGCGAAAATGGTCATAAAACCTGCAAATTGCTCTCTCATAATATATTGTGATGTCATAATGCGGATACATTATGAGGTCATAATACATTGTGACGTCATAGTGCATACTAATTATGATGTCATCATATACTGTGACGTCATAATACATGCTCATGATGCTCCAGTAGATGTGACACAAATTGGGGTAAGCGAAATTGGTCATAATACCTGCATGTTGCGCTCTCATAATATATTGTAATGTCATAATGCGGATACATTATGACGTCATAATACATTGTGACGTCATACTGCATACTAATTATCATGTCATCATATACTGTGACGTCATAATTCATGCTCATGATGCTCCAGTAGATGGGACACAAAATGTGGTAAGCGAAATTGGTCATAAAACCTGCAAATTGCGCTCTCATAATATATTGTGATGTCGTAATGCGGATACATTATGACGTCATAAAACATTGTGATGTCATAGTGCATACTAATTATGATGTCATCATATACTCTGACGTCATAATACATGGTCATGATGCTCCAGTAGATGTGACACAAATTGGGGTAAGAGAAATTGCTCATAATACCTGCAAATTGCGCTCTCATAATATATTGTGATGTCATAAAGCGGATACATTACGGCATGATAATACATTGTGACGTCATACTGCATACTAATTATGATGTCATCATATGCTGTGACGTCATAATACATGCTCATGATGCTCCAGTAGATGTGACAAAAATTGGGGTAAGCGAAATTGTTCATAAAACGTGCAAATTGCGCTCTCATAATATATTGTGATGTCATAATGCGGATACATTATGACGTCATAATACATTGTGACGTCATACTGCATATTAATTATGATGTCATCATATACTGTGACGTCATAATACATGTTCATGATGCTCCAGTAGATGTGACACAAATTGGGGTAAGCGAAATTGGTCATAAAACCTGCAAATTGCGCTCTCATAATATATTGTGATGTCATAATGCGGATACATTATGACGTCATAATACATTGTGACGTCATAGTGCATACTAATTATGATGTCATCATATACTGTGACGTCATAATACATGCTCATGATGCTCCAGTAGATGTGACACATACTGGGGTAAGCGAAATTGGTCATAATACCTGCATGTTGCGCTCTCATAATACATTGTGATGTCATAATGCGGATACATTATGACGTCATAATACATTGTGACGTCATACTGCATACTAATTATGATGTCATCATATACTGTGACGTCATAATACATGCTCCTGATGCTCCAGTAGATGTGACACAAAATGGGGTAAGCGAAATTGGTCATAAAACCTGCAAATTGCGCTCTCATAGTATATTGTGATGTCATAATGCAGATACATTATGACGTCATAACACATTGTGATGTCATAGTGCATACTAATTATGATGTCATCATATACTCTGACGTCATAATACATGGTCATGATGCTCCAGTAGATGTGACACAAATTGGGGTAAGGGAAATTGCTCATAATACCTGCAAATCGCGCTCTCATAATATATTGTGATGTCATAAGGCGGATACATTACGGCGTCATAATATATTGTGACGTCATACTGCATACTAATTATGATGTCATCATATACTGTGACGTCATAATACATGCTCATGATGCTCCAGTAGATGTGACACAAATTGGGGTAAGAGAAATTGGTCATAAAACCTGCAAATTGCGCTCTCATAATATATTGTGATGTCATAATGCGGATACATTATGACGTCATAATACATTGTGACGTCATAGTGCATACTAATTATGATGTCATCATATACTGTGACGTCATAATACATGCTCATGATGCTCCAGTAGATGTGACACAAATTGAGGTAAGAGAAATTGCTCATAATACCTGCATGTTGCGCTCTCATAATATATTGTGATGTCATAATGAGGATATATTATGACGTCATAATACATTGTGACGTCATACTGCATACTAATTATGATGCCATCATATACTGTGACGTCATAATACATGCAAATGATGCTCCAGTAGATGTGACACAAATTGGGTTAAGCGAAATTGGTCATAAAACCTGCAAATTGCGCTCTCATAATATATTGTGATGTCATAATGCGGATACATTATGACGTCATAATACATTGTGACATCATAGTGCATACTAATTATGATGTCATCATATACTGTGACGTCATAATAAATGCTCATGATGCTCCAGTAGATGTGACAAAAATTGGGGTAAGAGAAATTGCTCATAATACCTGCATGTTGCGCTCTCATAATATGTTGTGATGTCATAATGCGGATACATTATGACGTCATAATACATTGTGACGTCATAGTGCATACTAATTATGATGTCATCATATACTGTGACGTCATAATAAATGCTCATGATGCTTCAGTAGATGTGACACAAATTGGGGTAAGAGAAATTACTCATAATACCTGCATGTTGCACTCTCATAATATATTGTGATGTCATAATGCGGATACATTATGACGTCATAATACATTGTGACGTCATATTGCATACTAATTATGATGTCATCTTGTTCTGTGACGTCATAATACATGCTCATGACGCTCCAGTATATGTGACACTAATTGGGGTAAGCGAAAATGGTCATAAGACATGCAAATTGCGCTCTCATAATATATTGTGATGTCATAATGCGGATACATTATGAAGTCATAATACATTGTGACGTCATAGTGCATACTAATTATGATGTCATCATATACTGTGTCGTCATAATACATGCTCATGATGCTCCAGTAGATGTGACACAAATTGGGGTAAGAGAAATTGCTCATAATACCTGCATGTTGTGCTCTCATAATATATTGTGATATCAGAATGCGGATACATTATGACGTCATAATACATTGTGACGTCATACTGCATACTAATTATGATGTCATCATATACTGTGACGTCATAATACATGCTCATGGTGCTCCAGTAGATGTGAAACAAATAGGAGTAATCGAAAATGGTCATAAAACCTGCAAATTGCGCTCTCATAATATATTGTGATGTCATAATGCGGATACATTATGAAGCCATAATACATTGTGACGTCATAGTGCATACTAATTATGATGTCATCATATACTGTGTCGTCATAATACATGCTCATGATGCTCCAGTAGATGTGACACAAATTGGGGTAAGGGAAATTGCTCATAATACCTGCATGTTGCGCTCTCATAATATATTGTGATATCAGAATGCGGATACATTATGACGTCATAATACATTGTGACGTCATAGTGCATACTAATTATGATGTCATCATATACTGTGACGTCATAATACATGCTCATGATGCTCCAGTAGATGTGACACAAATTGGGGTTAGAGAAATTGCTCATAATAACTGCACGTTGCGCTCTCATAATATATTGTGATGTCATAATGCGGATACATTATGACGTCATAATACATTGTGACGTCATACTGCATACTAATTATGATGTCATCATATACTGTGACGTCATAATACATGCTCATGATGCTCCAGTAGATGTGACACAAATTGTGGTAAGCGAAATTGGTCATAATACCTGCATGTTGCGCTCTCATAATACATTGTGATGTCATAATGCGGATACATTATGACGTCATACTTCACTGTGACGTCATACTGCACACTAATTATGATGTCATCATATACTGTGACGTCATAATACATGCTCATGATGCTCCAGTAGATGTGACACAAATTGGGGTAAGAGAAATTGGTCATAACACCTGCAAATTGCGCTCTCATAGTATATTGTGATGTCATAATGCGGATACATTTTGACGTCATACTACATTGTGACGTCATACTGCATACTAATTATGATGTCATCAAATACTGTGACGTCAGAATACATGCTCATGATGCTCCAGTAGATGTGACACAAATTGGGTTAAGAGAAATTGCTCATAATACCTGCATGTTGCGCTCTCATTATATATTGTGATGTCATAATGCGGATACATTATGATGTCATAATACATTGTGACGTCATACTGCATACTAATTATGATGTCATCATATACTGTGACGTCATAATACATGCTCATGATGCTCCAGTAGATGTGACACAAATTGGGGTAAGAGAAATTGCTCATAATACCTGCACGTTGCGCTCTCATAATATATTGTGATGTCATAATGCGGATACATTATGACGTCATAATACATTGTGACGTCATACTGCATACTAATTATGATGTCATCATATACTGTGACGTCAGAATACATGCTCATGATGCTCCAGTAGATGTGACACAATTTGTAGTAATCGAAAATGGTCATAAAACGTGCAAATTGCGCTCTCATAAAATATTGTGATGTCATAATGCGGATACATTATGACGTCATAATACATTGTGATGTTATAGTGCTTACTAATTATGATGTCATCATATACTCTGACATCATAATACATGCTCATGTTGCTCCAGTAGATGTGACACAATTTGTGGTAAGCGAAATTGGTCATAAAACCTGCAAATTGCACTCTCATAATATATTGTGATGTCATAATGTGGATACATTATGACGTCATAATACATTGTGATGTCATACTGCATACTAATTGTGATGTCATCATATACTGTGATGTCAGAATACATGCTCATGATGCTCCAGTAGATGTGACACAAATTGGAGTAAACGAAAATGGTCATAAAACCTGCAAATTGCGCTCTGATAATATATTGTGATGTCATAATGCGGATACATTATGACGTCATAATACATTGTGACGTCATAGTCCATACTAATTATGATGTCATCATATACTGTGACGTCATAATACATACTCATGATGCTCCAGTAGATGTGACACAAATTGGGGTAAGCGAAATTGGTCATAATACCTGCATATTGCGCTCTCATAATACATTGTGATGTCATAAGGCGGATACATTACGACGTCATACTTCACTGTGACGTCATACTGCATACTAATTATGATGTCATCATATACTGTGACGTCATAATACATGCTCATGATGCTCCAGTAGATGGGACACAATTTGGGGTAAGAGAAATTGGTCATAAAACCTGCAAATTGCGCTCTCATAATACATTGTGATGTCATAACGCGGATACGTTACGGCGTCATAATACATTGTGATGTCATAGTGCATACTAATTATGATGTCATCATATACTGTGACGTCATAATACATGCTCATGATGCTCCAGTAGATGTGACACAAATTGGGGTAAGCGAAATTGGTCATAAAACCGGCAAATTGCGCTCTCATAATATATTGTGATGTCATAATGCGGATACATTATGACGTCATAATACATTGTGACGTCATAGTGCATACTAATTATGATGTCATCATATACTGTGACGTCATAATACATGCTCATGATGCTCCAGTAGATGTGACACAAATTGTGGTAAGAGAAATTGCTCATAATACCTGCATGTTGCGCTCTCATAATATATTGTGATGTCATAATGAGGATATATTATGACGTCATAATACATTGTGACGTCATACTGCATACTAATTATGATGTCATCATATACTGTGACGTCATAATACATGCTCAAGATGGTCCAGTAGATGTGACACAAATTGGGTTAAGCGAAATTGGTCATAAAACCTGCAAATTGCGCTCTCATAATATATTGTGATGTCATAATGCGGATACATTATGATGTCATAAGACATTGTGACGTCATAGTGCATACTAATTATGATGTCATCATATACTGTGACGTCATAATACATGCTCATGCTTCTCCAGTAGATGTGAAAAAAATTGGGGTAAGAGAAATTGCTCATAATACCTGCATGTGGCGCTCTCATAATATATTGTGATGTCATAATGCGGATACATTATGACGTCATAATACATTGTGACGTCATACTGCATACTAATTATGATGACATCATATACTGTGACGTCATAATACATGCTCATGATGCTCCAGTAGATGTGACACAAATTGGAGTAATCGAAAATGGTCATAAAACGTGCAAATTGCGCTCTCATAATATATTGTGATGTCATAATGCGGATACATTATGACGTCATAATACATTGTGACGTCATACTGCATACTAATTATGATGTGATCATATAGTGTGACGTCATAATACATGCTCATGATGCTGCAGTAGACGGGACACAAATTGGGGTAAGAGAAATTGCTCATAATACCGGCAAGTTGCGATCTCATAATATATTGTGATGTCATAATGCGGATACATTATGACGTCATAATACATTGTGACGTCATAGTGCATACTAATTATGATGTCATCATATACTGTGACGTCATAATACATGCTCATGATGCTCCAGTAGAGGTGACACAAATTGGGGCAAGCGAAATTGGTCATAATACCTGCATGTTGCGGTCTCATAATATATTGTGATGTCATAATGCGGATAGGTTATGACGTCATAATACATTGTGACATCATACTGCATAGTAATCATGCTGTCATCATATACTGTGACGTCATAATACATGCTCATGATTCTCCAGTAGATGTGACACAAAATGGGGTAAGCGAAATTGGTCACAAAACCTGCAAATTGCGCTCTCATAATATATTGTGATGTCATAATGCGGATACATTATGACGACATGATACATTGTGACGTCATAGTGCATACTAATTATGATGTCATCATATAGTCTGACGTCATAATACATGGTCATGATGCTCCAGTAGATGTGACACAAATTGGGGTAAGAGAAATTGCTCATAATACCTGCAAATTGCGCTCTCATAATATATTGTGATGTCATAATGCGGATACATTATGACGTCATAATACACTGTGACGTCATACTGCATACTAATTATGATGTCATCATATACTCTGACGTCATAATACATGCTCATGATGCTCCAGTAGATGTGACACAAATTGGGGTAAGCGAAATTGGTCATAAAACCTGGAAACTGCGCTCTCGTAATATATTGTGATGTCATAATGCGGATACATTATGCCGTCATAATACATTGTGACGTCATAGTGCATACTATTTATGATGTCATCATATACTGTGACGTCATAATACATGCTCATGATGCTCCTGTAGACGTGACACAAATTGGGGTAAGAGAAATTGCTCATAATACCTGCAAGTTGCGCTCTCATTATATATTGTGATGTCATAATGCGGATACATTATGACGTCATAATACATTGTGACGTCATAGTGCATACTAATTATGATGTCATCATATACTGTTACGTCATAATACATGCTCATGATGCTCCAGTAGATGTGACACAAATTGGGGTAAGCGAAATTGGTCATAATACCTGCATGTTGCGCTCTCATAATACAGTGTGATGTCATAATGCGGATACATTATGACGTCATAATACATTGTGACGTCATAGTGCATACTAATTATGATGTCATCATATACTGTGACGTCATAATACATGCTCATGATGCTCCAGTAGATGTGACACGAATTGGGGTAAGCGAAATTGGTCATAAAACCTGCAAATTGCGCTCTCATAATATATTGTGATGTCATACTGAGGATACATTATGACGTCATAATACATTGTGACGTCATAGTGCATACTAATTATGATGTCATCATATACTGTGACGTCATAATACATGCTGATGATGCTCCAGTAGATGTGACACAAATTGGGGTAAGAGAAATTGCTCATAATACCTGCATGTTGCGCTCTCATAATACATTGTGATGTCGTAATGCGGATACATTATGACGTCATAATACATTGTGACATCATCTTGCAAACTAGTAATGATGTCATCATATGCTGTGACGTCATAATACATGCTCATGATGCTCCAGTAGATGTGACACTAATTGGAGTAATCAAAAATGGTCATAAAACCTGCAAATTGCGCTCTCATAATATATTGTGATATCATAATGCGGATACATTATGACGTCATAATACATTGTGACGTCATAGTCCATACTAATTATGATGTCATCATATACTGTGACGTCATAATACATGCTCATGATGCTCCAGTAGATGTGACACAAATTGGGGTAAGAGAAATTGGTCATAATACCTCCTAGTTGCGCTCTCATAATACATTGTGATGTCATAATGCGGATACATTATGACGTCATAATACATTGTGACGTCATACTGCATATTAATTATGATGTCATCATATACTGTGACGTCATAATACATGCTCATGATGCTCCAGCAGACGTGCCACAAATTGGGGTAAGCGAAATTGGTCATAAAACCTGCAAATTGCGCTCTCTTAATATATTGTGATGTCATAATGCGGATACATTATGACGTCATAATACATTGTGACGTCATAGTGCATACTAATTATGATGTCATCATATACTGTGATGTCATAATACATGCTCATGATGCTCCAGTAGATGTGACACAAATTGGGGTAAGAGAAATTGCTCATAATACCTGCAAGTTGCGCTCTCATAATATATTATGATGTTATAATGCGGATACATTATGACGACATAATACATTGTGACGTCATACTGCATACTAATTATGATGTCATCATATACTGTGACGTCATAATACATGCTCATGATGCTCCTGTAGACGTGACACAAATTGGGGTAAGCGAAAATGGTCATAAAACCTGCAAGTTGCTCTCTCATAATATATTGTGATGTCATAATGCGGATACATTATGAGGTCATAATACATTGTGACGTCATAGTGCATACTAATTATGATGTCATCATATACTGTGACGTCATAATACATGCTCATGATGCTCCAGTAGATGTGACACAAATTGGGGTAAGCGAAATTGGTCACAATACCTGCATGTTGCGCTCTCATAATATATTGTGATGTCATAATGCGGATACATTATGACGTCATAATACATTGTGATGTCATACTGCATACTAATTATCATCTCATCATATACTGTGACGTCATAATTCATGCTCATGATGCTCCAGTAGATGGGACACAAAATAGGGTAAGCGAAATTGGTCATAAAACCTGCAAATTGCGCTCTCATAATATATTGTGATGTCATAATGCGGATATATTATGACGTCATAAAACATTGTGATGTCATAGTGCATACTAATTATGATGTCATCATATACTCTGACGTCATAATACATGGTCATGATGCTCCAGTAGATGTGACACAAATTGGGGTAAGAGAAATTGCTCATAATACCTGCAAATTGCGCTCTCATAATATATTGTGATGTCATAATGCGGATACATTATGACGTCATAATACATTGTGACGTCATACTGCATATTAATTATGATGTCATCATATTCTGTGACGTCATAATACATGTTCATGATGCTCCAGTAGATGTGACACAAATTGGGGTAAGCGAAATTGGACATAAAATCTGCAAATTGCGCTCTCATAATATATTGTGATGTCATAATGCGGATACAGTATGACGTCGTAATACATTGTGACGTCATAGTGCATACTAATTATGATGTCATCATATACTGTGACGTCATAAGACATGCTCATGATGCTCCAGTAGATGTGACACATACTGGGGTAAGCGAAATTGGTCATAATACCTGCATGTTGCGCTCTCATAATACATTGTGAAGTCATAATGCGGATACATTATTACGTCATAATACATTGTGACGTCATACTGCATACTAATTATGATGTCATCATATACTGTGACGTCATAATACATGCTCCTGACGCTCCAGTAGATGTGACACAAAATGGGGTAAGCGAAATTGGTCATAAAACCTGCAAATTGCGCTCTCATAGTATATTGTGATGTCATAATGCAGATACATTATGACGTCATAACACATTGTGATGTCATAGTGCATACTAATTATGATGTCATCATATACTCTGATGTCATAATACATGGTCATGATGCTCCAGTAGATGTGACACAAATTGGGGTAAGAGAAATTGCTCATAATACCTGCAAATTGCGCTCTCATAATATATTGTGATGTCATAATGCGGATACATTATGACGTCATAATACACTGTGACGTCATACTGCATACTAATTATGATGTCATCATATACTCTGACGTCATAATACATGCTAATGATGGTCCAGTAGATGTGACACAAATTGGGGTAAGCGAAATTGGTCATAAAACCTGGAAACTGCGCTCTCGTAATATATTGTGATGTCATAATGCGGATACATTATGACGTCATAATACATTGTGACGTCATAGTGCATACTAATTATGATGTCATCATATACTGTGACGTCATAATACATGCTGATGATGCTCCAATATATGTGACACAAATTGGGGTAAGAGAAATTGCTCATAACACCTGCATGTTGCGCTCTCATAATATATTGTGCTGTCATAATGCGGATACATTATGACGTCATAATACATTGTGACGTCATCTTACATACTAGTAATGATGTCATCATATACTGTGACGTCATAATACATGCTCATGATACTCCAGTAGATGTGACACAAATTGGGGTAAGCGAAATTGGTCATAAAACCTGCAAATTGCACTCTCATAATATATTGTGATGTCATAATCCGGATACATTATGACGTCATAATACATTGTGACGTCATAGTGCATACCAATTAGGATGTCATCATATAATCTGACGTCATAATAAATGCTCATGATGCTCCAGTAGATGTGACACAAATTGGGGTAAGAGAAATTGGTCATAATACCTCCTAGTTGCGCTCTCATAATACATTGTGATGTCATAATGCGGATACATTATGACGTCATAATACATTGTGATGTCATACTGCATACTAATTATGTTGTCATCATATACTGTGACATCATAATACATGCTCATGATGCTCCAGTAGATTTGACACGAATTGGGGTAAGCGAAATTGGTCATAAAACCTGTAAATTGCGCTCTCATAATATATTGTGATGTCATAATGCGGATACATTATGACATCATAATACATTGTGACGTCATACTGCATCCTAATTATGCTGTCATCATATACTGTGACGTCATAAAACATGCTCATGATGCTCCAGTAGATGTGACACAAAATGGGGTAAGCGAAATTGGTCATAAAACCTGCAAATTGCGCTCTCACAATATATCTTGATGTCATAATGCGGATACATTATGACGACATAATACATTGTGACATCATAGTGCATACTAATTATGATGTCATCATATACTCTGACGTCATAATACATGGTCATGATGCTCCGGTAGATGTGACACAAATTGGGGTAAGAGAAATTGCTCATAATACCTGCAAATTGCGCTCTCATAATATATTGTGATGTCACAATGCGGATACATTATGACGTCATAATACATTGTGACGTCATAGTGCATACTAATTATGATGTCATCATATACTGTGACGTCATAATACATGCTCATGATGCTCCAGTAGATGTGACACGAATTGGGGTAAGCGAAATTGGTCATAAAACCTGCAAATTGCGCTCTCATAATATATTGTGATGTCATAATGAGGATACATTATGACGTCATAATACATTGTGACGTCATAGTGCATACTAATTATGATGTCATCATATACTGTGACGTCATAATACATGCTGATGATGCTCCAGTAGATGTGACACAAATTGGGGTAAGAGAAATTGCTCATAATACCTGGATGTTGCGCTCTCATAATACATTGTGATGTCATAATGCGGATACATTATGACGTCATAATACATTGTGACATCATCTTGCATACTAGTAATGATGTCATCATATACTGTGACGTCATAATACATGCTCATGATGCTCCAGTAGTTGTGACAGAAATTGGGGTAAGCGAAATTGGTCATAAAACCTGCAAATTGCACTCTCATAATATATTGTGATGTCATAATCCGGATACATTATGACGTCATAATACATTGTGACGTCATAGTGCATACCAATTAGGATGTCATCATATAATCTGACGTCATAATACATAATCATGATGCTCCTCTAGATGTGACACAAATTGGGGTAAGAGAAATGTGTCACAATACCTGCAAATTGCGATCTCATCATATATTGTGATGTCATAATGCGGATACATTATGACGTCATAATACATTGTGACGTCATAGTCCATACTAATTATGATGTCATCATATCATGCGACGTCATAATACATGCTCATGATGCTCCAGTAGATGTGACACAAATTGGGGTAAGCGAAATTCGTCATAATACCTGCATGTTGCGCTCTAATAATACATTGTGATGTCATAATGCGGATACATTCTGACGTCATACTTCACTGTGACGTCATACTGCATAGTAATTATGATGTCATCATATACTGTGACGTCATAATACATGCTCATGATGCTCCAGTAGATGTGACACAAATTGGGGTAAGAGAAATTGCTCATAAAACCTGCAAATTGCGCTCTCATAATATATTGTGATGTCATAATGCGGATACGTTACGACGTCATAATACATTGTGACGTCATAGTACATACTAATTATGATGTCATCATATACTGTGACGTCATAATACATGCTCATGATGCTCCAGTAGATGTGACACAAATTGGGGTAAGCGAAATTGGTCATAAAACCTGCAAATTGCGCTCTCATAATATACTGTGATGTCATAATGCGGATACATTATGACGTCATAATACATTGTGACGTCATACTGCATACTAATTATGATGTCATCATATACTGTGACATCATAATACATGCTCATGATGCTCCAGTAGATGTGACATAAATTTAGGTAAGAGCAATTGCTCATAACACCTGCATGTTGCGCTCTCACAATATATTGTGATGTCATAATGCGGATACATTATGACGTTATAATACATTGTGACGTCATACTGCATACTAATTATGATGTCATCATATACTGTGACGTCATAATACATGCTCATGATGCTCCAGTAGATGTGACACTAATTGGAGTAATCAAAAATGGTCATAAAACCTGCAAATTGCGCTCTCATAATATATTGTGATATCATAATGCGGATACATTATGACGTCATAATACATTGTGACGTCATAGTCCATACTAATTATGATGTCATCATATACTGTGACGTCATAATACATGCTCATGATGCTCCAGTAGATGTGACACAAATTGGGGTAAGAGAAATTGGTCATAATACCTCCTAGTTGCGCTCTCATAATACATTGTGATGTCATAATGCGGATACATTATGACGTCATAATACATTGTGACGTCATACTGCATATTAATTATGATGTCATCATATACTGTGACGTCATAATACATGCTCATGATGCTCCAGCAGACGTGCCACAAATTGGGGTAAGCGAAATTGGTCATAAAACCTGCAAATTGCGCTCTCTTAATATATTGTGATGTCATAATGCGGATACATTATGACGTCATAATACATTGTGACGTCATAGTGCATACTAATTATGATGTCATCATATACTGTGATGTCATAATACATGCTCATGATGCTCCAGTAGATGTGACACAAATTGGGGTAAGAGAAATTGCTCATAATACCTGCAAGTTGCGCTCTCATAATATATTATGATGTTATAATGCGGATACATTATGACGACATAATACATTGTGACGTCATACTGCATACTAATTATGATGTCATCATATACTGTGACGTCATAATACATGCTCATGATGCTCCTGTAGACGTGACACAAATTGGGGTAAGCGAAAATGGTCATAAAACCTGCAAGTTGCTCTCTCATAATATATTGTGATGTCATAATGCGGATACATTATGAGGTCATAATACATTGTGACGTCATAGTGCATACTAATTATGATGTCATCATATACTGTGACGTCATAATACATGCTCATGATGCTCCAGTAGATGTGACACAAATTGGGGTAAGCGAAATTGGTCATAATACCTGCATGTTGCGCTCTCATAATATATTGTGATGTCATAATGCGGATACATTATGACGTCATAATACATTGTGACGTCATACTGCATACTAATTATCATCTCATCATATACTGTGACGTCATAATTCATGCTCATGATGCTCCAGTAGATGGGACACAAAATAGGGTAAGCGAAATTGGTCATAAAACCTGCAAATTGCGCTCTCATAATATATTGTGATGTCATAATGCGGATATATTATGACGTCATAAAACATTGTGATGTCATAGTGCATACTAATTATGATGTCATCATATACTCTGACGTCATAATACATGGTCATGATGCTCCAGTAGATGTGACACAAATTGGGGTAAGAGAAATTGCTCATAATACCTGCAAATTGCGCTCTCATAATATATTGTGATGTCATAAAGCGGATACATTACGGCATGATAATACATTGTGACGTCATACTGCATACTAATTATGATGTCATCATATGCTGTGACGTCATAATACATGCTCATGATGCTCCAGTAGATGTGACACAAATTGGGGTAAGCGAAATTGTTCATAAAACGTGCAAATTGCGCTGTCATAATATATTGTGATGTCATAATGCGGATACATTATGACGTCATAATACATTGTGACGTCATACTGCATATTAATTATGATGTCATCATATTCTGTGACGTCATAATACATGTTCATGATGCTCCAGTAGATGTGACACAAATTGGGGTAAGCGAAATTGGACATAAAATCTGCAAATTGCGCTCTCAAAATATATTGTGATGTCATAATGCGGATACATTATGACGTCATAATACATTGTGACGTCATAGTGCATACTAATTATGATGTCATCATATACTGTGACGTCATAATACATGCTCATGATGCTCCAGTAGATGTGACACATACTGGGGTAAGCGAAATTGGTCATAATACCTGCATGTTGCGCTCTCATAATACATTGTGATGTCATAATGCGGATACATTATGACGTCATAATACATTGTGACGTCATACTGCATACTAATTATGATGTCATCATATACTGTGACGTCATAATACATGCTCCTGATGCTCCAGTAGATGTGACACAAAATGGGGTAAGCGAAATTGGTCATAAAACCTGCAAATTGCGCTCTCATAGTATATTGTGATGTCATAATGCAGATATATTATGACGTCATAACACATTGTGATGTCATAGTGCATACTAATTATGATGTCATCATATACTCTGACATCATAATACATGGTCATGATGCTCCAGTAGATGTGACACAAATTGGGGTAAGAGAAATTGCTCATAATACCTGCCAATCGCGCTCTCATAATATATTGTGATGTCATAAGGCGGATACATTACGGCGTCATAATATATTGTGACGTCATATTGCATACTAATTATGATGTCATCTTGTTCTGTGACGTCATAATACATGCTCATGACGCTCCAGTAGATGTGACACTAATTGGGGTAAGCGAAAATGGTCATAAGACATGCAAATTGCGCTCTCATAATATATTGTGATGTCATAATGCGGATACATTATGAAGTCATAATACATTGTGACGTCATAGTGCATACTAATTATGATGTCATCATATACTGTGTCGTCATAATACATGCTCATGATGCTCCAGTAGATGTGACACAAATTGGGGTAAGAGAAATTGCTCATAATACCTGCATGTTGCGCTCTCATAATATATTGTGATATCAGAATGCGGATACATTATGACGTCATAATACATTGTGACGTCATACTGCATACTAATTATGATGTCATCATATACTGTGACGTCATAATACATGCTCATGGTGCTCCAGTAGATGTGACACAAATTGGAGTAATCGAAAATGGTCATAAAACCTGCAAATTGCGCTCTCATAATATATTGTGATGTCATAATGCGGATACATTATGACGTCATAATACATTGTGACGTCATAGTCCATACTAATTATGATGTCATCATATACTGTGACGTCCTAATAGATGCTCATGATGCTCCAGTATTTGTGACACAAATTGGGGTAAGCGAAATTGGTCATAATACCTGCATGTTGCGCTCTCATAATACATTGTGATGTCATAATGCGGATACATTATGACGTCATAATACATTGTGTCATCATAATGCATACTAATTATGAGGTCATCATATACTGTGACGTCATAATACATGCTCATGATGCTCCAGTAGATGTGACACAAATTGGGGTAAGCAAAAATTGTCCTAAAACCTGCAAATTGCGCTCCCATAATATATTGTGATGTCATATTGCGGATACATTATGACGACATACTACATTGTGACGTCATAGTGCATACTAAATATGATGTCATCATATACTGTGACGTCATAATACATGCTCATGATGCTCCAGTAGATGTGACACAAAATGCGGTAAGAGAAATTGGTCATAAAACCTGCAAATTGCTCTCTCATAATATATTGTGATGTCATAATGCGGATACATTACGGCGTCATAATACATTGTGACATCATAGTGCATAGTAATTATGATGTCATCATATACTGTGACGTAATAATACATGCTCATGATGCTCCAGTAGATGTGACACAAATTGGGGTA
The DNA here is from genome assembly GCF_030222135.1 of Aotus nancymaae. Taxonomy (NCBI): domain Eukaryota; kingdom Metazoa; phylum Chordata; class Mammalia; order Primates; family Aotidae; genus Aotus; species Aotus nancymaae. The sequence continues at coordinate 10,178,607 of NW_026988519.1, read as the reverse complement.
AGCGAAATTGGTCACAAAACCTGCAAATTGCGCTCTCATAATATATTGTGATGTCATAATGCGGATACATTATGACGTCATAATACATTGTGACGTCATACTGCATACTAATTATGATGTTATCATATACTGTGACGTCATAATACATGCTCATGATGCTCCAGTAGATGTGACACAAATTGTGGTAAGAGAAATTGCTCATAATACCTGCATGTTGCGCTCTCATAATATATTGTGATGTCATAAGGTGGATGCATTATGACGTCACAATACATTGTGACATCATAGTGCATACTAATTATGATGTCATCATATACTGTGATGTCATAATACATGCTCATGATGCTCCAGTAGATGTGACACAAATTGGGGTAAGAGAAATTGCTCATAATACCTGCATGTTTGGCTCTCATAATATATTGTGAAGTCATAAGGAGGATACATTATGACGTCATAATACATTGTGACATCATACTGCATACTAATTATGATGTCCTCATATACTGTGACATCATAACACATGCTCATGATGCTCCAGTAGATGTGACACAAATTGGGGCAAGCCAAATTGGTCATAAACGCTGCAAATTGGGCTCTCATAATATATTGTGATGTCATAATGCGGATACATTATGACGTCATAATACATTGTGACGCCATAGTGCATACTAATTATGATGTCATCATATACTGTGACGTCATAATACATGCTCATGATGCTCCAGTAGATGTGACACAAATTGGGTTAGAGAAATTGCTCATAATACATGCATGTTGCGCTCTCATAATATATTGTGATATCATAATGCGGATACATTATGACGTCATAATATATTGTGACGTCATACTGCATACTAATTATGATGTCATCATATACTGTGACGTCATAATACATGCTCATGATGCTCCAGTAGACGTGACACAAATATGGGTTAAGAGAAATTGCTCATAAAACCTGCAAATTGCGCTCTCATAATATTTTGTGCTGTTATAATGCAGATACATTATGACGTCATAATACATTGTGACGTCATAGGGCATACTAATTATGATGTCATCATATACTGTGATGTCATAATACATGCTCATGATGCTCCAGTAGATGTGACACAAATTGGGGTAAGAGAAATTGCTCATAATACCTGCAAGTTGCGCTCTCATAATATATTATGATGTTATAATGCGGATACATTATGACGACATAATACATTGTGACGTCATACTGCATACTAATTATGATGTCATCATATACTGTGACGTCATAATACATGCTCATGATGCTCCTGTAGACGTGACACAAATTGGGGTAAGAGAAATTGCTCATAATACCTGCAAGTTGCGCTCTCATAATATTTTGTGATGTCATAATGCGGACACATTATGACGTCATAATACATTGTGACGTCATACTGAATACTAATTATGATGTCATCATATACTGTGACGTCATAATACATGCTCATGATGCTCCAGTAGATGTGACACAAATTGGGATAAGCGAAATTGGTCATAATACCTGCATGTTGCGCTCTCATAATACATTGTGATGTCATAATGCGGATACATTATGACGTCATAATACATTGTGACGTCATACTGCATACTAATTATAATGTCATCATATACTGTGACGTCATAATACATGCTCATGATGCTACAGTAGATGTGAAACAAATTGGGGTAAGCAAAATTGGTCATAATACCTGCATGTTGCGCTCTCATAATATATTGTAATGTCATAATGCAGATACATTATGACGTCATAATACATTGTGACGTCATAGTCCATACTAATTATGATGTCATCATATACTGTGACGTCATAATACATGCTCATGATGCTCCAGTATTTGTGACACAAATTGGGGTAAGCGAAATTGGTCATAATACCTGCATGTTGCGCTCTCATAATACATTGTGATGTCATAATGCGGATACATTATGACGTCATAATACATTGTGTCATCATAATGCATACTAATTATGAGGTCATCATATACTGTGACGTCATAATACATGCTCATGATGCTCCAGTAGATGTGACACAAATTGGGGTAAGCAAAAATTGTCATAAAACCTGCAAATTGCGCTCCCATAATATATTGTGATGTCATATTGCGAATACATTATGACGACATAATACATTGTGACGTCATAGAGCATACTAATTATGATGTCATCATATACTGTGACGTCATAATACATGCTCATGATGCTCCAGTAGATGTGACACAAAATGCGGTAAGAGAAATTGGTCATAAAACCTGCAAATTGCTCTCTCATAATATATTGTGATGTCATAATGCGGATACATTACGGCGTCATAATACATTGTGACATCATAGTGCATAGTAATTATGATGTCATCATATACTGTGACGTAATAATACATGCTCATGATGCTCCAGTAGATGTGACACAAATTGGGGTAAGCGAAATTGGTCACAAAACCTGCAAATTGCGCTCTCATAATATATTGTGATGTCATAATGCGGATACATTATGACGTCATAATACATTGTGACGTCATACTGCATACTAATTATGATGTTATCATATACTGTGACGTCATAATACATGCTCATGATGCTCCAGTAGATGTGACACAAATTGTGGTAAGAGAAATTGCTCATAATACCTGCATGTTGCGCTCTCATAATATATTGTGATGTCATAAGGTGGATGCATTATGACGTCACAATACATTGTGACATCATAGTGCATACTAATTATGATGTCATCATATACTGTGATGTCATAATACATGCTCATGATGCTCCAGTAGATGTGACACAAATTGGGGTAAGAGAAATTGCTCATAATACCTGCATGTTTGGCTCTCATAATATATTGTGAAGTCATAAGGAGGATACATTATGACGTCATAATACATTGTGACATCATACTGCATACTAATTATGATGTCCTCATATACTGTGACATCATAACACATGCTCATGATGCTCCAGTAGATGTGACACAAATTGGGGCAAGCCAAATTGGTCATAAACGCTGCAAATTGGGCTCTCATAATATATTGTGATGTCATAATGCGGATACATTATGACGTCATAATACATTGTGACGCCATAGTGCATACTAATTATGATGTCATCATATACTGTGACGTCATAATACATGCTCATGATGCTCCAGTAGATGTGACACAAATTGGGTTAGAGAAATTGCTCATAATACATGCATGTTGCGCTCTCATAATATATTGTGATATCATAATGCGGATACATTATGACGTCATAATATATTGTGACGTCATACTGCATACTAATTATGATGTCATCATATACTGTGACGTCATAATACATGCTCATGATGCTCCAGTAGACGTGACACAAATATGGGTTAAGAGAAATTGCTCATAAAACCTGCAAATTGCGCTCTCATAATATTTTGTGCTGTTATAATGCGGATACATTATGACGTCATAATACATTGTGACGTCATAGTGCATGCTAATTATGCTGTCATCATATACTGTGACGTCATAATACATGCTCATGATGCTCCAGTAGATGTGACACAAATTGGGGTAAGCGAAATTGGTCATAATACCTGCATGTTGCGCTCTCATAATATATTGTGATGTCATAATGCGGATACATTATGACGTCATAATACATTGTGACGTCATACTGTATACTAATTTTGATGTCATCATATACTGTGACGTCATAATACATGCTCATGATGCTCCAGTAGATGTGACACAAAATGGGGTAAGCGAAATTGGTCATAAAGCCTGCAAATTGCGCTCTCATAATATATTGTGATGTCATAATGCGGATACATTATGACGTCATAATACATTGTGACGTCATAGTCCATACTAATTATGATGTCATCATATACTGTGACGTCATAATACATGCTCATGATGCTCCAGTAGATGTGACACAAATTGGGGTAAGCGAAATTGGTCATAATACCTGCATGTTGCGCTCTCATAATACATTGTGATGTCATAATGCGGATACATTATGATGTCATAATACATTGTGACGTCATAATGCATACTAATTATGATGTCATCATATACTGTGACCTCATAATACATGCTCATGATGCTCCAGTAGATGTGACACAAATTGGGGTAAGCGAAATTGGTCAAAAAACCTGCAAATTGCGCTCTTATAATATATTGTGATGTCATAATGCGGATACATTATGACGTCATAATACATTGTGACGTCATAGTTCATACTAATTATGATGTCATCATATACTGTGATGTCATAATTCATGCTCTTGAGGCTCCAGTATATGTGACACAAATTGGGGTAAGAGAAATTGCTCATAATACCTGCATGTTGCGCTCTCATAATATATTGTGATGTCATAATGCGGATACATAATGACGTCATAATATATTGTGACGTCATATTGCATACTAATTATGATGTCATCATATACTGTGACGTCATAATACATGCTCATGATGCTCCAGTAGATGTGACACAAATTGGGGAAAGCAAAAATTGTCATAAAACCTGCAAATTGCGCTCCCATAATATATTGTGATGTCATAATGCGGATACATTATGACATCATAATACATTGTGACGTCATACTGCATACTAATTATGATGTCATCATATACTGTGATGTCATAATACATGCTCATGATGCTCCAGTAGATGTGACACAAAATGGGGTAATAGAAATTGGTCATAAAACCTGGAAATTGCTCTCTCATAATATATTGTGATGTCATATTGCAGATACATTACGGCGTCATAATACATTTTGACGTCATAGTGCATAGTAATTATGAGGTCATCATATACTGTGACGTCATAATACATGCACATGATGCTCCAGTAGATGTGACACAAATTGGGGTAAGCGAAATTGGTCATAATACCTGCATGTTGCGCTCTCATAATATATTGTGATGTCATAATGCGGATACATTATGACATCATAATACATTGTGACGTCATACTGCATACTAATTATGATGTCACCATATACTGTGATGTCATAATACATGCTCATGATGCTCCAGTGGATGTGACACAAAATGGGGTAAGAGAAATTGGTCATAAAACCTGGAAATTGCTCTCTCATAATATATTGTGATGTCATAATGCGGATACATTACGGCGTCATAATACATTTTGACGTCATAGTGCATACTAATTATGATGTCATCATATACTTTGACGTCATAATACATGCTCATGATGCTCCAGTAGATGTGACACAAATTGGGGTAAGCCAAATGGGTCATAAAACCTGCAAATTGCGCTCTCATAATATATTGTGATGTCATAATGCGGATACATTATGTCGTCATAATACATTGTGACGTCATACTGCATACTAATTATGATGTCATCATATACTGTGACGTCATAATACATGCTCATGATGCTCCAGTAGATGTGACACAAATTGGGGTAAGAGAAATTGCTCATAATACCTGCATGTTGCGCTCTCATAATATATTGTGATATCATAATGCGGATACATTATGACGTCATAATATATTGTGACGTCATAGTGCATACTAATTATGATGTCATCTTATACTGTGACGTCATAATACATGCTCATGATGCTCCAGTAGATGTGACACAAATTGGGGTAAGAGAAATTGCTCATAATACCTGCATGTTGCGCTCTCATAATATATTGTGATGTCATAATGCGGATATATTATGACGTCATAATACATTGTGACGTCATAGTGCATACTAATTATGATGTCATCATATACTGTGACGTCATAATACATGCTCATGATTCTCCAGTAGATGTGACACAAACTGGATTAATCGAAAATGGTCATAAAACCTGCAAATTGCGCTCTCATAATATATTGTGATGTCATAATGCGGAAACATTATGACGTCATAATACATTGTGACGTCATAGTCCATACTAATTATGATGTCATCATATACTGTGACGTCATAATACATGCTCATGATGCTCCAATAGATGTGACACAAATTGGGGTAAGCGAAATTGGTCATAATACCTGCATGTTGCGCTCTCATAATACATTGTGATGTCATAATGCATACTAATTATGATGTCATCATATACTGTGACGTCATAATACATGCTCATGATGCTCCAGTAGATGTGACACAAGTTGGGGTAAGTGAAATTGCTCATAAAACCTGCAAATTGCGCTCTCATAATATATTGTGCTTTTATAATGCGGATACATTATGACGTCATAATACATTGTGACGTCATAGTGCATACTAATTATGATGTCATCAAATACTGTGATGTCATAATAGATGCTCATGATGCTCCAGTAGATGTGACACAAATTGGGGTAAGAGAAATTGCTCATAATACCTGCATGTTGCGCTCTCATAATGTATTGTGATGTCATAATGCGGATACATTATGACGTCATAATACATTGTGACGTCATAGTGCATACTGATTATGATGTCATCATATACTGTGACGTCATAATACATGTTCATGATGCTCCAGTAGATGTGACACAAATTGGGGTATACGAAAATGGTCATAAAACCTGCAAATTGCGCTCTCATAATATATTGTGATGTCATAATGCGGATACATTATGACGTCATAATACATTGTGACGTCATAGTGTATACTAATTATTATGTCATCATATACTGTGACGTCATAATACATGCTCATGATGCTCCAGTAGATGTGACACAAATTGGGGTAAGCGAAATTGTTCATAATACCTGCATGTTGCGCTCTCAAAGTATATTGTGATGTCATAATGCGGATACATTATGACGTCATAATACATTGTGACGTCATACTGCAGACTAATTTTGATGTCATCAAATACTGTGACGTCATAATACATGCTCATGATGCTCCAGTAGATGTGACACAAAATGGGGTAAGCGAAATTGGTCATAAAACCTGCAAATTGCGCTCTCATAATATATTGTGATGTCATAATGCGGATACATTATGACGACATAATACATTGTGACGTCATAGTGCATACTAATTATGATGTCATCATATACTGTGACGTCATAATACATGCTCAAGATGCTCCAGTCGATGTGTCACAAATTGGGGTAATAGAATTTGCTCATAATACCTGCATGTTGCGCTCTCATAATACATTGTGATGTCATAATGCGGATACATTATGATGTCATAATACATTGTGACGTCATAATGCATACTAATTATGATGTCATCATATACTGTGACGTCATAATACATGCTCATGATGCTCCAGTAGATGTGACACAAATTGGGGTATGAGAAATTGCTCATAATACCTGCATGTTGCGCTCTCATACTATATTGTGATGTCATAATGCGGATACATTATGACGTCATAATACATTGTGACATTATACTGCATACTAATTATGATGTCATCATATAGTGTGACGTCATAATACATGCTCATGATGCTCCAGTAGATGTGACACAAATTGGGGTAAGCGAAATTGGTCATAAAACCTGCAAATTGCGCTCTCATAATATATTGTGATGTCATAATGCGGATACATTATGACGTCATAATACATTGTGACGTCATACTGCATACTAATTATGACGTCATCATATACTGTGACGTCATAATACATTCTCATGATTCTCCAGTAGATGTGAAACAAATTGGGGTAAGGGACGTCATAATACATGCTCATGATGCTCCAGTAGATGTGACACCAAATGTGGTAAGAGAAATTGCTCATAATTCCTGCAAATTGCTCTCTCAAAATATATTGTGATGTCATAAAGCGGATACATTATGACGTCATAATACATTGTGACGTCATACTGCATACTAATTATGATGTCATCATATACTGTGACGTCATAATACATGCTCATGATGCTCCAGTAGATGTGACAAAAATTGGGGTAAGAGAAATTGCTCTTAATACCTGCAAATTGCGCTCTCATCATATATTTTGATGGTATAATGCGGATACATTATGATGTCATAATACATTGTGACATCATAGTGCTTACTAATTATGATGTCATCATATACTATGACGTCATAATACATGCTCATGATGCTCCAGTAGATGTGACACAAATTGGGGTAAGAGAAATTGCTCATAATACCTGCGTGTTGCGCTCTCATAATATATTGTGATGTCATAATGCGGATACATTATGACGTCATAATACATTGTGACGTCATACTGCATACTAATTATGATGTCATAATACTGTGACGTCATAATACATGCTCATGATGCTCCAGTAGATGTGACACAAATTGGGGTATGAGAAATTGCTCATAATACCTGCATGTTGCGCTCTCATAATATATTGTGATGTCATAATGCGGATACATTACGACGTCATAATTCATTGTGACGTCATGGTGCATACTAATTATGATGTCATAATTCTGTGACGTCATAATACATGCTCATGATGCTCCAGTAGATGTGACACAAATTGGGGTAAGAGAAATTGGTCATAAAACCTGCATGTTGCGCTCTCATAATATATTGTGATGTCATAAGGCGGATACATTATGACGTCATAATACATTGTGACGTCATACTGCATACTAATTATGATGTCATCATATACTGTGACGTTATAATACATGCTCATGATGCTCCAGTAGATGTGACACAAATTGGGGTATGAGAAATTGCTCATAATACCTGCATGTTGCGCTCTCATAATATATTGTGATGTCATAAGGCGGATACATTATGACGTCATAATACATTGTGACGTCATACTGCATACTAATTATGATGTCATCATATACTGTGACGTTATAATACATGCTCATGATGCTCCAGTAGATGTGACACAAATTGGGGTATGAGAAATTGCTCATAATACCTGCATGTTGCGCTCTCATAATATATTGTGATGTCATAATGCGGATACATTATGACGTCATAATACATTGTGACATTATACTGCATACTAATTATGATGTCATCATATAGTGTGACGTCATAATACATGCTCATGATGCTCCAGTAGATGTGACACAAATTGGGGTAAGCGAAATTGGTCATAAAACCTGCAAATTGCGCTCTCATAATATATTGTGATGTCATAATGCGGATACATTATGACGTCATAATACATTGTGACGTCATAGTGCATACTAATTATGATGTCATCATATACTGTGACGTAATAATACATGCTCATGATGCTCCAGTAGATGTGACACAAATTGGGGTAGGAGAAATTGCTCATAATATCTGCATGTTGCGCTCTCATAATATATTGTGATGTCACAATGCGGATACATTATGACGTCATAATACATTGTGACGTCATACTGCATACTAATTATGATGTCATCATATACTGTTACATCATAATACATGCTCATGATGCTCCAGTAGACATGACACAAATTTAGGTAAGAGACATTGCTCATAATACCTGCATGTTGCGCTCTCATAACATATTGTGATGTCATAATGCGGATACAATATGACGTCATAATACATTGTGATGTCATAGTCCATACTAATTATGATGTCATCATATACTGTGACGTCATAATACATGTTCATGATGCTCCAGTAGATATGACACAAATTGGGGTAAGAGAAAATGGTCATAAAACGTGCAAATTGCGCTCTCATAATATATTGTGATGTCATAATGCGGATACATTATGACGTCATAATACATTGTGACGTCATAGTGCATACTAATTATTATGTCATCATATACTGTGACGTCATAATACATGCTCATGATGCTCCAGTAGATGTGACACAAATTGGGGTAAGCGAAATTGGTCATAATACCTGCATGTTGCGCTCTCATAATATATTGTGATGTCATAATGCGGATACATTATGACGTCATAATACATTGTGACGTCATACAGCATACTAATTTTGATGTCATCAAATACTGTGACGTCATAATACATGCTCATGATGCTCCAGTAGATGTGACACAAAATGGGGTAAGCGAAATTGGTCATAAAACCTGCAAATTGCGCTCTCATAATATATTGTGATGTCATAATGCGGATGCATTATGACGACATAATACATTGTGACGTCATAGTGCATACTAATTATTATGTCATCATATACACTGACGTCATAATACATGCCCATGATGCTCCACTAGATGTGACACAAATTGGGGTAAGAGAAATTGCTCATAATACCTGCATGTTGCGCTCTCATAATATATTGTGATGTCATAATGGGGATACATTACGACGTCATAATTCATTGTGACGTCATAGTGCATACTAGTTATGATGTCATCATATGCTGTGACGTCATAATACATGCTCATGATGCTCCAGTAGATGTGACACAAATTGTGGTAAGCGAAATTGGTCATAAAACCAGCAAATTGCGCTCTCATAATACATTGTGATGTCATAATGCGGATACATTATGACGTCATAATACATTGTGACATCATACTGCATACTAATTATGATGTCATCATATACTGTGATGTCATAATACATGCTCATGATGCTCCAGTAGATGTGACACAAATTGGGGTAAGAGAAATTGCTCATAATACCTGCACGTTGCGCTCTCATAATACATTGTGATGTCATAATGCGGATACATTATGACGTCATACTTCACTGTGACGTCATACTGAATACTAATGATGATGTCATCATATACTGTGACGTCATAATACATGCTCATGATGCTCCAGTAGATGTGACACAAATTGGGGTAAGCGAAATTGTTCATAATACCTGCATGTTGCGCTCTCATAATACATTGTGATGTCATAATGCGGATACATTATGACGTCATACTTCACTGTGACGTCATACTGAATACTAATTATGATGTCATCATATACTGTGACGTCATAATACATGCTCATGATGCTCCAGTAGATGTGACACAAATTGGGGTAAGAGAAATTGCTCATAATACCTGCATGTTTGGCTCTCATAATATATTGTGAAGTCATAAGGAGGATACATTATGACGTCATAATACATTGTGACATCATACTGCATACTAATTATGATGTCCTCATATACTGTGACATCATAACACATGCTCATGATGCTCCAGTAGATGTGACACAAATTGGGGCAAGCGAAATTGGTCATAAACGCTGCAATTTGGGCTCTCATAATATATTGTGATGTCATAATGCGGATACATTATGACGTCATAATACATTGTGACGCCATAGTGCATACTAATTATGATGTCATCATATACTGTGACATCATAATACATGCTCATGATGCTCCAGTAGATGTGACACAAACTGGGTTAGAGAAATTGCTCATAATACCTGCATGTTGCGCTCTCATAATATATTGTGATATCATAATGCGGATACATTATGACGTCATAATATATTGTGACATCATACTGCATACTAATTGTGATGTCATCATATACTGTGACATCATAATACATGCTCATGATGCTCCAGTAGACGTGACACACATATGGGTTAAGAGAAATTGCTCATAAAACCTGCAAATTGCGCTCTCATAATATTTTGTGCTGTTATAATGCGGATACATTATGACGTCATAATACATTGTGACGTCATAGTGCATACTAATTATGCTGTCATCATATACTGTGACGTCATAATACATGCTCATGATGCTCCAGTAGATGTGACACAAATTGGGGTAAGCGAAATTGGACATAATACCTGCATGTTGCGCTCTCATAATATATTGTGATGTCATAATGCGGATACATTATGACGTCATAATACATTGTGACGTCATACTGCATACTAATTTTGATGTCATCATATAGTGTGACGTCCTAATACATGCTCATGATGCTCCAGTAGATGTGACAAAAAATGGGGTAAGCGAAATTGGTCATAAAACCTGCAAATTGCGCTCTCATAATATATTGTGATGTCATAATGCGGATACATTATGACGTCATAATACATTGTGACGTCATAGTCCATAGTAATTATGATGTCCTCATAGACTGTGTCGTCATAATACATGCTCATGATGCTCCAGTAGATGTGACACAAATTGGGGTAAGCGAAATTGGTCATAATACCTGCATGTTGCGCTCTCATAATACATTGTGATGTCATAATGCGGATACATTATGATGTCATAATACATTGTGACGTCATAATGCATACTAATTATGATGTCATCATATACTGTGACGTCATAATACATGCTCATGATGCTCCAGTAGATGTGACACAAATTGGGGTATGAGAAATTGCTCATAATACCTGCATGTTGCGCTCTCATAATATATTGTGATGTCATAATGCGGATACATTATGACGTCATAATACATTGTGACATTATACTGCATACTAATTATGATGTCATCATATAGTGTGACGTCATAATACATGATCATGATGCTCCAGTAGATGTGACACAAATTGGGGTAAGCGAAATTGGTCATAAAACCTGCAAATTGCGCTCTCATAATATATTGTGATGTCATAATGCGGATACATTATGACGTCATAATACATTGTGACGTCATAGTGCATACTAATTATGATGTCATCATATACTGTGACGTAATAATACATGCTCATGATGCTCCAGTAGATGTGACACAATTTGGGGTAGGAGAAATTGCTCATAATACCTGCATGTTGCGCTCTCATAATATATTGTGATGTCACAATGCGGATACATTATGACGTCATAATACATTGTGACGTCATACTGCATACTAATTATGATGTCATCATATACTGTTACATCATAATACATGCTCATGATGCTCCAGTAGACATGACACAAATTTAGGTAAGAGACATTGCTCATAATACCTGCATGTTGCGCTCTCATAACATATTGTGATGTCATAATGCGGATACAATATGACGTCATAATACATTGTGATGTCATAGTCCATACTAATTATGATGTCATCATATACTGTGACGTCATAATACATGTTCATGATGCTCCAGTAGATATGACACAAATTGGGGTAAGAGAAAATGGTCATAAAACGTGCAAATTGCGCTCTCATAATATATTGTGATGTCATAATGCGGATACATTATGACGTCATAATACATTGTGACGTCATAGTGCATACTACTTATTATGTCATCATATACTGTGACGTCATAATACATGCTCATGATGCTCCAGTAGATGTGACACAAATTGGGGTAAGCGAAATTGGTCATAATACCTGCATGTTGCGCTCTCATAATATATTGTGATGTCATAATGCGGATACATTATGACGTCATAATACATTGTGACGTCATACTGCATACTAATTTTGATGTCATCAAATACTGTGACGTCATAATACATGCTCATGATGCTCCAGTAGATGTGACACAAAATGGGGTAAGCGAAATTGGTCATAAAACCTGCAAATTGCGCTCTCATAATATATTGTGATGTCATAATGCGGATACATTATGACGACATAATACATTGTGACGTCATAGTGCATACTAATTATTATGTCATCATATACACTGACGTCATAATACATGCCCATGATGCTCCAGTAGATGTGACACAAATTGGGGTAAGAGAAATTGCTCATAATACCTGCATGTTGCGCTCTCATAATATATTGTGATGTCATAATGGGGATACATTACGACGTCATAATTCATTGTGACGTCATAGTGCATACTAGTTATGATGTCATCATATGCTGTGACGTCATAATACATGCTCATGATGCTCCAGTAGATGTGACACAAATTGTGGTAAGCGAAATTGGTCATAAAACCAGCAAATTGCGGTCTCATAATACATTGTGATGTCATAATGCGGATACATTATGACGTCATAATACATTGTGACATCATACTGCATACTAATTATGATGTCATCATATACTGTGATGTCATAATACATGCTCATGATGCTCCAGTAGATGTGACACAAATTGGGGTAAGAGAAATTGCTCATAATACCTGCATGTTGCGCTCTCATAATATATTGTGATGTCATAAGGCGGATACATTATGACGTCATAATACATTGTGACGTCATACTGCATACTAATTATGATGTCATCATATACTGTGACGTCATAATACATGCAAATGATGCTCCAGTAGATGTGACACAAATTGGGGTAAGAGAAATTGCTCATAACTCCTGCAAGTTGCGCTCTCATAATATATTGTGATGTCATAATGCGGATATATTATGACGTCATAATACATTGTGACGTCATAGTGCATACGAATTATGATGTCATCATATACTGTGACGTCATAATACATGCTCATGATTCTCCAGTAGATGTGACACAAATTGGAGTAATCGAAAATGGTCATAAAACCTGCAAATTGCGCTCTGATAATATATTGTGATGTCATAATGCGGATACATTATGACGTCATAATACATTGTGACGTCATGGTCCATACTAATTATGATGTCATCATATACTGTGACATCATAATACATGCTCATGATGCTCCAGTAGATGTGACACAAATTGGGGTAAGCGAAATTGGTCATAATACCTGCATGTTGCGCTCTAATAATACATTGTGATGTCATAATGCGGATACATTATGACGTCATAATACATTGTGACGTCATACTGCATACTAATTATGATGTCATCATATACTGTGACGCCATAGTACATGCTCATGATGCTCCAGTAGATGTGACACAAATTGGGGTAAGCGAAATTGGTCATAATACCTGCATGTTGCGCTCTCAGAATACATTGTGATGTCATAATGCATACTAATTATGATGTCATCATATACTGTGACGTCATAATACATGCTCATGATGCTCCAGTAGATGTGACACAAGTTGGGGTAAGTGAAATTGCTCATAAAACCTGCAAATTGCGCTCTCATAATATATTGTGCTGTTATAATGCGGATACATTATGACGTCATAATACATTGTGACGTCATAGTGCATACTAATTATGATGTCATCAAATACTGTGATGTCATAATAGATGCTCATGATGCTCCAGTAGATGTGACACAAATTGGGGTAAGAGAAATTGCTCATAATACCTGCATGTTGCGCTCTCATAATGTATTGTGATGTCATAATGCGGATACATTATGACGTCATAATACATTGTGACGTCATAGTGCATACTGATTATGATGTCATCATATACTGTGACGTCATAATACATGTTCATGATGCTCCAGTAGATGTGACACAAATTGGGGTATACGAAAATGGTCATAAAACCTGCAAATTGCGCTCTCATAATATATTGTGATGTCATAATGCGGATACATTATGACGTCATAATACATTGTGACGTCATAGTGTATACTAATTATTATGTCATCATATACTGTGACGTCATAATACATGCTCATGATGCTCCAGTAGATGTGACACAAATTGGGGTAAGCGAAATTGTTCATAATACCTGCATGTTGCGCTCTCAAAGTATATTGTGATGTCATAATGCGGATACATTATGACGTCATAATACATTGTGACGTCATACTGCAGACTAATTTTGATGTCATCAAATACTGTGACGTCATAATACATGCTCATGATGCTCCAGTAGATGTGACACAAAATGGGGTAAGCGAAATTGGTCATAAAACCTGCAAATTGCGCTCTCATAATATATTGTGATGTCATAATGCGGATACATTATGACGACATAATACATTGTGACGTCATAGTGCATACTAATTATGATGTCATCATATACTGTGACGTCATAATACATGCTCAAGATGCTCCAGTCGATGTGTCACAAATTGGGGTAATAGAATTTGCTCATAATACCTGCATGTTGCGCTCTCATAATACATTGTGATGTCATAATGCGGATACATTATGATGTCATAATACATTGTGACGTCATAATGCATACTAATTATGATGTCATCATATACTGTGACGTCATAATACATGCTCATGATGCTCCAGTAGATGTGACACAAATTGGGGTATGAGAAATTGCTCATAATACCTGCATGTTGCGCTCTCATAATATATTGTGATGTCATAATGCGGATACATTATGACGTCATAATACATTGTGACATTATACTGCATACTAATTATGATGTCATCATATAGTGTGACGTCATAATACATGCTCATGATGCTCCAGTAGATGTGACACAAATTGGGGTAAGCGAAATTGGTCATAAAACCTGCAAATTGCGCTCTCATAATATATTGTGATGTCATAATGCGGATACATTATGACGTCATAATACATTGTGACGTCATACTGCATACTAATTATGACGTCATCATATACTGTGACGTCATAATACATTCTCATGATTCTCCAGTAGATGTGAAACAAATTGGGGTAAGGGACGTCATAATACATGCTCATGATGCTCCAGTAGATGTGACACCAAATGTGGTAAGAGAAATTGCTCATAATTCCTGCAAATTGCTCTCTCAAAATATATTGTGATGTCATAAAGCGGATACATTATGACGTCATAATACATTGTGACGTCATACTGCATACTAATTATGATGTCATCATATACTGTGACATCATAATACATGCTCATGATGCTCCAGTAGATGTGACAAAAATTGGGGTAAGAGAAATTGCTCTTAATACCTGCAAATTGCGCTCTCATCATATATTTTGATGGTATAATGCGGATACATTATGATGTCATAATACATTGTGACATCATAGTGCTTACTAATTATGATGTCATCATATACTATGACGTCATAATACATGCTCATGATGCTCCAGTAGATGTGACACAAATTGGGGTAAGAGAAATTGCTCATAATACCTGCGTGTTGCGCTCTCATAATATATTGTGATGTCATAAGGCGGATACATTATGACGTCATAATACATTGTGACGTCATACTGCATACTAATTATGATGTCATCATATACTGTGACGTTATAATACATGCTCATGATGCTCCAGTAGATGTGACACAAATTGGGGTATGAGAAATTGCTCATAATACCTGCATGTTGCGCTCTCATAATATATTGTGATGTCATAATGAGGATACATTATGACGTCATAATACATTGTGACATTATACTGCATACTAATTATGATGTCATCATATAGTGTGACGTCATAATACATGCTCATGATGCTCCAGTAGATGTGACACAAATTGGGGTAAGCGAAATTGGTCATAAAACCTGCAAATTGCGCTCTCATAATATATTGTGATGTCATAATGCGGATACATTATGACGTCATAATACATTGTGACGTCATAGTGCATACTAATTATGATGTCATCATATACTGTGACGTAATAATACATGCTCATGATGCTCCAGTAGATGTGACACAAATTGGGGTAGGAGAAATTGCTCATAATACCTGCATGTTGCGCTCTCATAATATATTGTGATGTCACAATGCGGATACATTATGACGTCATAATACATTGTGACGTCATACTGCATACTAATTATGATGTCATCATATACTGTTACATCATAATACATGCTCATGATGCTCCAGTAGACATGACACAAATTTAGGTAAGAGACATTGCTCATAATACCTGCATGTTGCGCTCTCATAACATATTGTGATGTCATAATGCGGATACAATATGACGTCATAATACATTGTGATGTCATAGTCCATACTAATTATGATGTCATCATATACTGTGACGTCATAATACATGTTCATGATGCTCCAGTAGATATGACACAAATTGGGGTAAGAGAAAATGGTCATAAAACGTGCAAATTGCGCTCTCATAATATATTGTGATGTCATAATGCGGATACATTATGACGTCATAATACATTGTGACGTCATAGTGCATACTAATTATTATGTCATCATATACTGTGACGTCATGATACATGTTCATGATGCTCCAGTAGATGTGACACAAATTGGGGTATACGAAAACGGTCATAAAACGTGCAAATTGCGCTCTCATAATATATTGTGATGTCATAATGCGGATACATTATGACGTCATAATACATTGTGACGTCATAGTGCATACTAATTATGATGTCATCATATACTGTGACGTCATAATACATGCTCATGATGCTCCAGTAGATGTGACACAAATTGGGGTAAGCGAAATTGGTCATAATACCTGCATGTTGCGCTCTCATAATATATTGTGATGTCATAATGCGGATACATTATGACGTCATAATACATTGTGACATCATACTGCATACTAATTATGATGTCATCATATACTGTGACGTCATAATACATGCTTATGATGCTCCAGTAGATGTGACACCAAATGTGGTAAGAGAAATTGCTCATAATTCCTGCAAATTGCTTTCTCAAAATATATTGTGATGTCATAAAGCGGATACATTATGACGTCATAATACATTGTGACGTCATACTGCATACTAATTATGATGTCATCATATACTGTGACGTCATAATACATGCTCATGATGCTCCAGTAGATGTGACACAAATTGGGGTAAGAGAAATTGCTCTTAATACCTGCAAATTGCGCTCTCATCATATATTGTGATGGTATAATGCGGATACATTATGATGTCATAATACATTGTGACATCATAGTGCTTACTAATTATGATGTCATCATATACTATGACGTCATAATACATGCTCATGATGCTCCAGTAGATGTGACACAAATTGGGGTAAGAGAAATTGCTCATAATACCTGCGTGTTGCGCTCTCATAATATATTGTGATGTCATAATGCAGATACATTATGACGTCATAATACATTGTGACGTCATACTGCATACTAATTATGATGTCATAATACTGTGACGTCATAATACATGCTCATGATGCTCCAGTAGATGTGACACAAATTGGGGTATGAGAAATTGCTCATAATACCTTCATGTTGCGCTCTCATAATATATTGTGATGTCATAATGCGGATACATTACGACGTCATAATTCATTGTGACGTCATGGTGCATACTAATTATGATGTCATAATTTTGTGACGTCATAATACATGCTCATGATGCTCCAGTAGATGTGACACAAATTGGGGTAAGAGAAATTGGTCATAAAACCTGCATGTTGCGCTCTCATAATATATTGTGATGTCATAAGGCGGATACATTATGACGTCATAATACATTGTGACGTCATACTGCATACTAATTATGATGTCATCATATACTGTGACGTTATAATACATGCTCATGATGCTCCAGTAGATGTGACACAAATTGGGGTATGAGAAATTGCTAATAATACCTGCATGATGCGCTCTCATAATATATTGTGATGTCATAATGCGGATACATTATGACGTCATAATACATTGTGACATCATAGTGCATACTAATTATGATGTCATCATATACTGTGACATCATAATACATGCTCATGATGCTCCAGTAGATGTGACACAAACTGGGTTAGAGAAATTGCTCATAATACCTGCATGTTGCGCTCTCATAATATATTGTGATATCATAATGCGGATACATTATGACGTCATAATATATTGTGACGTCATACTGCATACTAATTATGATGTCATCATATACTGTGACATCATAATACATGCTCATGATGCTCCAGTAGACGTGACACAAATATGGGTTAAGAGAAATTGCTCATAAAACCTGCAAATTGCGCTCTCATAATATTTTGTGCTGTTATAATGCGGATACATTATGACGTCATAATACATTGTGACGTCATAGTGCATACTAATTATGCTGTCATCATATACTGTGACGTCATAATACATGCTCATGATGCTCCAGTAGATGTGACACAAATTGGGGTAAGCGAAATTGGACATAATACCTGCATGTTGCGCTCTCATAATATATTGTGATGTCATAATGCGGATATATTATGACGTCATAATACATTGTGACGTCATACTGCATACTAATTTTGATGTCATCATATACTGTGACGTCATAATACATGCTCATGATGCTCCAGTAGATGTGACACAAAATGGGGTAAGCGAAATTGGTCATAAAACCTGCAAATTGCGCTCTCATAATATATTGTGATGTCATAATGCGGATGCATTATGACGTCATAATACATTGTGACGTCATAGTCCATACTAATTATGATGTCCTCATAGACTGTGACGTCATAATACATGCTCATGATGCTCCAGTAGATGTGACACAAACTGGGGTAAGAGAAATTGCTCATAATACCTGCATGTTGCGCTCTCATAATATATTGTGATATCATATTGCGGATACATTATGACGTCATAATGTATTGTGACGTCATACTGCATACTAATTATGATGTCATCATATACTGTGACGTCATAATACATGCTCATGATGCTCCAGTAGACGTGACACAAATTGGGGTAAGAGAAATTGCTTATAATACCTGCAAGTTGCGCTCTCATAATATATTGTGATGTAGTCATGCGGATACATTATGACGTCATAATACATTGTGACGTCATAGTGCATACTAATTATGATGTCATCATATACTGTGACGTCATAATACATGCTCATGATTCTCCAGTAGATGTGACACAAATTGGATTAATCGAAAATGGTCATAAAACCTGCAAATTGCGCTCTCATAATATATTATGATGTCATAATGCGGATACATTATGACATCATAATACATTGTGACGTCATAGTCCATACTAATTATGATGTCATCATATACTGTGACGTCATAATACATGCTCATGATGCTCCAATAGATGTGACACAAATTGGGGTAAGCGAAATTGGTCATAATACCTGCATGTTGCGCTCTCATAATACATTGTGATGTCATAATGCATACTAATTATGATGTCATCATATACTGTGACGTCATAATACATGCTCATGATGCTCCAGTAGATGTGACACAAGTTGGGGTAAGTGAAATTGCTCATAAAACCTGCAAATTGCGCTCTCATAATATATTGTGCTGTTATAATGCGGTTACATTATGACGTCATAATACATTGTGACGTCATAGTGCATACTAATTATGATGTCATCATATATTGTGACGTCATAATAGATGCTCATGATGCTCCAGTAGATGTGACACAAATTGGGGTAAGAGAAATTGCTCATAATACCTGCATGTTGCGCTCTCATAATGTATTGTGATGTCATAATGCGGATACATTATGACGTCATAATACATTGTGACGTCATAGTGCATACTAATTATGATGTCATCATATACTGTGACGTCATAATACATGTTCATGATGCTCCAGTAGATGTGACACAAATTGGGGTATACGAAAATGGTCATAAAACCTGCAAATTGCGCTCTCATAATATATTGTGATGTCATAATGCGGATACATTATGACGTCATAATACATTGTGACGTCATAGTGCATACTAATTATTATGTCATCATATACTGTGACGTCATAATACATGCTCATGTTGCTCCAGTAGATGTGACACAAATTGGAGTAATCGAAAATGGTCATAAAACCTGCAAATTGCGCTCTGATAATATATTGTGATGTCATAATGCGGATACATTATGACGTCATAATACATTGTGACGTCATGGTCCATACTAATTATGATGTCATCATATACTGTGACGTCATAATACATGCTCATGATGCTCCAGTAGATGTGACACAAATTGGGTTAAGCGAAATTGGTCATAATCCCTGCATGTTGCGCTCTCATAATACATTGTGATATCATAATGCGGATACATTATGACGTCATACTTCACTGTGACGTCATACTGAATACTAATGATGATGTCATCATATACTGTGACGTCATAATACATGCTCATGATGCTCCAGTAGATGTGACACAAATTGGGGTAAGCGAAATTGGTCATAATACCTGCATGTTGCGCTCTCATAATACATTGTGATGTCATAATGCGGATACATTATGACGTCATACTTCACTGTGACGTCATACTGAATACTAATTATGATGTCATCATATACTGTGACGTCATAATACATGCTCATGATGCTCCAGTACATGTGACACAAATTGGGGTAAGAGAAATTGCTCATAATACCTGCATGTTGCGCTCTCATAATATATTGTGATGTCATAATGCGGATACATTATGATGTCATAATACATTGTGACGTCATACTGCATACTAATTATGATGTCATCATATACTGTGATGTCATAATACATGCTCATGATGCTCCAGTAGATGTGACACAAATTGGAGTAATCGAAAATGGTCATAAAACGTGCAAATTGCGCTGTCATAATATATTGTGATGTCATAATGCGGATACATTATGACGTCATAATACATTGTGACGTCATACTGCATACTAATTATGATGTCATCATATACTGTGACGTCATAATACATGCTCATGATGCTCCAGTAGATGTGACACAAATTGGGGTAAGCGAAATTGGTCATAATACCTGCATGTTGCGCTCTCATAACATATTGTGATGTCATAATGCGGATACATTATGACGTCATAATACATTGTGACGTCATACTGCATACTAATTCTGCTGTCATCATATACTGTGACATCATAATACATGCTCATGATGCTGCAGTAGATGTGACACAAATTGGAGTAATCGAAAATGGTCATCAAACGTGCAAATTGCGCTGTCATAACATATTGTGATATCATAATGCGGATACATTATGACGTCATAATACATTGTGACATCATACTGCATACTAATTATGATGTCATCATATACTGTGATGTCATAATACATGCTCATGATGCTCCAGTAGATGTGACACAAACTGGGGTAAGAGAAATTGCTCATAATACCTGCATGTTGCGCTCTCATAATGTATTGTGATGTCATAATGCGGATACATTATGACGTCATAATACATTGTGACGTCATAGTGCATACTAATTATGATGTCATCATATACTGTGACGTCATGATACATGTTCATGATGCTCCAGTAGATATGACACAAATTGGGGTATACGAAAACGGTCATAAAACGTGCAAATTGCGCTCTCATAATATATTGTGATGTCATAATGCGGATACATTATGACGTCATAATACATTGTGACGTCATAGTGCATACTAATTATGATGTCATCATATACTGTGACGTCATAATACATGCTCATGATGCTCCAGTAGATGTGACACAAATTGGGGTAAGCGAAATTGGTCATAATACCTGCATGTTGCGCTCTCATAATATATTGTGATGTCATAATGCGGATACATTATGACGTCATAATACATTGTGACGTCATACTGCATACTAATTTTGATGTCATCAAATACTGTGACGTCATAATACATGCTCATGATGCTCCAGTAGATGTGACACAAAATGGGGTAAGCGAAATTGGTCATAAAACCTGCAAATTGCGCTCTCATAATATATTGTGATGTCATAATGCGGATACATTATGACGACATAATACATTGTGACGTCATAGTGCATACTAATTATTATGTCATCATATACTGTGACATCGTAATACAGGCTCATGATGCTCCAGTAGATGTGACACAAATTTTGGTAAGCGAAATTGGTCATAATACCTGCATGTTGCGCTCTCATAATACATTGTGATGTCATAATGCGTATAAATTATGATGTCATACTTCACTGTGACGTCATACTGCATACTAATTATGATGTCATCATATACTGTGACGTCATAATACATGCTCATGATGCTCCAGTAGATGTGACACAAATTGGGGTAAGAGAAATTGGTCATAAAACCTGCAAATTGCGCTCTCATAATATATTGTGATGTCATAATGCGGATACATTATGACGTCATAATACATTGTGATATCATAGTCCATACTAATTAGGATGTCATCATATACTGTGACGTCATAATACATGCCCATGATGCTCCAGTAGATGTGACACAAATTGGGGTAAGAGAAATTGCTCATAATACCTGCATGTTGCGCTCTCATAATGTATTGTGATGTCATAATGCGGATACATTACGACGTCATAATACATTGTGACGTCATAGTGCATACTAGTTATGATGTCATCATATGCTGTGACGTCATAATACATGCTCATGTTGCTCCAGTAGATGTGACACAAATTGGGGTATACGAAAATGGTCATAAAACCTGCAAATTGCGCTCTCATAATACATTGTGATGTCATAATGCGGATACATTATGACGTCATAATACATTGTGACGTCATAGTGCATACTAATTATGATGTCATCATATACTGTGACGTCATAATACATGCTCATGTTGCTCCAGTAGATGTGACACAAAATGGGTTAAGCGAAATTGGTCATAAAACCTGCAAATTGCGCTCTCATAATATATTGTGATGTCATAATGCGGATACATTATGACGACATAATACATTGTGACGTCATAGTTCATACTAATTATTATGTCATCATATACTGTGACATCGTAATACAGGCTCATGATGCTCCAGTAGATGTGACACAAATTTCGGTAAGCGAAATTGTTCATAATACCTGCATGTTGCGCTCTCAAAGTATATTGTGATGTCATAATGCGGATACATTATGACGTCATAATACATTGTGACGTCATACTGCAGACTAATTTTGATGTCATCAAATACTGTGACGTCATAATACATGCTCATGATGCTCCAGTAGATGTGACACAAAATGGGGTAAGCGAAATTGGTCATAAAACCTGCAAATTGCGCTCTCATAATATATTGTGATGTCATAATGCGGATACATTATGATGACATAATACATTGTGACGTCATAGTGCATACTAATTATGATGTCATCATATACTGTGACGTCATAATACATGCTCAAGATGCTCCAGTCGATGTGACACAAATTGGGGTAATAGAATTTGCTCATAATACCTGCATGTTGCGCTCTCATAATATATTGTGATGTCATAATGCGGATACATTATGACGTCATAATACATTGTGACGTCATAGTGCATACTAATTATGACGTCATCATATACTGTGACGTCACAATACATTCTCATGATTCTCCAGTAGATGTGAAACAAATTGGAGTAAGGGAAACTGCTCATAATACCTGCAAATTGCGCTCTCATAATATATTGTGATGTCATAATGCGAATACATTATGACATCATAATACATTGTGATGTCATAGTGCATACTAATTAAGATGTCATCATATAATGTGACATCATAATACATGCTCATGATGCTCCAGTAGATGTGACACAAATTGGGGTATGCGAAATTGGTCATAATACCTGCATGTTGCGCTCTCATAATATATTGTGATGTCATAATGCGGATACATTATGACGTCATAATACATTGTGACATCATACTGCATACTAATTATGATGTCATCATATACTGTGACGTCATAATACATGCTTATGATGCTCCAGTAGATGTGACACCAAATGTGGTAAGAGAAATTGCTCATAATTCCTGCAAATTGCTCTCTCAAAATATATTGTGATGTCATAAAGCGGATACATTATGACGTCATAATACATTGTGACGTCATACTGCATACTAATTATGATGTCATCATATACTGTGACGTCATAATACATGCTCATGATGCTCCAGTAGATGTGACACAAATTGGGGTAAGAGAAATTGCTCTTAATACCTGCAAATTGCGCTCTCATCATATATTGTGATGGCATAATGCGGATACATTATGATGTCATAATACATTGTGACATCATAGTGCTTACTAATTATGATGTCATCATATACTATGACGTCATAATACATGCTCATGATGCTCCAGTAGATGTGACACAAATTGGGGTAAGAGAAATTGCTCATAATACCTGCGTGTTGCGCTCTCATAATATATTGTGATATCATAATGCAGATACATTATGACGTCATAATACATTGTGACGTCATACTGCATACTAATTATGATGTCATAATACTGTGACGTCATAATACATGCTCATGATGCTCCAGTAGATGTGACACAAATTGGGGTATGAGAAATTGCTCATAATACCTGCATGTTGCGCTCTCATAATATATTGTGATGTCATAATGCGGATACATTACGACGTCATAATTCATTGTGACGTCATGGTGCATACTAATTATGATGTCATAATTTTGTGACGTCATAATACATGCTCATGATGCTCCAGTAGATGTGACACAAATTGGGGTAAGAGAAATTGGTCATAAAACCTGCATGTTGCGCTCTCATAATATATTGTGATGTCATAAGGCGGATACATTATGACGTCATAATACATTGTGACGTCATACTGCATACTAATTATGATGTCATCATATACTGTGACGTTATAATACATGCTCATGATGCTCCAGTAGATGTGACACAAATTGGGGTATGAGAAATTGCTCATAATACCTGCATGTTGCGCTCTCATAATATATTGTGATGTCATAATGCGGATACATTATGACGTCATAATACATTGTGACATCATAGTGCATACTAATTATGATGTCATCATATACTGTGACATCATAATACATGCTCATGATGCTCCAGTAGATGTGACACAAATTGGGGTAAGAGAAATTGCTCATAATACCTACATGTTGCGCTATCATAATATATTGTGATGCCATAATGAGGATACATTATGACGTCATAATACATTGTGACATTATACTGCATACTAATTATGATGTCATCATATAGTGTGACGTCATAATACATGCTCATGATGCTCCAGTAGATGTGACACAAATTGGGGTAAGCGAAATTGGTCATAAAACCTGCAAATTGCGCTCTCATAATATATTGTGATGTCATAATGCGGATACATTATGACGTCATAATACATTGTGACGTCATAGTGCATAGTAATTATGATGTCATCATATACTGTGACGTAATAATACATGCTCATGATGCTCCAGTAGATGTGACACAAATTGGTGTAGGAGAAATTGCTCATAATACCTGCATGTTGCGCTCTCATAATATATTGTGATGTCACTATGCGGATACATTATGACGTCATAATTCATAGTGACGTCATACTGCATACTAATTATGATGTCATCATATACTGTTACATCATAATACATGCTCATGATGCTCCAGTAGATATGACACAAATTTAGGTAAGAGACATTGCTCATAATACCTGCATGTTGCGCTCTCATAATATATTGTGATGTCATAATGCGGATAAAATATGACGTCATAATACATTGTGATGTCATAGTCCATACTAATTATGATGTCATCATATACTGTGACGTCATAATACATGCTCATGATGCTCCAGTAGATGTGACACAAATTGGGGTAAGAGAAATTGCTCATAATACCAGCATGTTGCGCTCTCATAATATATTGTGATGTCATAATGCGGATACATTACGACGTCATAATTCATTGTGACGTCATAGTGCATACTAGTTATGATGTCATCATATGCTGTGACGTCATAATACATGCTCATGATGCTCCAGTAGATGTGACACTAATTGGGGTAAGCGAAATTGGTCATAAAACCAGCAAATTGCGCTCTCATAATATACTGTGATGTCATAATGCGGATACATTATGACGTCATAATACATTGTGACATCATACTGCATACTAATTATGATGTCATCATATACTGTGATGTCATAATACATGCTCATGATGCTCCAGTAGATGTGACACAAACTGGGGTAAGAGAAATTGCTCATAATACCTGCATGTTGCGCTCTCATAATGTATTGTGATGTCATAATGCGGATACATTATGACGTCATAATACATTGTGACGTCATAGTGCATACTAATTATGATGTCATCATATACTGTGACGTCATGATACATGTTCATGATGCTCCAGTAGATATGACACAAATTGGGGTATACGAAAACGGTCATAAAACGTGCAAATTGCGCTCTCATAATATATTGTGATGTCATAATGCGGATACATTATGACGTCATAATACATTGTGACGTCATAGTGCATAGTAATTATGATGTCATCATATACTGTGACGTCATAATACATGCTCATGATGCTCCAGTAGATGTGACACAAATTGGGGTAAGCGAAATTGGTCATAATACCTGCATGTTGCGCTCTCATAATATATTGTGATGTCATAATGCGGATACATTATGACGTCATAATACATTGTGACGTCATACTGCATACTAATTTTGATGTCATCAAATACTGTGACGTCATAATACATGCTCATGATGCTCCAGTAGATGTGACACAAAATGGGGTAAGCGAAATTGGTCATAAAACCTGCAAATTGCGCTCTCATAATATGTTGTGATGTCATAATGCGGATACATTATGACGACATAATACATTGTGACGTCATAGTTCATACTAATTATTATGTCATCATATACTGTGACATCGTAATACAGGCTCATGATGCTCCAGTAGATGTGACACAAATTTCGGTAAGCGAAATTGGTCATAATACCTGCATGTTGCGCTCTCATAATACATTGTGATGTCATAATGCGTATAAATTATGATGTCATACTTCACTGTGACGTCATACTGCATACTAATTATGATGTCATCATATACTGTGACGTCATAATACATGCTCATGATGCTCCAGTAGATGTGACACAAATTGGGGTAAGAGAAATTGGTCATAAAACCTGCAAATTGCGCTCTCATAATATATTGTGATGTCATAATGCGGATACATTATGACGTCATAATACATTGTGATATCATAGTCCATACTAATTAGGATGTCATCATATACTGTGACGTCATAATACATGCCCATGATGCTCCAGTACATGTGACACAAATTGGGGTAAGAGAAATTGCTCATAATACCTGCATGTTGCGCTCTCATAATATATTGTGATGTCATAATGCGGATACATTACGACGTCATAATTCATTGTGACGTCATAGTGCATACTAGTTATGATGTCATCATATGCTGTGACGTCATAATACATGCTCATGATGCTCCAGTAGATGTGACACAAATTGTGGTAAGCGAAATTGGTCATAAAACCAGCAAACTGCGCTCTCATAATACATTGTGATGTCATAATGCGGATACATTATGACGTCATAATACATTGTGACATCATACTGCATACTAATTATGATGTCATCATATACTGTGATGTCATAATACATGCTCATGATGCTCCAGTAGATGTGACACAAATTGGGGTAAGAGAAATTGCTCATAATACCTGCATGTTGCGCTCTCATAATATATTGTGATGTCATAAGGCGGATACATTATGACGTCATAATACATTGTGACGTCATAGTGCATACTAATTATGATGTCATCATATACTTTGACGTCATAATACATGCAAATGATGCTCCAGTAGATGTGACACAAATTGGGGTAAGAGAAATTGCTCATAATACCTGCAAGTTGGGCTCTCATAATATATTGTGATGTCATAATGCGGATACATTATGACATCATAATACATTGTGACGTCATAGTGCATACTAATTATTATGTCATCATATACTGTGAGGTCATAATACATGCTCATGATGCTCCAGTAGATGTCACACAAATTTAGGTAAGAGAAATTGCTCATAATACCTGCATGTTGCGCTCTCATAATATATTGTGATGTCATAATGCGGATACATTATGACGTCATAATACATTGTGACGTCATAGTGCATACGAATTATGATGTCATCATATACTGTGACGTCATAATACATGCTCATGATTCTCCAGTAGATGTGACACAAATTGGAGTAATCGAAAATGGTCATAAAACCTGCAAATTGCGCTCTGATAATATATTGTGATGTCATAATGCGGATACATTATGACGTCATAATACATTGTGACGTCATGGTCCATACTAATTATGATGTCATCATATACTGTGACGTCATAATACATGCTCATGATGCTCCAGTAGATGTGACACAAATTGGGGTAAGCGAAATTGGTCATAATCCCTGCATGTTGCGCTCTCATAATACATTGTGATACCATAAAGCGGATACATTATGACGTCATACTTCACTGTGACGTCATACTGAATACTAATGATGATGTCATCATATACTGTGACGTCATAATACATGCTCATGATGCTCCAGTAGATGTGACACAAATTGGGGTAAGCGAAATTGGTCATAATACCTGCATGTTGCGCTCTCATAATACATTGTGATGTCATAATGCGGATACATTATGACGTCATACTTCACTGTGACGTCATACTGAATACTAATTATGATGTCATCATATACTGTGACGTCATAATACATGCTCATGATGCTCCAGTACATGTGACACAAATTGGGGTAAGAGAAATTGCTCATAATACCTGCATGTTGCGCTCTCATAATATATTGTGATGTCATAATGCGGATACATTATGATGTCATAATACATTGTGACGTCATACTGCATACTAATTATGATGTCATCATATACTGTGATGTCATAATACATGCTCATGATGCTCCAGTAGATGTGACACAAATTGGAGTAATCGAAAATGGTCATAAAACGTGCAAATTGCGCTGTCATAATATATTGTGATGTCATAATGCGGATACATTATGACGTCATAATACATTGTGACATCATACTGCATACTAATTATGATGTCATCATATACTGTGACGTCATAATACATGCTCATGATGCTCCAGTAGATGTGACACAAATTGGGGTAAGAGAAATTGGTCATAATACCTGCCTGTTGCGCTCTCATAATACATTGTGATGTCATAATGCGGATACATTCTGACGTCATAATACATTGTGATGTCATACTGCATACTAATTATGATGTCATCATATACTGTGACGTCATAATACATGCTCATGATGCTCCAGTAGATGTGACACAAATTGGGGTAAGCGAAAATGGTCATAAAACCTGCAAATTGCGCTCTCATAATATATTGTGATGTCATAATGCGGATACATTATGACGTCATAATACATTGTGACGTCATACTGCATACTAATTATGATGTCATCATATACTGTGACGTCATAATACATGCTCATGATGCTCCAGTAGATGTGACACAAATTGGGGTAAGCGAAATTGGTCATAATACCTGCATGTTGCGCTCTCATAATATATTGTGATGTCATAATGCGGATACATTATGACGTCATAATACATTGTGACGTCATACTGCATACTAATTATGCTGTCATCATATACTGTGACATCATAATACATGCTCATGATGCTGCAGTAGATGTGACACAAATTGGAGTAATCGAAAATGGTCATAAAACGTGCAAATTGCGCTGTCATAACATATTGTGATATCATAATGCGGATACATTATGACGTCATAATACATTGTGACATCATACTGCATACTAATTATGATGTCATCATATACTGTGATGTCATAATACATGCTCATGATGCTCCAGTAGATGTGACACAAACTGGGGTAAGAGAAATTGCTCATAATACCTGCATGTTGCGCTCTCATAATGTATTGTGATGTCATAATGCGGATACATTATGACGTCATAATACATTGTGACGTCATAGTGCATACTAATTATGATGTCATCATATACTGTGACGTCATGATACATGTTCATGATGCTCCAGTAGATATGACACAAATTGGGGTATACGAAAACGGTCATAAAACGTGCAAATTGCGCTCTCATAATATATTGTGATGTCATAATGCGGATACATTATGACGTCATAATACATTGTGACGTCATAGTGCATACTAATTATGATGTCATCATATACTGTGACGTCATAATACATGCTCATGATGCTCCAGTAGATGTGACACAAATTGTGGTAAGAGAAATTGGTCATAAAACCTGCAAATTGCGCTCTCATAATATATTGTGATGTCATAATGCGGATACATTATGACGTCATAATACATTGTGATATCATAGTCCATACTAATTAGGATGTCATCATATACTGTGACGTCATAATACATGCCCATGATGCTCCAGTAGATGTGACACAAATTGGGGTAAGAGAAATTGCTCATAATACCTGCATGTTGCGCTCTCATAATATATTGTGATGTCATAATGCGGATACACTATGACGTCATAATACATTGTGACGTCATACTGCATACTAATTATGATGTCATCATATACTGTGATGTCATAATACATGCTCAAGATGCTCCAGTAGATGTGACACAAATTGGGGTAAGAGAAATTGCTCATAATACCTGCATGTTGCGCTCTCATAATATATTGTGATGTCATAATGCGGATACACTATGACGTCATAATACATTGTGACGTCATAGTGCATACTAATTATTATGTCATCATATACTGTGACGTCATAATACATGCTCATGATGCTCCAGTAGATGTCACACAAATTTAGGTAAGAGAAATTGCTCATAATACCTGCATGTTGCGCTCTCATAATATATTGTGATGTCATAATGCGGATACATTATGACGTCATAATACATTGTGACGTCATAGTGCATACGAATTATGATGTCATCATATACTGTGACGTCATAATACATGCTCATGATTCTCCAGTAGATGTGACACAAATTGGAGTAATCGAAAATGGTCATAAAACCTGCAAATTGCGCTCTGATAATATATTGTGATGTCATAATGCGGATACATTATGACGTCATAATACATTGTGACGTCATGGTCCATACTAATTATGATGTCATCATATACTGTGACGTCATAATACATGCTCATGATGCTCCAGTAGATGTGACACAAATTGGGGTAAGAGAAATTGGTCATAATACCTGCCTGTTGCGCTCTCATAATACATTGTGATGTCATAATGCGGATACATTCTGACGTCATAATACATTGTGATGTCATACTGCATACTAATTATGATGTCATCATATACTGTGACGTCATAATACATGCTCATGATGCTCCAGTAGATGTGACACAAATTGGGGTAAGCGAAAATGGTCATAAAGCCTGCAAATTGCGCTCTCATAATATATTGTGATGTCATAAGGTGGATACATTATGACATCATAATACATTGTGACGTCATACTGCATACTAATTATGATGTCATCATATACTGTGACGTCATAATACATGCTCATGATGCTCCAGTAGATGTGACACAAATTGGGGTAAGCGAAATTGGTCATAATACCTGCATGTTGCGCTCTCATAATATATTGTGATGTCATAATGCGGATACATTATGACGTCATAATACATTGTGACGTCATACTGCATACTAATTATGCTGTCATCATATACTGTGACGTCATAATACATGCTCATGATGCTGCAGTAGATGTGACACAAATTGGAGTAATCGAAAATGGTCATAAAACGTGCAAATTGCGCTGTCATAATATATTGTGATGTCATAATGCGGATACATTATGACGTCATAATACATTGTGACATCATACTGCATACTAATTAAGATGTCATCATATACTCTGACGTCATAATACATGCTCATGATGCTCCAGTAGATGTGACACAAATTGGGGTAAGCGAAATTGGTCATAATACCTGCTAGTTGCGCTCTCATAATACATTGTGATGTCATAATGCGGATACATTATGACATCATAATACATTGTGATGTCATACTGCATACTAATTATGATGTCATCATATACTGTGACGTCATAATACATGCTCATGATGCTCCAGTAGATGTGACACAAATTGGGGTAAGCGAAAATGGTCATAAAACCTGCAAATTGCACTCTCATAATATATTGTGATGTCATAATGCGGATACATTATGACGTCATAATACATTGTGACGTCATAGTGCATACTAATTATGATGTCATCATATACTGTGACGTAATAATACATGCTCATGATGCTCCAGTAGATGTGACACAAATTGGGGTAGGAGAAATTGCTCATAATACCTGCATGTTGCGCTCTCATAATATATTGTGATGTCACAATGCGGATACATTATGACGTCATAATACATTGTGACGTCATACTGCATACTAATTATGATGTCATCATATACTGTTACATCATAATACATGCTCATGATGCTCCAGTAGATGTGACACAAATTTAGGTAAGAGAAATTGCTAATAATACCTGCATGTTGCGCTCTCATAATATATTGTGATGTCATAATGCGGATACATTATGACGTCATAATACATTGTGACGTCATAGTGCATACTAATTATGATGTCATCATATACTGTGACGTCATAATACATGCTCATGATGCTCCAGTAGATGTGACACAAATTGGAGTATTCGAAAATGATCATAAAACCTGCAAATTGCGCTCTCATAATATATTGTGATGTCATAATGCGGATACATTATGACGTCATAATACATTGTGATATCATAGTCCATACTAATTATGATGTCATCATATACTGTGACGTCATAATACATTCCCATGATGCTCCAGTGGATGTGACACAAATTGGGGTAAGAGAAATTGCTCAAAATACCTGCATGTTGCGCTCTCATAATATATTGTGATGTCATAATGCGGATACATTACGACGTCATAATTCATTGTGACGTCATAGTGCATACTAGTTATGATGTCATCATATGCTGTGACGTCATAATACATGCTCATGATGCTCCAGTAGATGTGACACAAATTGTGGTAAGCGAAATTGGTCATAAAACCAGCAAACTGCGCTCTCATAATACATTGTGATGTCATAATGCGGATACATTATGACGTCATAATACATTGTGACATCATACTGCATACTAATTATGATGTCATCATATACTGTGATGTCATAATACATGCTCATGATGCTCCAGTAGATGTGACACAAATTGGGGTAAGAGAAATAGCTCAAAATACCTGCATCTTGCGCTCTCATAATATATTGTGATGTCATAAGGCGGATAGATTATGACGTCATAATACATTGTGACGTCATACTGCATACTAATTATGATGTCATCATATACTGTGACGTCATAATACATGCTCATGATGCTCCAGTAGATGTGACACAAATTGGGGTATGAGAAATTGCTCATAATACCTGCATGTTGCGCTCTCATAATATATTGTGATGTCATAATGCGGATACATTATGACGTCATAATACATTGTGACATCATAGTGCATACTAATTATGATGTCATCATATACTGTGTCATCATAATACATGCTCATGATGCTCCAGTAGATGTGACACAAATTGGGGTAAGAGAAATGGCTCATAATACCTACATGTTGCGCTATCATAATATATTGTGATGTCATAATGAGGATACATTATGACGTCATAATACATTGTGACATTATACTGCATACTAATTATGATGTCATCATATAGTGTGACATCATAATACATGCTCATGATGCTCCAGTAGATGTGACACAAATTGGGGTAAGCGAAATTGGTCATAAAACCTGCAAATTGCGCTCTCATAATATATTGTGATGTCATAATGCGGATACATTATGACGTCATAATACATTGTGACGTCATAGTGCATAGTAATTATGATGTCATCATATACTGTGACGTAATAATACATGCTCATGATGCTCCAGTAGATGTGACACAAATTGGTGTAGGAGAAATTGCTCATAATACCTGCATGTTGCGCTCTCATAATATATTGTGATGTCACAATGCGGATACATTATGACGTCATAATACATTGTGACGTCATACTGCATACTAATTATGATGTCATCATATACTGTTACATCATAATACATGCTCATGATGCTCCAGTAGATATGACACAAATTTAGGTAAGAGACATTGCTCATAATACCTGCATGTTGCGCTCTCATAATATATTGTGATGTCATAATGCGGATACAATATGACGTCATAATACATTGTGATGTCATAGTCCATACTAATTATGATGTCATCATATACTGTGACGTCATAATACATGCTCATGATGCTCCAGTAGATGTGAAACAAATTGGGGTAAGAGAAATTGCTCATAATACCTGCATGTTGCGCTCTCATAATATATTGTGATGTCATAATGCGGATACATTACGACGTCATAATTCATTGTGACGTCATAGTGCATACTAGTTATGATGTCATCATATGCTGTGACGTCATAATACATGCTCATGATGCTCCAGTAGATGTGACACTAATTGGGGTAAGCGAAATTGGTCATAAAACCAGCAAATTGCGCTCTCATAATATACTGTGATGTCATAATGCGGATACATTATGACGTCATAATACATTGTGACATCATACTGCATACTAATTATGATGTCATCATATACTGTGATGTCATAATACATGCTCATGATGCTCCAGTAGATGTGACACAAACTGGGGTAAGAGAAATTGCTCATAATACCTGCATGTTGCGCTCTCATAATGTATTGTGATGTCATAATGCGGATACATTATGACGTCATAATACATTGTGACGTCATAGTGCATACTAATTATGATGTCATCATATACTGTGACGTCATGATACATGTTCATGATGCTCCAGTAGATATGACACAAATTGGGGTATACGAAAACGGTCATAAAACGTGCAAATTGCGCTCTCATAATATATTGTGATGTCATAATGCGGATACATTATGACGTCATAATACATTGTGACGTCATAGTGCATAGTATTTATGATGTCATCATATACTGTGACGTCATAATACATGCTCATGATGCTCCAGTAGATGTGACACAAATTGGGGTAAGCGAAATTGGTCATAATACCTGCATGTTGCGCTCTCATAATATATTGTGATGTCATAATGCGGATACATTATGACGTCATAATACATTGTGACGTCATACTGCATACTAATTTTGATGTCATCAAATACTGTGACGTCATAATACATGCTCATGATGCTCCAGTAGATGTGACACAAAATGGGGTAAGCGAAATTGGTCATAAAACCTGCAAATTGCGCTCTCATAATATATTGTGATGTCATAATGCGGATACATTATGACGACATAATACATTGTGACGTCATAATTCATAGTAATTATGATGTCATCATATACTGTGACGTCATAATACATGCTCAAGATGCTCCAGTCGATGTGTCACAAATTGGGGTAATAGAATTTGCTCATAATACCTGCATGTTGCGCTCTCATAATATATTGTGATGTCATAATGCAGATACATTATGACGTCATAATACATTGTGACGTCATAGTGCATACTAATTATGACGTCATCATATACTGTGACGTCATAATACATTCTCATGATTCTCCAGTAGATGTGAAACAAATTGGGGTAAGGGAAACTGCTCATAATACCTGCAAATTGCGCTCTCATAATATATTGTGATGTCATAAGGCAGATACATTATGACGTCATAATACATTGTGACGTCATAGTGCATACTAATAATGATGTCATCACATACTGTGACGTCATAATACATGCTCATGATGCTCCAGTAAATGTGACACAAATTGTGGTAAGAGAAATTGCTCATAATACCTGCAAATTGCGCTCTCATAATATATTGTGATGTTATAATGCGGATACATTATGGCGTCATAATACATTGTGACATCATAGTGCATACTAATTAGGATGTCATCATATACTCTGTGGTCATAATACATTCTCATGATGCTCCATTAGATGTGACACAAATTGGGGTAAGAGAAATTGGTCATAATACCTGCAAATTGTACTCTCATATTATATAGTGATGTCATAATGTGGATACATTATGACGTCATAATACATTGTGACGTCATACTGCATACTAATTATGATGTCATCATATACTGTGACGTCATAATACATCCTCATGATGCTCCAGTAGATGTGACACAAATTGGGGTAAGAGAAATTGCTCTTAATACCTGCAAATTGCGCTCTCATCATATATTTTGATGGTATAATGCGGATACATTATGATGTCATAATACATTGTGACATCATAGTGCTTACTAATTATGATGTCATCATATACTATGACGTCATAATACATGCTCATGATGCTCCAGTAGATGTGACACAAATTGGGGTAAGAGAAATTGCTCATAATACCTGCGTGTTGCGCTCTCATAATATATTGTGATGTCATAACGCGGATACATTATG
This sequence comes from Aotus nancymaae, assembly GCF_030222135.1. NCBI lineage: Eukaryota > Metazoa > Chordata > Mammalia > Primates > Aotidae > Aotus > Aotus nancymaae. Next base: position 10,140,783 of record NW_026988519.1, on the reverse strand, counting down.
ACGTCATAATACATTGTGACGTCATACTGCATACTAATTATGATGTCATAATACTGTGACGTCATAATACATGCTCATGATGCTCCAGTAGATGTGACACAAATTGGGGTATGAGAAATTGCTCATAATACCTGCATGTTGCGCTCTCATAATATATTGTGATGTCATAATGCGGATACATTACGACGTCATAATTAATTGTGACGTCATGGTGCATACTAATTATGATGTCATAATTCTGTGACGTCATAATACATGCTCATGATGCTCCAGTAGATGTGACACAAATTGGGGTAAGAGAAATTGGTCATAAAACCTGCATGTTGCGCTCTCATAATATATTGTGATGTCATAAGGCGGATACATTATGACGTCATAATACATTGTGACGTCATACTGCATACTAATTATGATGTCATCATATACTGTGACGTTATAATACATGCTCATGATGCTCCAGTAGATGTGACACAAATTGGGGTATGAGAAATTGCTCATAATACCTGCATGTTGCGCTCTCATAATATATTGTGATGTCATAAGGCGGATACATTATGACGTCATAATACATTGTGACGTCATACTGCATACTAATTATGATGTCATCATATACTGTGACGTTATAATACATGCTCATGATGCTCCAGTAGATGTGACACAAATTGGGGTATGAGAAATTGCTCATAATACCTGCATGTTGCGCTCTCATAATATATTGTGATGTCATAATGCGGATACATTATGACGTCATAATACATTGTGACATTATACTGCATACTAATTATGATGTCATCATATAGTGTGACGTCATAATACATGCTCATGATGCTCCAGTAGATGTGACACAAATTGGGGTAAGCGAAATTGGTCATAAAACCTGCAAATTGCGCTCTCATAATATATTGTGATGTCATAATGCGGATACATTATGACGTCATAATACATTGTGACGTCATAGTGCATACTAATTATGATGTCATCATATACTGTGACGTAATAATACATGCTCATGATGCTCCAGTAGATGTGACACAAATTGGGGTAGGAGAAATTGCTCATAATACCTGCATGTTGCGCTCTCATAATATATTGTGATGTCACAATGCGGATACATTATGACGTCATAATACATTGTGACGTCATACTGCATACTAATTATGATGTCATCATATACTTTTACATCATAATACATGCTCATGATGCTCCAGTAGACATGACACAAATTTAGGTAAGAGACATTGCTCATAATACCTGCATGTTGCGCTCTCATAACATATTGTGATGTCATAATGCGGATACAATATGACGTCATAATACATTGTGATGTCATAGTCCATACTAATTATGATGTCATAATATACTGTGACGTCATAATACATGTTCATGATGCTCCAGTAGATATGACACAAATTGGGGTAAGAGAAAATGGTCATAAAACGTGCAAATTGCGCTCTCATAATATATTGTGATGTCATAATGCGGATACATTATGACGTCATAATACATTGTGACGTCATAGTGCATACTAATTATTATGTCATCATATACTGTGACGTCATAATACATGCTCATGATGCTACAGTAGATGTGACACAAATTGGGGTAAGCGAAATTGGTCATAATACCTGCATGTTGCGCTCTCATAATATATTGTGATGTCATAATGCGGATACATTATGACGTCATAATACATTGTGACGTCATACTGCATACTAATTTTGATGTCATCAAATACTGTGACGTCATAATACATGCTCATGATGCTCCAGTAGATGTGACACAAAATGGGGTAAGCGAAATTGGTCATAAAACCTGCAAATTGCGCTCTCATAATATATTGTGATGTCATAATGCGGATACATTATGACGACATAATACATTGTGACGTCATAGTGCATACTAATTATTATGTCATCATATACACTGACGTCATAATACATGCCCATGATGCTCCAGTAGATGTGACACAAATTGGGGTAAGAGAAATTGCTCATAATACCTGCATGTTGCGCTCTCATAATATATTGTGATGTCATAATGGGGATACATTACGACGTCATAATTCATTGTGACGTCATAGTGCATACTAGTTATGATGTCATCATATGCTGTGACGTCATAATACATGCTCATGATGCTCCAGTAGATGTGACACAAATTGTGGTACGCGAAATTGGTCATAAAACCAGCAAATTGCGCTCTCATAATACATTGTGATGTCATAATGCGGATACATTATGACGTCATAATACATTGTGACATCATACTGCATACTAATTATGATGTCATCATATACTGTGATGTCATAATACATGCTCATGATGCTCCAGTAGATGTGACACAAATTGGGGTAAGAGAAATTGCTCATAATACCTGCACGTTGCGCTCTCATAATATATTGTGATGTCATAAGGCGGATACATTATGACGTCATAATACATTGTGACGTCATACTGCATACTAATTATGATGTCATCATATACTGTGACGTCATAATACATGCAAATGATGCTCCAGTAGATGTGACACAAATTGGGGTAAGAGAAATTGCTCATAACTCCTGCAAGTTGCGCTCTCATAATATATTGTGATGTCATAATGCGGATATATTATGACGTCATAATACATTGTGATGTCATAGTGCATACGAATTATGATGTCATCATATACTGTGACGTCATAATACATGCTCATGATTCTCCAGTAGATGTGACACCAACTGGAGTAATCGAAAATGGTCATAAAACCTGCAAATTGCGCTCTGATAATATATTGTGATGTCATAATGCGGATACATTATGACGTCATAATACATTGTGACGTCATGGTCCATACTAATTATGATGTCATCATATACTGTGACGTCATAATACATGCTCATGATGCTCCAGTAGATGTGACACAGATTGGGGTAAGCGAAATTGGTCATAATACCTGCACGTTGCGCTCTCATAATACATTGTGATGTCATAATGCGGATACATTATGACGTCATACTTCACTGTGACGTCATACTGAATACTAATGATGATGTCATCATATACTGTGACGTCATAATACATGCTCATGATGCTCCAGTAGATGTGACACAAATTGGGGTAAGCGAAATTGTTCATAATACCTGCATGTTGCGCTCTCATAATACATTGTGATGTCATAATGCGGATACATTATGACGTCATACTTCACTGTGACGTCATACTGAATACTAATTATGATGTCATCATATACTGTGACGTCATAATACATGCTCATGATGCTCCAGTAGATGTGACACAAATTGGGGTAAGAGAAATTGCTCATAATACCTGCATGTTTGGCTCTCATAATATATTGTGAAGTCATAAGGAGGATACATTATGACGTCATAATACATTGTGACATCATACTGCATACTAATTATGATGTCCTCATATACTGTGACATCATAACACATGCTCATGATGCTCCAGTAGATGTGACACAAATTGGGGCAAGCGAAATTGGTCATAAACGCTGCAATTTGGGCTCTCATAATATATTGTGATGTCATAATGCGGATACATTATGACGTCATAATACATTGTGACGCCATAGTGCATACTAATTATGATGTCATCATATACTGTGACATCATAATACATGCTCATGATGCTCCAGTAGATGTGACACAAACTGGGTTAGAGAAATTGCTCATAATACCTGCATGTTGCGCTCTCATAATATATTGTGATATCATAATGCGGATACATTATGACGTCATAATATATTGTGACGTCATACTGCATACTAATTGTGATGTCATCATATACTGTGACATCATAATACATGCTCATGATGCTCCAGTAGACGTGACACACATATGGGTTAAGAGAAATTGCTCATAAAACCTGCAAATTGCGCTCTCATAATATTTTGTGCTGTTATAATGCGGATACATTATGACGTCATAATACATTGTGACGTCATAGTGCATACTAATTATGCTGTCATCATATACTGTGACGTCATAATACATGCTCATGATGCTCCAGTAGATGTGACACAAATTGGGGTAAGCGCAATTGGACATAATACCTGCATGTTGCGCTCTCATAATATATTGTGATGTCATAATGCGGATACATTATGACGTCATAATATATTTTGACGTCATACTGCATACTAATTTTGATGTCATCATATACTGTGACGTCATAATACATGCTCATGATGCTCCAGTAGATGTGACACAAAATGGGGTAAGCGAAATTGGTCATAAAACCTGCAAATTGCGCTCTCATAATATATTGCGATGTCATAATGCGGATACTTTATGACGTCATAATACATTGTGACGTCATAGTCCATACTAATTATGATGTCATCATAGACTGTGACGTCATAATACATGCTCATGATGCTCCAGTAGATGTGACACAAATTGGGGTAAGCGAAATTGGTCATAATACCTGCATGTTGCGCTCTCATAATACATTGTGATGTCATAATGCGGATACATTATGTTGTCATAATACATTGTGACGTCATAATGCATACTAATTATGATGTCATCATATACTGTGACGTCATAATTCATGCTCATGATGCTCCAGTAGATGTGACACAAATTGGGGTATGAGAAATTGCTCATAATACCTACATGTTGCGCTCTCATAATATATTGTGATGTCATAATGCGGATACATTATGACGTCATAATACATTGTGACATTATACTGCATACTAATTATGATGTCATCATATAGTGTGACGTCATAATACATGCTCATGATGCTCCAGTAGATGTGACACAAATTGGGGTAAGCGAAATTGGTCATAAAACCTGCAAATTGCGCTCTCATAATATATTGTGATGTCATAATGCGGATACATTATGACGTCATAATACATTGTGACGTCATAGTGCATACTAATTATGATGTCATCATATACTGTGACGTAATAATACATGCTCATGATGCTCCAGTAGATGTGACACAAATTGGGGTAGGAGAAATTGCTCATAATACCTGCATGTTGCGCTCTCATAATATATTGTGATGTCACAATGCGGATACATTATGACGTCATAATACATTGTGACGTCATACTGCATACTAATTATGATGTCATCATATACTTTTACATCATAATACATGCTCATGATGCTCCAGTAGACATGACACAAATTTAGGTAAGAGACATTGCTCATAATACCTGCATGTTGCGCTCTCATAACATATTGTGATGTCATAATGCGGATACAATATGACGTCATAATACATTGTGATGTCATAGTCCATACTAATTATGATGTCATAATATACTGTGACGTCATAATACATGTTCATGATGCTCCAGTAGATATGACACAAATTGGGGTAAGAGAAAATGGTCATAAAACGTGCAAATTGCGCTCTCATAATATATTGTGATGTCATAATGCGGATACATTATGACGTCATAATACATTGTGACGTCATAGTGCATACTAATTATTATGTCATCATATACTGTGACGTCATAATACATGCTCATGATGCTACAGTAGATGTGACACAAATTGGGGTAAGCGAAATTGGTCATAATACCTGCATGTTGCGCTCTCATAATATATTGTGATGTCATAATGCGGATACATTATGACGTCATAATACATTGTGACGTCATACTGCATACTAATTTTGATGTCATCAAATACTGTGACGTCATAATACATGCTCATGATGCTCCAGTAGATGTGACACAAAATGGGGTAAGCGAAATTGGTCATAAAACCTGCAAATTGCGCTCTCATAATATATTGTGATGTCATAATGCGGATACATTATGACGACATAATACATTGTGACGTCATAGTGCATACTAATTATTATGTCATCATATACACTGACGTCATAATACATGCCCATGATGCTCCAGTAGATGTGACACAAATTGGGGTAAGAGAAATTGCTCATAATACCTGCATGTTGCGCTCTCATAATATATTGTGATGTCATAATGGGGATACATTACGACGTCATAATTCATTGTGACGTCATAGTGCATACTAGTTATAATGTCATCATATGCTGTGACGTCATAATACATGCTCATGATGCTCCAGTAGATGTGACACAAATTGTGGTACGCGAAATTGGTCATAAAACCAGCAAATTGCGCTCTCATAATACATTGTGATGTCATAATGCGGATACATTATGACGTCATAATACATTGTGACATCATACTGCATACTAATTATGATGTCATCATATACTGTGATGTCATAATACATGCTCATGATGCTCCAGTAGATGTGACACAAATTGGGGTAAGAGAAATTGCTCATAATACCTGCACGTTGCGCTCTCATAATATATTGTGATGTCATAAGGCGGATACATTATGACGTCATAATACATTGTGACGTCATACTGCATACTAATTATGATGTCATCATATACTGTGACGTCATAATACATGCAAATGATGCTCCAGTAGATGTGACACAAATTGGGGTAAGAGAAATTGCTCATAACTCCTGCAAGTTGCGCTCTCATAATATATTGTGATGTCATAATGCGGATATATTATGACGTCATAATACATTGTGATGTCATAGTGCATACGAATTATGATGTCATCATATACTGTGACGTCATAATACATGCTCATGATTCTCCAGTAGATGTGACACAAATTGGAGTAATCGAAAATGGTCATAAAACCTGCAAATTGCGCTCTGATAATATATTGTGATGTCATAATGCGGATACATTATGACGTCATAATACATTGTGACGTCATGGTCCATACTAATTATGATGTCATCATATACTGTGACGTCATAATACATGCTCATGATGCTCCAGTAGATGTGACACAGATTGGGGTAAGCGAAATTGGTCATAATACCTGCACGTTGCGCTCTCATAATACATTGTGATGTCATAATGCGGATACATTATGACGTCATACTTCACTGTGACGTCATACTGAATACTAATGATGATGTCATCATATACTGTGACGTTATAATACATGCTCATGATGCTCCAGTAGATGTGACACAAATTGGGGTAAGCGAAATTGTTCATAATACCTGCATGTTGCGCTCTCATAATACATTGTGATGTCATAATGCGGATACATTATGACGTCATACTTCACTGTGACGTCATACTGAATACTAATTATGATGTCATCATATACTGTGACGTCATAATACATGCTCATGATGCTCCAGTAGATGTGACACAAATTGGGGTAAGAGAAATTGCTCATAATACCTGCATGTTTGGCTCTCATAATATATTGTGAAGTCATAAGGAGGATACATTATGACGTCATAATACATTGTGACATCATACTGCATACTAATTATGATGTCCTCATATACTGTGACATCATAACACATGCTCATGATGCTCCAGTAGATGTGACACAAATTGGGGCAAGCGAAATTGGTCATAAACGCTGCAATTTGGGCTCTCATAATATATTGTGATGTCATAATGCGGATACATTATGACGTCATAATACATTGTGACGCCATAGTGCATACTAATTATGATGTCATCATATACTGTGACATCATAATACATGCTCATGATGCTCCAGTAGATGTGACACAAACTGGGTTAGAGAAATTGCTCATAATACCTGCATGTTGCGCTCTCATAATATATTGTGATATCATAATGCGGATACATTATGACGTCATAATATATTGTGACGTCATACTGCATACTAATTGTGATGTCATCATATACTGTGACATCATAATACATGCTCATGATGCTCCAGTAGACGTGACACACATATGGGTTAAGAGAAATTGCTCATAAAACCTGCAAATTGCGCTCTCATAATATTTTGTGCTGTTATAATGCGGATACATTATGACGTCATAATACATTGTGACGTCATAGTGCATACTAATTATGCTGTCATCATATACTGTGACGTCATAATACATGCTCATGATGCTCCAGTAGATGTGACACAAATTGGGGTAAGCGAAATTGGACATAATACCTGCATGTTGCGCTCTCATAATATATTGTGATGTCATAATGCGGATACATTATGACGTCATAATATATTTTGACGTCATACTGCATACTAATTTTGATGTCATCATATACTGTGACGTCATAATACATGCTCATGATGCTCCAGTAGATGTGACACAAAATGGGGTAAGCGAAATTGGTCATAAAACCTGCAAATTGCGCTCTCATAATATATTGCGATGTCATAATGCGGATACTTTATGACGTCATAATACATTGTGACGTCATAGTCCATACTAATTATGATGTCATCATAGACTGTGACGTCATAATACATGCTCATGATGCTCCAGTAGATGTGACACAAATTGGGGTAAGCGAAATTGGTCATAATACCTGCATGTTGCGCTCTCATAATACATTGTGATGTCATAATGCGGATACATTATGTTGTCATAATACATTGTGACGTCATAATGCATACTAATTATGATGTCATCATATACTGTGACGTCATAATTCATGCTCATGATGCTCCAGTAGATGTGACACAAATTGGGGTATGAGAAATTGCTCATAATACCTACATGTTGCGCTCTCATAATATATTGTGATGTCATAATGCGGATACATTATGACGTCATAATACATTGTGACATTATACTGCATACTAATTATGATGTCATCATATAGTGTGACGTCATAATACATGCTCATGATGCTCCAGTAGATGTGACACAAATTGGGGTAAGCGAAATTGGTCATAAAACCTGCAAATTGCGCTCTCATAATATATTGTGATGTCATAATGCGGATACATTATGACGTCATAATACATTGTGACGTCATAGTGCATACTAATTATGATGTCATCATATACTGTGACGTAATAATACATGCTCATGATGCTCCAGTAGATGTGACACAAATTGGGGTAGGAGAAATTGCTCATAATACCTGCATGTTGCGCTCTCATAATATATTGTGATGTCACAATGCGGATACATTATGACGTCATAATACATTGTGACGTCATACTGCATACTAATTATGATGTCATCATATACTGTTACATCATAATACATGCTCATGATGCTCCAGTAGACATGACACAAATTTAGGTAAGAGACATTGCTCATAATACCTGCATGTTGCGCTCTCATAACATATTGTGATGTCATAATGCGGATACAATATGACGTCATAATACAATGTGATGTCATAGTCCATACTAATTATGATGTCATCATATACTGTGACGTCATAATACATGTTCATGATGCTCCAGTAGATATGACACAAATTGGGGTAAGAGAAAATGGTCATAAAACGTGCAAATTGCGCTCTCATAATATATTGTGATGTCATAATGCGGATACATTATGACGTCATAATACATTGTGACGTCATAGTGCATACTAATTATTATGTCATCATATACTGTGACGTCATAATACATGCTCATGATGCTCCAGTAGATGTGACACAAATTGGGGTAAGCGAAATTGGTCATAATACCTGCATGTTGCGCTCTCATAATATATTGTGATGTCATAATGCGGATACATTATGACGTCATAATACATTGTGACGTCATACTGCATACTAATTTTGATGTCATCAAATACTGTGACGTCATAATACATGCTCATGATGCTCCAGTAGATGTGACACAAAATGGGGTAAGCGAAATTGGTCATAAAACCTGCAAATTGCGCTCTCATAATATATTGTGATGTCATAATGCGGATACATTATGACGACATAATACATTGTGACGTCATAGTGCATACTAATTATTATGTCATCATATACACTGACGTCATAATACATGCCCATGATGCTCCAGTAGATGTGACACAAATTGGGGTAAGAGAAATTGTTCATAATACCTGCATGTTGCGCTCTCATAATATATTGTGATGTCATAATGGGGATACATTACGACGTCATAATTCATTGTGACGTCATAGTGCATACTAGTTATGATGTCATCATATGCTGTGACGTCATAATACATGCTCATGATGCTCCAGTAGATGTGACACAAATTGTGGTAAGCGAAATTGGTCATAAAACCAGCAAATTGCGCTCTCATAATACATTGTGATGTCATAATGCGGATACATTATGACGTCATAATACATTGTGACATCATACTGCATACTAATTATGATGTCATCATATACTGTGATGTCATAATACATGCTCATGATGCTCCAGTAGATGTGACACAAATTGGGGTAAGAGAAATTGCTCATAATACCCGCATGTTGCGCTCTCATAATATATTGTGATGTCATAAGGCGGATACATTATGACGTCATAATACATTGTGACGTCATACTGCATACTAATTATGATGTCATCATATACTGTGACGTCATAATACATGCAAATGATGCTCCAGTAGATGTGACACAAATTGGGGTATGAGAAATTGCTCATAATACCTGCATGTTGCGCTCTCATAATATATTGTGATGTCATAATGCGGATACATTATGACGTCATAATACATTGTGACATTATACTGCATACTAATTATGATGTCATCATATAGTGTGACGTCATAATACATGCTCATGATGCTCCAGTAGATGTGACACAAATTGGGGTAAGCGAAATTGGTCATAAAACCTGCAAATTGCGCTCTCATAATATATTGTGATGTCATAATGCGGATACATTATGACGTCATAATACATTGTGACGTCATAGTGCATACTAATTATGATGTCATCATATACTGTGACGTAATAATACATGCTCATGATGCTCCAGTAGATGTGACACAAATTGGGGTAGGAGAAATTGCTCATAATACCTGCATGTTGCGCTCTCATAATATATTGTGATGTCACAATGCGGATACATTATGACGTCATAATACATTGTGACGTCATACTGCATACTAATTATGATGTCATCATATACTTTTACATCATAATACATGCTCATGATGCTCCAGTAGACATGACACAAATTTAGGTAAGAGACATTGCTCATAATACCTGCATGTTGCGCTCTCATAACATATTGTGATGTCATAATGCGGATACAATATGACGTCATAATACATTGTGATGTCATAGTCCATACTAATTATGATGTCATAATATACTGTGACGTCATAATACATGTTCATGATGCTCCAGTAGATATGACACAAATTGGGGTAAGAGAAAATGGTCATAAAACGTGCAAATTGCGCTCTCATAATATATTGTGATGTCATAATGCGGATACATTATGACGTCATAATACATTGTGACGTCATAGTGCATACTAATTATTATGTCATCATATACTGTGACGTCATAATACATGCTCATGATGCTACAGTAGATGTGACACAAATTGGGGTAAGCGAAATTGGTCATAATACCTGCATGTTGCGCTCTCATAATATATTGTGATGTCATAATGCGGATACATTATGACGTCATAATACATTGTGACGTCATACTGCATACTAATTTTGATGTCATCAAATACTGTGACGTCATAATACATGCTCATGATGCTCCAGTAGATGTGACACAAAATGGGGTAAGCGAAATTGGTCATAAAACCTGCAAATTGCGCTCTCATAATATATTGTGATGTCATAATGCGGATACATTATGACGACATAATACATTGTGACGTCATAGTGCATACTAATTATTATGTCATCATATACACTGACGTCATAATACATGCCCATGATGCTCCAGTAGATGTGACACAAATTGGGGTAAGAGAAATTGCTCATAATACCTGCATGTTGCGCTCTCATAATATATTGTGATGTCATAATGGGGATACATTACGACGTCATAATTCATTGTGACGTCATAGTGCATACTAGTTATGATGTCATCATATGCTGTGACGTCATAATACATGCTCATGATGCTCCAGTAGATGTGACACAAATTGTGGTACGCGAAATTGGTCATAAAACCAGCAAATTGCGCTCTCATAATACATTGTGATGTCATAATGCGGATACATTATGACGTCATAATACATTGTGACATCATACTGCATACTAATTATGATGTCATCATATACTGTGATGTCATAATACATGCTCATGATGCTCCAGTAGATGTGACACAAATTGGGGTAAGAGAAATTGCTCATAATACCTGCACGTTGCGCTCTCATAATATATTGTGATGTCATAAGGCGGATACATTATGACGTCATAATACATTGTGACGTCATACTGCATACTAATTATGATGTCATCATATACTGTGACGTCATAATACATGCAAATGATGCTCCAGTAGATGTGACACAAATTGGGGTAAGAGAAATTGCTCATAACTCCTGCAAGTTGCGCTCTCATAATATATTGTGATGTCATAATGCGGATATATTATGACGTCATAATACATTGTGATGTCATAGTGCATACGAATTATGATGTCATCATATACTGTGACGTCATAATACATGCTCATGATTCTCCAGTAGATGTGACACAAATTGGAGTAATCGAAAATGGTCATAAAACCTGCAAATTGCGCTCTGATAATATATTGTGATGTCATAATGCGGATACATTATGACGTCATAATACATTGTGACGTCATGGTCCATACTAATTATGATGTCATCATATACTGTGACGTCATAATACATGCTCATGATGCTCCAGTAGATGTGACACAGATTGGGGTAAGCGAAATTGGTCATAATACCTGCACGTTGCGCTCTCATAATACATTGTGATGTCATAATGCGGATACATTATGACGTCATACTTCACTGTGACGTCATACTGAATACTAATGATGATGTCATCATATACTGTGACGTTATAATACATGCTCATGATGCTCCAGTAGATGTGACACAAATTGGGGTAAGCGAAATTGTTCATAATACCTGCATGTTGCGCTCTCATAATACATTGTGATGTCATAATGCGGATACATTATGACGTCATACTTCACTGTGACGTCATACTGAATACTAATTATGATGTCATCATATACTGTGACGTCATAATACATGCTCATGATGCTCCAGTAGATGTGACACAAATTGGGGTAAGAGAAATTGCTCATAATACCTGCATGTTTGGCTCTCATAATATATTGTGAAGTCATAAGGAGGATACATTATGACGTCATAATACATTGTGACATCATACTGCATACTAATTATGATGTCCTCATATACTGTGACATCATAACACATGCTCATGATGCTCCAGTAGATGTGACACAAATTGGGGCAAGCGAAATTGGTCATAAACGCTGCAATTTGGGCTCTCATAATATATTGTGATGTCATAATGCGGATACATTATGACGTCATAATACATTGTGACGCCATAGTGCATACTAATTATGATGTCATCATATACTGTGACATCATAATACATGCTCATGATGCTCCAGTAGATGTGACACAAACTGGGTTAGAGAAATTGCTCATAATACCTGCATGTTGCGCTCTCATAATATATTGTGATATCATAATGCGGATACATTATGACGTCATAATATATTGTGACGTCATACTGCATACTAATTGTGATGTCATCATATACTGTGACATCATAATACATGCTCATGATGCTCCAGTAGACGTGACACACATATGGGTTAAGAGAAATTGCTCATAAAACCTGCAAATTGCGCTCTCATAATATTTTGTGCTGTTATAATGCGGATACATTATGACGTCATAATATATTGTGACGTCATAGTGCATACTAATTATGCTGTCATCATATACTGTGACGTCATAATACATGCTCATGATGCTCCAGTAGATGTGACACAAATTGGGGTAAGCGAAATTGGACATAATACCTGCATGTTGCGCTCTCATAATATATTGTGATGTCATAATGCGGATACATTATGACGTCATAATATATTTTGACGTCATACTGCATACTAATTTTGATGTCATCATATACTGTGACGTCATAATACATGCTCATGATGCTCCAGTAGATGTGACACAAAATGGGGTAAGCGAAATTGGTCATAAAACCTGCAAATTGCGCTCTCATAATATATTGTGATGTCATAATGCGGATACATTATGACGACATAATACATTGTGACGTCATAGTGCATACTAATTATTATGTCATCATATACACTGACGTCATAATACATGCCCATGATGCTCCAGTAGATGTGACACAAATTGGGGTAAGAGAAATTGCTCATAATACCTGCATGTTGCGCTCTCATAATATATTGTGATGTCATAATGGGGATACATTACGACGTCATAATTCATTGTGACGTCATAGTGCATACTAGTTATGATGTCATCATATGCTGTGACGTCATAATACATGCTCATGATGCTCCAGTAGATGTGACACAAATTGTGGTACGCGAAATTGGTCATAAAACCAGCAAATTGCGCTCTCATAATACATTGTGATGTCATAATGCGGATACATTATGACGTCATAATACATTGTGACATCATACTGCATACTAATTATGATGTCATCATATACTGTGATGTCATAATACATGCTCATGATGCTCCAGTAGATGTGACACAAATTGGGGTAAGAGAAATTGCTCATAATACCTGCACGTTGCGCTCTCATAATATATTGTGATGTCATAAGGCGGATACATTATGACGTCATAATACATTGTGACGTCATACTGCATACTAATTATGATGTCATCATATACTGTGACGTCATAATACATGCAAATGATGCTCCAGTAGATGTGACACAAATTGGGGTAAGAGAAATTGCTCATAACTCCTGCAAGTTGCGCTCTCATAATATATTGTGATGTCATAATGCGGATATATTATGACGTCATAATACATTGTGATGTCATAGTGCATACGAATTATGATGTCATCATATACTGTGACGTCATAATACATGCTCATGATTCTCCAGTAGATGTGACACAAATTGGAGTAATCGAAAATGGTCATAAAACCTGCAAATTGCGCTCTGATAATATATTGTGATGTCATAATGCGGATACATTATGACGTCATAATACATTGTGACGCCATAGTGCATACTAATTATGATGTCATCATATACTGTGACATCATAATACATGCTCATGATGCTCCAGTAGATGTGACACAAACTGGGTTAGAGAAATTGCTCATAATACCTGCATGTTGCGCTCTCATAATATATTGTGATATCATAATGCGGATACATTATGACGTCATAATATATTGTGACGTCATACTGCATACTAATTGTGATGTCATCATATACTGTGACATCATAATACATGCTCATGATGCTCCAGTAGACGTGACACACATATGGGTTAAGAGAAATTGCTCATAAAACCTGCAAATTGCGCTCTCATAATATTTTGTGCTGTTATAATGCGGATACATTATGACGTCATAATACATTGTGACGTCATAGTGCATACTAATTATGCTGTCATCATATACTGTGACGTCATAATACATGCTCATGATGCTCCAGTAGATGTGACACAAATTGGGGTAAGCGAAATTGGACATAATACCTGCATGTTGCGCTCTCATAATATATTGTGATGTCATAATGCGGATACATTATGACGTCATAATATATTTTGACGTCATACTGCATACTAATTTTGATGTCATCATATACTGTGACGTCATAATACATGCTCATGATGCTCCAGTAGATGTGACACAAAATGGGGTAAGCGAAATTGGTCATAAAACCTGCAAATTGCGCTCTCATAATATATTGTGATGTCATAATGCGGATACATTATGACGACATAATACATTGTGACGTCATAGTGCATACTAATTATTATGTCATCATATACACTGACGTCATAATACATGCCCATGATGCTCCAGTAGATGTGACACAAATTGGGGTAAGAGAAATTGCTCATAATACCTGCATGTTGCGCTCTCATAATATATTGTGATGTCATAATGGGGATACATTACGACGTCATAATTCATTGTGACGTCATAGTGCATACTAGTTATGATGTCATCATATGCTGTGACGTCATAATACATGCTCATGATGCTCCAGTAGATGTGACACAAATTGTGGTACGCGAAATTGGTCATAAAACCAGCAAATTGCGCTCTCATAATACATTGTGATGTCATAATGCGGATACATTATGACGTCATAATACATTGTGACATCATACTGCATACTAATTATGATGTCATCATATACTGTGATGTCATAATACATGCTCATGATGCTCCAGTAGATGTGACACAAATTGGGGTAAGAGAAATTGCTCATAATACCTGCACGTTGCGCTCTCATAATATATTGTGATGTCATAAGGCGGATACATTATGACGTCATAATACATTGTGACGTCATACTGCATACTAATTATGATGTCATCATATACTGTGACGTCATAATACATGCAAATGATGCTCCAGTAGATGTGACACAAATTGGGGTAAGAGAAATTGCTCATAATACCTGCATGTTTGGCTCTCATAATATATTGTGAAGTCATAAGGAGGATACATTATGACGTCATAATACATTGTGACATCATACTGCATACTAATTATGATGTCCTCATATACTGTGACATCATAACACATGCTCATGATGCTCCAGTAGATGTGACACAAATTGGGGCAAGCGAAATTGGTCATAAACGCTGCAATTTGGGCTCTCATAATATATTGTGATGTCATAATGCGGATACATTATGACGTCATAATACATTGTGACGCCATAGTGCATACTAATTATGATGTCATCATATACTGTGACATCATAATACATGCTCATGATGCTCCAGTAGATGTGACACAAACTGGGTTAGAGAAATTGCTCATAATACCTGCATGTTGCGCTCTCATAATATATTGTGATATCATAATGCGGATACATTATGACGTCATAATATATTGTGACGTCATACTGCATACTAATTGTGATGTCATCATATACTGTGACATCATAATACATGCTCATGATGCTCCAGTAGACGTGACACACATATGGGTTAAGAGAAATTGCTCATAAAACCTGCAAATTGCGCTCTCATAATATTTTGTGCTGTTATAATGCGGATACATTATGACGTCATAATACATTGTGACGTCATAGTGCATACTAATTATGCTGTCATCATATACTGTGACGTCATAATACATGCTCATGATGCTCCAGTAGATGTGACACAAATTGGGGTAAGCGAAATTGGACATAATACCTGCATGTTGCGCTCTCATAATATATTGTGATGTCATAATGCGGATACATTATGACGTCATAATATATTTTGACGTCATACTGCATACTAATTTTGATGTCATCATATACTGTGACGTCATAATACATGCTCATGATGCTCCAGTAGATGTGACACAAAATGGGGTAAGCGAAATTGGTCATAAAACCTGCAAATTGCGCTCTCATAATATATTGTGATGTCATAATGCGGATACATTATGACGACATAATACATTGTGACGTCATAGTGCATACTAATTATTATGTCATCATATACACTGACGTCATAATACATGCCCATGATGCTCCAGTAGATGTGACACAAATTGGGGTAAGAGAAATTGCTCATAATACCTGCATGTTGCGCTCTCATAATATATTGTGATGTCATAATGGGGATACATTACGACGTCATAATTCATTGTGACGTCATAGTGCATACTAGTTATGATGTCATCATATGCTGTGACGTCATAATACATGCTCATGATGCTCCAGTAGATGTGACACAAATTGTGGTACGCGAAATTGGTCATAAAACCAGCAAATTGCGCTCTCATAATACATTGTGATGTCATAATGCGGATACATTATGACGTCATAATACATTGTGACATCATACTGCATACTAATTATGATGTCATCATATACTGTGATGTCATAATACATGCTCATGATGCTCCAGTAGATGTGACACAAATTGGGGTAAGAGAAATTGCTCATAATACCTGCACGTTGCGCTCTCATAATATATTGTGATGTCATAAGGCGGATACATTATGACGTCATAATACATTGTGACGTCATACTGCATACTAATTATGATGTCATCATATACTGTGACGTCATAATACATGCAAATGATGCTCCAGTAGATGTGACACAAATTGGGGTAAGAGAAATTGCTCATAACTCCTGCAAGTTGCGCTCTCATAATATATTGTGATGTCATAATGCGGATATATTATGACGTCATAATACATTGTGATGTCATAGTGCATACGAATTATGATGTCATCATATACTGTGACGTCATAATACATGCTCATGATTCTCCAGTAGATGTGACACAAATTGGAGTAATCGAAAATGGTCATAAAACCTGCAAATTGCGCTCTGATAATATATTGTGATGTCATAATGCGGATACATTATGACGTCATAATACATTGTGACGTCATGGTCCATACTAATTATGATGTCATCATATACTGTGACGTCATAATACATGCTCATGATGCTCCAGTAGATGTGACACAGATTGGGGTAAGCGAAATTGGTCATAATACCTGCACGTTGCGCTCTCATAATACATTGTGATGTCATAATGCGGATACATTATGACGTCATACTTCACTGTGACGTCATACTGAATACTAATGATGATGTCATCATATACTGTGACGTCATAATACATGCTCATGATGCTCCAGTAGATGTGACACAAATTGGGGTAAGCGAAATTGTTCATAATACCTGCATGTTGCGCTCTCATAATACATTGTGATGTCATAATGCGGATACATTATGACGTCATACTTCACTGTGACGTCATACTGAATACTAATTATGATGTCATCATATACTGTGACGTCATAATACATGCTCATGATGCTCCAGTAGATGTGACACAAATTGGGGTAAGAGAAATTGCTCATAATACCTGCATGTTTGGCTCTCATAATATATTGTGAAGTCATAAGGAGGATACATTATGACGTCATAATACATTGTGACATCATACTGCATACTAATTATGATGTCCTCATATACTGTGACATCATAACACATGCTCATGATGCTCCAGTAGATGTGACACAAATTGGGGCAAGCGAAATTGGTCATAAACGCTGCAATTTGGGCTCTCATAATATATTGTGATGTCATAATGCGGATACATTATGACGTCATAATACATTGTGACGCCATAGTGCATACTAATTATGATGTCATCATATACTGTGACATCATAATACATGCTCATGATGCTCCAGTAGATGTGACACAAACTGGGTTAGAGAAATTGCTCATAATACCTGCATGTTGCGCTCTCATAATATATTGTGATATCATAATGCGGATACATTATGACGTCATAATATATTGTGACGTCATACTGCATACTAATTGTGATGTCATCATATACTGTGACATCATAATACATGCTCATGATGCTCCAGTAGACGTGACACACATATGGGTTAAGAGAAATTGCTCATAAAACCTGCAAATTGCGCTCTCATAATATTTTGTGCTGTTATAATGCGGATACATTATGACGTCATAATACATTGTGACGTCATAGTGCATACTAATTATGCTGTCATCATATACTGTGACGTCATAATACATGCTCATGATGCTCCAGTAGATGTGACACAAATTGGGGTAAGCGAAATTGGACATAATACCTGCATGTTGCGCTCTCATAATATATTGTGATGTCATAATGCGGATACATTATGACGTCATAATATATTTTGACGTCATACTGCATACTAATTTTGATGTCATCATATACTGTGACGTCATAATACATGCTCATGATGCTCCAGTAGATGTGACACAAAATGGGGTAAGCGAAATTGGTCATAAAACCTGCAAATTGCGCTCTCATAATATATTGCGATGTCAGAATGCGGATACTTTATGACGTCATAATACATTGTGACGTCATAGTCCATACTAATTATGATGTCATCATAGACTGTGACGTCATAATACATGCTCATGATGCTCCAGTAGATGTGACACAAATTGGGGTAAGCGAAATTGGTCATAATACCTGCATGTTGCGCTCTCATAATACATTGTGATGTCATAATGCGGATACATTATGTTGTCATAATACATTGTGACGTCATAATGCATACTAATTATGATGTCATCATATACTGTGACGTCATAATTCATGCTCATGATGCTCCAGTAGATGTGACACAAATTGGGGTATGAGAAATTGCTCATAATACCTGCATGTTGCGCTCTCATAATATATTGTGATGTCATAATGCGGATACATTATGACGTCATAATACATTGTGACATTATACTGCATACTAATTATGATGTCATCATATAGTGTGACGTCATAATACATGCTCATGATGCTCCAGTAGATGTGACACAAATTGGGGTAAGCGAAATTGGTCATAAAACCTGCAAATTGCGCTCTCATAATATATTGTGATGTCATAATGCGGATACATTATGACGTCATAATACATTGTGACGTCATAGTGCATACTAATTATGATGTCATCATATACTGTGACGTAATAATACATGCTCATGATGCTCCAGTAGATGTGACACAAATTGGGGTAGGAGAAATTGCTCATAATACCTGCATGTTGCGCTCTCATAATATATTGTGATGTCACAATGCGGATACATTATGACGTCATAATACATTGTGACGTCATACTGCATACTAATTATGATGTCATCATATACTGTTACATCATAATACATGCTCATGATGCTCCAGTAGACATGACACAAATTTAGGTAAGAGACATTGCTCATAATACCTGCATGTTGCGCTCTCATAACATATTGTGATGTCATAATGCGGATACAATATGACGTCATAATACAATGTGATGTCATAGTCCATACTAATTATGATGTCATCATATACTGTGACGTCATAATACATGTTCATGATGCTCCAGTAGATATGACACAAATTGGGGTAAGAGAAAATGGTCATAAAACGTGCAAATTGCGCTCTCATAATATATTGTGATGTCATAATGCGGATACATTATGACGTCATAATACATTGTGACGTCATAGTGCATACTAATTATTATGTCATCATATACTGTGACGTCATAATACATGCTCATGATGCTCCA
Organism: Aotus nancymaae; assembly: GCF_030222135.1. Lineage (NCBI taxonomy): Eukaryota > Metazoa > Chordata > Mammalia > Primates > Aotidae > Aotus > Aotus nancymaae. The sequence continues at coordinate 10,119,754 of NW_026988519.1, read as the reverse complement.
GTAGATGTGACACAAATTGGGGTAAGCGAAATTGGTCATAATACCTGCATGTTGCGCTCTCATAATATATTGTGATGTCATAATGCGGATACATTATGACGTCATAATACATTGTGACGTCATACTGCATACTAATTTTGATGTCATCAAATACTGTGACGTCATAATACATGCTCATGATGCTCCAGTAGATGTGACACAAAATGGGGTAAGCGAAATTGGTCATAAAACCTGCAAATTGCGCTCTCATAATATATTGTGATGTCATAATGCGGATACATTATGACGACATAATACATTGTGACGTCATAGTGCATACTAATTATTATGTCATCATATACACTGACGTCATAATACATGCCCATGATGCTCCAGTAGATGTGACACAAATTGGGGTAAGAGAAATTGTTCATAATACCTGCATGTTGCGCTCTCATAATATATTGTGATGTCATAATGGGGATACATTACGACGTCATAATTCATTGTGACGTCATAGTGCATACTAGTTATGATGTCATCATATGCTGTGACGTCATAATACATGCTCATGATGCTCCAGTAGATGTGACACAAATTGTGGTAAGCGAAATTGGTCATAAAACCAGCAAATTGCGCTCTCATAATACATTGTGATGTCATAATGCGGATACATTATGACGTCATAATACATTGTGACATCATACTGCATACTAATTATGATGTCATCATATACTGTGATGTCATAATACATGCTCATGATGCTCCAGTAGATGTGACACAAATTGGGGTAAGAGAAATTGCTCATAATACCCGCATGTTGCGCTCTCATAATATATTGTGATGTCATAAGGCGGATACATTATGACGTCATAATACATTGTGACGTCATACTGCATACTAATTATGATGTCATCATATACTGTGACGTCATAATACATGCAAATGATGCTCCAGTAGATGTGACACAAATTGGGGTAAGAGAAATTGCTCATAACTCCTGCAAGTTGCGCTCTCATAATATATTGTGATGTCATAATGCGGATATATTATGACGTCATAATACATTGTGACGTCATAGTGCATACGAATTATGATGTCATCATATACTGTGACGTCATAATACATGCTCATGATTCTCCAGTAGATGTGACACAAATTGGAGTAATCGAAAATGGTCATAAAACCTGCAAATTGCGCTCTGATAATATATTGTGATGTCATAATGCGGATACATTATGACGTCATAATACATTGTGACGTCATGGTCCATACTAATTATGATGTCATCATATACTGTGACGTCATAATACATGCTCATGATGCTCCAGTAGATGTGACACAAATTGGGGTAAGCGAAATTGGTCATAATACCTGCATGTTGCGCTCTAATAATACATTGTGATGTCATAATGCGGATACATTATGACGTCATACTTCACTGTGACGTCATACTGAATACTAATGATGATGTCATCATATACTGTGACGTCATAATACATGCTCATGATGCTCCAGTAGATGTGACACAAATTGGGGTAAGCGAAATTCTTCATAATACCTGCATGTTGCGCTCTCATAATACATTGTGATGTCATAATGCGGATACATTATGACGTCATACTTCACTGTGACGTCATACTGAATACTAATTATGATGTCATCATATACTGTGACGTCATAATACATGCTCATGATGCTCCAGTAGATGTGACACAAATTGGGGTAAGAGAAATTGCTCATAATACCTGCATGTTTGGCTCTCATAATATATTGTGAAGTCATAAGGAGGATACATTATGACGTCATAATACATTGTGACATCATACTGCATACTAATTATGATGTCCTCATATACTGTGACATCATAACACATGCTCATGATGCTCCAGTAGATGTGACACAAATTGGGGCAAGCGAAATTGGTCATAAACGCTGCAATTTGGGCTCTCATAATATATTGTGATGTCATAATGCGGATACATTATGACGTCATAATACATTGTGACGCCATAGTGCATACTAATTATGATGTCATCATATACTGTGACATCATAATACATGCTCATGATGCTCCAGTAGATGTGACACAAACTGGGTTAGAGAAATTGCTCATAATACCTGCATGTTGCGCTCTCATAATATATTGTGATATCATAATGCGGATACATTATGTCGTCATAATATATTGTGACGTCATACTGCATACTAATTGTGATGTCATCATATACTGTGACATCATAATACATGCTCATGATGCTCCAGTAGACGTGACACACATATGGGTTAAGAGAAATTGCTCATAAAACCTGCAAATTGCGCTCTCATAATATTTTGTGCTGTTATAATGCGGATACATTATGACGTCATAATACATTGTGACGTCATAGTGCATACTAATTATGCTGTCATCATATACTGTGACGTCATAATACATGCTCATGATGCTCCAGTAGATGTGACACAAATTGGGGTAAGCGAAATTGGTCATAATACCTGCATGTTGCGCTCTCATAATATATTGTGATGTCATAATGCGGATACATTATGACGTCATAATACATTGTGACGTCATACTGCATACTAATTTTGATGTCATCAAATACTGTGACGTCATAATACATGCTCATGATGCTCCAGTAGATGTGACACAAAATGGGGTAAGCGAAATTGGTCATAAAACCTGCAAATTGCGCTCTCATAATATATTGTGATGTCATAATGCGGATACATTATGACGACATAATACATTGTGACGTCATAGTGCATACTAATTATTATGTCATCATATACACTGACGTCATAATACATGCCCATGATTCTCCAGTAGATGTGACACAAATTGGGGTAAGAGAAATTGCTCATAATACCTGCATGTTGCGCTCTCATAATATATTGTGATGTCATAATGGGGATACATTACGACGTCATAATTCATTGTGACGTCATAGTGCATACTAGTTATGATGTCATCATATGCTGTGACGTCATAATACATGCTCATGATGCTCCAGTAGATGTGACACAAATTGTGGTAAGCGAAATTGGTCATAAAACCAGCAAATTGCGCTCTCATAATACATTGTGATGTCATAATGCGGATACATTATGACGTCATAATACATTGTGACATCATACTGCATACTAATTATGATGTCATCATATACTGTGATGTCATAATACATGCTCATGATGCTCCAGTAGATGTGACACAAATTGGGGTAAGAGAAATTGCTCATAATACCCGCATGTTGCGCTCTCATAATATATTGTGATGTCATAAGGCGGATACATTATGACGTCATAATACATTGTGACGTCATACTGCATACTAATTATGATGTCATCATATACTGTGACGTCATAATACATGCAAATGATGCTCCAGTAGATGTGACACAAATTGGGGTAAGAGAAATTGCTCATAACTCCTGCAAGTTGCGCTCTCATAATATATTGTGATGTCATAATGCGGATATATTATGACGTCATAATACATTGTGACGTCATAGTGCATACGAATTATGATGTCATCATATACTGTGACGTCATAATACATGCTCATGATTCTCCAGTAGATGTGACACAAATTGGAGTAATCGAAAATGGTCATAAAACCTGCAAATTGCGCTCTGATAATATATTGTGATGTCATAATGCGGATACATTATGACGTCATAATACATTGTGACGTCATGGTCCATACTAATTATGATGTCATCATATACTGTGACGTCATAATACATGCTCATGATGCTCCAGTAGATGTGACACAAATTGGGGTAAGCGAAATTGGTCATAATACCTGCATGTTGCGCTCTAATAATACATTGTGATGTCATAATGCGGATACATTATGACGTCATACTTCACTGTGACGTCATACTGAATACTAATGATGATGTCATCATATACTGTGACGTCATAATACATGCTCATGATGCTCCAGTAGATGTGACACAAATTGGGGTAAGCGAAATTCTTCATAATACCTGCATGTTGCGCTCTCATAATACATTGTGATGTCATAATGCGGATACATTATGACGTCATACTTCACTGTGACGTCATACTGAATACTAATTATGATGTCATCATATACTGTGACGTCATAATACATGCTCATGATGCTCCAGTAGATGTGACACAAATTGGGGTAAGAGAAATTGCTCATAATACCTGCATGTTTGGCTCTCATAATATATTGTGAAGTCATAAGGAGGATACATTATGACGTCATAATACATTGTGACATCATACTGCATACTAATTATGATGTCCTCATATACTGTGACATCATAACACATGCTCATGATGCTCCAGTAGATGTGACACAAATTGGGGCAAGCGAAATTGGTCATAAACGCTGCAATTTGGGCTCTCATAATATATTGTGATGTCATAATGCGGATACATTATGACGTCATAATACATTGTGACGCCATAGTGCATACTAATTATGATGTCATCATATACTGTGACATCATAATACATGCTCATGATGCTCCAGTAGATGTGACACAAACTGGGTTAGAGAAATTGCTCATAATACCTGCATGTTGCGCTCTCATAATATATTGTGATATCATAATGCGGATACATTATGTCGTCATAATATATTGTGACGTCATACTGCATACTAATTGTGATGTCATCATATACTGTGACATCATAATACATGCTCATGATGCTCCAGTAGACGTGACACACATATGGGTTAAGAGAAATTGCTCATAAAACCTGCAAATTGCGCTCTCATAATATTTTGTGCTGTTATAATGCGGATACATTATGACGTCATAATACATTGTGACGTCATAGTGCATACTAATTATGCTGTCATCATATACTGTGACGTCATAATACATGCTCATGATGCTCCAGTAGATGCGACACAAATTGGGGTAAGCGAAATTGGACATAATACCTGCATGTTGCGCTCTCATAATATATTGTGATGTCATAATGCGGATACATTATGACGTCATAATACATTGTGACGTCATACTGCATACTAATTTTGATGTCATCATATACTGTGACGTCATAATACATGCTCATGATGCTCCAGTAGATGTGACACAAAATGGGGTAAGCGAAATTGGTCATAAAACCTGCAAATTGCGCTCTCATAATATATTGTGATGTCATAATGCGGATACATTATGACGTCATAAGATATTGTGACGTCATAGTCCATACTAATTATGATGTCATCATAGACTGTGACGTCATAATACATGCTCATGATGCTCCAGTAGATGTGACACAAATTGGGGTAAGCGAAATTGGTCATAATACCTGCATGTTGCGCTCTCATAATACATTGTGATGTCATAATGCGGATACATTATGATGTCATAATACATTGTGATGTCATAATGCATACTAATTATGATGTCATCCTATACTGTGACGTCATAATACATGCTCATGATGCTCCAGTAGATGTGACACAAATTGGGGTAAGCGAAATTGGTCAAAAAACCTGCAAATTGCGCTCTCATAATATATTGTGATGTCATAATGCGGATACATTATGACGTCATAATATATTGTGACGTCATAGTTCATACTAATTATGATGTCATCATATACTGTGATGTCATAATTCATGCTCTTGATGCTCCAGTATATGTGACACAAATTGGGGTAAGAGAAATTGCTCATAATACCTGCATGTTGCGCTCTCATAATATATTGTGATGTCATAATGCGGATACATAATGACGTCATAATACATTGTGACGTCATATTGCATGCTAATTATAATGTCATCATATACTGTGACGTCATAATACATGCTCATGATGCTCCAGTAGATGTGACACAAATTGGGGTAAGCAAAAATTGTCATAAAACCTGCAAATTGCGCTCCCATAATATATTGTGATGTCATAATGCGGATACATTATGACATCATAATACATTGTGACGTCATACTGCATACTAATTATGATGTCATCATATACTGTGATGTCATAATACATGCTCATGATGCTCCAGTAGATGTGACACAAAATGGGGTAATAGAAATGGGTCATAAAACCTGGAAATTGCTCTCTCATAATATATTGTGATGTCATATTGCGGATACATTACGGCGTCATAATACATTTTGACGTCATAGTGCATAGTAATTATGATGTCATCATATACTGTGACGTCATAATACATGCTCATGATGCTCCAGTAGATGTGACACAAATTGGGGTAAGCGAAATGGGTCATAAAACCTGCAAATTGCGCTCTCATAATATATTGTGATGTCATAATGCGGATACATTATGACATCATAATACATTGTGACGTCATACTGCATACTAATTATGATGTCATCATATACTGTGACGTCATAATACATGCTCATGATGCTCCAGTAGATGTGACACAAACTGGGGTAAGAGAAATTGCTCATAATACCTGCATGTTGCGCTCTCATAATATATTGTGATATCATATTGCGGATACATTATGACGTCATAATATATTGTGACGTCATACTGCATACTAACTATGATGTCATCATATACTGTGACGTCATAATACATGCTCATGATGCTCCAGTAGACGTGACACAAATTGGGGTAAGAGAAATTGCTCATAATACCTGCAAGTTGCGCTCTCATAATATATTGTGATGTAGTCATGCGGATACATTATGACGTCATAATACATTGTGACATCATAGTGCATACTAATTATGATGTCATCATATACTGTGACGTCATAATACATGCTCATGATGCTCCAGTAGATGAGACACAAATTGGGGTAAGAGAAATTGCTCATAATACCTGTATGTTGCGCTCTCATAATATATTGTGATGTCATAATGCGGATATATTATGACGTCATAATACATTGTGACATCATAGTGCATACTAATTATGATGTCATCATATACTGTGACGTCATAATACATGCTCATGATTCTCCAGTAGATGTGACACAAATTGGATTAATCGAAAATGGTCATAAAACCTGCAAATTGCGCTCTCATAATATATTATGTTGTCATAATGCGGATACATTATGACGTCATAATACATTGTGACGTCATAGTCCATACTAATTATGATGTCATCATAGACTGTGACGTCATAATACATGCTCATGATGCTCCAGTAGATGTGACACAAATTGGGGTAAGCGAAATTGGTCATAATACCTGCATGTTGCGCTCTCATAATACATTGTGATGTCATAATGCGGATACATTATGATGTCATAATACATTGTGACGTCATAATGCATACTAATTATGATGTCATCATATACTGTGACGTCATAATACATGCTCATGATGCTCCAGTAGATGTGACACAAATTGGGGTATGAGAAATTGCTCATAATACCTGCATGTTGCGCTCTCATAATATATTGTGATGTCATAATGCGGATACATTATGACGTCATAATACATTGTGACATTATACTGCATACTAATTATGATGTCATCATATAGTGTGACGTCATAATACATGCTCATGATGCTCCAGTAGATGTGACACAAATTGGGGTAAGCGAAATTGGTCATAAAACCTGCAAATTGCGCTCTCATAATATATTGTGATGTCATAATGCGGATACATTATGACGTCATAATACATTGTGACGTCATAGTGCATACTAATTATGATGTCATCATATACTGTGACGTAATAATACATGCTCATGATGCTCCAGTAGATGTGACACAAATTGGGGTAGGAGAAATTGCTCATAATACCTGCATGTTGCGCTCTCATAATATATTGTGATGTCACAATGCGGATACATTATGACGTCATAATACATTGTGACGTCATACTGCATACTAATTATGATGTCGTCATATACTGTTACATCATAATACATGCTCATGATGCTCCAGTAGACATGACACAAATTTAGGTAAGAGACATTGCTCATAATACCTGCATGTTGCGCTCTCATAACATATTATGATGTCATAATGCGGATACAATATGACGTCATAATACATTGTGATGTCATAGTCCATACTAATTATGATGTCATCATATACTGTGACGTCATAATACATGTTCATGATGCTCCAGTAGATATGACACAAATTGGGGTAAGAGAAAATGGTCACAAAACGTGCAAATTGCGCTCTCATAATATATTGTGATGTCATAATGCGGATACATTATGACGTCATAATACATTGTGACGTCATAGTGCATACTAATTATTATGTCATCATATACTGTGACGTCATAATACATGCTCATGATGCTCCAGTAGATGTGACACAAATTGGGGTAAGCGAAATTGGTCATAATACCTGCATGTTGCGCTCTCATAATATATTGTGATGTCATAATGCGGATACATTATGACGTCATAATACATTGTGACGTCATACTGCATACTAATTTTGATGTCATCAAATACTGTGACGTCATAATACATGCTCATGATGCTCCAGTAGATGTGACACAAAATGGGGTAAGCGAAATTGGTCATAAAACCTGCAAATTGCGCTCTCATAATATATTGTGATGTCATAATGCGGATACATTATGACGACATAATACATTGTGACGTCATAGTGCATACTAATTATTATGTCATCATATACACTGACGTCATAATACATGCCCATGATGCTCCAGTAGATGTGACACAAATTGGGGTAAGAGAAATTGCTCATAATACCTGCATGTTGCGCTCTCATAATATATTGTGATGTCATAATGGGGATACATTACGACGTCATAATTCATTGTGACGTCATAGTGCATACTAGTTATGATGTCATCATATGCTGTGACGTCATAATACATTCTCATGATGCTCCAGTAGATGTGACACAAATTGTGGTAAGCGAAATTGGTCATAAAACCAGCAAATTGCGCTCTCATAATACATTGTGATGTCATAATGCGGATACATTATGACGTCATAATACATTGTGACATCATACTGCATACTAATTATGATGTCATCATATACTGTGATGTCATAATACATGCTCATGATGCTCCAGTAGATGTGACACAAATTGGGGTAAGAGAAATTGCTCATAATACCCGCATGTTGCGCTCTCATAATATATTGTGATGTCATAAGGCGGATACATTATGACGTCATAATACATTGTGACGTCATACTGCATACTAATTATGATGTCATCATATACTGTGACGTCATAATACATGCAAATGATGCTCCAGTAGATGTGACACAAATTGGGGTAAGAGAAATTGCTCATAACTCCTGCAAGTTGCGCTCTCATAATATATTGTGATGTCATAATGCGGATATATTATGACGTCATAATACATTGTGACGTCATAGTGCATACGAATTATGATGTCGTCATATACTGTGACGTCATAATACATGCTCATGATTCTCCAGTAGATGTGACACAAATTGGAGTAATCGAAAATGGTCATAAAACCTGCAAATTGCGCTCTGATAATATATTGTGATGTCATAATGCGGATACATTATGACGTCATAATACATTGTGACGTCATGGTCCATACTAATTATGATGTCATCATATACTGTGACGTCATAATACATGCTCATGATGCTCCAGTAGATGTGACACAAATTGGGGTAAGCGAAATTGGTCATAATACCTGCATGTTGCGCTCTAATAATACATTGTGATGTCATAATGCGGATACATTATGACGTCATACTTCACTGTGACGTCATACTGAATACTAATGATGATGTCATCATATACTGTGACGTCATAATACATGCTCATGATGCTCCAGTAGATGTGACACAAATTGGGGTAAGCGAAATTGTTCATAATACCTGCATGTTGCGCTCTCATAATACATTGTGATGTCATAATGCGGATACATTATGACGTCATACTTCACTGTGACGTCATACTGAATACTAATTATGATGTCATCATATACTGTGACGTCATAATACATGCTCATGATGCTCCAGTAGATGTGACACAAATTGGGGTAAGAGAAATTGCTCATAATACCTGCATGTTTGGCTCTCATAATATATTGTGAAGTCATAAGGAGGATACATTATGACGTCATAATACATTGTGACATCATACTGCATACTAATTATGATGTCCTCATATACTGTGACATCATAACACATGCTCATGATGCTCCAGTAGATGTGACACAAATTGGGGCAAGCGAAATTGGTCATAAACGCTGCAATTTGGGCTCTCATAATATATTGTGATGTCGTAATGCGGATACATTATGACGTCATAATACATTGTGACGCCATAGTGCATACTAATTATGATGTCATCATATACTGTGACATCATAATACATGCTCATGATGCTCCAGTAGATGTGACACAAACTGGGTTAGAGAAATTGCTCATAATACCTGCATGTTGCGCTCTCATAATATATTGTGATATCATAATGCGGATACATTATGACGTCATAATATATTGTGACGCCATACTGCATACTAATTGTGATGTCATCATATACTGTGACATCATAATACATGCTCATGATGCTCCAGTAGACGTGACACACATATGGGTTAAGAGAAATTGCTCATAAAACCTGCAAATTGCGCTCTCATAATATTTTGTGCTGTTATAATGCGGATACATTATGACGTCATAATACATTGTGACGTCATAGTGCATACTAATTATGCTGTCATCATATACTGTGACGTCATAATACATGCTCATGATGCTCCAGTAGATGTGACACAAATTGGGGTAAGCGAAATTGGACATAATACCTGCATGTTGCGCTCTCATAATATATTGTGATGTCATAATGCGGATACATTATGACGTCATAATACATTGTGACGTCATACTGCATACTAATTTTGATGTCATCATATACTGTGACGTCATAATACATGCTCATGATGCTCCAGTAGATGTGACACAAAATGGGGTAAGCGAAATTGGTCATAAAACCTGCAAATTGCGCTCCCATAATATATTGTGATGTCATAATGCGGATACATTATGACGTCATAATACATTGTGACGTCATAGTCCATACTAATTATGATGTCATCATAGACTGTGACGTCATAATACATGCAAATGATGCTCCAGTAGATGTGACACAAATTGGGGTAAGCGAAATTGGTCATAATACCTGCATGTTGCGCTCTCATAATACATTGTGATGTCATAATGCGGATACATTATGATGTCATAATACATTGTGACGTCATAATGCATACTAATTATGATGTCATCATATACTGTGACGTCATAATACATGCTCATGATCCTCCAGTAGATGTGACACAAATTGGGGTAAGCGAAATTGGTCAAAAAACCTGCAAATTGCGCTCTCATAATATATTGTGATGTCATAATGCGGATACATTATGACGTCATAATATATTGTGACGTCATAGTTCATACTAATTATGATGTCATCATATACTGTGATGTCATAATTCATGCTCTTGATGCTCCAGTATATGTGACACAAATTGGGGTAAGAGAAATTGCTCATAATACCTGCATGTTGCGCTCTCATAATATATTGTGATGTCATAATGCGGATACATAATGACGTCATAATACATTGTGACGTCATATTGCATACTAATTATAATGTCATCATATACTGTGACGTCATAATACATGCTCATGATGCTCCAGTAGATGTGACACAAATTGGGGTAAGCAAAAATTGTCATAAAACCTGCAAATTGCGCTCCCATAATATATTGTGATGTCATAATGCGGATACATTATGACATCATAATACATTGTGACGTCATACTGCATACTAATTATGATGTCATCATATACTGTGATGTCATAATACATGCTCATGATGCTCCAGTAGATGTGACACAAAATGGGGTAATAGAAATGGGTCATAAAACCTGGAAATTGCTCTCTCATAATATATTGTGATGTCATATTGCGGATACATTACGGCGTCATAATACATTTTGACGTCATAGTGCATAGTAATTATGATGTCATCATATACTGTGACGTCATAATACATGCTCATGATGCTCCAGTAGATGTGACACAAATTGGGGTAAGCGAAATGGGTCATAAAACCTGCAAATTGCGCTCTCATAATATATTGTGATGTCATAATGCGGATACATTATGACGTCATAATACATTGTGACGTCATACTGCATACTAATTATGATGTCATCATATACTGTGACGTCATAATACATGCTCATGATGCTCCAGTAGATGTGACACAAACTGGGGTAAGAGAAATTGCTCATAATACCTGCATGTTGCGCTCTCATAATATATTGTGATATCATATTGCGGATACATTATGACGTCATAATATATTGTGACGTCATACTGCATACTAACTATGATGTCGTCATATACTGTGACGTCATAATACATGCTCATGATGCTCCAGTAGACGTGACACAAATTGGGGTAAGAGAAATTGCTCATAATACCTGCAAGTTGCGCTCTCATAATATATTGTGATGTAGTCATGCGGATACATTATAACGTCATAATACATTGTGATGTCATAGTGCATACTAATTATGATGTCATCATATACTGTGACGTCATAATACATGCTCATGATGCTCCAGTAGATGAGACACAAATTGGGGTAAGAGAAATTGCTCATAATACCTGTATGTTGCGCTCTCATAATATATTGTGATGTCATAATGCGGATATATTATGACGTCATAATACATTGTGACGTCATAGTGCATACTAATTATGATGTCATCATATACTGTGACGTCATAATACATGCTCATGATTCTCCAGTAGATGTGACACAAATTGGATTAATCGAAAATGGTCATAAAACCTGCAAATTGCGCTCTCATAATATATTATGATGTCATAATGCGGATACATTATGACGTCATAATACATTGTGACGTCATAGTCCATACTAATTATGATGTCATCATAGACTGTGACGTCATAATACATGCTCATGATGCTCCAATAGATGTGGCACAAATTGGGGTAAGCGAAATTGGTCAAAATACCTGCATGTTGCGCTCTCATAATACATTGTGATGTCATAATGCATACTAATTATTTTGTCATCATATACTGTGACGTCATAATACATGCTCATGATGCTCCAGTAGATGTGACACAAGTTGGGGTAAGTGAAATTGCTCATAAAACCTGCAAATTGCGCTCTCATAATATATTGTGCTGTTATAATGCGGTTACATTATGACGTCATAATACATTGTGACGTCATAGTGCATACTAATTATGATGTCATCATATATTGTGACGTCATAATAGATGCTCATGATGCTCCAGTAGATGTGACACAAATTGGGGTAAGAGAAATTGCTCATAATACCTGCATGTTGCGCTCTCGTAATGTATTGTAGTGTCATAATGCGGATACATTATGACGTCATAATACATTGTGACGTCATAGTGCATACTAATTATGATGTCATCATATACTGTGACGTCATAATACATGTTCATGATGCTCCAGTAGATGTGACACAAATTGGGGTATACGAAAATGGTAATAAAACCTGCAAATTGCGCTCTCATAATATATTGTGATGTCATAATGCGGATACATTATGACGTCATAATACATTGTGACGTCATAGTGCATACTAATTATTATGTCATCATATACTGTGACGTCATAATACATGCTCATGTTGCTCCAGTAGATGTGACACAAATTGGGGTAAGCGAAATTGTTCATAATACCTGCATGTTGCGCTCTCAAAGTATATTGTGATGTCATAATGCGGATACATTATGACGTCATAATACATTGTGACGTCATACTGCAGACTAATTTTGATGTCATCAAATACTGTGACGTCATAATACATGCTCATGATGCTCCAGTAGATGTGACACAAAATGGGGTAAGCGAAATTGGTCATAAAACCTGCTAATTGCGCTCTCATAATATATTGTGATGTCATAATGCGGATACATTATGAAGACATAATATATTGTGACGTCATAGTGCATACTAATTATGACATCATCATATACTGTGACATCACAATACATTCTCATGATTCTCCAGTAGATGTGAAACAAATTGGGGTAAGGGAAACTGCTCATAATACCTGCAAATTGCGCTCTCATAATATATTGTGATGTCATAAGGCGGAAACATTATGACGTCATAATACATTGTGACATCATAGTGCATACTAATAATGATGTCATCACATACTGTGACGTCATAATACATGCTCATGATGCTCCAGTAAATGTGACACAAATTGTGGTAAGAGAAATTGCTCATAATACCTGCAAATTGCGCTCTCATAATATATTGTGATGTTATAATGCGGATACATTATGGCGTCATAATACATTGTGACATCACAGTGCATACTAATTAGGATGTCATCATATACTCTGATGTCATAATACATTCTCATGATGCTCCATTAGATGTGACACAAATTGGGGTAAGAGAAATTGGTCATAATACCTGCAAATTGCACTCTCATATTATAGTGTGATGTCATAATGTGGATACATTATGATGTCATAATACATTGTGACGTCATACTGCATACTAATTATGATGTCATCATATACTGCGACGTCATAATACATGCTCATGATGCTCCAGTAGATGTGACACCAAATGTGGTAAGAGAAATTGCTCATAATTCCTGCAAATTGCTCTCTCAAAATATATTGTGATGTCATAATGCGGATACATTAGGACGTCATAATACATTGTGACGTCATACTGCATACTAATTATGATGTCATCATATACTGTGACGTCATAATACATGCTCATGATGCTCCAGTAGATGTGACACAAAATGGGGTAAGCTAAATTGATCATAAAACCTGCAAATTGCGCTCTCATAATATATTGTGATGTCATAATGTGGATACATTATGACGACATAATACATTGTGACGTCGTAGTGCATACAAATTATGATGTCATCATATACTGTGACCTCATAATACATGCTCATGATGCTCCAGTAGATGTGACACAAATTGGGGTAAGAGAATTTGCTCATAATACCTGCATGTTGCGCTCTCATAATATATTGTGATGTCATAATGCGGATACATTATGACGTCATAATACATTGTGATGTCATAGTGCATACTAATTATGACGTCATCATATACTGTGACGTCATAATACATGCTCATGATTCTCCAGTAGATGTGAAACAAATTGGGGTAAGAGAAACTGCTCATAATACCTGCAAATTGCGCTCTCATAATATATTGTGATGTCATAAGGCGGATACATCATGACCTCATAATACATTGTGACATCAAAGTGCATACTAATAATGATGTCATCACATACTGTGACGTCGTAATACATGCTCATGATGCTCCAGTAAATGTGACACAAATTGTGGTAAGAGAAATTGCTCATAATACCTGCAAATTGCGCTCTCATAATATATTGTGATGTTATAATGCGGATACACTATGGCGTCATAATACATTGTGACATCATAGTGCATACTAATTAGGATTTCATCATATACTCTGATGTCATAATACATTCTCATGATGCTCCATTAGATGTGACAAAAATTGGGGTAAGAGAAATTGGTCATATTACCTGCAAATTGCACTCTCATATTATATTGTGATGTCATAATGCGGATACATTATGACGTCATAATACATTGTGACGTCATACTGCATACTAATTATGATGTCATCATATACTGTGACGTCATAATACATGCTCATGATGCTCCAGTAGATGTGACACCAAATGTGGTAAGAGAAATTGCTCATAATTCCTGCAAATTGCTCTCTCAAAATATATTGTGATGTCATAAAGCGGATACTTTATGACGTCATAATACATTGTGACGTCATACTGCATACTAATTATGATGTCATCATATACTGTGACGTCATAATACATGCTCATGATGCTCCAGTAGATGTGACACAAATTGGGGTAAGAGAAATTGCTCTTAATACCTGCAAATTGCGCTCTCATCATATATTGTGATGGTATAATGCGGATACATTATGATGTCATAATGCATTGTGACATCATAGTGCTTACTAATTATGATGTCATCATATACTATGACGTCATAATACATGCTCATGATGCTCCAGTAGATGTGACACAAATTGATGTAAGAGAAATTGCTCATAATACCTGCGTGTTGCGCTCTCATAATATATTGTGATGTCATAATGCAGATACATTATGACGTCATAATACATTGTGACGTCATACTGCATACTAATTATGATGTCATAATACTGTGACGTCATAATACATGCTCATGATGCTCCAGTAGATGTGACACAAATTGGGGTATGAGAAATTGCTCATAATACCTGCATGTTGCGCTCTCATAATATATTGTGATGTCATAATGCGGATACATTATGACGTCATAATTCATTGTGACGTCATGGTGCATACTAATTATGATGTCATAATTTTGTGACGTCATAATACATGCTCATGATGCTCCAGTAGATGTGACACAAATTGGGGTAAGAGAAATTGGTCATAAAACCTGCATGTTGCGCTCTCATAATATATTGTGATGTCATAAGGCGGATACATTATGACGTCATAATACATTGTGACGTCATACTGCATACTAATTATGATGTCATCATATACTGTGACGTTATAATACATGCTCATGGTGCTCCAGTAGATGTGACACAAATTGGGGTATGAGAAATTGCTAATAATACCTGCATGTTGCGCTCTCATAATATATTGTGATGTCATAATGCGGATACATTATGACGTCATAATACATTGTGACATCATAGTGCATACTAATTATGATGTCATCATATACTGTGACATCATAATACATGCTCATGATGCTCCAGTAGATGTGACACAAACTGGGTTAGAGAAATTGCTCATAATACCTGCATGTTGCGCTCTCATAATATATTGTGATATCATATTGCGGATACATTATGACGTCATAATATATTGTGACGTCATACTGCATACTAATTATGATGTCATCATATACTGTGACATCATAATACATGCTCATGATGATCCAGTAGACGTGACACAAATATGGGTTAAGAGAAATTGCTCATAAAACCTGCAAATTGCGCTCTCATAATATTTTGTGCTGTTATAATGCGGATACATTATGACGTCATAATACATTGTGACGTCATAGTGCATACTAATTATGCTGTCATCATATACTGTGACGTCATAATACATGCTCATGATGCTCCAGTAGATGTGACACAAATTGGGGTAAGCGAAATTGGACATAATACCTGCAAGTTGCGCTCTCATAATATATTGTGATGTAGTCATGCGGATACATTATGACGTCATAATACATTGTGACGTCATAGTGCATACTAATTATGATGTCATCATATACTGTGACGTCATAATACATGCTCATGATTCTCCTGTAGATGTGACACAAATTGGATTAATCGAAAATGGTCATAAAACCTGCAAATTGCGCTCTCATAATATAATATGATGTCATAATGCGGATACATTATGACATCATAATACATTGTGACGTCATAGTCCATACTAATTATGATGTCATCATATACTGTGACGTCATAATACATGCTCATGATGCTCCAATAGATGTGACACAAATTGGGGTAAGCGAAATTGGTCATAATACCTGCATGTTGCGCTCTCATAATACATTGTGATGTCATAATGCATACTAATTATGATGTCATCATATACTGTGACGTCATAATACATGCTCATGATGCTCCAGTAGATGTGACACAAGTTGGGGTAAGTGAAATTGCTCATAAAACCTGCAAATTGCGCTCTCATAATATATTGTGCTGTTATAATGCGGTTACATTATGACGTCATAATACATTGTGACGTCATAGTGCATACTAATTATGATGTCATCATATATTGTGACGTCATAATAGATGCTCATGATGCTCCAGTAGATGTGACACAAATTGGGGTAAGAGAAATTGCTCATAATACCTGCATGTTGCGCTCTCATAATGTATTGTGATGTCATAATGCGGATACATTATGACGTCATAATACATTGTGACGTCATAGTGCATACTAATTATGATGTCATCATATACTGTGACGTCATAATACATGCTCATGATGCTCCAGTAGATGTGACACAAATTCGGGTAAGAGAAATTGGTCATAATACCTGCAAATTGCGCTCTCATAATATATTGTGATGTCATAATGCGGATACATTATGACGTCATAATACATTGTGACGTCATAGTGCATACTAATTATTATGTCATCATATACTGTGACGTCATAATACATGCTCATGTTGCTCCAGTAGATGTGACACAAATTGGAGTAATCGAAAATGGTCATAAAACCTGCAAATTGCGCTCTGATAATATATTGTGATGTCATAATGCGGATACATTATGACGTCATAATACATTGTGACGTCATGGTCCATACTAATTATGATGTCATCATATACTGTGACGTCATAATACATGCTCATGATGCTCCAGTAGATGTGACACAAATTGGGGTAAGCGAAATTGGTCATAATCCCTGCATGTTGCGCTCTCATAATACATTGTGATATCATAATGCGGATGCATTATGACGTCATACTTCACTGTGACGTCATACTGAATACTAATGATGATGTCATCATATACTGTGACGTCATAATACATGCTCATGATGCTCCAGTAGATGTGACACAAATTGGGGTAAGCGAAATTGGTCATAATACCTGCATGTTGCGCTCTCATAATACATTGTGATGTCATAATGCGGATACATTATGACGTCATACTTCACTGTGACGTCATACTGAATACTAATTATGATGTCATCATATACTGTGACGTCATAATACATGCTCATGATGCTCCAGTACATGTGACACAAATTGGGGTAAGAGAAATTGCTCATAATACCTGCATGTTGCGCTCTCATAATATATTGTGATGTCATAATGCGGATACATTATGATGTCATAATACATTGTGACGTCATACTGCATACTAATTATGCTGTCATCATATACTGTGACATCATAATACATGCTCATGATGCTGCAGTAGATGTGACACAAATTGGAGTAATCGAAAATGGTCATAAAACGTGCAAATTGCGCTGTCATAACATATTGTGATATCATAATGCGGATACATTATGACGTCATAATACATTGTGACATCATACTGCATACTAATTATGATGTCATCATATACTGTGATGTCATAATACATGCTCATGATGCTCCAGCAGATGTGACACAAACTGGGGTAAGAGAAATTGCTCATAATACCTGCATGTTGCGCTCTCATAATGTATTGTGATGTCATAATGCGGATACATTATGACGTCATAATACATTGTGACGTCATAGTGCATACTAATTATGATGTCATCATATACTGTGACGTCATGATACATGTTCATGATGCTCCAGTAGATATGACACAAATTGGGGTATACGAAAACGGTCATAAAACGTGCAAATTGCGCTCTCATAATATATTGTGATGTCATAATGCGGATACATTATGACGTCATAATACATTGTGACGTCATAGTGCATACTAATTATGATGTCATCATATACTGTGACGTCATAATACATGCTCATGATGCTCCAGTAGATGTGACACAAATTGGGGTAAGCGAAATTGGTCATAATACCTGCATGTTGCGCTCTCATAATATATTGTGATGTCATAATGCGGATACATTATGACGTCATAATACATTGTGACGTCATACTGCATACTAATTTTGATGTCATCAAATACTGTGACGTCATAATACATGCTCATGATGCTCCAGTAGATGTGACACAAAATGGGGTAAGCGAAATTGGTCATAAAACCTGCAAATTGCGCTCTCATAATATATTGTGATGTCATAATGCGGATACATTATGACGACATAATACATTGTGACGTCATAGTTCATACTAATTATTATGTCATCATATACTGTGACATCGTAATACAGGCTCATGATGCTCCAGTAGATGTGACACAAATTTCGGTAAGCGAAATTGGTCATAATACCTGCATGTTGCGCTCTCATAATACATTGTGATGTCATAATGCGTATAAATTATGATGTCATACTTCACTGTGACGTCATACTGCATACTAATTATGATGTCATCATATACTGTGATGTCATAATACATGCTCATGATGCTCCAGTAGATGTGACACAAATTGGGGTAAGAGAAATTGGTCATAAAACCTGCAAATTGCGCTCTCATAATATATTGTGATGTCATAATGCGGATATATTATGACGTCATAATACATTGTGATATCATAGTCCATACTAATTAGGATGTCATCATATACTGTGACGTCATAATACATGCCCATGATGCTCCAGTAGATGTGACACAAATTGGGGTAAGAGAAATTGCTCATAATACCTGCATGTTGCGCTCTCATAATGTATTGTGATGTCATAATGCGGATACATTACGACGTCATAATACATTGTGACGTCATAGTGCATACTAGTTATGATGTCATCATATGCTGTGACGTCATAATACATGCTCATGTTGCTCCAGTAGATGTGACACAAATTGGGGTATACGAAAATGGTCATAAAACCTGCAAATTGCGCTCTCATAATACATTGTGATGTCATAATGCGGATACATTATGACGTCATAATACATTGTGACGTCATAGTGCATACTAATTATGATGTCATCATATACTGTTACATCATAATACATGCTCATGTTGCTCCAGTAGATGTGACACAAAATGGGGTAAGCGAAATTGGTCATAAAACCTGCAAATTGCGCTCTCATAATATATTGTGATGTCATAATGCGGATACATTATGACGACATAATACATTGTGACGTCATAGTTCATACTAATTATTATGTCATCATATACTGTGACATCGTAATACAGGCTCATGATGCTCCAGTAGATGTGACACAAATTTCGGTAAGCGAAATTTTTCATAATACCTGCATGTTGCGCTCTCAAAGTATACTGTGATGTCATAATGCGGATACATTATGACGTCATAATACATTGTGACGTCATACTGCAGACTAATTTTGATGTCATCAAATACTGTGACGTCATAATACATGCTCATGATGCTCCAGTAGATGTGACACAAATTGGGGTAAGCGAAATTGGTCATAATCCCTGCATGTTGCGCTCTCATAATACATTGTGATATCATAATGCGGATGCATTATGACGTCATACTTCACTGTGACGTCATACTGAATACTAATGATGATGTCATCATATACTGTGACGTCATAATACATGCTCATGATGCTCCAGTAGATGTGACACAAATTGGGGTAAGCGAAAATGGTCATAAAACCTGCAAATTGCGCTTTCATAATATATTGTGATGTCATAATGCGGATACATTATGACGTCATAATACATTGTGACGTCATACTGCATACTAATTATGATGTCATCATATACTGTGACGTCATAATACATGCTCATGATGCTCCAGTAGATGTGACACAAATTGGGGTAAGCGAAATTGGTCATAATACCTGCATGTTGCGCTCTCATAATATATTGTGATGTCATAATGCGGATACATTATGATGTCATAATACATTGTGACGTCATACTGCATACTAATTATGCTGTCATCATATACTGTGACATCATAATACATGCTCATGATGCTGCAGTAGATGTGACACAAATTGGAGTAATCGAAAATGGTCATAAAACGTGCAAATTGCGCTGTCATAACATATTGTGATATCATAATGCGGATACATTATGACGTCATAATACATTGTGACATCATACTGCATACTAATTATGATGTCATCATATACTGTGATGTCATAATACATGCTCATGATGCTCCAGCAGATGTGACACAAACTGGGGTAAGAGAAATTGCTCATAATACCTGCATGTTGCGCTCTCATAATGTATTGTGATGTCATAATGCGGATACATTATGACGTCATAATACATTGTGACGTCATAGTGCATACTAATTATGATGTCATCATATACTGTGACGTCATGATACATGTTCATGATGCTCCAGTAGATATGACACAAATTGGGGTATACGAAAACGGTCATAAAACGTGCAAATTGCGCTCTCATAATATATTGTGATGTCATAATGCGGATACATTATGACGTCATAATACATTGTGACGTCATAGTGCATAGTAATTATGATGTCATCATATACTGTGACGTCATAATACATGCTCATGATGCTCCAGTAGATGTGACACAAATTGGGGTAAGCGAAATTGGTCATAATACCTGCATGTTGCGCTCTCATAATATATTGTGATGTCATAATGCGGATACATTATGACGTCATAATACATTGTGACGTCATACTGCATACTAATTTTGATGTCATCAAATACTGTGACGTCATAATACATGCTCATGATGCTCCAGTAGATGTGACACAAAATGGGGTAAGCGAAATTGGTCATAAAACCTGCAAATTGCGCTCTCATAATATGTTGTGATGTCATAATGCGGATACATTATGACGACATAATACATTGTGACGTCATAGTTCATACTAATTATTATGTCATCATATACTGTGACATCGTAATACAGGCTCATGATGCTCCAGTAGATGTGACACAAATTTCGGTAAGCGAAATTGGTCATAATACCTGCATGTTGCGCTCTCATAATACATTGTGATGTCATAATGCGTATAAATTATGATGTCATACTTCACTGTGACGTCATACTGCATACTAATTATGATGTCATCATATACTGTGACGTCATAATACATGCTCATGATGCTCCAGTAGATGTGACACAAATTGGGGTAAGAGAAATTGGTCATAAAACCTGCAAATTGCGCTCTCATAATATATTGTGATGTCATAATGCGGATACATTATGACGTCATAATACATTGTGATATCATAGTCCATACTAATTAGGATGTCATCATATACTGTGACGTCATAATACATGCCCATGATGCTCCAGTACATGTGACACAAATTGGGGTAAGAGAAATTGCTCATAATACCTGCATGTTGCGCTCTCATAATATATTGTGATGTCATAATGCGGATACATTACGACGTCATAATTCATTGTGACGTCATAGTGCATACTAGTTATGATGTCATCATATGCTGTGACGTCATAATACATGCTCATGATGCTCCAGTAGATGTGACACAAATTGTGGTAAGCGAAATTGGTCATAAAACCAGCAAACTGCGCTCTCATAATACATTGTGATGTCATAATGCGGATACATTATGACATCATAATACATTGTGACATCATACTGCATACTAATTATGATGTCATCATATACTGTGATGTCATAATACATGCTCATGATGCTCCAGTAGATGTGACACAAATTGGGGTAAGAGAAATTGCTCATAATACCTGCATGTTGTGCTCTCATAATATATTGTGATGTCATAAGACGGATACATTATGACGTCATAATACATTGTGACGTCATAGTGCATACTAATTATGATGTCATCATATACTTTGACGTCATAATACATGCAAATGATGCTCCAGTAGATGTGACACAAATTGGGGTAAGAGAAATTGCTCATAATACCTGCAAGTTGGGCTCTCATAATATATTGTGATGTCATAATGCGGATACATTATGATGACATAATACATTGTGACGTCATAGTGCATACTAATTATGATGTCATCATATACTGTGACGTCATAATACATGCTCAAGATGCTCCAGTCGATGTGACACAAATTGGGGTAATAGAATTTGCTCATAATACCTGCATGTTGCGCTCTCATAATATATTGTGATGTCATAATGCGGATACATTATGACGTCATAATACATTGTGACGTCATAGTGCATACTAATTATGACGTCATCATATACTGTGACGTCACAATACATTCTCATGATTCTCCAGTAGATGTGAAACAAATTGGGGTAAGGGAAACTGCTCATAATACCTGCAAATTGCGCTCTCATAATATATTGTGATGTCATAATGCGAATACATTATGACATCATAATACATTGTGATGTCATAGTGCATACTAATTATGATGTCATCATATAATGTGACATCATAATACATGCTCATGATGCTCCAGTAGATGTGACACAAATTGGGGTATGCGAAATTGGTCATAATACCTGCATGTTGCGCTCTCATAATATATTGTGATGTCATAATGCGGATACATTATGACGTCATAATACATTGTGACATCATACTGCATACTAATTATGATGTCATCATATACTGTGACGTCATAATACATGCTTATGATGCTCCAGTAGATGTGACACCAAATGTGGTAAGAGAAATTGCTCATAATTCCTGCAAATTGCTTTCTCAAAATATATTGTGATGTCATAAAGCGGATACATTATGACGTCATAATACATTGTGACGTCATACTGCATACTAATTATGATGTCATCATATACTGTGACGTCATAATACATGCTCATGATGCTCCAGTAGATGTGACACAAATTGGGGTAAGAGAAATTGCTCTTAATACCTGCAAATTGCGCTCTCATCATATATTGTGATGGTATAATGCGGATACATTATGATGTCATAATACATTGTGACATCATAGTGCTTACTAATTATGATGTCATCATATACTATGACGTCATAATACATGCTCATGATGCTCCAGTAGATGTGACACAAATTGGGGTAAGAGAAATTGCTCATAATACCTGCGTGTTGCGCTCTCATAATATATTGTGATGTCATAATGCAGATACATTATGACGTCATAATACATTGTGACGTCATACTGCATACTAATTATGATGTCATAATACTGTGACGTCATAATACATGCTCATGATGCTCCAGTAGATGTGACACAAATTGGGGTATGAGAAATTGCTCATAATACCTTCATGTTGCGCTCTCATAATATATTGTGATGTCATAATGCGGATACATTACGACGTCATAATTCATTGTGACGTCATGGTGCATACTAATTATGATGTCATAATTTTGTGACGTCATAATACATGCTCATGATGCTCCAGTAGATGTGACACAAATTGGGGTAAGAGAAATTGGTCATAAAACCTGCATGTTGCGCTCTCATAATATATTGTGATGTCATAAGGCGGATACATTATGACGTCATAATACATTGTGACGTCATACTGCATACTAATTATGATGTCATCATATACTGTGACGTTATAATACATGCTCATGATGCTCCAGTAGATGTGACACAAATTGGGGTATGAGAAATTGCTCATAATACCTGCATGTTGCGCTCTCATAATATATTGTGATGTCATAATGCGGATACATTATGACGTCATAATACATTGTGACATCATAGTGCATACTAATTATGATGTCATCATATACTGTGACATCATAATACATGCTCATGATGCTCCAGTAGATGTGACACAAACTGGGTTAGAGAAATTGCTCATAATACCTGCATGTTGCGCTATCATAATATATTGTGATGTCATAATGAGGATACATTATGACGTCATAATACATTGTGACATTATACTGCATACTAATTATGATGTCATCATATAGTGTGACGTCATAATACATGCTCATGATGCTCCAGTAGATGTGACACAAATTGGGGTAAGCGAAATTGGTCATAAAACCTGCAAATTGCGCTCTCATAATATATTGTGATGTCATAATGCGGATACATTATGACGTCATAATACATTGTGACGTCATAGTGCATAGTAATTATGATGTCATCATATACTGTGACGTAATAATACATGCTCATGATGCTCCAGTAGATGTGACACAAATTGGTGTAGGAGAAATTGCTCATAATACCTGCATGTTGCGCTCTCATAATATATTGTGATGTCACAATGCGGATACATTATGACGTCATAATACATTGTGACGTCATACTGCATACTAATTATGATGTCATCATATACTGTTACATCATAATACATGCTCATGATGCTCCAGTAGATATGACACAAATTTAGGTAAGAGACATTGCTCATAATACCTGCATGTTGCGCTCTCATAATATATTGTGATGTCATAATGCGGATACAATATGACGTCATAATACATTGTGATGTCATAGTCCATACTAATTATGATGTCATCATATACTGTGACGTCATAATACATGCTCATGATGCTCCAGTAGATGTGACACAAATTGGGGTAAGAGAAATTGCTCATAATACCTGCATGTTGAGCTCTCATAATATATTGTGATGTCATAATGCGGATACATTACGACGTCATAATTCATTGTGACGTCATAGTGCATACTAGTTATGATGTCATCATAGGCTGTGACGTCATAATACATGCTCATGATGCTCCAGTAGATGTGACACTAATTGGGGTAAGCGAAATTGGTCATAAAACCAGCAAATTGCGCTCTCATAATATACTGTGATGTCATAATGCGGATACATTATGACGTCATAATACATTGTGACATCATACTGCATACTAATTATGATGTCATCATATACTGTGATGTCATAATACATGCTCATGATGCTCCAGTAGATGTGACACAAACTGGGGTAAGAGAAATTGCTCATAATACCTGCATGTTGCGCTCTCATAATGTATTGTGATGTCATAATGCGGATACATTATGACGTCATAATACATTGTGACGTCATAGTGCATACTAATTATGATGTCATCATATACTGTGACGTCATGATACATGTTCATGATGCTCCAGTAGATATGACACAAATTGGGGTATACGAAAACGGTCATAAAACGTGCAAATTGCGCTCTCATAATATATTGTGATGTCATAATGCGGATACATTATGACGTCATAATACATTGTGACGTCATAGTGCATAGTAATTATGATGTCATCATATACTGTGACGTCATAATACATGCTCATGATGCTCCAGTAGATGTGACACAAATTGGGGTAAGCGAAATTGGTCATAATACCTGCATGTTGCGCTCTCATAATATATTGTGATGTCATAATGCGGATACATTATGACGTCATAATACATTGTGACGTCATACTGCATACTAATTTTGATGTCATCAAATACTGTGACGTCATAATACATGCTCATGATGCTCCAGTAGATGTGACACAAAATGGGGTAAGCGAAATTGGTCATAAAACCTGCAAATTGCGCTCTCATAATATGTTGTGATGTCATAATGCGGATACATTATGACGACATAATACATTGTGACGTCATAGTTCATACTAATTATTATGTCATCATATACTGTGACATCGTAATACAGGCTCATGATGCTCCAGTAGATGTGACACAAATTTCGGTAAGCGAAATTGGTCATAATACCTGCATGTTGCGCTCTCATAATACATTGTGATGTCATAATGCGTATAAATTATGATGTCATACTTCACTGTGACGTCATACTGCATACTAATTATGATGTCATCATATACTGTGACGTCATAATACATGCTCATGATGCTCCAGTAGATGTGACACAAATTGGGGTAAGAGAAATTGGTCATAAAACCTGCAAATTGCGCTCTCATAATATATTGTGATGTCATAATGCGGATACATTATGACGTCATAATACATTGTGATATCATAGTCCATACTAATTAGGATGTCATCATATACTGTGACGTCATAATACATGCCCATGATGCTCCAGTACATGTGACACAAATTGGGGTAAGAGAAATTGCTCATAATACCTGCATGTTGCGCTCTCATAATATATTGTGATGTCATAATGCGGATACATTACGACGTCATAATTCATTGTGACGTCATAGTGCATACTAGTTATGATGTCATCATATGCTGTGACGTCATAATACATGCTCATGATGCTCCAGTAGATGTGACACAAATTGTGGTAAGCGAAATTGGTCATAAAACCAGCAAACTGCGCTCTCATAATACATTGTGATGTCATAATGCGGATACATTATGACGTCATAATACATTGTGACATCATACTGCATACTAATTATGATGTCATCATATACTGTGATGTCATAATACATGCTCATGATGCTCCAGTAGATGTGACACAAATTGGGGTAAGAGAAATTGCTCATAATACCTGCATGTTGCGCTCTCATAATATATTGTGATGTCATAAGACGGATACATTATGACGTCATAATACATTGTGACGTCATAGTGCATACTAATTATGATGTCATCATATACTTTGACGTCATAATACATGCAAATGATGCTCCAGTAGATGTGACACAAATTGGGGTAAGAGAAATTTCTCATAATACCTGCAAGTTGGGCTCTCATAATATATTGTGATGTCATAATGCGGATACATTATGACATCATAATACATTGTGACGTCATAGTGCATACTAATTATTATGTCATCATATACTGTGAGGTCATAATACATGCTCATGATGCTCCAGTAGATGTCACACAAATTTAGGTAAGAGAAATTGCTCATAATACCTGCATGTTGCGCTCTCATAATATATTGTGATGTCATAATGCGGATACATTATGACGTCATAATACATTGTGACGTCATAGTGCATACGAATTATGATGTCATCATATACTGTGACGTCATAATACATGCTCATGATTCTCCAGTAGATGTGACACAAATTGGAGTAATCGAAAATGGTCATAAAACCTGCAAATTGCGCTCTGATAATATATTGTGATGTCATAATGCGGATACATTATGACGTCATAATACATTGTGACGTCATGGTCCATACTAATTATGATGTCATCATATACTGTGACGTCATAATACATGCTCATGATGCTCCAGTAGATGTGACACAAATTGGGGTAAGCGAAATTGGTCATAATCCCTGCATGTTGCGCTCTCATAATACATTGTGATACCATAAAGCGGATACATTATGACGTCATACTTCACT
The DNA here is from genome assembly GCF_030222135.1 of Aotus nancymaae. Lineage (NCBI taxonomy): Eukaryota > Metazoa > Chordata > Mammalia > Primates > Aotidae > Aotus > Aotus nancymaae. The sequence goes on along the minus strand of NW_026988519.1, from coordinate 10,090,936 downwards.
GTGACGTCATACTGAATACTAATGATGATGTCATCATATACTGTGACGTCATAATACATGCTCATGATGCTCCAGTAGATGTGACACAAATTGGGGTAAGCGAAATTGGTCATAATACCTGCATGTTGCGCTCTCATAATACATTGTGATGTCATAATGCGGATACATTATGACGTCATACTTCACTGTGACGTCATACTGAATACTAATTATGATGTCATCATATACTGTGACGTCATAATACATGCTCATGATGCTCCAGTACATGTGACACAAATTGGGGTAAGAGAAATTGCTCATAATACCTGCATGTTGCGCTCTCATAATATATTGTGATGTCATAATGCGGATACATTATGATGTCATAATACATTGTGACGTCATACTGCATACTAATTATGATGTCATCATATACTGTGATGTCATAATACATGCTCATGATGCTCCAGTAGATGTGACACAAATTGGAGTAATCGAAAATGGTCATAAAACGTGCAAATTGCGCTGTCATAATATATTGTGATGTCATAATGCGGATACATTATGACGTCATAATACATTGTGACATCATACTGCATACTAATTATGATGTCATCATATACTGTGACGTCATAATACATGCTCATGATGCTCCAGTAGATGTGACACAAATTGGGGTAAGAGAAATTGGTCATAATACCTGCCTGTTGCGCTCTCATAATACATTGTGATGTCATAATGCGGATACATTCTGACGTCATAATACATTGTGATGTCATACTGCATACTAATTATGATGTCATCATATACTGTGACGTCATAATACATGCTCATGATGCTCCAGTAGATGTGACACAAATTGGGGTAAGCGAAAATGGTCATAAAACCTGCAAATTGCGCTCTCATAATATATTGTGATGTCATAATGCGGATACATTATGACGTCATAATACATTGTGACGTCATACTGCATACTAATTATGATGTCATCATATACTGTGACGTCATAATACATGCTCATGATGCTCCAGTAGATGTGACACAAATTGGGGTAAGCGAAATTGGTCATAATACCTGCATGTTGCGCTCTCATAATATATTGTGATGTCATAATGCGGATACATTATGACGTCATAATACATTGTGACGTCATACTGCATACTAATTATGCTGTCATCATATACTGTGACATCATAATACATGCTCATGATGCTGCAGTAGATGTGACACAAATTGGAGTAATCGAAAATGGTCATAAAACGTGCAAATTGCGCTGTCATAACATATTGTGATATCATAATGCGGATACATTATGACGTCATAATACATTGTGACATCATACTGCATACTAATTATGATGTCATCATATACTGTGATGTCATAATACATGCTCATGATGCTCCAGTAGATGTGACACAAACTGGGGTAAGAGAAATTGCTCATAATACCTGCATGTTGCGCTCTCATAATGTATTGTGATGTCATAATGCGGATACATTATGACGTCATAATACATTGTGACGTCATAGTGCATACTAATTATGATGTCATCATATACTGTGACGTCATGATACATGTTCATGATGCTCCAGTAGATATGACACAAATTGGGGTATACGAAAACGGTCATAAAACGTGCAAATTGCGCTCTCATAATATATTGTGATGTCATAATGCGGATACATTATGACGTCATAATACATTGTGACGTCATAGTGCATACTAATTATGATGTCATCATATACTGTGACGTCATAATACATGCTCATGATGCTCCAGTAGATGTGACACAAATTGTGGTAAGAGAAATTGGTCATAAAACCTGCAAATTGCGCTCTCATAATATATTGTGATGTCATAATGCGGATACATTATGACGTCATAATACATTGTGATATCATAGTCCATACTAATTAGGATGTCATCATATACTGTGACGTCATAATACATGCCCATGATGCTCCAGTAGATGTGACACAAATTGGGGTAAGAGAAATTGCTCATAATACCTGCATGTTGCGCTCTCATAATATATTGTGATGTCATAATGCGGATACACTATGACGTCATAATACATTGTGACGTCATACTGCATACTAATTATGATGTCATCATATACTGTGATGTCATAATACATGCTCAAGATGCTCCAGTAGATGTGACACAAATTGGGGTAAGAGAAATTGCTCATAATACCTGCATGTTGCGCTCTCATAATATATTGTGATGTCATAATGCGGATACACTATGACGTCATAATACATTGTGACGTCATAGTGCATACTAATTATTATGTCATCATATACTGTGACGTCATAATACATGCTCATGATGCTCCAGTAGATGTCACACAAATTTAGGTAAGAGAAATTGCTCATAATACCTGCATGTTGCGCTCTCATAATATATTGTGATGTCATAATGCGGATACATTATGACGTCATAATACATTGTGACGTCATAGTGCATACGAATTATGATGTCATCATATACTGTGACGTCATAATACATGCTCATGATTCTCCAGTAGATGTGACACAAATTGGAGTAATCGAAAATGGTCATAAAACCTGCAAATTGCGCTCTGATAATATATTGTGATGTCATAATGCGGATACATTATGACGTCATAATACATTGTGACGTCATGGTCCATACTAATTATGATGTCATCATATACTGTGACGTCATAATACATGCTCATGATGCTCCAGTAGATGTGACACAAATTGGGGTAAGAGAAATTGGTCATAATACCTGCCTGTTGCGCTCTCATAATACATTGTGATGTCATAATGCGGATACATTCTGACGTCATAATACATTGTGATGTCATACTGCATACTAATTATGATGTCATCATATACTGTGACGTCATAATACATGCTCATGATGCTCCAGTAGATGTGACACAAATTGGGGTAAGCGAAAATGGTCATAAAGCCTGCAAATTGCGCTCTCATAATATATTGTGATGTCATAAGGTGGATACATTATGACATCATAATACATTGTGACGTCATACTGCATACTAATTATGATGTCATCATATACTGTGACGTCATAATACATGCTCATGATGCTCCAGTAGATGTGACACAAATTGGGGTAAGCGAAATTGGTCATAATACCTGCATGTTGCGCTCTCATAATATATTGTGATGTCATAATGCGGATACATTATGACGTCATAATACATTGTGACGTCATACTGCATACTAATTATGCTGTCATCATATACTGTGACGTCATAATACATGCTCATGATGCTGCAGTAGATGTGACACAAATTGGAGTAATCGAAAATGGTCATAAAACGTGCAAATTGCGCTGTCATAATATATTGTGATGTCATAATGCGGATACATTATGACGTCATAATACATTGTGACATCATACTGCATACTAATTAAGATGTCATCATATACTCTGACGTCATAATACATGCTCATGATGCTCCAGTAGATGTGACACAAATTGGGGTAAGCGAAATTGGTCATAATACCTGCTAGTTGCGCTCTCATAATACATTGTGATGTCATAATGCGGATACATTATGACATCATAATACATTGTGATGTCATACTGCATACTAATTATGATGTCATCATATACTGTGACGTCATAATACATGCTCATGATGCTCCAGTAGATGTGACACAAATTGGGGTAAGCGAAAATGGTCATAAAACCTGCAAATTGCACTCTCATAATATATTGTGATGTCATAATGCGGATACATTATGACGTCATAATACATTGTGACGTCATAGTGCATACTAATTATGATGTCATCATATACTGTGACGTAATAATACATGCTCATGATGCTCCAGTAGATGTGACACAAATTGGGGTAGGAGAAATTGCTCATAATACCTGCATGTTGCGCTCTCATAATATATTGTGATGTCACAATGCGGATACATTATGACGTCATAATACATTGTGACGTCATACTGCATACTAATTATGATGTCATCATATACTGTTACATCATAATACATGCTCATGATGCTCCAGTAGATGTGACACAAATTTAGGTAAGAGAAATTGCTAATAATACCTGCATGTTGCGCTCTCATAATATATTGTGATGTCATAATGCGGATACATTATGACGTCATAATACATTGTGACGTCATAGTGCATACTAATTATGATGTCATCATATACTGTGACGTCATAATACATGCTCATGATGCTCCAGTAGATGTGACACAAATTGGAGTATTCGAAAATGATCATAAAACCTGCAAATTGCGCTCTCATAATATATTGTGATGTCATAATGCGGATACATTATGACGTCATAATACATTGTGATATCATAGTCCATACTAATTATGATGTCATCATATACTGTGACGTCATAATACATTCCCATGATGCTCCAGTGGATGTGACACAAATTGGGGTAAGAGAAATTGCTCAAAATACCTGCATGTTGCGCTCTCATAATATATTGTGATGTCATAATGCGGATACATTACGACGTCATAATTCATTGTGACGTCATAGTGCATACTAGTTATGATGTCATCATATGCTGTGACGTCATAATACATGCTCATGATGCTCCAGTAGATGTGACACAAATTGTGGTAAGCGAAATTGGTCATAAAACCAGCAAACTGCGCTCTCATAATACATTGTGATGTCATAATGCGGATACATTATGACGTCATAATACATTGTGACATCATACTGCATACTAATTATGATGTCATCATATACTGTGATGTCATAATACATGCTCATGATGCTCCAGTAGATGTGACACAAATTGGGGTAAGAGAAATAGCTCAAAATACCTGCATCTTGCGCTCTCATAATATATTGTGATGTCATAAGGCGGATAGATTATGACGTCATAATACATTGTGACGTCATACTGCATACTAATTATGATGTCATCATATACTGTGACGTCATAATACATGCTCATGATGCTCCAGTAGATGTGACACAAATTGGGGTATGAGAAATTGCTCATAATACCTGCATGTTGCGCTCTCATAATATATTGTGATGTCATAATGCGGATACATTATGACGTCATAATACATTGTGACATCATAGTGCATACTAATTATGATGTCATCATATACTGTGTCATCATAATACATGCTCATGATGCTCCAGTAGATGTGACACAAATTGGGGTAAGAGAAATGGCTCATAATACCTACATGTTGCGCTATCATAATATATTGTGATGTCATAATGAGGATACATTATGACGTCATAATACATTGTGACATTATACTGCATACTAATTATGATGTCATCATATAGTGTGACATCATAATACATGCTCATGATGCTCCAGTAGATGTGACACAAATTGGGGTAAGCGAAATTGGTCATAAAACCTGCAAATTGCGCTCTCATAATATATTGTGATGTCATAATGCGGATACATTATGACGTCATAATACATTGTGACGTCATAGTGCATAGTAATTATGATGTCATCATATACTGTGACGTAATAATACATGCTCATGATGCTCCAGTAGATGTGACACAAATTGGTGTAGGAGAAATTGCTCATAATACCTGCATGTTGCGCTCTCATAATATATTGTGATGTCACAATGCGGATACATTATGACGTCATAATACATTGTGACGTCATACTGCATACTAATTATGATGTCATCATATACTGTTACATCATAATACATGCTCATGATGCTCCAGTAGATATGACACAAATTTAGGTAAGAGACATTGCTCATAATACCTGCATGTTGCGCTCTCATAATATATTGTGATGTCATAATGCGGATACAATATGACGTCATAATACATTGTGATGTCATAGTCCATACTAATTATGATGTCATCATATACTGTGACGTCATAATACATGCTCATGATGCTCCAGTAGATGTGAAACAAATTGGGGTAAGAGAAATTGCTCATAATACCTGCATGTTGCGCTCTCATAATATATTGTGATGTCATAATGCGGATACATTACGACGTCATAATTCATTGTGACGTCATAGTGCATACTAGTTATGATGTCATCATATGCTGTGACGTCATAATACATGCTCATGATGCTCCAGTAGATGTGACACTAATTGGGGTAAGCGAAATTGGTCATAAAACCAGCAAATTGCGCTCTCATAATATACTGTGATGTCATAATGCGGATACATTATGACGTCATAATACATTGTGACATCATACTGCATACTAATTATGATGTCATCATATACTGTGATGTCATAATACATGCTCATGATGCTCCAGTAGATGTGACACAAACTGGGGTAAGAGAAATTGCTCATAATACCTGCATGTTGCGCTCTCATAATGTATTGTGATGTCATAATGCGGATACATTATGACGTCATAATACATTGTGACGTCATAGTGCATACTAATTATGATGTCATCATATACTGTGACGTCATGATACATGTTCATGATGCTCCAGTAGATATGACACAAATTGGGGTATACGAAAACGGTCATAAAACGTGCAAATTGCGCTCTCATAATATATTGTGATGTCATAATGCGGATACATTATGACGTCATAATACATTGTGACGTCATAGTGCATAGTATTTATGATGTCATCATATACTGTGACGTCATAATACATGCTCATGATGCTCCAGTAGATGTGACACAAATTGGGGTAAGCGAAATTGGTCATAATACCTGCATGTTGCGCTCTCATAATATATTGTGATGTCATAATGCGGATACATTATGACGTCATAATACATTGTGACGTCATACTGCATACTAATTTTGATGTCATCAAATACTGTGACGTCATAATACATGCTCATGATGCTCCAGTAGATGTGACACAAAATGGGGTAAGCGAAATTGGTCATAAAACCTGCAAATTGCGCTCTCATAATATATTGTGATGTCATAATGCGGATACATTATGACGACATAATACATTGTGACGTCATAATTCATACTAATTATTATGTCATCATATACTGTGACATCGTAATACAGGCTCATGATGCTCCAGTAGATGTGACACAAATTTCGGTAAGCGAAATTGGTCATAATACCTGCATGTTGCGCTCTCATAATATATTGTGATGTCATAATGAGTATAAATTATGATGTCATCCTTCACTGTGACGTCATACTGCATACTAATTATGATGTCATCATATACTGTGACGTCATAATACATGCTCATGATGCTCCAGTAGATGTGACACAAATTGGGGTAAGAGAAATTGGTCATAAAACCTGCAAATTGCGCTCTCATAATATATTGTGATGTCATAATGCGGATACATTATGACGTCATAATACATTGTAATATCATAGTCCATACTAATTAGGATGTCATCATATACTGTGACGTCATAATACATGCCCATGATGCTCCAGTACATGTGACACAAATTGGGGTAAGAGAAATTGCTCATAATACCTGCATGTTGCGCTCTCATAATATATTGTGATGTCATAATGCGGATACATTACGACGTCATAATTCATTGTGACGTCATAGTGCATACTAGTTATGATGTCATCATAAGCTGTGACGTCATAATACATGCTCATGATGCTCCAGTAGATGTGACACAAATTGTGGTAAGCGAAATTGGTCATAAAACCAGCAAACTGCGCTCTCATAATACATTGTGATGTCATAATGCGGATACATTATGACGTCATAATACATTGTGACATCATACTGCATACTAATTATGATGTCATCATATACTTTGACGTCATAATACATGCAAATGATGCTCCAGTAGATGTGACACAAATTGGGGTAAGAGAAATTGCTCATAATACCTGCAAGTTGGGCTCTCATAATATATTGTGATGTCATAATGCGGATACATTATGACATCATAATACATTGTGACGTCATAGTGCATACTAATTATTATGTCATCATATACTGTGACGTCATAATACATGCTCATGATGCTCCAGTAGATGTCACACAAATTTAGGTAAGAGAAATTGCTCATAATACCTGCATGTTGCGCTCTCATAATATATTGTGATGTCATAATGCGGATACATTATGACGTCATAATACATTGTGACGTCATAGTGCATACGAATTATGATGTCATCATATACTGTGACGTCATAATACATGCTCATGATTCTCCAGTAGATGTGACACAAATTGGAGTAATCGAAAATGGTCATAAAACCTGCAAATTGCGCTCTGATAATATATTGTGATGTCATAATGCGGATACATTATGACGTCATAATACATTGTGACGTCATGGTCCATACTAATTATGATGTCATCATATACTGTGACGTCATAATACATGCTCATGATGCTACAGTAAATGTGACACAAATTGGGGTAAGCGAAATTGGTCATAATCCCTGCATGTTGCGCTCTCATAATACATTGTGATATCATAATGCGGATACATTATGACGTCATACTTCACTGTGACGTCATACTGAATACTAATGATGATGTCATCATATACTGTGACGTCATAATACATGCTCATGATGCTCCAGTAGATGTGACACAAATTGGGGTAAGCGAAATTGGTCATAATACCTGCATGTTGCGCTCTCATAATACATTGTGATGTCATAATGCGGATACATTATGACGTCATACTTCACTGTGACGTCATACTGAATACTAATTATGATGTCATCATATACTGTGACGTCATAATACATGCTCATGATGCTCCAGTACATGTGACACAAATTGGGGTAAGAGAAATTGCTCATAATACCTGCATGTTGCGCTCTCATAATATATTGTGATGTCATAATGCGGATACATTATGATGTCATAATACATTGTGACGTCATACTGCATACTAATTATGATGTCATCATATACTGTGATGTCATACTACATGCTCATGATGCTCCAGTAGATGTGACACAAATTGGAGTAATCGAAAATGGTCATAAAACGTGCAAATTGCGCTCTCATAATATATTGTGATGTCATAATGCGGATACATTATGACGTCATAATACATTGTGACATCATACTGCATACTAATTATGATGTCATCATATACTGTGACGTCATAATACATGCTCATGATGCTCCAGTAGATGTGACACAAATTGGGGTAAGAGAAATTGGTCATAATACCTGCCTGTTGCGCTCTCATAATACATTGTGATGTCATAATGCGGATACATTCTGACGTCATAATACATTGTGATGTCATATTGCATACTAATTATGATGTCATCATATACTGTGACGTCATAATACATGCTCATGGTGCTCCAGTAGATGTGACACAAATTGGGGTAAGCGAAATTGGTCATAATACCTGCATGTTGCGCTCTCATAATACATTGTGATGTCATAATGCGGATACATTATGACGTCATAATACATTGTGACGTCATAATGCATACTAATTATGATGTCATCATATACTGTGACGTCATAATACATGCTCATGATGCTCCAGTAGATGTGACACAAATTGGGGTAAGCGAAATTGGTCATAATACCTGCATGTTGCGCTCTCATAATATATTGTGATGTCATAATGCGGATACATTATGACGTCATAATACATTGTGACGTCATACTGCATACTAATTATGCTGTCATCATATACTGTGACATCATAATACATGCTCATGATGCTGCAGTAGATGTGACACAAATTGGAGTAATCGAAAATGGTCATAAAACGTGCAAACTGCGCTGTCATAACATATTGTGATATCATAATGCGGATACATTATGACGTCATAATACATTGTGACATCATACTGCATACTAATTATGATGTCATCATATACTGTGATGTCATAATACATGCTCATGATGCTCCAGTAGATGTGACACAAACTGGGGTAAGAGAAATTGCTCATAATACCTGCATGTTGCGCTCTCATAATGTATTGTGATGTCAAAATGCGGATACATTATGACGTCATAATACATTGTGACGTCATAGTGCATACTAATTATGATGTCATCATATACTGTGACGTCATGATACATGTTCATGATGCTCCAGTAGATATGACACAAATTGGGGTATACGAAAACGGTCATAAAACGTGCAAATTGCGCTCTCATAATATATTGTGATGTCATAATGCGGATACATTATGACGTCATAATACATTGTGACGTCATAGTGCATACTAATTATGATGTCATCATATACTGTGACGTCATAATACATGCTCATGATGCTCCAGTAGATGTGACACAAATTGGGGTAAGCGAAATTGGTCATAATACCTGCATGTTGCGCTCTCATAATATATTGTGATGTCATAATGCGGATACATTATGACGTCATAATACATTGTGACGTCATACTGCATACTAATTTTGATGTCATCAAATACTGTGACGTCATAATACATGCTCATGATGCTCCAGTAGATGTGACACAAAATGGGGTAAGCGAAATTGGTCATAAAACCTGCAAATTGCGCTCTCATAATATATTGTGATGTCATAATACGGATACATTATGACGACATAATACATTGTGACGTCATAGTTCATACTAATTATTATGTCATCATATACTGTGACATCGTAATACAGGCTCATGATGCTCCAGTAGATGTGACACAAATTTCGGTAAGCGAAATTGGTCATAATACCTGCATGTTGCGCTCTCATAATACATTGTGATGTCATAATGCGTATAAATTATGATGTCATACTTCACTGTGACGTCATACTGCATACTAATTATGATGTCATCATATACTGTGACGTCATAATACATGCTCATGATGCTCCAGTAGATGTGACACAAATTGGGGTAAGAGAAATTGGTCATAAAACCTGCAAATTGCGCTCTCATAATATATTGTGATGTCATAATGCGGATACATTATGACGTCATAATACATTGTGATATCATAGTCCATACTAATTAGGATGTCATCATATACTGTGACGTCATAATACATGCCCATGATGCTCCAGTAGATGTGACACAAATTGGGGTAAGAGAAATTGCTCATAATACCTGCATGTTGCGCTCTCATAATGTATTGTGATGTCATAATGCGGATACATTACGACGTCATAATACATTGTGACGTCATAGTGCATACTAGTTATGATGTCATCATATGCTGTGACGTCATAATACATGCTCATGATGCTCCAGTAGATGTGACACAAATTGGGGTATACGAAAATGGTCATAAAACCTGCAAATTGCGCTCTCATAATACATTGTGATGTCATAATGCGGATACATTATGACGTCATAATACATTGTGACGTCATAGTGCATACTAATTATGATGTCATCATATACTGTGACGTCATAATACATGCTCAAGATGCTCCAGTAGATGTGACACAAATTGGGGTAAGCGAAATTGCTCATAATACCTGCATGTTGCGCTCTCATAATATATTGTGATGTCATAATGCGGATACACTATGACGTCATAATACATTGTGACGTCATAGTGCATACTAATTATTATGTCATCATATACTGTGACGTCATAATACATGCTCATGATGCTCCAGTAGATGTCACACAGATTTAGGTAAGAGAAATTGCTCATAATACCTGCATGTTGCGCTCTCATAACATATTGTGATGCCATAATGCGGATACATTATGACGTCATAATACATTGTGACGTCATAGTGCATACGAATTATGATGTCATCATATACTGTGACGTCATAATACATGCTCATGATTCTCCAGTAGATGTGACACAAATTGGAGTAATCGAAAATGGTCATAAAACCTGCAAATTGCGCTCTGATAATATATTGTGATGTCATAATGCGGATACATTATGACGTCATAATGCATTGTGACGTCATGGTCCATACTAATTATGATGTCATCACATACTGTGACGTCATAATACATGCTCATGATGCTCCAGTAGATGTGACACATATTCGGGTAAGAGAAATTGGTCATAATACCTGCCTGTTGCGCTCTCATAATACATTGTGATGTCATAATGCGGATACATTCTGACGTCATAATACATTGTGATGTCATACTGCATACTAATTATGATGTCATCATATACTGTGACGTCATAATACATGCTCATGATGCTCCAGTAGATGTGACACAAATTGGGGTAAGCGAAAATGGTCATAAAACCTGCAAATTGCGCTCTCATAATATATTGTGATGTCATAAGGTGGATACATTATGACGTCATAATACATTGTGACGTCATACTGCATACTAATTATGATGTCATCATATACTGTGACGTCATAATACATGCTCATGATGCTCCAGTAGATGTGACACAAATTGGGGTAAGCGAAATTGGTCATAATACCTGCATGTTGCGCTCTCATAATATATTGTGATGTCATAATGCGGATACATTATGACGTCATAATACATTGTGACGTCATACTGCATACTAATTATGCTGTCATCATATACTGTGACGTCATAATACATGCTCATGATGCTGCAGTAGATGTGACACAAATTGGAGTAATCGAAAATGGTCATAAAACGTGCAAATTGCGCTGTCATAATATATTGTGATGTCATAATGCGGATACATTATGACGTCATAATACATTGTGATATCATAGTCCATACTAATTAGGATGTCATCATATACTGTGACGTCATAATACATGCCCATGATGCTCCAGTAGATGTGACACAAATTGGGGTAAGAGAAATTGCTCATAATACCTGCATGTTGCGCTCTCATAATGTATTGTGATGTCATAATGCGGATACATTACGACGTCATAATACATTGTGACGTCATAGTGCATACTAGTTATGATGTCATCATATGCTGTGACGTCATAATACATGCTCATGATGCTCCAGTAGATGTGACACAAATTGGGGTATACGAAAATGGTCATAAAACCTGCAAATTGCGCTCTCATAATACATTGTGATGTCATAATGCGGATACATTATGACGTCATAATACATTGTGACGTCATAGTGCATACTAATTATGATGTCATCATATACTGTGACGTCATAATACATGCTCAAGATGCTCCAGTAGATGTGACACAAATTGGGGTAAGCGAAATTGCTCATAATACCTGCATGTTGCGCTCTCATAATATATTGTGATGTCATAATGCGGATACACTATGACGTCATAATACATTGTGACGTCATAGTGCATACTAATTATTATGTCATCATATACTGTGACGTCATAATACATGCTCATGATGCTCCAGTAGATGTCACACAAATTTAGGTAAGAGAAATTGCTCATAATACCTGCATGTTGCGCTCTCATAACATATTGTGATGTCATAATGCGGATACATTATGACGTCATAATACATTGTGACGTCATAGTGCATACGAATTATGATGTCATCATATACTGTGACGTCATAATACATGCTCATGATTCTCCAGTAGATGTGACACAAATTGGAGTAATCGAAAATGGTCATAAAACCTGCAAATTGCGCTCTGATAATATATTGTGATGTCATAATGCGGATACATTATGACGTCATAATGCATTGTGACGTCATGGTCCATACTAATTATGATGTCATCACATACTGTGACGTCATAATACATGCTCATGATGCTCCAGTAGATGTGACACATATTCGGGTAAGAGAAATTGGTCATAATACCTGCCTGTTGCGCTCTCATAATACATTGTGATGTCATAATGCGGATACATTCTGACGTCATAATACATTGTGATGTCATACTGCATACTAATTATGATGTCATCATATACTGTGACGTCATAATACATGCTCATGATGCTCCAGTAGATGTGACACAAATTGGGGTAAGCGAAAATGGTCATAAAACCTGCAAATTGCGCTCTCATAATATATTGTGATGTCATAAGGTGGATACATTATGACGTCATAATACATTGTGACGTCATACTGCATACTAATTATGATGTCATCATATACTGTGACGTCATAATACATGCTCATGATGCTCCAGTAGATGTGACACAAATTGGGGTAAGCGAAATTGGTCATAATACCTGCATGTTGCGCTCTCATAATATATTGTGATGTCATAATGCGGATACATTATGACGTCATAATACATTGTGACGTCATACTGCATACTAATTATGCTGTCATCATATACTGTGACGTCATAATACATGCTCATGATGCTGCAGTAGATGTGACACAAATTGGAGTAATCGAAAATGGTCATAAAACGTGCAAATTGCGCTGTCATAATATATTGTGATGTCATAATGCGGATACATTATGACGTCATAATACATTGTGACATCATACTGCATACTAATTATGATGTCATCATATACTCTGACGTCATAATACATGCTCATGATGCTCCAGTAGATGTGACACAAATTGGGGTAAGCGAAATTGGTCATAATACCTGCTAGTTGCGCTCTCATAATACATTGTGATGTCATAATGCGGATACATTATGACGTCATAATACATTGTCATGTCATACTGCATACTAATTATGATGTCATCATATACTGTGACGTCATAATACATGCTCATGATGCTCCAGTAGATGTGACACAAATTGGGGTAAGCGAAAATGGTCATAAAACCTGCAAATTGCACTCTCATAATATATTGTGATGTCATAATGCGGATACATTATGACGTCATAATACATTGTGACGTCATAGTGCATACTAATTATGATGTCATCATATACTGTGACGTCATAATAAATGCTCAAGATGCTCCAGTAGATGTGACACAAATTGGGGTAAGCGAAATTGCTCATAATACCTGCATGTTGCGCTCTCATAATATATTGTGATGTCACAATGCGGATACATTATGACGTCATAATACATTGTGACGTCATACTGCATACTAATTATGATGTCATCATATACTGTTACATCATAATACATGCTCATGATGCTCCAGTAGATGTGACACAAATTTAGGTAAGAGAAATTGCTAATAATACCTGCATGTTGCGCTCTCATAATATATTGTGATGTCATAATGCGGATACATTATGACGTCATAATACATTGTGACGTCATAGTGCATACTAATTATGATGTCATCATATACTGTGACGTCATAATACATGCTCATGATGCTCCAGTAGATGTGACACAAATTGGAGTATTCGAAAATGATCATAAAACCTGCAAATTGCGCTCTCATAATATATTGTGATGTCATAATGCGGATACATTATGACGTCATAATACATTGTGATATCATAGTCCATACTAATTATGATGTCATCATATACTGTGACGTCATAATACATTCCCATGATGCTCCAGTGGATGTGACACAAATTGGGGTAAAAGAAATTGCTCAAAATACCTGCATGTTGCGCTCTCATAATATATTGTGATGTCATAATGCGGATACATTACGACGTCATAATTCATTGTGACGTCATAGTGCATACTAGTTATGATGTCATCATATGCTGTGACGTCATAATACATGCTCATGATGCTCCAGTAGATGTGACACAAATTGTGGTAAGCGAAATTGGTCATAAAACCAGCAAACTGCGCTCTCATAATACATTGTGATGTCGTAATGCGGATACATTATGACGTCATAATACATTGTGACATCATACTGCATACTAATTATGATGTCATCATATACTGTGATGTCATAATACATGCTCATGATGCTCCAGTAGATGTGACACAAATTGGGGTAAGAGAAATAGCTCAAAATACCTGCATCTTGCGCTCTCATAATATATTGTGATGTCATAAGGCGGATAGATTATGACGTCATAATACATTGTGACGTCATACTGCATACTAATTATGATGTCATCATATACTGTGACGTCATAATACATGCTCATGATGCTCCAGTAGATGTGACACAAATTGGAGTATTCGAAAATGATCATAAAACCTGCAAATTGCGCTCTCATAATATATTGCGATGTCACAATGCGGATACATTATGACGTCATAATACATTGTGACGTCATAGTGCATACTAATTATGATGTCATCATATACTGTGACGTCATAATACATGCTCATGATGCTCCAGTAGATGTGACACAAATTGGAGTATTCGAAAATGATCATAAAACCTGCAAATTGCGCTCTCATAATATATTGTGATGTCATAATGCGGATACATTATGACGTCATAATACATTGTGATATCATAGTCCATACTAATTATGATGTCATCATATACTGTGACGTCATAATACATTCCCATGATGCTCCAGTGGATGTGACACAAATTGGGGTAAGAGAAATTGCTCAAAATACCTGCATGTTGCGCTCTCATAATATATTGTGATGTCATAATGCGGATACATTACGACGTCATAATTCATTGTGACGTCATAGTGCATACTAATTATGATGTCATCATATACTGTTACATCATAATACATGCTCATTATGCTCCAGTAGATATGACACAAATTTAGGTAAGAGACATTGCTCATAATACCTGCATGTTGCGCTCTCATAATATATTGTGATGTCATAATGCGGATACAATATGACGTCATAATACATTGTGATGTCATAGTCCATACTAATTATGATGTCATCATATACTGTGACGTCATAATACATGCTCATGATGCTCCAGTAGATGTGACACAAATTGGGGTAAGAGAAATTGCTCATAATACCTGCATGTTGCGCTCTCATAATATATTGTGATGTCATAATGCGGATACATTACGACGTCATAATTCATTGTGACGTCATAGTGCATACTAGTTATGATGTCATCATTTGCTGTGACGTCATAATACATGCTCATGATGCTCCAGTAGATGTTACACTAATTGGGGTAAGCGAAATTGGTCATAAAACCAGCAAATTGCGCTCTCATAATATACTGTGATGTCATAATGCGGATACATTATGACGTCATAATACATTGTGACATCATACTGCATACTAATTATGATGTCATCATATACTGTGATGTCATAATACATGCTCATGATGCTCCAGTAGATGTGACACAAACTGGGGTAAGAGAAATTGCTCATAATACCTGCATGTTGCGCTCTCATAATGTATTGTGATGTCATAATGCGGATACATTATGACGTCATAATACATTGTGACGTCATAGTGCATACTAATTATGATGTCATCATATACTGTGACGTCATAATACATGTTCATGATGCTCCAGTAGATATGACACAAATTGGGGTATACGAAAATGGTCATAAAACGTGCAAATTGCGCTCTCATAATATATTGTGATGTCATAATGCGGATACATTATGACGTCATAATACATTGTGATATCATAGTCCATACTAATTATGATGTCATCATATACTGTGACGTCATAATACATGCCCATGATGCTCCAGTAGATGTGACACAAATTGGGGTTAGAGAAATTGCTCATAATACCTGCATGTTGCGCTCTCATAATATATTGTGATGTCATAATGCGGATACATTACGACGTCATAATTCATTGTGACGTCATAGTGCATACTAGTTATGATGTCATCATATGCTGTGACGTCATAATACATGCTCATGATGCTCCAGTAGATGTGACACAAATTGTGGTAAGCGAAATTGGTCATAAAACCAGCAAACTGCGCTCTCATAATACATTGTGATGTCATAATGCGGATACATTATGACGTCATAATACATTGTGACATCATACTGCATACTAATTATGATGTCATCATATACTGTGATGTCATAATACATGCTCATGATGCTCCAGTAGATGTGACACAAATTGGGGTAAGAGAAATTGCTCATAATACCTGCATGTTGCGATCTCATAATATATTGTGATGTCATAAGGCGGATACATTATGACGTCATAATACATTGTGACGTCATAGTGCATACTAATTATGATGTCATCATATACTTTGACGTCATAACACATGCAAATGATGCTCCAGTAGATGTGACACAAATTGGGGTAAGAGAAATTGCTCATAATACCTGCAAGTTGGGCTCTCATAATATATTGTGATGTCATAATGCGGATACATTATGACGTCATAATACATTGTGACGTCATAGTGCATACTAATTATTATGTCATCATATACTGTGACGTCATAATACATGCTCATGATGCTCCAGTAGATGTCACACAAATTTAGGTAAGAGAAATTGCTCATAATACCTGCATGTTGCGCTCTCATTATATATTGTGATGTCATAATGCGGATACATTATGACGTCATAATACATTGTGACGTCATAGTGCATACGAATTATGATGTCATCATATACTGTGACGTCATAATACATGATCATGATTCTCCTGTAGATGTGACACAAATTGGAGTAATCGAAAATGGTCATAAAACCTGCAAATTGCGCTCTGATAATATATTGTGATGTCATAATGCGGATACATTATGACGTCATAATACATTGTGACGTCATGGTCCATACTAATTATGATGTCATCATATACTGTGACGTCATAATACATGCTCATGATGCTCCAGTAGATGTGACACAAAATGGGGTAAGCGAAATTGGTCATAATACCTGCATGTTGCGCTCTCATAATACATTGTGACATCATAATGCGGATACATTATGACGTCATACATCACTGTGACGTCATACTGAATACTAATAATGATGTCATCATATACTGTGACGTCATAATACATGCTCATGATGCTCCAGTAGATGTGACACAAATTGGGGTAAGCGAAATTGGTCATAATACCTGCATGTTGCGCTCTCATAATACATTGTGATGTCATAATGCGGATACATTATGACGTCATACTTCACTGTGACGTCATACTGAATACTAATTATGATGTCATCATATACTGTGACGTCATAATACATGCTCATGATGCTCCAGTACATGTGACACAAATTGGGGTAAGAGAAATTGCTCATAATACCTGCATGTTGCGCTCTCATAATATATTGTGATGTCATAATGCGGATACATTATGATGTCATAATACATTGTGACGTCATACTGCATACTAATTATGATGTCATCATATACTGTGATGTCATAATACATGCTCATGATGCTCCAGTAGATGTGACACAAATTGGAGTAATCGAAAATGGTCATAAAACGTGCAAATTGCGCTGTCATAATATATTGTGATGTCATAATGCGGATACATTATGACGTCATAATACATTGTGACATCATACTGCATACTAATTATGATGTCATCATATACTGTGACGTCATAATACATGCTCATGATGCTCCAGTAGATGTGACACAAATTGGGGTAAGAGAAATTGGTCATAATACCTGCCTGTTGCGCTCTCATAATACATTGTGATGTCATAATGCGGATACATTCTGACGTCATAATACATTGTGATGTCATACTGCATACTAATTATGATGTCATCATATACTGTGACGTCATAATACATGCTCATGATGCTCCAGTAGATGTGACACAAATTGGGGTAAGCGAAAATGGTCATAAAACCTGCAAATTGCGCTCTCATAATATATTGTGATGTCATAATGCGGATACATTATGACGTCATAATACATTGTGACGTCATAGTGCATACTAATTATGATGTCATCATATACTGTGACGTCATAATACATGCTCATGATGCTCCAGTAGATGTGACACAAATTGGGGTAAGCGAAATTGGTCATAATACCTGCATGTTGCGCTCTCATAATATATTGTGATGTCATAATGCGGATACATTATGACGTCATAATACATTGTGACGTCATACTGCATACTAATTATGCTGTCATCATATACTGTGACGTCATAATACATGCTCATGATGCTGCAGTAGATGTGACACAAATTGGAGTAATCGAAAATGGTCATAAAACGTGCAAATTGCGCTGTCATAATATATTGTGATGTCATAATGCGGATACATTATGACGTCATAATACATTGTGACATCATACTGCATACTAATTATGATGTCATCATATACTGTGACGTCATAATACATGCTCATGATGCTCCAGTAGATGTGACACAAATTGGGGTAAGCGAAATTGGTCATATTACCTGCTAGTTGCGCTCTCATAATACATTGTGATGTCATAATGCGGATACATTATGACGTCATAATACATTGTGATGTCATACTGCATACTAATTATGATGTCATCATATACTGTGACGTCATAATACATGCTCATGATGCTCCAGTAGATGTGACACAAATTGGGGTAAGCGAAAATGGTCATAAAACCTGCAAATTGCACTCTCATAATATATTGTGATGTCATAATGCGGATACATTATGACGTCATAATACATTGTGACGTCATAGTGCTTACTAATTATGATGTCATCATATACTGTGACGTAATAATACATGCTCATGATGCTCCAGTAGATGTGACACAAATTGGGGTTGGAGAAATTGCTCAAAATACCTGCATGTTGCGCTCTCATAATATATTGTGATGTCACAATGCGAATACATTATGACGTCATAATACATTGTGACGTCATACTGCATACTAATTATGATGTCATCATATACTGTTACATCATAATACATGCTCATGATGCTCCAGTAGATGTGACACAAATTGTGGTAAGAGAAATTGCTCATAATACCTGCATGTTGCGCTCTCATAATATATTGTGATGTCATAATGCGGATACATTATGACATCATAATACATTGTGACGTCATAGTGCATACTAATTATGATGTCATCATATACTGTGACGTCATAATACATGCTCATGATGCTCCAGTAGATGTGACACAAATTGGAGTATTCGAAAATGATCATAAAACCTGCAAATTGCGCTCTCATAATATATTGTGATGTCATAATGCGGATACATTATGACGTCATAATACATTGTGATATCATAGTCCATACTAATTATGATGTCATCATATACTGTGACGTCATAATACATTCCCATGATGCTCCAGTAGATGTGACACAAATTGGGGTAAGAGAAATTGCTCATAATACCTGCATGTTGCGCTCTCATAATATATTGTGATGTCATAATGCGGATACATTACGACGTCATAATTCATTGTGACGTCATAGTGCATACTAGTTATGATGTCATCATATGCTGTGACGTCATAATACATGCTCATGATGCTCCAGTAGATGTGACACAAATTGTGGTAAGCGAAATTGGTCATAAAACCAGCAAACTGCGCTCTCATAATACATTGTGATGTCATAATGCGGATACATTATGACGTCATAATACATTGTGACATCATACTGCATACTAATTATGATGTCATCATATACTGTGATGTCATAATACATGCTCATGATGCTCCAGTAGATGTGACACAAATTGGGGTAAGAGAAATTGCTCATAATACCTGCATGTTGCGATCTCATAATATATTGTGATGTCATAAGGCGGATACATTATGACGTCATAATACATTGTGACGTCATAGTGCATACTAATTATGATGTCATCATATACTTTGACGTCATAACACATGCAAATGATGCTCCAGTAGATGTGACACAAATTGGGGTAAGAGAAATTGCTCATAATACCTGCAAGTTGGGCTCTCATAATATATTGTGATGTCATAATGCGGATACATTATGACGTCATAATACATTGTGACGTCATAGTGCATACTAATTATTATGTCATCATATACTGTGACGTCATAATACATGCTCATGATGCTCCAGTAGATGTCACACAAATTTAGGTAAGAGAAATTGCTCATAATACCTGCATGTTGCGCTCTCATTATATATTGTGATGTCATAATGCGGATACATTATGACGTCATAATACATTGTGACGTCATAGTGCATACGAATTATGATGTCATCATATACTGTGACGTCATAATACATGATCATGATTCTCCTGTAGATGTGACACAAATTGGAGTAATCGAAAATGGTCATAAAACCTGCAAATTGCGCTCTGATAATATATTGTGATGTCATAATGCGGATACATTATGACGTCATAATACATTGTGACGTCATGGTCCATACTAATTATGATGTCATCATATACTGTGACGTCATAATACATGCTCATGATGCTCCAGTAGATGTGACACAAAATGGGGTAAGCGAAATTGGTCATAATACCTGCATCTTGCGCTCTCATAATATATTGTGATATCATAAGGCTTATAGATTATGACGTCATAATACATTGTGATGTCATACTGCATACTAATTATGATGTCATCATATTCTGTGACGTCATAATACATGCTCATGATGCTCCAGTAGATGTGACACAAATTGGGGTAAGAGAAATTGGTCATAATACCTGCATGTTGCGCTCTCATAATACATTGTGATGTCATAATGCGGATACATTATGACGTCATACTTCACTGTGACGTCATACTGAATACTAATTATGATGTCATCATATACTGTGACGTCATAATACATGCTCATGATGCTCCAGTTGATGTGACACAAAATGGGGTAAGCGAAATTGGTCATAAAACCTGCAAATTGCGCTCTCATAATATATTGTGATGTCATAATGCGGATACATTCTGACGACATAATATATTGTGACGTCATAGTCCATACTAATTATGATGTCATCATATACGCTGACGTCATAATACATGGTCATGATGCTCCAGTAGATGTGACACAAATTGTGGTAAGAGAAATTGCTCATAATACCTGCAAGTTGCGCTCTCATAATATATTGTGATGTCACAATGCGGATACATTATGACATCATAATACATTGTGACGTCATAGTCCATACTAATTATGATGTCATCATATACTGTGACGTCATAATACATGCTCATGATGCTCCAGTAGATGTGACACAAATTGGAGTAATCGAAAATGATCATAAAACCTGCAAATTGCGCTCTCATAATATATTGTGATGTCATAATGCGGATATATTATGACGTCATAATACATTGTGATGTCATAGTCCATACTAATTA
Organism: Aotus nancymaae; assembly: GCF_030222135.1. Lineage (NCBI taxonomy): Eukaryota > Metazoa > Chordata > Mammalia > Primates > Aotidae > Aotus > Aotus nancymaae. The sequence continues at coordinate 10,068,097 of NW_026988519.1, read as the reverse complement.
TGATGTCATCATATACTGTGACGTCATAATACATGCTCATGATGCTCCAGTAGATGTGACACAAATTGGGGTAAGAGAAATTGCTCATAATACCTGCATGTTGCGCTCTCAAAATATATTGTGATGTCATAATGCGGATACATTACGACGTCATAATTCATTGTGACGTCATAGTGCATACTAGTTATGATGTCATCATATGCTGTGACGTCATAATACATGCTCATGATGCTCCAGTAGATGTGACACAAATTGGGGTAAGTGAAATTGGTCATAAAACCAGCAAATAGCGCTCTCATAATATATTGTGATGTCATAATGCGGATACATTATGACGTCATAATACATTGTGACGTCATAGTCCATACTAATTATGATGTCATCATATACTGTGTCATCATAATACATGCTCATGATGCTCCAGTAGATGTGACACAAATTGGAGTAATCGAAAATGGTCATAAAACGTGCAAATTGCGCTCTGATAATATATTGTGATGTCATAATGCGGATACATTATGACGTCATAATACATTGTGATGTCATAGTCCATACTAATTATGATGTCATCATATACTGTGACATCATAATACATGCTCATGATGCTCCAGTAGATGTGACACAAATTGGGGTTAGCGAAATTGGTCATAAAACCTGCAAATTGCGCTCTCATAATATATTGTGATGTCATAAGGCGGATGCATTATGACGTCATAATACATTGTGACGTCATAGTGCATACTAATTATGATGTCATCATATACTGTGACGTCATAATACATGCTCATGATGCTCCAGTAGATGTGACACAAATTTGGGTAAGCGAAATTGGTCATAATACCTGCATGTTGCGCTCTCATAATATATTGTGATGTCATAATGCGGATACATTATGACGTCATAATACATTGTGACGTCATACTGCATACTAATTATGCTGTCATCATATACTGTGACGTCATAATACATGCTCATGATTCTCCAGTAGATGTGACACAAATTGGGGTAAGAGAAATTGGTCATAAAACCTGCAAATTGCGCTCTCATAATATATTGTGATGTCATAATGCGGATACATTATGACGTCATAATACATTGTGATATCATAGTCCATACTAATTATGATGTCATCATATACTGTGACGTCATAATACATGCCCATGATGCTCCAGTAGATGTGACACAAATTGGGGTAAGAGAAATTGCTCATAATACCTGCAAATTGCGCTCTCATAATATATTATGATGTCATAATGCGGATACATTACGGAGTCATAATATACTGTGACGTCATAGTGCATACAAATCATGATGTCATCATATACTGTGACGTCATAATACCTGCTCATGATGCTCCAGTAGATGTGACACAAATTGGGGTAAGCGAAATTGGTCATAAAACCTGAAAAGTGCGCTCTCATAATATATTGTGATGTCATAATGCGGATACATTATGACGTCATAATACATTGTGACGTCATACTGCATACTAATTATGATGTCATCATATACTGTGACGTCATAATACATGCTCATGATGCTCCAGTAGATGTGAAACAAATTGGGGTAAGAGAAATTGCTCATAATACCTGCAGGTTGCGCTCTCATAATATATTGTGATGTCATGATGCGGATACAGTATGACGTCATAATACATTGTGATGTCATACTGCATACTAATTATGATGTCATCATATACTGTGACGTCATAATACATGCTCATGATGCTCCAGTAGACGTGACACAAATTGGGGTAAGAGAAATTGCTCATAATACCTGCAAGTTGCGCTGTCATAATATATTGTGATGTCATAATACGGATACATTATGACGTCATAATACATTGTGACGTCATAGTGCGTACTAATTATTATGTCATCATATACTGTGACGTCATAATACATGCTCATGATGCTCCAGTAGATGTCACACAAATTTAGGGAAGAGAAATTGCTCATAATACCTGCATGTTGCGCTCTCATAATATATTGTGATGTCATAATGCGGATACCTTATGACGTCATAATATATTGTGACGTCATAGTGCATAGTAATTATGATGTCATCATATACTGTGACGTCATAATACATGCTCATGATGCTCCAGTAGATGGGACACAAATTGGAGTAATCGAAAATGGTCATAAAACCTGCAAATTGCGCTCTGATAATATATTGTGATGTCATAATGCGGATACATTATGACGTCATAATACATTGTGACGTCATACTGCATACTAATTATGATGTCATCATATACTGTGACGTCATAATACATGCTCATGATTCTCCAGTAGAGGTGACACAAATTGGGGTAAGCGAAAATGGTCATAAAATCTGCAAATTGCGCTCTCATAATATATTGTGATGTCATAATGCGGATACATTATGACGTCATAATACATTGTCACGTCATAGTGCATACTAATTATGATGTCATCATATACTTTGACGTCATAATACATGGTCATGATGCTCCAGTAGATGTGACACAAATTGGGGTAAGAGAAATTGCTCATAATACCTGCAAATTGCGCTCTCATAATATATTGTGATGTCATAGGGCGGATAAATTACGGCGTCATAATACATTGTGACGTCATACTGCATACTAATTATGATGTCATCATATACTGTGATGTCATAATACATGCTCATGATGCTCCAGTAGATGTGACAAAAATTGGTGTAAACGAAATTGTTCATAAATCATGCAAATTGCACTCTCATAATATATTGTGATGTCATAATGCGGATACATTATGATGTCATAATACATTGTGACGTAATAATGCATACTAATTATGATGTCATCATATACTCTGACATCATAATACATGCTCATGATGCTCCACTAGATGTGACACAAATTGGGGAAAGAGAAATGTGTCACAATACCTACAAATTGCGATCTCATCATATATTGTGATGTCATAATGCGGATACATTATGACGTCACAATATATTGTGACGTCATAATGCTTACTAATTATGATGTCATCATATACTGTGACGTCATAATACATGCTCATGATGCTCCAGTAGATGTGACACAAGTTGGAGTAATCGAAAATAATCATAAAACCTGCAAATTGCGCTCTCATAATATATTGTGATGTCATAATGCGGATACATTATGACGTCATAATACATTGTGATGTCATAGTCCATACTAATTATGATGTCATCATACAGTGTGATGTCATAATACATGCTCATGATGCTCCAGTAGATGTGACACAAATTGGGGTAAGAGAAATTGCTCATAATACCTGCAAATTGCGCTCTCATAATATATTGTGATGTCATAGGGCGGATAAATTACGGCGTCATAATACATTGTGACGTCATACTGCATACTAATTATGATGTCATCATATACTGTGATGTCATAATACATGCTCATGATGCTCCAGTAGATGTGACACAAATTGGGGTAAGCGAAATTGGTCATAAAACCTGCAAATTGCGCTCTCATAATATATTGTGATGTCATAATGCGGATACATTATGACGTCATAATACATTGTGAAGTCATACTGCATACTAATTATGATGTCATCAAATACTGTGACGTCAGAATACATGCTCATGATTCTCCAGTCGGTGTGACACAAATTAGGGTAAGAGAAATTGCTCATAATACCTGCATGTAGCGCTCTCATAATATATTGTGATGTCATAAGGCAGATACATTATGACGTCATAATGCATTGTGACATCATAGTGCATACTAATTATGATGTCATCATATACTGTGACGTCATAATACATGCTCATGATGGTCCATTAGATGTGACACAAATTGGGGTAAGAGAAATTGCTCATAAAACCTCCAAATTGCGCTCTCATAATATATTGTGATGTCATAATGCGGATACATTATGACGTCATAATACATTGTGACGTCCTAGTGCATACTAATTATGATGTCATCATATACTGTGACGTCATAATACCTGCTCATGATGCTCCAGTAGATGTGACACAAATTGGGGTAAGAGAAATTGCTCATAATACCTGCATGTTGCGCTCTCATAATATATTGTGATGTCATAATGCGGATACATTATGACGTCATAATACACTGTGATGTCATAGTGCATACTAATTATGATGTCATCATATACTCTGACGTCATAATACATGGTCATGATGCTCCAGTAGATGTGACACAAATTGGGGTAAGAGAAATTGCTCATAATAACTGCAAATTGCGCTCTCATAATATATTGTGATGTCATAGGGCGGATAAATTACGGCGTCATAATACATTGTGACGTCATACTGCATACTAATTATGATGTCATCATATACTGTGACGTCATAATACATGCTCATGATGCTCCAGTAGATGTGACAAAAATTGTGGTAAGCGGAATTGTTCATAAAACCTGCAAATTGCGCTCTCATAATATATTGTGATGTCATAATGCGGATACATTATGACGTCATAATATATTGTGACATCATACTGCATACTAATTATGATGTCATCATATACTCTGACGTCATAATACATGCTCATGATGCTCCAGTAGATGTGACACAAATTGGGGTAAGAGAAATTGCTCATAATACCTGCATGTTGCGCTCTCATAATATATTGTGATGTCATAAGGCGGATACATTATGACGTCATAATACATTGTGACGTCATACTGCATATTAATTATGTTGTCATCATATACTGTGACGTCAGAGTACATGCTCATGATGCTCCAGTAGATGTGACACAAATTGGGGTAAGCGAAATTGGTCATAAAACCTGCAAATTGCGCTCTCATAATATATTGTGATGTCATAATGCGGATACATTATGACGTCATAATACATTGTGACGTCATACTGCATACTAATTATGATGTCATCATATACTGTGACGTCATAATACATGCTCACGATGCTCCAGTAGATGTGACACAAATTGGGGTAAGAGAATTTGCTCATAATACCTGCATGTTGCGCTCTCATAATATATTGTGATGTCATAATGCGGATACATTATGACGTCATAATACATTGTGACATCATAGTGCATGCTAATTATGAAGTCATCATATACTGTGACGTAATAATACATGCTCATGATGCTCCAGTAGATGTGACACAAATTGGGGTATGAGAAATTGCTCATAATACCTGACTGTTGGGCTCTCATAATATATGGTGATGTCATAATGTGGATACATTATGACGTCATAATACATTGTGATGTCATAGTGCATACTAATTATGGTGTCATCATATACTGTGACGTCATAATATATGCTCATGATGCTCCAGTAGATGTGACACAAATTGGGGTAAGCGAAATTGGTCATAAAACCTGCAAATTGCGCTCTCATAATATATAGAGATATCATAAAGCGGATACATTATGACATCATAATACATTGTGACGTCATAGTGCATACTAATTATGCTGTCATCATATACTATGACGTCATAATACATGCTCATGATGCTCCAGTAGATGTGACACAAATTGGGGTAAGAGAAATTGCTCATAATACCTGAAAATTGCGCTCTCATAATATATTGTGATGTCGTAATGCGGATATATTATGACATCATAGTACATTGTGACGTCATAGTGCATACTAATTATGATGTCATCATATACTGTGACATCGTAATAGATGCTCATGATGCTCCAGTAGATGTGACACAAATTGTGGTAAGAGAAATTGCTCATAATACCTGCATGTTGCGCTCTCATAATATATTGTGATGTCATAATGCGGATATATTATGACGTCATAATACATTGAGACGTCATAGTGCATAAGAATTATGATGTCATCATATACTGTGATGTCATAATACATGCTCATGATGCTCCAGTAGATGTGACACAAATTGGGGTAAGAGAAATTGCTCATAATACCTGCATGTTGTGCTCTCATAATATATTGTGATGTCATTATGTGGATACATTATGACGTCATAAAACATTGTGACGTCATAGTGCATACTAGTTATGATGTCATCATATGCCGTGACGTCATAAAACATGCTCATGATGCTCCAGTAGATGTGACACAAATTGGGGTAGTAGAAATTGCTCATAATACCTGCATGTTGCGCTCTCATAATATATTGTGATGTCATAATGCGGATATATTATGATGTCTTAATACATTGTGACGTCATAGTGCATACTAATTATGATGTCATCATATAGTGTGACGTCATAATACATGCTCATGATGGTCCATTAGATGTGACACAAATTGGGGTAAGAGAAATTGCTCATAAAACCTCCAAATTGCGCTCTCATAATATATTGTGATGTCATAATGCGGATACATTACGACGTCATAATACATTGTGACGTCCTAGTGCATACTAATTATGATGTCATCATATACTGTGACGTCATAATACATGCTCATGATGCTCCAGTAGATGTGACAAAAATTGTGGTAAGCGGAATTGTTCATAAAACCTGCAAATTGTGCTCTCATAATATATTGTGATGTCATAATGCGGATACATTATGACGTCATAATATATTGTGACATCATACTGCATACTAATTATGATGTCATCATATACTCTGACGTCATAATACATGCTCATGATGCTCCAGTAGATGTGACACAAATTGGGGTAAGAGAAATTGCTCATAATACCTGCATGTTGCGCTCTCATAATATATTGTGATGTCATAAGGTGGATACATTATGACGTCATAATACATTGTGACGTCATACTGCATATTAATTATGTTGTCATCATATACTGTGACGTCAGAGTACATGCTCATGATGCTCCAGTAGATGTGACACAAATTGGGGTAAGCGAAATTGGTCATAAAACCTGCAAATTGCGCTCTCATAATATATTGTGATGTCATAATGCGGATACATTATGACGTCATAATACATTGTGACATCATAGTGCATGCTAATTATGACGTCATCATATACTGTGACGTAATAATACATGCTCATGATGCTCCAGTAGATGTGACACAAATTGGGGTAAGAGAAATTGCTCATAATACCTGCATGTTGTGCTCTCATAATATATTGTGATGTCATTATGTGGATACATTATGACGTCATAATACATTGTGACGTAATAGTGCATACTAGTTATGATGTCATCATATACTGTGACGTCATAATACATGCTCATGATGCTCCAGTAGATGTGACACAAATTGGGGTAGTAGAAATTGCTCATAATACCTGCATGTTGCGCTCTCATATTATATTGTGATATCATAATGCGGATATATTATGATGTCTTAATACATTGTGACGTCATAGTGCATAATAATTATGATGTCATCATATACTGTGATGTCATAATACATGCTCATGATGCTCCAGTAGATGTGACAAAAATTGGTGTAAACGAAATTGGTCATAAAACCTGCAAATTGCACTCTCATAATATATTGTGATGTCATAATGCGGATACATTATGATGTCATAATACATTGTGACGTAATAATGCATACTAATTATGATGTCATCAAATACTCTGACATCATAATACATGCTCATGATGCTCCACTAGATGTGACACAAATTGGGGAAAGAGAAATGTGTCACAATACCTACAAATTGCGATCTCATCATATATTGTGATGTCATAATGCGGATACATTATGACGTCACAATATATTGTGACGTCATAATGCTTACTAATTCTGATGTCATCATATACTGTGACGTCATAATACATGCTCATGATGCTCCAGTAGATGTGACACAAATTGGAGTAATCGAAAATGATCATAAAACCTGCAAATTGCGCTCTCATAATATATTGTGATGTCATAATGCGGATACATTATGACGTCATAATACATTGTGATGTCATAGTCCATACTAATTATGATGTCATCATACAGTGTGATGTCATAATACATGCTCATGATGCTCCAGTAGATGTGACACAAATTGGGGTAAGAGAAATTGCTCATAATACCTGCATGTTGCGCTCTCATAATATATTGTGATGTCATAATGCGGATACATTATGACGTCATAATACATTGTGACGTCATAGTGTATACTAATTATGATGTCATCATATACTGTGACGTCATAATACATGCTCATGAATCTCCAGTAGATGTGTCACAAATTGGAGTAATCGAAAATGGTCATAAAACCTGCAAATTGCGCTCTGATAATATATTGTGATGTCATAATGCGGATACATTATGACGTCATAATACATTGTGACGTCATAGTCCATACTAATTATGATGTCATCATATACTGTGACGTCATAATACATGCTCATGATGCTCCAGTAGATGTGACACAAATTGGGGTAAGCGAAATTGTTCATAAAACCTGCAAATTGCGCTCTCATAATATATTGTGATGTCATAAGGCGGATACATTATGACGTCATAATACATTGTGACGTCATACTGCATATTAATTATGATGTCATCAAATACTGTGACGTCAGAATACATGCTCATGATTCTCCAATAGGTGTGACACAAATTAGGGTAAGAGAAATTGCTCATAATACCTGCATGTAGCGCTCTCATAATATATTGTGATGTCATAAGGCAGATACATTATGACGTCATAATACATTGTGACGTCATAGTGCATACTAATTATGATGTCATCATATACTGTGACGTCATAATACATGCTCATGATGGTCCATTAGATGTGACACAAATTGGGGTAAGAGAAATTGCTCATAATACCTGCATGTTGCGCTCTCATAATATATTGTGATGTCATAATGCGGATACATTATGACGTCATAATACATTGTGACGTCATAGTGCATACTAATTATGCTGTCATCGTATACTGTGATGTCATAATACATGCTCATGATGCTCCAGTAGATGTGACACAAAATGGGGTAAGCGAAATTGGTCATAAAACCTGTAAATTGCGCTCTCATAATATACTGTGATGTCATAATGCGGATACATTATGACGTCATATTACATTGTGACGTCATAGTCCATACTAATTATGATGTCATCATATACGCTGACATCATAATACATGCTCATGATGCTCCAGTAGATGTGACACAAATTGGGGTAAGAGAAATTGCTCATAATACCTGCAAATTGCGCTCTCATAATATATTGTGATGTCATAATGCGGACACATTATGACGTCATAATACATTGTGACGTCATACTGCATACTAATTATGATGTCATCATATACTGTGACGTCATAATACATGCTCATGATGCTCCAGTCGATGTGACACAAATTGGGGAAAGGGAATTTGCTCATAATACCTGCAAATTGCGGTCTCCTAATATGTTGTGATGTCATAATGCGGATACATTATGACGTCATAATATATTTTGACGTCATAGTCCATACTAATTATGATATCATCATATACTGTGATCTCATAATACATTCTCATGATGCTGCAGTAGATGTGACACAAATTGGGGTAAGAGAAATTGCTTATAATACCTGCAAATTGCGCTCTCATAATATATTATGATGTCATAATGCGGATACATTACGGCGTCATAATATACTGTGACGTCATAGTGCATACAAATTAAGATGTCATCATATACTGTGACGTCATAATACATGCTCATGATGCTCCAGTAGATGTGACACAAATTGGGGTAAGTGAAATTGGTCATAAAACCTGAAAATTGCGCTCTCATAATATATTGTGATGTCATAATGCGATTACATTATGACGTCATAATACATTGTGACGTCATACTGCATACTAATTATGATGTCATCATATACTGTGACGTCATAATACATGCTCAAGATGCTCCAGTAGATGTGACACAAATTGGGGTAAGAGAAATTGCTCATAATACCTGCATGTTGCGCTCTCATAATATATTGTGATGTCAGAATGCGGATACACTATGACGTCATAATACATTGTGACGTCATACTGCATACTAATTATGATGTCATCATATACTGTGACGTCATAATACATGCCCATGATGGTCCAGTAGGCGTGACACAAATTGGGGTAAGAGAAATTGCTCATAATACCTGCAAGCTGCGCTCTCATAATATATTGTGATGTCATAATGCGGATACATTATGACGTCATAATACATTGTGATGTCATAGTGCATACTAATTATTATGTCATCATATACTGTGACGTCATAATACATGCTCATGATGCTCCAGTAGATGTCACACAAATTTAGGCAAGAGAAATTGCTCATAATACCTGCATGTTGCGCTCTCATAATATATTGTGATGTCATAATGCGGATACCTTATGACGTCATAATATATTGTGACGTCATAGTGCATAGTAATTATGATTTCATCATATACTGTGACGTCATAATACATGCTCATGATGCTCCACTAGATTTGACAAAAACTGGAGTAATAGAAAATGTTCATAAAACCTGCAAATTGCGCTCTGATAATATATTGTGATGTCATAATGCGGATACATTATGACGTCATAATACATTGTGACGTCATACTGCATACTAATTATGATGTCATCATATACTGTGACGTCATAATACATGCTCATGATTCTCCAGTAGATGTGACACAAATTGGGGTAAGCGAAAATGGTCATAAAATCTGCAAATTGCGCTCTCATAATATACTGTGATGTCATAATGCAGATACATTATGACGTCATAATACATTGTGACGTCATAGTGCATACTAATTATGATGTCATCATATACTGTGAGGTCATAATACATGGTAATGATGCTCCAGTAGATGTGACACAAATTGGGGTAAGAGAAATTGCTCATAATACCTGCATGTTGCGCTCTCATAATATATTGTGATGTCATAATGCGGATACATTATGACGTCATAATACATTGTGACATCATAATGCATACTAATTATGATGTCATCATATACTGTGACGTCATAATACATGCTCATGATGCTCCAGTAGATGTGACACAAATTGGGGTATGAGAAATTGCTCATAATACCTGACTGTTGCGCTCTCATAATATATGGTGATGTCATAATGTGGATACATTATGACGTCATAATACATTGTCACGTCATAGTGCATACTAATTATGGTGTCATCATATACTGTGACGTCATAATATATGCTCATGATGCTCCAGTAGATGTGACACAAATTGGGGTAAGCGAAATTGGTCATAAAACCTGCAAATTGCGCTCTCATAATATATTGAGATATCATAATGCGGATACATTATGACGTCATAATACATTGTGACGTCATAGTGCATACTAATTATGATGTCATCATATACTATGACGTCATAATACATGCTCATGATGCTCCAGTAGATGTGACACAAATTGGGGTAAGAGAAATTGCTCATAATACCTGCAAATTGCGCTCTCATAATATATTGTGATGTCATAATGCGGATACATTATGACATCATAGTACATTGTGACGTCATAGTGCATACTAATTATGATGTCATCATATACTGTGACATCGTAATAGATGCTCATGATGCTCCAGTAGATGTGACACAAATTGGGGTAAGAGAAATTGCTCATAATACCTGCATGTTGCGCTCTCATAATATATTGTGATGTCATAATGCGGATATATTATGACGTCATAATACATTGCGACGTCATAGTGCATACGAATTATGATGTCATCATATACTGTGATGTCATAATACATGCTCATGATGCTCCAGTAGATGTGAAACAAATTGGGGTAAGAGAAATTGCTCATAATACCTGCATGTTGTGCTCTCATAATATATTGTGATGTCATTATGCGGATACATTATGACGTCATAATACATTGTGACATCATAGTGCATACTAGTTATGATGTCATCATATGCTGTGACGTCATAATACATGCTCATGATGCTCCAGTAGATGTGACACAAATTGGGGTAAGAGAAATTGCTCATAATACCTGCATGTTGCGCTCTCATATTATATTGTGATGTCATAATGCGGATATATTATGATGTCTTAATACATTGTGACATCATAGTGCATAGTAATTATGATGTCATCATATACTGTGATGTCATAATACATGCTCATGATGCTCCAGTAGATGTGACATAAATTGGTGTAAGCGAAATTGGTCATAAAACCTGAAAATTGCACTCTCATAATATATTGTGATGTCATATTGCGGATACATTATGACGTCATAATACATTGTGACGTAATAATGCATACGATTTATGATGTCATCAAATACTCTGACATCATAATACATGCTCATGATGCTCCACTAGATGTGACACAAATTGGGGAAAGAGAAATGTGTCACAATACCTACAAATTGCGATCTCATCATATATTGTGATGTCATAATGCGGATACATTATGACGTCACAATATATTGTGACGTCATAATGCTTACTAATTATGATGTCATCATATACTGTGACGTCATAATACATGCTCATGATGCTCCAGTAGATGTGACACAAATTGGGGTAAGAGTATTTGCTCATAATACCTGCAAATTGCGCTCTCGTAATATATTGTGATGTCATAATGCGGATACATTATGACGTCATAATACATTGTGACGTCATAGTGCATACTAGTTATGATATCATCATATGCTGTGACATCATAATACATGCTCATGATGCTCCAGTAGATGTGACACAAATTGGGGTAAGAGAAATTGCTCATAATACCTGCATGTTGCGCTCCCATAATATATTGTGATGTCATAATGCGGATATATTATGACGTCTTAATACATTGTGACGCCATAGTGCATACTAATTATGATATCATCATATACTGTGATGTCATAATACATGCTCATGATGCTCCAGTAGATGTGACACAAATTGGGGTAAGAGAAATTGCTCATAATACCTGCATGTTGTGCTCTCATAATATATTGTGATGTCATAATGAGGATACATTATGACGTCATAATACATTGTGACGTCATACTGCATACTAATTATGATGTCATCATATACTGTGACGTCATAATACATGCTCATGATGCTCCAGTAGATGTGACACAAATTGGGGTAAGCGAAATTGGTCATAAAACCTGCAAATTACGCTCTCATAATATATTATGATGTCATAATGCGGATACATTATGACGTCATAATACATTGTGACGTCATACTGCATACTAATTATGATGTCATCATATACTGTGACGTCATAATACATGCTCATGATGCTCCAGTAGACGTGACACAAATTGGGGTAAGAGAAATTGCTCATAATACCTGCAAGTTGCGCTTTCATAATATATTGTGATGTCATAATGCGGATACATTATGACGTCATAATACATTGTGACGTCATAGTGCATACTAATTATGATGTCATCATATACTGTGACGTCATAATACATGCTCATGATGCTCCAGTAGATGTTACACAAATTGGGGTAAGAGAAATTGCCCATAATACCTGCATGTTGCGCTCTCATAATATATTGTGACGTCATAATGCGGATACATTTTGACGTCATAACACATTGTGACGTCATACTGCATAATAATTATGATGTCATCATATACTGTGACGTCATAATACATGCTCATGATGCTCCAGTAGATGTGACACAAATTGGGGTAAGCGAAATTGGTCATAATACCTGCATGTTGCCCACTCATAATACATTGTGATGTCATAATGCGGATACATTATGACGTCATAATACATTGTGACATCATACTGCATACTAATTATGATGTCATCATACAGTGTGATGTCATAATACATGCTCATGATGCTCCAGTAGATGTGACACAAATTGGGGTAAGAGAAATTGCTCATAATACCTGCATGTTGCGCTCTCATAATATATTGTGATGTCATAATGCGTATACATTATGACGTCATAATACATTGTGACATCATAGTCCATACTAATTATGATGTCATCATATACAGTGACGTCATAATACATGCTCATGATGCTCCAGTAGATGTGACACAAATTGGGGTAAGCGAAATTGTTCATAAAACCTGCAAATTGCGCTCTCATAATATATTGTGATGTCATAATGCGGATACCTTATGACGTCATAATACATTGTGAAGTCATACTGCATACTAATTATGATGTCATCAAATACTGTGACGTCAGAATACATGCTCATGATTCTCCAGTAGGTGTGACACAAATTGGGGTAAGAGAAATTGCTCATAATACCTGCATGTAGCGCTCTCATAATATATTGTGATGTCATAAGGCGGATACATTATGACGTCATAATACATTGTGACGTCATAGTGCATACTAATTATGATGTCATCATATACTGTGACGTCATAATACATGCTCATGATGGTCCATTAGATGTGACACAAATTGGGGTAAGAGAAATTGCTCATATAACCTCCAAATTGCGCTCTCATAATATATTGTGATGTCATAATGCGGATACATTATGACGTCATAATACATTGTGACGTCCTAGTGCATAATAATTATGATGTCATCATATACTGTGACGTCATAATACATGCTCATGATGCTCCAGTAGACGTGACACAAATTGGGGTAAGAGAAATTGCTCATAATACCTGCAAGTTGCGCTCTCATAATGTATTGTGATGTCATAATGCGGATACATTATGACGTCATAATACATTGTGACGTCATAGTGCATACTAATTATTTTGTCATCATATATTGTGACGTCATAATACATGCTCATGATGCTCCAGTAGATGTCACACAAATTTAGGTAAGAGAAATTGCTCATAATACCTGCATGTTGCGCTCTCATAATATATTGTGATGTCATAATGTAGATACATTATGACGTCATAATACATTGTGATGTCATACTGCATACTAATTATGTTGTCACCATATACTGTGACGTCATAATACATGCTCATGATGCTCCAGTAGATGTGACACAAATTGGGGTAAGCGAAAATGGTCATAAAACCTGCAAATTGCGCTCTCATAATATATTGTGATGTCATAATGCGGATACATTATGACGTCATAATACATTGTGACGTCATAGTGCATACTAATTATGATGTCATCATATACTGTGACGTCATAATACATGCTCATGATGCTCCAGTAGATGTGACACAAATTGGGGTAAGCGAAATTGTTCATAATACCTGCATGTTGCGCTCTCATAATATATTGTGATGTCATAATGCGGATACATTATGACGTCATAATACATTGTGACGTCATAGTGCATACTAATTATGCTGTCATCGTATACTGTGATGTCATAATACATGCTCATGATGCTCCAGTAGATGTGACACAAAATGGGGTAAGCGAAATTGGTCATAAAACCTGTAAATTGCGCTCTCATAATATACTGTGATGTCATAATGCGGATACATTATGACGTCATATTACCTTGTGACGTCATAGTCCATACTAATTATGATGTCATCATATACGCTGACATCATAATACATGCTCATGATGCTCCAGTAGATGTGACACAAATTGGGGTAAGAGAAATTGCTCATAATACCTGCAAATTGCGCTCTCATAATATATTGTGATGTCATAATGCGGACACATTATGACGTCATAATACATTGTGACGTCATACTGCATACTAATTATGATGTCATCATATACTGTGACGTCATAATACATGCTCATGATGCTCCAGTCGATGTGACACAAATTGGGGAAAGAGAATTTGCTCATAATACCTGCAAATTGCGGTCTCCTAATATGTTGTGACGTCATAATGCGGATACATTATGACGTCATAATATATTTTGACGTCATAGTCCATACTAATTATGATATCATCATATACTGTGATCTCATAATACATTCTCATGATGCTGCAGTAGATGTGACACAAATTGGGGTAAGAGAAATTGCTTATAATACCTGCAAATTGCGCTCTCATAATATATTATGATGTCATAATGCGGATACATTACGGCGTCATAATATACGGTGACGTCATAGTGCATACAAATTAAGATGTCATCATATACTGTGACGTCATAATACATGCTCATGATGCTCCAGTAGATGTGACACAAATTGGGGTAAGTGAAATTGGTCATAAAACCTGAAAATTGCGCTCTCATAATATATTGTGATGTCATAATGCGATTACATTATGACGTCATAATACATTGTGACGTCATACTGCATACTAATTATGATGTCATCATATACTGTGACGTCATAATACATGCTCAAGATGCTCCAGTAGATGTGACACAAATTGGGGTAAGAGAAATTGCTCATAATACCTGCATGTTGCGCTCTCATAATATATTGTGATGTCAGAATGCGGATACACTATGACGTCATAATACATTGTGACGTCATACTGCATACTAATTATGATGTCATCATATACTGTGACGTCATAATACATGCCCATGATGGTCCAGTAGGCGTGACACAAATTGGGGTAAGAGAAATTGCTCATAATACCTGCAAGCTGCGCTCTCATAATATATTGTGATGTCATAATGCGGATACTTTATGACGTCATAATACATTGTGACGTCATAGTGCATACTAATTATTATGTCATCATATACTGTGACGTCATAATACATGCTCATGATGCTCCAGTAGATGTCACACAAATTTAGGCAAGAGAAATTGCTCATAATACCTGCATGTTGCGCTCTCATAATATATTGTGATGTCATAATGCGGATACCTTATGACGTCATAATATATTGTGACGTCATAGTGCATAGTAATTATGATTTCATCATATACTGTGACGTCATAATACATGCTCATGATGCTCCACTAGATTTGACAAAAACTGGAGTAATAGAAAATGTTCATAAAACCTGCAAATTGCGCTCTGATAATATATTGTGATGTCATAATGCGGATACATTATGACGTCATAATACATTGTGACGTCATACTGCATACTAATTATGATGTCATCATATACTGTGACGTCATAATACATGCTCATGATTCTCCAGTAGATGTGACACAAATTGGGGTAAGCGAAAATGGTCATAAAATCTGCAAATTGCGCTCTCATAATATACTGTGATGTCATAATGCAGATACATTATGACGTCATAATACATTGTGACGTCATAGTGCATACTAATTATGATGTCATCATATACTGTGAGGTCATAATACATGGTAATCATGCTCCAGTAGATGTGACACAAATTGGGGTAAGAGAAATTGCTCATAATACCTGCAAATTGCGCTCTCATAATATATTGTGATGTCATAGGGCGGATAAATTACGGCGTCATAATACATTGTGACATCATACTGCATACTAATTATGATGTCATCATATACTGTGACGTCATAATACATGCTCATGATGCTCCAGTAGATGTGACAAAAATTGTGGTAAGCGGAATTGTTCATAAAACCTGCAAATTGTGCTCTCATAATATATTGTGATGTCATAATGCGGATACATTATGACGTCATAATATATTGTGACATCATACTGCATACTAATTATGATGTCATCATATACTCTGACGTCATAATACATGCTCATGATGCTCCAGTAGATGTGACACAAATTGGGGTAAGAGAAATTGCTCATAATTCCTGCATGTTGTGCTCTCATAATATATTGTGATGTCATAAGGCGGATACATTATGACGTCATAATACATTGTGAGGTCATACTGCATATTAATTATGTTGTCATCATATACTGTGACGTCAGAGTACATGCTCATGATGCTCCAGTAGATGTGACACAAATTGGGGTAAGCGAAATTGGTCATAAAACCTGCAAATTGCGCTCTCATAATATATTGTGATGTCATAATGCGGATACATTATGACGTCATAATACATTGTGACGTCATACTGCATACTAATTTTGATGTCATCATATACTGTGACGTCATAATACATGCTCATGATGCTCCACTAGATGTGACACAAATTGGGGTAAGAGAATTTGCTCATAATACCTGCATGTTGCGCTCTCATAATATATTGTGATGTCATAATGCGGATACATTATGACGTCATAATACATTGTGACATCATAATGCATACTAATTATGATGTCATCATATACTGTGACGTCATAATACATGCTCATGATGCTCCAGTACATGTGACACAAATTGGGGTATGAGAAATTGCTCATAATACCTGACTGTTGCGCTCTCATAATATATGGTGATGTCATAATGTGGATACATTATGACGTCATAATACATTGTCACGTCATAGTGCATACTAATTATGGTGTCATCATATACTGTGACATCATAATATATGCTCCTGATGCTCCAGTAGATGTGACACAAATTGGGGTAAGCGAAATTGGTCATAAAACCTGCAAATTGCGCTCTCATAATATATTGAGATATCATAATGCGGATACATTATGACGTCATAATACATTGTGACGTCATAGTGCATACTAATTATGATGTCATCATATACTATGACGTCATAATACATGCTCATGATGCTCCAGTAGATGTGACACAAATTGGGGTAAGAGAAATTGCTCATAATACCTGCAAATTGCGCTCTCATAATATATTGTGATGTCATAATGCGGATACATTATGACATCATAGTACATTGTGACGTCATAGTGCATACTAATTATGATGTCATCATATACTGTGACATCGTAATAGATGCTCATGATGCTCCAGTAGATGTGACACAAATTGGGGTAAGAGAAATTGCTCATAATACCTGCATGTTGCGCTCTCATAATATATTGTGATGTCATAATGCGGATATATTATGACGTCATAATACATTGCGACGTCATAGTGCATACGAATTATGATGTCATCATATACTGTGATGTCATAATACATGCTCATGATGCTCCAGTAGATGTGAAACAAATTGGGGTAAGAGAAATTGCTCATAATACCTGCATGTTGTGCTCTCATAATATATTGTGATGTCATTATGCGGATACATTATGACGTCATAATACATTGTGACATCATAGTGCATACTAGTTATGATGTCATCATATGCTGTGACGTCATAATACATGCTCATGATGCTCCAGTAGATGTGACACAAATTGGGGTAAGAGAAATTGCTCATAATACCTGCATGTTGCGCTCTCATATTATATTGTGATGTCATAATGCGGATATATTATGATGTCTTAATACATTGTGACATCATAGTGCATAGTAATTATGATGTCATCATATACTGTGATGTCATAATACATGCTCATGATGCTCCAGTAGATGTGACATA
Source organism: Aotus nancymaae (assembly GCF_030222135.1). Classification (NCBI taxonomy): domain Eukaryota; kingdom Metazoa; phylum Chordata; class Mammalia; order Primates; family Aotidae; genus Aotus; species Aotus nancymaae. Next base: position 10,048,960 of record NW_026988519.1, on the reverse strand, counting down.
AATTGGTGTAAGCGAAATTGGTCATAAAACCTGAAAATTGCACTCTCATAATATATTGTGATGTCATAATGCGGATACATTATGACGTCATAATATATTGTGACGTAATAATGCATACGATTTATGATGTCATCAAATACTCTGACATCATAATACATGCTCATGATGCTCCACTAGATGTGACACAAATTGGGGAAAGAGAAATGTGTCACAATACCTACAAATTGCGATCTCATCATATATTGTGATGTCATAATGCGGATACATTATGACGTCACAATATATTGTGACGTCATAATGCTTACTAATTATGATGTCATCATATACTGTGACGTCATAATACATGCTCATGATGCTCCAGTAGATGTGACACAAATTGGGGTAAGAGTAATTGCTCATAATACCTGCAAATTGCGCTCTCGTAATATATTGTGATGTCATAATGCGGATACATTATGACGTCATAATACATTGTGACGTCATAGTGCATACTAGTTATGATATCATCATATGCTGTGACATCATAATACATGCTCATGATGCTCCAGTAGATGTGACACAAATTGGGGTAAGAGAAATTGCTCATAATACCTGCATGTTGCGCTCCCATAATATATTGTGATGTCATAATGCGGATATATTATGACGTCTTAATACATTGTGACGCCATAGTGCATACTAATTATGATATCATCATATACTGTGATGTCATAATACATGCTCATGATGCTCCAGTAGATGTGACACAAATTGGGGTAAGAGAAATTGCTCATAATACCTGCATGTTGTGCTCTCATAATATATTGTGATGTCATAATGAGGATACATTATGACGTCATAATACATTGTGACGTCATACTGCATACTAATTATGATGTCATCATATACTGTGACGTCATAATACATGCTCATGATGCTCCAGTAGATGTGACACAAATTGGGGTAAGCGAAATTGGTCATAAAACCTGCAAATTACGCTCTCATAATATATTATGATGTCATAATGCGGATACATTATGACGTCATAATACATTGTGACGTCATACTGCATACTAATTATGATGTCATCATATACTGTGACGTCATAATACATGCTCATGATGCTCCAGTAGACGTGACACAAATTGGGGTAAGAGAAATTGCTCATAATACCTGCAAGTTGCGCTCTCATAATATATTGTGATGTCATAATGCGGATACATTATGACGTCATAATACATTGTGACGTCATAGTGCATACTAATTATGATGTCATCATATACTGTGACGTCATAATACATGCTCATGATGCTCCAGTAGATGTGACACAAATTGGGGTAAGAGAAATTGCCCATAATACCTGCATGTTGCGCTCTCATAATATATTGTGACGTCATAATGCGGATACATTTTGACGTCATAACACATTGTGACGTCATACTGCATAATAATTATGATGTCATCATATACTGTGACGTCATAATACATGCTCATGATGCTCCAGTAGATGTGACACAAATTGGGGTAAGCGAAATTGGTCATAATACCTGCATGTTGCCCACTCATAATACATTGTGATGTCATAATGCGGATACATTATGACATCATAATACATTGTGACATCATACTGCATACTAATTATGATGTCATCAGATACTGTGACGTCATAATACATGCTCATGATGCTCCAGTAGATGGGACACAAATTGGGGTAAGAGAAATTGGTCATAAAACCTGCAAATTGCGCTCTCATAATATATTGTGATGTTATAGTGCGGATACATTATGACATCATAACACATTGTGACGTCATAGTGCATACTAATTATTTTGTCATCATATACTGTGACGTCATAGTACATGCTCATGATGCTCCAGTAGATGTGACACAAATTGTGGCAAGCGAAATTGGTCATAAAACCTGAAATTGCGCTCTCATAATATATTGTGATGTCATAATGCGGATACATTATGACGTCATAATACATTGTGACGTCATAGTGCATACTAGTTATGATGTCATCATATGCTGTGATGTCATAATACATGCTCATGATGCTCCAGTAGATGTGACACAAAATGGGGTAAGCGAAATTGGTCATAAAACCTGTAAATTGCGCTCTCATAATATACTGTGATGTCATAATGCGGATACATTATGACGACATAATACATTCTGACGTCATAGTCCATACTAATTATGATGTCATCATATACGCTGACGTCATAATACATGGTCATGATGCTCCAGTAGATGTGACACAAATTGGGGTAAGAGAAATTGCTCATAATACCTGCAAATTGCGCTCTCATAATACATTGTGACGTCATAGTGCATACCAATTATGATGTCATCATATACTCTGACGTCATAATACATGCTCATGATGCTCCAGTAGATGTGACACAAATTGGGGTAAGCGAAATTGGTCATAATACCTGCATGTTGCCCTCTCATAATACATTGTGATGTCATAATGCGGATACATTATGACATCATAATATATTGTGACGTCATACTGCATACTAATTATGATGTCATCAGATACTGTGACGTCATAATACATGCTCATGATGCTCCAGTAGATGGGACACAAATTGGGGTAAGAGAAATTGGTCATAAAACCTGCAAATTGCGCTCTCATAATATATTTTGATGTTATAGTGCGGATACATTATGACATCATAACACATTGTGACGTCATAGTGCATACTAATTATTTTGTCATCATATACTGTGACGTCATAGTACATGCTCATGATGCTCCAGTAGATGTGACACAAATTGTGGTAAGCGAAATTGGTCATAAAACCTGAAATTGCGCTCTCATAATATATTGTGATGTCATAATGCGGATACATTATGAGGTCATAATACATTGTGACGTCATAGTGCATACTAATTATGATGTCATCATATACTGTGACGTCATAATTCATGCTCATGATGCTCCACTAGATGTGACACAAATTGGGGTAAGAGAAATGTGTCACAATACCTGCAAATTGTGATCTCATCATATATTGTGATGTCATAATGCGGATACATTATGACGTCATAATACATTGTGACGTCATAGTGCATAATAATTATGATGTCATCCTATACTGTGACGTCATAATACATGCTGATGATGCTCCAGTAGATGTGACCGAAATTGGGGTAAGAGAAATTGCCCATAATACCTGCATGTTGCGCTCTCATAATATATTGTGACGTCATAATGCGGATACATTTTGACGTCATAACACATTGTGACGTCATACTGCATAATAATTATGATGTCATCATATACTGTGACGTCATAATACATGCTCATGATGCTCCAGTAGATGTGACACAAATTGGGGTAAGCGAAATTGGTCATAATACCTGCATGTTGCCCACTCATAATACATTGTGATGTCATAATGCGGATACATTATGACATCATAATACATTGTGACATCATACTGCATACTAATTATGATGTCATCAGATACTGTGACGTCATAATACATGCTCATGATGCTCCAGTAGATGGGACACAAATTGGGGTAAGAGAAATTGGTCATAAAACCTGCAAATTGCGCTCTCATAATATATTGTGATGTTATAGTGCGGATACATTATGACATCATAACACATTGTGACGTCATAGTGCATACTAATTATTTTGTCATCATATACTGTGACGTCATAGTACATGCTCATGATGCTCCAGTAGATGTGACACAAATTGTGGCAAGCGAAATTGGTCATAAAACCTGAAATTGCGCTCTCATAATATATTGTGATGTCATAATGCGGATACATTATGACGTCATAATACATTGTGACGTCATAGTGCATACCAATTATGATGTCATCATATACTCTGACGTCATAATACATGCTCATGATGCTCCACTAGATGTGACACAAATTGGGGTAAGAGAAATGTGTCACAATACCTGCAAATTGCGATCTCATCATATATTGTGTTGTCATAATGCGGATACATTATGACGTCACAATACATTGTGACGTCATAGTGCTTTCTAATTATGATGTCATCATATACTGTGATGTCATAATACATGCTCATGATGCTCCACTAGATGTGACACAAATTGGGGTAAGAGAAATTGCTCATAATACCTGCATGTTGCGCACTCATAATATATTGTGATGTCATAATGCGGATACATTATGACGTCATAATACATTGTGACGTCATACTGCATACTAATTATGATGTCATCATATACTGTGGCGTCATAATACATGCTCATGATGCTCCAGTAGACGTGACACAAATTGGGGTAAGAGAAATTGCTCATAATACCTGCAAGTTGCGCTCTCATAATGTATTGTGATGTCATAATGCGGATACATTATGACGTCATAATACATTGTGACGTCATAGTGCATACTAATTATTTTGTCATCATATTTTGTGACGTCATAATACATGCTCATGATGCTCCAGTAGATGTCACACAATTTTAGGGAAGAGAAATTGCTCATAATACCTGCATGTTGCGCTCTCATAATATATTGTGATGTCATAATGTAGATACATTATGACGTCATAATACATTGTGATGTCATACTGCATACTAATTATGTTGTCACCATATATTGTGACGTCATAATACATGCTCCTGATGCTCCAGTAGATGTGACACAAATTGGGGTAAGCGAAAATGGTCATAAAACCTGCAAATTGCGCTCTCATAATATATTGTGATGTCATAATGCGGATACATTATGACGTCATAATACATTGTGACGTCATAGTGCATACTAATTATGATGTCATCATATACTGTGACGTCATAATACATGCTAATGGTGCTCCAGTAGATGTGACACAAATTGGGGTAAGCGAAATTGGTCATAATACCTGCATGTTGCGCTCTCATAATATATTGTGATGTCATAATGCAGATACATTATGACGTCATAATACATTGTGACGTCATAGTGCATACTAATTATGCTGTCATCATATACTGTGATGTCATAATACATGCTCATGATGCTCCAGTAGATGTGACACAAAATGGGGTAAGCGAAATTGGTCATAAAACCTGTAAATTGCGCTCTCATAATATACTGTGATGTCATAATGCGGATACATTATGACGACATAATACATTGTGACGTCATAGTCCATACTAATTATGATGTCATCATATACGCTGACGTCATAATACATGGTCATGATGCTCCAGTAGATGTGACACAAATTGGGGTAAGAGAAATTGCTCATAATACCTGCAAATTGCGCTCTCATAATACATTGTGACGTCATAGTGCATACCAATTATGATGTCATCATATACTCTGACGTCATAATACATGCTCATGATGCTCCACTAGATGTGACACAAATTGGGGTAAGAGAAATGTGTCACAATACCTGCAAATTGCTATCTCATCATATATTGTGATGTCATAATGCGGATACATTATGACGTCACAATACATTGTGACGTCATAGTGCTTACTAATTATGATGTCATCATATACTGTGACGTCATAATACATGCTCATGATGCTCCAGTAGATGTGACACAATTTGGGGTAAGAGAATTTGCTCATAATACTTGCAAATTGCGTTCTCGTAATATATTGTGATGTCATATTGCGGATACATTATGACGTCATAATACATTTTGACGTCATAGTCCATACTAATTATGATGTCATCATATACTGTGATGTCATAGTACATGCTCATGATGCTCCAGTAGATGTGACACAAATTGGAGTAAGAGAAATTGCTCATAATACCAGCATGTTGCTCTCTCATAATATATTGTGATGTCATAATGCGGATACATTATGACGTCATAATACATTGTGACGTCATACTGCACACTAATTATGATGTCATCATATACTGTGACGTCATAATACATGCTCATGATGCTCCAGTAGATGTGACACAAATTGGAGTAAGCGAAAATGGTCATAAGACATGCAAATTGCGCTCTCATACTATATTGTGATGTCATAATGCGGATACATTATGACGTCATAATACATTGTGACGTCATACTGCATGCTAATTATGATGTCATCATATACTGTGATGTCATAATACATGCTCATGATGCTCCAGTAGATGTGACACAAATTGGGTAAGAGAAATTGCTCATAATACCTGCATGTTGCGCTCTCATAATATAGTGTGAGGTCATAATGCGGATACATTATGACGTCATAATATATTATGACGTCATAGTGCATACTAATTATGATGTCATCATATACTGTGACGTCATAATACATGCTCATGATGCTCCAGTAGATGTGACACAAATTGGGGTAAGAGAAATTGCTCATAATACCTGCATGTTGCGCTCTCATAATATAGTGTGATGTCATAATGCGGATACATTATGATGTCATAATACATTGTGACGTCATAGTGCATACTAGTTATGATGTCATCATATGTTGTGACGTCATAATACATGCTCATGAGGCTCCAGTAGATGTGACAAAAATTGGGGTAAGCGAAATTGGTCATAAAACCTGTAAATTGCACTCTCATAATATATTGTGATGTCATAATGCAGATACATTATGACGTCATAATACATTGTGATGTCATAGTGCATACCAATTATGATGTCATCATATACTCTGACGTCATAATACATGCTCATGATGCTCCACTAGATGTGACACAAATTGGGTAAGAGAAATGTGTCACAATACCTGCAAATTGCGATCTCATCATATATTGTGATGTCATAATGCGGATATATTATGACGTCACAATACATTGCGACGTCATAGTGCTTACTAATTATGATGTCATCATATACTGTGATGTCACAATACATGCTCATGATGCTCCAGTAGATGTGACACAAATTGGGGTAAGAGAATTTGCTCATAATACCTGCAAATTGCGCTCTCGTAATAAATTGTGATGTCATAATGCGGATACATTATGACGTCATAATACATTTTGACGTCATAATCCATACTAATTGTGATGTCATCATATACTGTGACATCATAGTACATGCTCATGATGCTCCAGTAGATGTGACACAGATTGCGGTAAGAGAAATTTCTCATAATACCTGCAAATTGCGCTCTCATAATATATTGTGATGTCATAATGCGGATACATTATGACGTCATAATACATTGTGACGTCATAGTGCATACTAATTATGATGTCATCATAAACTGTGACGTCATAATACATGCTCATGATGCTCCAGTAGATGTGACACAAATTGGGGTAAGCAAAAATGGTCATAAGACATGCAAATTGCGATCTCATAATATATTGTGATGTCATAATGTGGATACATTATGATGTCATAATACATTGTGACGTCATAGTGCATACTAATTATGATGTCATTATATACTGTGATGTCATAATACATGCTCATGATGCTCCAGTAGATGTGACACAAATTGGGGTAAGAGAAATTGCTCATAATACCTGCATGTTGCGATCTCATAATATTTTGTGATGTCATAATGCGGATACATTATGACGTCATAATACATTGTGACGTCATAGTGCATACTAATTATGATGTCATCATATACTGTGACGTCATAATACATGCTCATGATGCTCCAGTAGATGTGACAAAAATTGGGGTAAGCGAAATTGTTCATAAAACCTGCAAATTGCACTCTCATAATGTATTGTGATGTCATAACGTGGATACATTATGACGTCATAATACATTGTGACGTCATAGTGCATACCAATTATGATGTCATCATATACTCTGACGTCATAATACATGCTCATGATGCTCCACTAGATGTGACACAAATTGGGGTAAGAGAAATGTGTCACAATACCTGCAAATTGCGATCTCATCATATATTGTGATGTCATAATGCGGATACATTATGCAGTCATAATACATTGTGACGTCATAGTGCATACTAATTATGATGTCATCATATACTGTGACATCATAATACATGCTCATGATGCTCCAGTAGATGTGACACAAAATGGGGTAAGAGAAATTGCTCATAATACCTGCATGTTGCGCTCTCATAATATATTGTGATGTCATAATGCGGATATATTATGACGTCATTATACATTGTGACGTCATATTGCATACTAATTATGATGTCATCATATACTGTGACGTCATAATACATGCTCATGATGCTCCAGTAGATGTGACACAAATTGGGGTAAGCAAAAATGGTCAAAAGACATGCAAATTGCGATCTCATAATATATTGTGATGTCATAATGTGGATACATTATGACGTCATAATACATTGTGACGTCAGAGTGCATACTAATTATGATGTCATCATATACTGTGATGTCATAATACATGCTCATGATGCTCCAGTAGATGTGACACAAATTGGGGTAAGAGAAATTGCTCATAATACCTGCATGTTGCGCTCTCATAATATATTGTGATGTCATAATGCGGATACATTATGACGTCATAATACATTGTGACGTCATACTTCATAGTAATTATGATGTCATCATATACTGTGACATCATAATACATGCTCATGATGCTCCAGTAGATGTGACACAAATTGGGGTTAGCGAAATTGGTCATAAAACCTGCAAATTGCGCTCTCATATTATATTGTGATGTCATAATGCAGATACATTATGACGTCATAATACATTGTGACGTCATAGTGCATACTAATTATGATGTCATCATATACTGTGACATCATAATACATGCTCATGATGCACCAGTAGATGTGACACAAATTGGGGTAAGAGAAATTGCTTATAATACCTGCAAATTGCGCTCTCATAATATATTGTGATATCATAATGCGGATACATTACGGCGTCATAATACATTGTGACGTCATAGTGCATACTAATTATGATGTCATCATATACTGTGATGTCATAATACATGCTCATGATGCTCCAGTAGATGTGACACAATTGTGGTAAGCGAAATTGGTCATAAAACCTGCAAATTGCGCTCTCATAATATATTGTGATGTCATAATGCGGATACATTATGAGGTCATAAAACATTGTGACGTCATAGTGCATACTAATTATGATGTCATCATATACTGTGACGTCATAATTCATGCTCTTGATGCTTCACTAGATGTGACACAAATTGGGGTAAGAGAAATGTGTCACAATACCTGCAAATTGCGATCACATCATATATTGTGATGTCATAATGCGGATACATTATGACGTCACAAAACATTGTGACGTCATAGTGCATACTAGCTATGATGTCATCATATGCTGTGACGTCATAATACATGCTCATGAGTTTCCAGTAGATATGACAAAAATTGGGGTAAGCGAAATTGGTCATAAAACCTGCAAATTGCACTCTCATAATATATTGTGATGTCATAATGCCAATACATTATGACGTCATAATACATTGTGACGTAATAATGCATACGATTTATGATGTCATCATATACTCTGACATCATAATACATGCTCATGATGCTCCACTAGATGTGACACAAATTGGGGAAAGAGAAATGTGTCACAATACCTACAAATTGCGATCTCATCATATATTTTGATGTCATAATGCGGATACATTATGACGTCACAATATATTGTGACGTCATAATGCTTACTAATTATGATGTCATCATATACTGTGACGTCATAATACATGCTCATGATGCTCCTGTAGATGTGACACAAATTGGGGTAAGAGTATTTGCTCATAATACCTGCAAATTGCGCTCTCGTAATATATTGTGATGTCATAATGCGGATACATTATGACGTCATAATACATTGTGACGACATAGTGCATACTAGTTATGATATCATCATATGCTGTGACATCATAATACATGCTCATGATGCTCCAGTAGATGTGACTCAAATTGGGGTAAAAGAAATTACTCTTAATACCTGCATGTTGTGCTCTCATAATATATTGTGATGTCATAAGGAGGATACATTATGACGTCATAATACATTGTGACGTCATACTGCATACTAATTATGATGTCATCATATACTGTGACGTCATAATACATGCTCATGATGCTCCAGTAGATGTGACACATATTGGGGTAAACGAAATTGGTCATAAAACCGGCAAATTACGCTCTCATAATATATTATGATGTCATAATGCGGATACATTATGACGTCATAATACATTGTGACGTCATACTGCATACTAATTATGATGTCATCATATACTGTGACGTCATAATACATGCTCATGATGCTCCAGTAGATGTGACACAAATTGGGGTAAGCGAAATTGGTCATAATACCTGCATGTTGCCCTCTCATAATACATTGTGATGTCATAATGCGGATACATTATGACATCATAATATATTGTGACGTCATACTGCATACTAATTATGATGTCATCAGATACTGTGACGTCATAATACATGCTCATGATGCTCCAGTAGATGGGACACAAATTGGGGTAAGAGAAATTGGTCATAAAACCTGCAAATTGCGCTCTCATAATATATTTTGATGTTATAGTGCGGATACATTATGACATCATAACACATTGTGACGTCATAGTGCATACTAATTATTTTGTCATCATATACTGTGACGTCATAGTACATGCTCATGATGCTCCAGTAGATGTGACACAAATTGTGGTAAGCGAAATTGGTCATAAAACCTGAAATTGCGCTCTCATAATATATTGTGATGTCATAATGCGGATACATTATGAGGTCATAATACATTGTGACGTCATAGTGCATACTAATTATGATGTCATCATATACTGTGACGTCATAATTCATGCTCATGATGCTCCACTAGATGTGACACAAATTGGGGTAAGAGAAATGTGTCACAATACCTGCAAATTGTGATCTCATCATATATTGTGATGTCATAATGCGGATACATTATGACGTCATAATACATTGTGACGTCATAGTGCATAATAATTATGATGTCATCCTATACTGTGACGTCATAATACATGCTGATGATGCTCCAGTAGATGTGACCGAAATTGGGGTAAGAGAAATTGCTCATAATACCTGCATGTTGCGCTCTCATAATATATTGTGATGTCATAATGCGGATACATTATGATGTCATAATACATTGTGACGTCATAGTGCATACTAGTTATGATGTCATCATATGCTGTGAGGTCATAATACATGCTCATGATGCTCCAGTAGATGTGACAAAAATTGGGGTAAGCGAAATTGTTCATAAAACCTGCAAATTGCACTCTCATAATGTATTGTGATGTCATAATGTGGATACATTAAGACGTCATAATACATTGTGACGTCATAGTGCATACCAATTATGATGTCATCATATACTCTGACGTCATAATACATGCTCATGATGCTCCACTAGATGTGACACAAATTGGGGTAAGAGAAATGTGTCACAATACCTGCAAATTGCGATCTCATCATATATTGTGATGTCATAATGCGGATACATTATGAAGTCATAATATACTGTGACGTCATAGTGCATACTAATTATGATGTCATCATATACTGTGACGTCATAATACATGCTCATGATGCTCCAGTAGATGTGACACAAAATGGGGTAAGAGAAATTGCTCATAATACCTGCATGTTGCGCTCTCATAATATATTGTGATGTCATAATGCGGATATATTATGACGTCATAATACATTGTGACGTCATATTGCATACTAATTATGATGTCATCATATACTGTGACGTCATAATACATGCTCATGATGCTCCAGTAGGTGTGACACAAATTGGGGTAAGCAAAAATGGTCATAAGACATGCAAATTGCGATCTCATAATATATTGTGATGTCATAATGTGGATATATTATGACGTCTTAATACATTGTTACATCATAGTGCATACTAATTATGATGTCATCATATACTGTGATGTCATAAAACATGCTCATGATGCTCCAGTAGATGTGACACAGATTGGGGTAAGAGAAATTGCTCATAATACCTGCATGTTGTGCTCTCATAATATATTGTGATGTCATAATGTGGATACATTATGACGTCATAATACATTGTGACGTCATACTGCATACTAATTATGATGTCATCAAATACTGTGACGTCATAATGCATGCTCATGATGCTCCAGTAGATATGACACAAATTGGGGTAAGCGAAATTGGTCATAAAACCTGCAAATTACGCTCTCATAATATATTATGATGTCATAATGCGGATGCATTATGACGTCATAATACATTGTGACGTCATACTGCATACTAATTATGATGTCATCATATACTGTAACGTCATAATACATGCTCATGATGCTCCACTAGACGTGACACAAATTGGGGTAAGAGAAATTGCTCATAATACCTGCATGTTGGGCTCTCATAATATATTGTGATGTCATAATGCGGATACATTATGACGTCATAATATATTGTGTCGTCATACTGCATAGTAATTATGATGTCATCATATACTGTGACATCATAATACATGCTCATGATGCTCCAGTAGATGTGACACAAATTGGGGTTAGCGAAATTGGTCATAAAACCTGCAAATTGCGCTCTCATATTATATTGTGATGTCATAATGCAGATACATTATGACGTCATAATACATTGTGACGTCATAGTGCATACTAATTATGATGTCATCATATACTGTGACATCATAATACATGCTCATGATGCACCAGTAGATGTGACACAAATTGGGGTAAGAGAAATTGCTCATAATACCTGCATGTTGCGCTCTCATAATATATTGTGATGTCATAATGCCGATACATTATGACGTCATAATACATTGTGACGTCATAGTGCATACCAATTATGATGTCATCATATACTCTGACGACATAATACATGCTCATGATGCTCCAGTAGATGTGACACAAATTGGGGTAAGCGAAAATTGTCATAAGACATGCAAATTGCGCTCTCATAATATTTTGTGATGTCATAATGCGGATACATTATGACGTCATAATACATTGTGACGTCATAGTGCATACTAATTATGATGTCATCATATACTGTGATGTCATAATACATGCTCATGATGCTCCAGTAGATGTGACACAAATTGGGTAAGAGAAATTGCTCATAATACCTGCATGTTGCGCTCTCATAATATATTGTGATGTCATAATGCGGATACATTATGACGTCATAATACATTGTGACATTATACTGCATACTAATTATGATGTCATCATATGCTGTGACGTCATAATACATGCTCATGATGCTCCAGTAGATGTGACAAAAATTGGGGTAAGCGAAATTGGTCATAAAACCTGTAAACTGCACTCTCCTAATATATTGTGATGTCATAATGCAGATACATTATGACGTCATAATACATTGTGACGTCATAGTGCATACCAATTATGATGTCATCATATACTCTGACGTCATAATACATGCTCATGATGCTCCACTAGATGTGACCCAAATTGGGGTAAGAGAAATGTGTCACAATACCTGCAAATTGCGCTCTCATCATATATTGTGATGTCATAATGCGGATACATTATGACGTCATAATACATTGTGACGTCATATTGCATACTAATTATGATGTCATCATATACTGTGACGTCATAATACTTGCTCATGATGCTCCAGTAGATGTGACACAAATTGGGGTAAGCGAAAATGGTCATAAGACATGCAAATTGCGCTCTCATAATATATTGTGATGTCATAATGCGGATACATTATGACGTCATAATACATTGTGACGTCATAGTACATACTAGTTATGATGTCATCATATGCTGTGACGTCATAATACATGCTCATGATGCTCCAGTAGATGTGACACAAATTGGGGTAAGAGAAATTGCTCATAATACCTGCATGTTGCGCTCTCATAATATAATGTGATGTCATAATGCGGATATATTATGACGTCTTAATACATTGTGACGTCATAGTGCATACTAATTATGATGTCATCATATACTGTGATGTCATAATACATGCTCATGATGCTCCAGTAGATGTGACAAATATTGGTGTAAGCGAAATTGGTCATAAAACCTGCAAATTGCACTCTCATAATATATTGTGATGTCATAATGAGGATACATTATGACGTCATAATACATTGTGATGTAATAATGCATACCATTTATGATGTCATCATATACTCTGACATCATAATACATGCTCATGATGCTCCACTAGATGTGACACAAATTGGGGAAAGAGAAATGTGTCACAATACCTACAAATTGCGATCTCATCATATATTGTGATGTCATAATGCGGATACATTATGACGTCACAATATATTGTGACGTCATAATGCTTACTAATTATGATGTCATCATATACTGTGACGTCATAATACATGCTCATGATGCTCCAGTAGATTTGACACAAATTGGGGTAAGAGTATTTGCTCATAATACCTGCAAATTGCGCTCTCGTAATATATTGTGATGTCATAATGCGGATACATTATGACGTCATAATACATTGTGACGTCATAGTGCATACTACTTATGATATCATCATATGCTGTGACGTCATAATACATGCTCATGATGCTCCAGTAGATGTGACACAAATTGGGGTAAGAGAAATTGCTCATAATACCTGCATGTTGCGCTCTCATAATATATAGTGATGTCATAATGCGGATATATTATGTCGTCTTAATACATTGTGACGTCATAGTGCATACTAATTATGATGTCATCATATACTGTGATGTCATAATACATGCTCATGATGCTCCAGTAGGTGTGACACAAATTGGGGTAAGCGAAATTGGTCATAATACCTGCATGTTGCCCTCTCATAATACTTTGTGATGTCATAATGCGGACACATTATGACATCATAATACATTGTGACGTCATACTGCATACTAATTATGATGTCATCATATACTGTGACGTCATAATACATGCTCATGATGCTCCAGTAGATGGGACACAAATTGGGGCAAGAGAAATTGGTCATAAAACCTGCAAATTGCGCTCTCATAATATATTGTGATGTTATAGTGCGGATACATTATGACGTCATAATACATTGTGACGTCATACTGCATAGTAATTATGATGTCATCATATACTGTGACATCATAATACATGCTCATGATGCTCCAGTAGATGTGACACAAATTGGGGTTAGCGAAATTGGTCATAAAACCTGCAAATTGCGCTCTCATATTATATTGTGATGTCATAATGCAGATACATTATGACGTCATAATACATTGTGACGTCATAGTGCATACTAATTATGATGTCATCATATACTGTGACATCATAATACATGCTCATGATGCACCAGTAGATGTGACACAAATTGGGGTAAGAGAAATTGCTTATAATACCTGCAAATTGCGCTCTCATAATATATTGTGATATCATAATGCGGATACATTACGGCGTCATAATACATTGTGACGTCATAGTGCATACTAATTATGATGTCATCATATACTGTGATGTCATAATACATGCTCATGATGCTCCAGTAGATGTGACACAATTGTGGTAAGCGAAATTGGTCATAAAACCTGCAAATTGCGCTCTCATAATATATTGTGATGTCATAATGCGGATACATTATGAGGTCATAAAACATTATGACGTCATAGTGCATACTAATTATGATGTCATCATATACTGTGACGTCATAATTCATGCTCTTGATGCTTCACTAGATGTGACACAAATTGGGGTAAGAGAAATGTGTCACAATACCTGCAAATTGCGATCTCATCATATATTGTGATGTCATAATGCGGATACATTATGACGTCACAAAACATTGTGATGTCATAGTGCATACTAGCTATGATGTCATCATATGCTGTGACGTCATAATACATGCTCATGAGTTTCCAGTAGATATGACAAAAATTGGGGTAAGCGAAATTGGTCATAAAACCTGCAAATTGCACTCTCATAATATATTGTGATGTCATAATGCCGATACATTATGACGTCATAATACATTGTGACGTAATAATGCATACGATTTATGATGTCATCATATACTCTGACATCATAATACATGCTCATGATGCTCCACTAGATGTGACACAAATTGGGGAAAGAGAAATGTGTCACAATACCTACAAATTGCGATCTCATCATATATTTTGATGTCATAATGCGGATACATTATGACGTCACAATATATTGTGACGTCATAATGCTTACTAATTATGATGTCATCATATACTGTGACGTCATAATACATGCTCATGATGCTCCTGTAGATGTGACACAAATTGGGGTAAGAGTATTTGCTCATAATACCTGCAAATTGCGCTCTCGTAATATATTGTGATGTCATAATGCGGATACATTATGACGTCATAATACATTGTGACGACATAGTGCATACTAGTTATGATATCATCATATGCTGTGACATCATAATACATGCTCATGATGCTCCAGTAGATGTGACTCAAATTGGGGTAAAAGAAATTACTCTTAATACCTGCATGTTGTGCTCTCATAATATATTGTGATGTCATAAGGAGGATACATTATGACGTCATAATACATTGTGACGTCATACTGCATACTAATTATGATGTCATCATATACTGTGACGTCATAATACATGCTCATGATGCTCCAGTAGATGTGACACATATTGGGGTAAGCGAAATTGGTCATAAAACCGGCAAATTACGCTCTCATAATATATTATGATGTCATAATGCGGATACATTATGACGTCATAATACATTGTGACGTCATACTGCATACTAATTATGATGTCATCATATACTGTGACGTCATAATACATGCTCATGATGCTCCAGTAGATGTGACACAAATTGGGGTAAGCGAAATTGGTCATAATACCTGCATGTTGCCCTCTCATAATACATTGTGATGTCATAATGCGGATACATTATGACATCATAATATATTGTGACGTCATACTGCATACTAATTATGATGTCATCAGATACTGTGACGTCATAATACATGCTCATGATGCTCCAGTAGATGGGACACAAATTGGGGTAAGAGAAATTGGTCATAAAACCTGCAAATTGCGCTCTCATAATATATTTTGATGTTATAGTGCGGATACATTATGACATCATAACACATTGTGACGTCATAGTGCATACTAATTATTTTGTCATCATATACTGTGACGTCATAGTACATGCTCATGATGCTCCAGTAGATGTGACACAAATTGTGGTAAGCGAAATTGGTCATAAAACCTGAAATTGCGCTCTCATAATATATTGTGATGTCATAATGCGGATACATTATGAGGTCATAATACATTGTGACGTCATAGTGCATACTAATTATGATGTCATCATATACTGTGACGTCATAATTCATGCTCATGATGCTCCACTAGATGTGACACAAATTGGGGTAAGAGAAATGTGTCACAATACCTGCAAATTGTGATCTCATCATATATTGTGATGTCATAATGCGGATACATTATGACGTCATAATACATTGTGACGTCATAGTGCATAATAATTATGATGTCATCCTATACTGTGACGTCATAATACATGCTGATGATGCTCCAGTAGATGTGACCGAAATTGGGGTAAGAGAAATTGCTCATAATACCTGCATGTTGCGCTCTCATAATATATTGTGATGTCATAATGCGGATACATTATGATGTCATAATACATTGTGACGTCATAGTGCATACTAGTTATGATGTCATCATATGCTGTGAGGTCATAATACATGCTCATGATGCTCCAGTAGATGTGACAAAAATTGGGGTAAGCGAAATTGTTCATAAAACCTGCAAATTGCACTCTCATAATGTATTGTGATGTCATAATGTGGATACATTAAGACGTCATAATACATTGTGACGTCATAGTGCATACCAATTATGATGTCATCATATACTCTGACGTCATAATACATGCTCATGATGCTCCACTAGATGTGACACAAATTGGGGTAAGAGAAATGTGTCACAATACCTGCAAATTGCGATCTCATCATATATTGTGATGTCATAATGCGGATACATTATGAAGTCATAATATACTGTGACGTCATAGTGCATACTAATTATGATGTCATCATATACTGTGACGTCATAATACATGCTCATGATGCTCCAGTAGATGTGACACAAAATGGGGTAAGAGAAATTGCTCATAATACCTGCATGTTGCGCTCTCATAATATATTGTGATGTCATAATGCGGATATATTATGACGTCATAATACATTGTGACGTCATATTGCATACTAATTATGATGTCATCATATACTGTGACGTCATAATACATGCTCATGATGCTCCAGTAGGTGTGACACAAATTGGGGTAAGCAAAAATGGTCATAAGACATGCAAATTGCGATCTCATAATATATTGTGATGTCATAATGTGGATATATTATGACGTCTTAATACATTTTTACATCATAGTGCATACTAATTATGATGTCATCATATACTGTGATGTCATAAAACATGCTCATGATGCTCCAGTAGATGTGACACAGATTGGGGTAAGAGAAATTGCTCATAATACCTGCATGTTGTGCTCTCATAATATATTGTGATGTCATAATGTGGATACATTATGACGTCATAATACATTGTGACGTCATACTGCATACTAATTATGATGTCATCAAATACTGTGACGTCATAATGCATGCTCATGATGCTCCAGTAGATATGACACAAATTGGGGTAAGCGAAATTGGTCATAAAACCTGCAAATTACGCTCTCATAATATATTATGATGTCATAATGCGGATGCATTATGACGTCATAATACATTGTGACGTCATACTGCATACTAATTATGATGTCATCATATACTGTAACGTCATAATACATGCTCATGATGCTCCACTAGACGTGACACAAATTGGGGTAAGAGAAATTGCTCATAATACCTGCATGTTGCGCTCTCATAATATATTGTGATGTCATAATGCGGATACATTATGACGTCATAATATATTGTGTCGTCATACTGCATAGTAATTATGATGTCATCATATACTGTGACATCATAATACATGCTCATGATGCTCCAGTAGATGTGACACAAATTGGGGTTAGCGAAATTGGTCATAAAACCTGCAAATTGCGCTCTCATATTATATTGTGATGTCATAATGCAGATACATTATGACGTCATAATACATTGTGACGTCATAGTGCATACTAATTATGATGTCATCATATACTGTGACATCATAATACATGCTCATGATGCACCAGTAGATGTGACACAAATTGGGGTAAGAGAAATTGCTCATAATACCTGCATGTTGCGCTCTCATAATATATTGTGATGTCATAATGCCGATACATTATGACGTCATAATACATTGTGACGTCATAGTGCATACCAATTATGATGTCATCATATACTCTGACGACATAATACATGCTCATGATGCTCCAGTAGATGTGACACAAATTGGGGTAAGCGAAAATTGTCATAAGACATGCAAATTGCGCTCTCATAATATTTTGTGATGTCATAATGCGGATACATTATGACGTCATAATACATTGTGACGTCATAGTGCATACTAATTATGATGTCATCATATACTGTGATGTCATAATACATGCTCATGATGCTCCAGTAGATGTGACACAAATTGGGGTAAGCGAAAATGGTCATAAGACATGCAAATTGCGCTCTCATAATATATTGTGATGTCATAATGCGGATACATTATGACGTCATAATACATTGTGACGTCATAGTACATACTAGTTATGATGTCATCATATGCTGTGACGTCATAATACATGCTCATGATGCTCCAGTAGATGTGACACAAATTGGGGTAAGAGAAATTGCTCATAATACCTGCATGTTGCGCTCTCATAATATAATGTGATGTCATAATGCGGATATATTATGACGTCTTAATACATTGTGACGTCATAGTGCATACTAATTATGATGTCATCATATACTGTGATGTCATAATACATGCTCATGATGCTCCAGTAGATGTGACAAATATTGGTGTAAGCGAAATTGGTCATAAAACCTGCAAATTGCACTCTCATAATATATTGTGATGTCATAATGAGGATACATTATGACGTCATAATACATTGTGATGTAATAATGCATACCATTTATGATGTCATCATATACTCTGACATCATAATACATGCTCATGATGCTCCACTAGATGTGACACAAATTGGGGAAAGAGAAATGTGTCACAATACCTACAAATTGCGATCTCATCATATATTGTGATGTCATAATGCGGATACATTATGACGTCACAATATATTGTGACGTCATAATGCTTACTAATTATGATGTCATCATATACTGTGACGTCATAATACATGCTCATGATGCTCCAGTAGATTTGACACAAATTGGGGTAAGAGTATTTGCTCATAATACCTGCAAATTGCGCTCTCGTAATATATTGTGATGTCATAATGCGGATACATTATGACGTCATAATACATTGTGACGTCATAGTGCATACTACTTATGATACCATCATATGCTGTGACGTCATAATACATGCTCATGATGCTCCAGTAGATGTGACACAAATTGGGGTAAGAGAAATTGCTCATAATACCTGCATGTTGCGCTCTCATAATATATAGTGATGTCATAATGCGGATATATTATGTCGTCTTAATACATTGTGACGTCATAGTGCATACTAATTATGATGTCATCATATACTGTGATGTCATAATACATGCTCATGATGCTCCAGTAGGTGTGACACAAATTGGGGTAAGCGAAATTGGTCATAATACCTGCATGTTGCCCTCTCATAATACTTTGTGATGTCATAATGCGGACACATTATGACATCATAATACATTGTGACGTTATACTGCATACTAATTATGATGTCATCATATACTGTGACGTCATAATACATGCTCATGATGCTCCAGTAGATGGGACACAAATTGGGGCAAGAGAAATTGGTCATAAAACCTGCAAATTGCGCTCTCATAATATATTGTGATGTTATAGTGCGGAAACATTATGACATCATAATACATTGTGACGTCATAGTGCATACTAATTATTTTTTCATCATATACTGTGACGTCATATTACATCCTCATGATGCTCCAGTAGATGTGACACAAATTGGGGTAAGCGAAATTGGTCATAAAACCTGCAAATTGCGCTCTCATAATATATTGTGATGTCATAATGCGGATACATTATGAGGTCATAATACATTGTGACGTCATAGTGCATACTAATTATGATGTCATCATATACTGTGACGTCATAATTCATGCTCATGATGCTCCACTAGATGTGACACAAATTGGGGTAGGAGAAATGTGTCACAATACCTGCAAATTTCGATCTCATCATATATTGTGATGTCATAATGCGGATACATTATGACGTCACAATTACATTGTGACGTCATAGTGCATACTAGCTATGATGTCATCATATGCTGTGACGTCATAATACATGCTCATGATGCTCCAGTAGATGTGACAAAAATTGTCGTAAGCGAAATTGGTCATAAAACCTGCAAATTGCACTCTCATAATATATTGTGATGTCATAAAGCGGATACATTATGACGTCATAATACATTGTGACGTCATAGTGCATACCAGTTATGATGTCATCATATACTCTGACGTCATAATACATGCTCATGATGCTCCACTAGATGTGACACAAATTGGGGTAAGAGAAATGTGTCACAATACCTGCAAATTGCAATCTCATCGTATATTGTGATGTCATAATGCGGATACATTATGACGTCACAATACATTGTGACGTCATAGTGCTTACTAATTATGATGTCATCATATACTGTGATGTCATAATACATGCTCATGTTGCTCCAGTAGATGTGACACAAATTGGGGTAAGAGAATTTGCTCATAATACCTGCAAATTGCGCTCTCGTAATAAATTGTGATGTCATAATGCGGATACATTATGACGTCATAATACATTTTGAGGTCATAATCCATACTAATTGTGATGTCATCATATACTGTGATGTCATAATACATGCTCATGATGCTCCAGTAGATGTGACACAAATTGTGGTAAGCGAAATTGGTCATAAAACCTGCAAATTGCGCTCTCATAATATATTGTGATGTCATAATGCGGATACATTATGAGGTCATAATACATTGTGACGTCATAGTGCATACTAATTATGATGTCATCATATACTGTGACGTCATAATTCATGCTCATGATGCTCCACTAGATGTGACACAAATTGGGTAAGAGAAATGTGTCACAATACCTGCAAATTGCGATCTCATCATATATTGTGATGTCATAATGCGGATATATTATGACGTCACTAAACATTGTGATGTCATAGTGCATACTAGCTATGATGTCATCATATGCTGTGACGTCATAATACATGCTCATGAGGCTCCAGTAGATGTGACAAAAATTGGGGTAAGCGAAATTGTTCATAAAACCTGCAAATTGCACTCTCATAATATATTGTGATGTCATAATGCCGATACATTATGACGTCATAATACATTGTGATGTCATAGTGCATACCAATTATGATGTCATCATATACTCTGACGTCATAATACATGCTCATGATGCTCCACTAGATGTGACACAAATTGGGGTAAGAGAAATGTGTCACAATACCTGCAAATTGCGATCTCATCATATATTGTGATGTCATAATGCGGATACATTATGACGTCACAATATATTGTGACGTCATAGTGCTTACTAATTATGATGTCATCATATACTGTGATGTCATAATACATGCTCATGATGCTCCAGTAGATGTGACACAAATTGGGGTAAGAGAATTTGCTCATAATACCTGCAAATTGCGCTCTCGTAATATATTGTGATGTCATAATGCAGATACATTATGACGTCATAATACATTTTGACGTCATAGTCCATACTAATTATGATGTCATCATATACTGTGATGTCATAGTACATGCTCATGATGCTCCAGTAGATGTGACACAAATTGGAGTAAGAGAAATTGATCATAATACCAGCATGTTGTATCTCATAATATATTGTGATGTCATAATGCGGATACATTATGACGTCATAATACATTGTGACGTCATACTGCACACTAATTATGATGTCATCATATACTGTGACGTCATAATACATGCTCATGATGCTCCAGTAGATGGGACACAAATTGGGGCAAGAGAAATTGGTCATAAAACCTGCAAATTGCGCTCTCATAATATATTGTGATGTTATAGTGCGGATACATTATGACGTCATAATACATTGTGACGTCATACTGCATAGTAATTATGATGTCATCATATACTGTGACATCATAATACATGCTCATGATGCTCCAGTAGATGTGACACAAATTGGGGTTAGCGAAATTGGTCATAAAACCTGCAAATTGCGCTCTCATATTATATTGTGATGTCATAATGCAGATACATTATGACGTCATAATACATTGTGACGTCATAGTGCATACTAATTATGATGTCATCATATACTGTGACATCATAATACATGCTCATGATGCACCAGTAGATGTGACACAAATTGGGGTAAGAGAAATTGCTTATAATACCTGCAAATTGCGCTCTCATAATATATTGTGATATCATAATGCGGATACATTACGGCGTCATAATACATTGTGACGTCATAGTGCATACTAATTATGATGTCATCATATACTGTGATGTCATAATACATGCTCATGATGCTCCAGTAGATGTGACACAATTGTGGTAAGCGAAATTGGTCATAAAACCTGCAAATTGCGCTCTCATAATATATTGTGATGTCATAATGCGGATACATTATGAGGTCATAAAACATTGTGACGTCATAGTGCATACTAATTATGATGTCATCATATACTGTGACGTCATAATTCATGCTCTTGATGCTTCACTAGATGTGACACAAATTGGGGTAAGAGAAATGTGTCACAATACCTGCAAATTGCGATCTCATCATATATTGTGATGTCATAATGCGGATACATTATGACGTCACAAAACATTGTGACGTCATAGTGCATACTAGCTATGATGTCATCATATGCTGTGACGTCATAATACATGCTCATGAGTTTCCAGTAGATATGACAAAAATTGGGGTAAGCGAAATTGGTCATAAAACCTGCAAATTGCACTCTCATAATATATTGTGATGTCATAATGCCGATACATTATGACGTCATAATACATTGTGACGTAATAATGCATACGATTTATGATGTCATCATATACTCTGACATCATAATACATGCTCATGATGCTCCACTAGATGTGACACAAATTGGGGAAAGAGAAATGTGTCACAATACCTACAAATTGCGATCTCATCATATATTTTGATGTCATAATGCGGATACATTATGACGTCACAATATATTGTGACGTCATAATGCTTACTAATTATGATGTCATCATATACTGTGACGTCATAATACATGCTCATGATGCTCCTGTAGATGTGACACAAATTGGGGTAAGAGTATTTGCTCATAATACCTGCAAATTGCGCTCTCGTAATATATTGTGATGTCATAATGCGGATACATTATGACGTCATAATACATTGTGACGACATAGTGCATACTAGTTATGATATCATCATATGCTGTGACATCATAATACATGCTCATGATGCTCCAGTAGATGTGACTCAAATTGGGGTAAAAGAAATTACTCTTAATACCTGCATGTTGTGCTCTCATAATATATTGTGATGTCATAAGGAGGATACATTATGACGTCATAATACATTGTGACGTCATACTGCATACTAATTATGATGTCATCATATACTGTGACGTCATAATACATGCTCATGATGCTCCAGTAGATGTGACACATATTGGGGTAAGCGAAATTGGTCATAAAACCGGCAAATTACGCTCTCATAATATATTATGATGTCATAATGCGGATACATTATGACGTCATAATACATTGTGACGTCATACTGCATACTAATTATGATGTCATCATATACTGTGACGTCATAATACATGCTCATGATGCTCCAGTAGATGTGACACAAATTGGGGTAAGCGAAATTGGTCATAATACCTGCATGTTGCCCTCTCATAATACATTGTGATGTCATAATGCGGATACATTATGACATCATAATATATTGTGACGTCATACTGCATACTAATTATGATGTCATCAGATACTGTGACGTCATAATACATGCTCATGATGCTCCAGTAGATGGGACACAAATTGGGGTAAGAGAAATTGGTCATAAAACCTGCAAATTGCGCTCTCATAATATATTTTGATGTTATAGTGCGGATACATTATGACATCATAACACATTGTGACGTCATAGTGCATACTAATTATTTTGTCATCATATACTGTGACGTCATAGTACATGCTCATGATGCTCCAGTAGATGTGACACAAATTGTGGTAAGCGAAATTGGTCATAAAACCTGAAATTGCGCTCTCATAATATATTGTGATGTCATAATGCGGATACATTATGAGGTCATAATACATTGTGACGTCATAGTGCATACTAATTATGATGTCATCATATACTGTGACGTCATAATTCATGCTCATGATGCTCCACTAGATGTGACACAAATTGGGGTAAGAGAAATGTGTCACAATACCTGCAAATTGTGATCTCATCATATATTGTGATGTCATAATGCGGATACATTATGACGTCATAATACATTGTGACGTCATAGTGCATAATAATTATGATGTCATCCTATACTGTGATGTCATAATACATGCTGATGATGCTCCAGTAGATGTGACCGAAATTGGGGTAAGAGAAATTGCTCATAATACCTGCATGTTGCGCTCTCATAATATATTGTGATGTCATAATGCGGATACATTATGATGTCATAATACATTGTGACGTCATAGTGCATACTAGTTATGATGTCATCATATGCTGTGAGGTCATAATACATGCTCATGATGCTCCAGTAGATGTGACAAAAATTGGGGTAAGCGAAATTGTTCATAAAACCTGCAAATTGCACTCTCATAATGTATTGTGATGTCATAATGTGGATACATTAAGACGTCATAATACATTGTGACGTCATAGTGCATACCAATTATGATGTCATCATATACTCTGACGTCATAATACATGCTCATGATGCTCCACTAGATGTGACACAAATTGGGGTAAGAGAAATGTGTCACAATACCTGCAAATTGCGATCTCATCATATATTGTGATGTCATAATGCGGATACATTATGAAGTCATAATTTACTGTGACGTCATAGTGCATACTAATTATGATGTCATCATATACTGTGACGTCATAATACATGCTCATGATGCTCCAGTAGATGTGACACAAAATGGGGTAAGAGAAATTGCTCATAATACCTGCATGTTGCGCTCTCATAATATATTGTGATGTCATAATGCGGATATATTATGACGTCATAATACATTGTGACGTCATATTGCATACTAATTATGATGTCATCATATACTGTGACGTCATAATACATGCTCATGATGCTCCAGTAGGTGTGACACAAATTGGGGTAAGCAAAAATGGTCATAAGACATGCAAATTGCGATCTCATAATATATTGTGATGTCATAATGTGGATATATTATGACGTCTTAATACATTTTTACATCATAGTGCATACTAATTATGATGTCATCATATACTGTGATGTCATAAAACATGCTCATGATGCTCCAGTAGATGTGACACAGATTGGGGTAAGAGAAATTGCTCATAATACCTGCATGTTGTGCTCTCATAATATATTGTGATGTCATAATGTGGATACATTATGACGTCATAATACATTGTGACGTCATACTGCATACTAATTATGATGTCATCAAATACTGTGACGTCATAATGCATGCTCATGATGCTCCAGTAGATATGACACAAATTGGGGTAAGCGAAATTGGTCATAAAACCTGCAAATTACGCTCTCATAATATATTATGATGTCATAATGCGGATGCATTATGACGTCATAATACATTGTGACGTCATACTGCATACTAATTATGATGTCATCATATACTGTAACGTCATAATACATGCTCATGATGCTCCACTAGACGTGACACAAATTGGGGTAAGAGAAATTGCTCATAATACCTGCATGTTGCGCTCTCATAATATATTGTGATGTCATAATGCGGATACATTATGACGTCATAATATATTGTGTCGTCATACTGCATAGTAATTATGATGTCATCATATACTGTGACATCATAATACATGCTCATGATGCTCCAGTAGATGTGACACAAATTGGGGTTAGCGAAATTGGTCATAAAACCTGCAAATTGCGCTCTCATATTATATTGTGATGTCATAATGCAGATACATTATGACGTCATAATACATTGTGACGTCATAGTGCATACTAATTATGATGTCATCATATACTGTGACATCATAATACATGCTCATGATGCACCAGTAGATGTGACACAAATTGGGGTAAGAGAAATTGCTCATAATACCTGCATGTTGCGCTCTCATAATATATTGTGATGTCATAATGCCGATACATTATGACGTCATAATACATTGTGACGTCATAGTGCATACCAATTATGATGTCATCATATACTCTGACGACATAATACATGCTCATGATGCTCCAGTAGATGTGACACAAATTGGGGTAAGCGAAAATTGTCATAAGACATGCAAATTGCGCTCTCATAATATTTTGTGATGTCATAATGCGGATACATTATGACGTCATAATACATTGTGACGTCATAGTGCATACTAATTATGATGTCATCATATACTGTGATGTCATAATACATGCTCATGATGCTCCAGTAGATGTGACACAAATTGGGGTAAGCGAAAATGGTCATAAGACATGCAAATTGCGCTCTCATAATATATTGTGATGTCATAATGCGGATACATTATGACGTCATAATACATTGTGACGTCATAGTACATACTAGTTATGATGTCATCATATGCTGTGACGTCATAATACATGCTCATGATGCTCCAGTAGATGTGACACAAATTGGGGTAAGAGAAATTGCTCATAATACCTGCATGTTGCGCTCTCATAATATAATGTGATGTCATAATGCGGATATATTATGACGTCTTAATACATTGTGACGTCATAGTGCATACTAATTATGATGTCATCATATACTGTGATGTCATAATACATGCTCATGATGCTCCAGTAGATGTGACAAATATTGGTGTAAGCGAAATTGGTCATAAAACCTGCAAATTGCACTCTCATAATATATTGTGATGTCATAATGAGGATACATTATGACGTCATAATACATTGTGATGTAATAATGCATACCATTTATGATGTCATCATATACTCTGACATCATAATACATGCTCATGATGCTCCACTAGATGTGACACAAATTGGGGAAAGAGAAATGTGTCACAATACCTACAAATTGCGATCTCATCATATATTGTGATGTCATAATGCGGATACATTATGACGTCACAATATATTGTGACGTCATAATGCTTACTAATTATGATGTCATCATATACTGTGACGTCATAATACATGCTCATGATGCTCCAGTAGATTTGACACAAATTGGGGTAAGAGTATTTGCTCATAATACCTGCAAATTGCGCTCTCGTAATATATTGTGATGTCATAATGCGGATACATTATGACGTCATAATACATTGTGACGTCATAGTGCATACTACTTATGATACCATCATATGCTGTGACGTCATAATACATGCTCATGATGCTCCAGTAGATGTGACACAAATTGGGGTAAGAGAAATTGCTCATAATACCTGCATGTTGCGCTCTCATAATATATAGTGATGTCATAATGCGGATATATTATGTCGTCTTAATACATTGTGACGTCATAGTGCATACTAATTATGATGTCATCATATACTG
This sequence comes from Aotus nancymaae, assembly GCF_030222135.1. Classification (NCBI taxonomy): domain Eukaryota; kingdom Metazoa; phylum Chordata; class Mammalia; order Primates; family Aotidae; genus Aotus; species Aotus nancymaae. The sequence goes on along the minus strand of NW_026988519.1, from coordinate 10,020,117 downwards.
TGATGTCATAATACATGCTCATGATGCTCCAGTAGGTGTGACACAAATTGGGGTAAGCGAAATTGGTCATAATACCTGCATGTTGCCCTCTCATAATACTTTGTGATGTCATAATGCGGACACATTATGACATCATAATACATTGTGACGTTATACTGCATACTAATTATGATGTCATCATATACTGTGACGTCATAATACATGCTCATGATGCTCCAGTAGATGGGACACAAATTGGGGCAAGAGAAATTGGTCATAAAACCTGCAAATTGCGCTCTCATAATATATTGTGATGTTATAGTGCGGAAACATTATGACATCATAATACATTGTGACGTCATAGTGCATACTAATTATTTTTTCATCATATACTGTGACGTCATATTACATCCTCATGATGCTCCAGTAGATGTGACACAAATTGGGGTAAGCGAAATTGGTCATAAAACCTGCAAATTGCGCTCTCATAATATATTGTGATGTCATAATGCGGATACATTATGAGGTCATAATACATTGTGACGTCATAGTGCATACTAATTATGATGTCATCATATACTGTGACGTCATAATTCATGCTCATGATGCTCCACTAGATGTGACACAAATTGGGGTAGGAGAAATGTGTCACAATACCTGCAAATTTCGATCTCATCATATATTGTGATGTCATAATGCGGATACATTATGACGTCACAATTACATTGTGACGTCATAGTGCATACTAGCTATGATGTCATCATATGCTGTGACGTCATAATACATGCTCATGATGCTCCAGTAGATGTGACAAAAATTGTCGTAAGCGAAATTGGTCATAAAACCTGCAAATTGCACTCTCATAATATATTGTGATGTCATAAAGCGGATACATTATGACGTCATAATACATTGTGACGTCATAGTGCATACCAGTTATGATGTCATCATATACTCTGACGTCATAATACATGCTCATGATGCTCCACTAGATGTGACACAAATTGGGGTAAGAGAAATGTGTCACAATACCTGCAAATTGCAATCTCATCGTATATTGTGATGTCATAATGCGGATACATTATGACGTCACAATACATTGTGACGTCATAGTGCTTACTAATTATGATGTCATCATATACTGTGATGTCATAATACATGCTCATGTTGCTCCAGTAGATGTGACACAAATTGGGGTAAGAGAATTTGCTCATAATACCTGCAAATTGCGCTCTCGTAATAAATTGTGATGTCATAATGCGGATACATTATGACGTCATAATACATTTTGAGGTCATAATCCATACTAATTGTGATGTCATCATATACTGTGATGTCATAATACATGCTCATGATGCTCCAGTAGATGTGACACAAATTGTGGTAAGCGAAATTGGTCATAAAACCTGCAAATTGCGCTCTCATAATATATTGTGATGTCATAATGCGGATACATTATGAGGTCATAATACATTGTGACGTCATAGTGCATACTAATTATGATGTCATCATATACTGTGACGTCATAATTCATGCTCATGATGCTCCACTAGATGTGACACAAATTGGGTAAGAGAAATGTGTCACAATACCTGCAAATTGCGATCTCATCATATATTGTGATGTCATAATGCGGATATATTATGACGTCACTAAACATTGTGATGTCATAGTGCATACTAGCTATGATGTCATCATATGCTGTGACGTCATAATACATGCTCATGAGGCTCCAGTAGATGTGACAAAAATTGGGGTAAGCGAAATTGTTCATAAAACCTGCAAATTGCACTCTCATAATATATTGTGATGTCATAATGCCGATACATTATGACGTCATAATACATTGTGATGTCATAGTGCATACCAATTATGATGTCATCATATACTCTGACGTCATAATACATGCTCATGATGCTCCACTAGATGTGACACAAATTGGGGTAAGAGAAATGTGTCACAATACCTGCAAATTGCGATCTCATCATATATTGTGATGTCATAATGCGGATACATTATGATGTCACAATATATTGTGACGTCATAGTGCTTACTAATTATGATGTCATCATATACTGTGATGTCATAATACATGCTCATGATGCTCCAGTAGATGTGACACAAATTGGGGTAAGAGAATTTGCTCATAATACCTGCAAATTGCGCTCTCGTAATATATTGTGATGTCATAATGCAGATACATTATGACGTCATAATACATTTTGACGTCATAGTCCATACTAATTATGATGTCATCATATACTGTGATGTCATAGTACATGCTCATGATGCTCCAGTAGATGTGACACAAATTGGAGTAAGAGAAATTGATAATAATACCAGCATGTTGTATCTCATAATATATTGTGATGTCATAATGCGGATACATTATGACGTCATAATACATTGTGACGTCATACTGCACACTAATTATGATGTCATCATATACTGTGACGTCATAATACATGCTCATGATGCTCCAGTAGATGTGACACAAATTGGGGTAAGCGAAAATGGTCATAAGACATGCAAATTGCGCTCTCATAATATATTGTGATGTCATAATGCGGATACAATATGACGTCATAATACATTGTGAAGTCATAGTGCATACTAATTATGATGTCATCATATACTGTGATGTCATAATACATGCTCATGATGCTCCAGTAGATGTGACACAAATTGGGTAAGAGAAATTGCTCATAATACCTGCATGTTGCGCTCTCATAATATATTGTGATGTCATAATGCGGATACATTATGACGTCATAATACATTGTGACGTCATAGTGCATACTAATTATGATGTCATCATATACTGTGACGTCATAATACATGCTCATGATGCTCCAGTAGATGTGACACAAATCGGGGTAAGAGAAATTGCTCATAATAGCTGCATGTTGCGCTCTCATAATATATTGTGATGTCATTATGCGGATACATTATGATGTCATAATACATTGTGACGTCATAGTGCATACTAGTTATGATGTCATCGTATGCTGTGATGTCATAATACATGCTCATGAGGCTCCAGTAGATGTGACACAAATTGGGGTAAGCGAAATTGGCCATAAAACCTGTAAATTGCACTCTCCTAATATATTGCGATGTCATAATGCAGATACATTATGACGTCATAATACATTGTGACGTCATAGTGCATACCAATTATGATGTCATCATATACTCTGACGTCATAATACATGCTCATGATGCTCCACTAGATGTGACACAAATTGGGGTAAGAGAAATGTGTCACAATACCTGCAAATTGCGATCTCATCATATATTGTGATGTCATAATGCGGATACATTATGGCATCATAATACATTGTGACATCATATTGCATACTAATTATGATGTCATCATATACTGTGACGTCATAATACTTGCTCATGATGCTCCTGTAGATGTGACACAAATTGGGGTAAGCGAAAATGGTCATAAGACATGCAAATTGCGCTCTCATAATATATTGTGATGTCATAATGCGGATACATTATGACGTCATAATACATTGTGACGTCATAGTGCATAATAATTATGATGTCATCATATACTGTGACATCATAATAGATGCTCATGATGCTCCAGTAGATGTGACACAAATTGGGGTAAGAGAAATTGCTCATAATACCTGCATGTTGCGATCTCATAATATATTGTGATGTCATAATGCGGATATATTATGACGTCATAATACATTGCGACGTCATAGTGCATACGAATTATGATGTCATCATATACTGTGATGTCATAATACATGCTCATGATGCTCCAGTAGATGTGACACAAATTGGGGTAAGAGAAATTGCTCATAATACCTGCATGTTGTGCTCTCATAATATATTGTGATGTCATTATGCGGATACATTATGACGTCATAATATATTGTGACGTCATAGTGCATACTAGTTATGATGTCATCATATGCTGTGACGTCATAATACATGCTCATGATGCTCCACTAGATGTGACACAAATTGGGGAAAGAGAAATGTGTCACAATACCTACAAATTGCGATCTCATCATATATTGTGATGTCATAATGCGGATACATTATGACATCACAATATATTGTGACGTCATAATGCTTACTAATTATGATGTCATCATATACTGTGACGTCATAATACATGCTCATGATGCTCCACTAGATGTGACACAAACTGGGGTAAGAGTATTTGCTCATAATACCTGCAAATTGCGCTCTGGTAATATATTGTGATGTCATAATGCGGATACATTATGACGTCATAATACAATGTGACGTCATAGTGCATACTAGTTATGATATCATCATATGCTGTGACGTCATAATACATGCTCATGATGCTCCAGTAGATGTGACACAAATTGGGGTAAGAGAAATTGCTCATAATACCTGCATGTTGCGCTCTCATAATATATTGTGATGTCATAATGCGGATATATTATGACGTCTTAATACATTGTGATATCATAGTGCATACTAATTATGATGTCATCATATACTGTGATGTCATAATACATGCTCATGATGCTCCAGTAGATGTGACACAAATTGGGGTAAGAGAAATAGCTCATAATACCTGAATGTTGTGCTCTCATAATATATTGTGATGTCATAATGTGGATACATTATGACGTCATAATACATTGTGACGTCATACTGCATACTAATTATGATGTCATCATATACTGTGACGTCATAATACATGCTCATGATGCTCCAGTGGATGTGACACAAATTGGGGTAAGCGAAATTGGTCATTAAACCTGCAAATTACGCTCTCATAATATATTATGATGTCATAATGCGGATACATTATTACGTCATAATACATTGTGACGTCATACTGCATACTAATTATGATGTCATCATATACTGTAACGTCATAATACATGCTCATGATGCTCCAGTAGACGTGACACAAATTGGGGTAAGAGAAATTGCTCATAATACCTGCATGTTGCGCTCTCATAATATATTGTGATGTCATAATGCGGATACATTATGACGTCATAACACATTGTGACGTCATACTGCATAATAATTATGATGTCATCATATACTGTGACGTCATAATACATGCTCATGATGCTCCAGTAGATGTGACACAAATTGGGGTAAGCGAAATTGGTCATAATACCTGCATGTTGCCCTCTCATAATACATTGTGATGTCATAATGCGGACACATTATGACATCATAATACATTGTGACGTCATACTGCATACTAATTATGATGTCATCATATACTGTGACGTCATAATACATGCTCATGATGCTCCAGTAGATGGGACACAAATTGGGGTAAGAGAAATTGGTCATAAAACCTGCAAATTGCGCTCTCATAATATATTGTGATGTTATAGTGCGGATACATTATGACATCATAATACATTGTGACGTCATAGTGCATATTAATTATTTTGTCATCATATACTGTGACGTCATAGTACATGCTCATGGTGCTCCAGTAGATGTGACACAAATTGTGGTAAGCGAAATTGGTCATAAAACCTGCAAATTGCGCTCTCATAATATATTGTGATGTCATAATGCGGATACATTATGAGGTCATAATACATTGTGACGTCATAGTGCATACTAATTATGATGTCATCATATACTGTGACGTCATAAATCATGCTCATGATGCTCCACTAGATGTGACACAAATTGGGGTTGGAGAAATGTGTCACAATACCTGCAAATTGCGATCTCATCATATATTGTGATGTCATAATGCGGATACATTATGATGTCACAATACATTGTGACGTCATAGTGCATACTAGCTATGATGTCATCATATGCTGTGACGTCATAATACATGCTCATGATGCTCCAGTAGATGTGACAAAAATTGGGGTAAGCGAAATTGGTCATAAAACCTGCAAATTGCGCTCTCCTAATATATTGTGATGTCATAATGCGGATACATTATGACATCATAATACATTGTGACGTCATAGTGCATACCAATTATGATGTCATCATATACTCTGACGTCATAATACATGCTCATGATGCTCCACTAGATGTGACACAAATTGGGGTAAGAGAAATGTGTCACAATACCTGCAAATTGCGATCTCATCATATATTGTGATGTCATAATGCGGATACATTATGACGTCACAATACATTGTGACGTCATAGTGCTTACTAATTATGATGTCATCATATACTGTGATGTCATAATACATGCTCATGATGCTCCAGTAGATGTGACACAAATTGGGGTAAGAGAATTTGCTCATAATACCTGCAAATTGCGCTCTCGTAATAAATTGTGATGTCATAATACATTTTGACGTCATAATCCATACTAATTATGATGTCATCATATACTCTGACGTCATAGTACATGCTAATGATGCTCCAGTAGATGTGACACAAATTGCGGTAAGAGAAATTTCTCAGAATACCTGCAAATTGCGCTCTCATAATATATTGTGATGTCATAATGCGGATACATTATGACGTCATAATACATTGTGAGGTCATAGTGCATACTAATTATGATGTCATCATATACTGTGACGTCATAATACATGCTCATGATGCTCCAGTAGACGTGACACAAATTGGGGTAAGCAAAAATGGTCATAAGACATGCAAATTGCGATCTCATAATATATTGTGATGTCATAATGCGGATACATTATGACGTCATAATACATTGTGACGTCATAGTGCATACTAATTATGATGTCATCATATACTGTGACGTCATAATACATGCTCATGATGCTCCAGTAGATGTGACACAAATTGGGGTAAGAGAAATTGGTCATAAAACCTGGAAATTGCACTCTCACAATATATTGTGAGGTCTTAATGCGGATACATTATGACGTCATAATATATTGTGATGTCATATTGCATACTAATTATGATGTCATCATATACTGTGACGTCATAATACTTGCTCATGATGCTCCAGTAGATGTGACACAAATTGGGGTAAGCGAAAATGGTCATAAGGCATGCAAATTGCGCTCTCATAATATATTGTGATGTCATAATGCGGATACATTATGACGTCATAATACATTGTGACGTCATAGTGCATACTAATTATGATGTCATCATATACTGTGACGTCATAATACATGCTGATGATGCTACAGTAGATGTGACAGAAATTGGGGTAAGAGAAATTGCTCATAATACCTGCATATTGCGCTCTCATAATATATTGTGATGTCATAATGCGGATACATTATTATGTCATAATACATTGTGACGTCATAGTGCATACTAGTTATGATGTCATCATATGCTGTGAGGTCATAATACATGCTCATGATGCTCCAGTAGATGTGACACAAATTGGGGTAAGCGAAAATGGTCATAAGACATGCAAATTGCGCTCTCAAAATATATTGTGATGTCATAATGTGGATACATTATGACGTCATAATACATTGTGACGTCATAGTGCATAATAATTATGATGTCATCATATACTGTGACGTCGTAATAGATGCTCATGATGCTCCAGTAGATGTGACACAAATTGGGGTAAGAGAAATTGCTCATAATACCTGCATGTTGCGCTCTCATAATATATTGTGATGTCATAATGCGGATATATTATGACGTCTTAATACATTGTGACGTCATAGTGCATACTAATTATGATGTCATCATATACTGTGATGTCATAATACATGCTCATGATGCTCCAGTAGATGTGACAAATATTGGTGTAAGCGAAATTGGTCATAAAACCTGCAAATTGCACTCTCATAATATATTGTGATGTCATAATGTGGATACATTATGACGTCATAATACATTGTGACGTAATAATGCATACCATTTATGATGTCATCATATACTCTGACATCATAATACATGCTCATGATGCTCCACTAGATGTGACACAAATTGGGGAAAGAGAAATGTGTCACAATACCTACAAATTGCGATCTCATCATATATTGTGATGTCATAATGCGGATACATTATGACGTCACAATATATTGTGACGTCATAATGCTTACTAATTTTGATGTCATCATATACTGTGACGTCATAATACATGCTCATGATGCTCCAGTAGATTTGACACAAATTGGGGTAAGAGTATTTGCTCATAATACCTGCAAATTACGCTCTCGTAATATATTGTAATGTCATAATGCGGATACATTATGACGTCATAATACATTGTGACGTCATAGTGCATACTAGTTATGATATCATCATATGCTGTGACGTCATAATACATGCTAATGATGCTCCAGTAGATGTGACACAAATTGGGGTAAGAGAAATTGCTCATAATACCTGCATGTTGCGCTCTCATAATATATTGTGATGTCATAATGCGGATATATTATGACGTCTTAATACATTGTGACGTCATAGTGCATACTAATTATGATGTCATCATATACTGTGATGTCATAATACATGCTCATGATGCTCCAGTAGATGTGACACAAATTGGGGTAAGAGAAATTGGTCATAATACCTGCATGTTGTGCTCTCATAATATATTGTGATGTCATAATGTGGATACATTATGACGTCATAATACATTGTGACGTCATACTGCATAGTAATTATGATGTCATCATATACTGTGACGTCATAATACATGCTCATGATGCTCCAGTAGATGTGACACAAATTGGGGTAAGCGAAATTGGTCATAATACCTGCATGTTGCCCTCTCATAATACATTGTGATGTCATAATGCGGACACATTATGACATCATAATACATTGTGACGTCATACTGCATACTAATTATGAAGTCATCATATACTGTGACGTCATACTACATGCTCATGGTGCTCCAGTAGATGGGACACAAATTGGGGCAAGAGAAATTGGTCATAAAACCTGCAAATTGCGCTCTCATAATATATTGTGATGTTATAGTGCGGATACATTATGACATCATAATACATTGTGACGTCATAGTGCATACTAATTATTTTGTCATCATATACTGTGACGTCATATTACATCCTCATGATGCTCCAGTAGATGTGACACAAATCGGGGTAAGCGAAATTGGTCATAAAACCTGCAAATTGCGCTCTCATAATATATTGTGATGTCATAATGCGGATACATTATGAGGTCATAATACATTGTGACGTCATAGTGCATACTAATTATGATGTCATCATATACTGTGACGTCATAATTCATGCTCATGATGCTCCACTAGATGTGACACAAATTGGGGTAGGAGAAATGTGTCACAATACCTGCAAATTTCGATCTCATCATATATTGTGATGTCATATTGCGGATACATTATGACGTCACAATACATTGTGACGTCATAGTGCATACTAGCTATGATGTCATCATATGCTGTGAGGTCATAATACATGCTAATGATGCTCCAGTAGATGTGACAAAAATTGGGGTAAGCGAAATTGTTCATAAAACCTGCAAATTGCACTCTCATAATGTATTGTGATGTCATAATGTGGATACATTATGACGTCATAATACATTGTGACATCATAGTGCATACCAAATATGATGTCATCATATACTCTGACGTCATAATACATGCTCATGATGCTCCACTAGATGTGACACAAATTGGGGTAAGAGAAATGTGTCACAATACCTGCAAATTGCGATCTCATCATATATTGTGATGTCATAATGCGGATACATTATGACGTCATAATACACTGTGACGTCATAGTGCATACTAATTATGATGTCATCATATACTGTGACGTCATAATACATGCTCATGATGCTCCAGTAGATGTGACACAAAATGGGGTAAGAGAAATTGCTCATAATACCTGCATGTTGCGCTCTCATAATATATTGTGATGTCATAATGCGGATACATTATGACGTCATAATATATTGTGACTTCATATTGCATACTAATTATGATGTCATCATATACTGTGACGTCATAATACATGCTCATGATGCTCCAGTAGGTGTGACACAAATTGTGGTAAGCAAAAATGGTCATAAGACATGCAAATTGCGATCTCATAATATATTGTGATGTCATAATGTGGATACATTATGACGTCATAATACATTGTGACGTCATAGTGCATACTAATTATGATGTCATCATATACTGTGATGTCATAATACATGCTCATGATGCTCCAGTAGATGTGACACAAATTGGGGTAAGAAAAATTGCTCATAATACCTGCATGTTGCGCTCTCATAATATATTGTGATGTCATAATGCGGATACATTATGACGTCATAATACATTGTGACCTCATACTGCATAGTAATTATGATGTCATCATATACTGTGACATCATAATACATGCTCATGATGCTCCAGTAGATATGACACAAATTGGGGTTAGCGAAATTGGTCATAAAACCTGCAAATTGCGCTCTCATATTATATTGTGATGTCATAATGCAGATACATTATGACGTCATAATACATTGTGACGTCATAGTGCATACTAATTATGATGTCATCATATACTGTGACATCATAATACATCCTCATGATGCACCAGAAGATGTGCCACAAATTGGGGTAAGAGAATTTGCTCATAATACCTGCAAATTGCGCTCTCGTAATATATTGTGATGTCATAATGCAGATACATTATGACGTCATAATACATTTTGACGTCATAGTCCATACTAATTATGATGTCATCATATACTGTGATGTCATAGTACATGCTCATGATGCTCCAGTAGATGTGACACAAATTGGAGTAAGAGAAATTGATCATAATACCAGCATGTTGCTCTCTCATAATATATTGTGATGTCATAATGCGGATACATTATGACGTCATAATACATTGTGACGTCATAGTGCATACTAATTATGATGTCATCATATACTGTGACATCATAATACATGCTCATGATGCTCCAGTAGATGTGACACAAATTGGGGTAAGCGAAAATGGTCATAAGACATGCAAATTGCGCTCTCATAATATATTGTGATGTCATAATGCGGATACATTATGATGTCATAATACATTGTGACGTCATAGTGCATACTAGTTATGATGTCATCATATGCTGTGATGTCATAATACATGCTCATGAGGCTCCAGTAGATGTGACAAAAATTGGGGTAAGCGAAATTGGTCATAAAACCTGTAAATTGCACTCTCCTAATATATTGTGATGTCATAATGCAGATACATTATGACGTCATAATACATTGTGACGTCATAGTGCATACCAATTATGATGTCATCATATACTCTGACGTCATAATACATGCTCATGATGCTCCACTAGATGTGACACAAATTGGGGTAAGAGAAATGTGTCACAATACCTGCAAATTGCGATCTCATCAAATATTGTGATGTCATAATGAGGATACATTATGGCGTCATAATACATTGTGACATCATATTGCATACTAATTATGATGTCATCATATACTGTGACGTCATAATACTTGCTCATGATGCTCCAGTAGATGTGACACAAATTGGGGTAAGCGAAAATGGTCATAAAACATGCAAATTGCGCTCTCATAATATATTGTGATGTCATAATGCGGATACATTATGACGTCATAATACATTGTGACGTCATAGTGCATAATAATTATGATGTCATCATATACTGTGACATCATAATAGATGCTCATGATGCTCCAGTAGATGTGACACAAATTGGGGTAAGAGAAATTGCTCATAATACCTGCATGTTGCGATCTCATAATATATTGTGATGTCATAATGCGGATATATTATGACATCATAATACATTGCGACATCATACTGCATACGAATTATGATGTCATCATATACTGTGATGTCATAATGCATGCTCATGATGCTCCAGTAGATGTGACACAAATTGGGGTAAGAGAAATTGCTCATAATACCTTCATGTTGTGCTCTCATAATATATTGTGATGTCATTATGCAGATACATTATGACGTAATAATATATTGTGATGTCATAGTGCATACTAGTTATGATGTCATCATATGCTGTGACGTCATAATACATGCTCATGATGCTCCAGTAGATGTGACACAAATTGGGGTAAGAGAAATTGCTCATAATACCTGCATGTTGCGCTCTCATAATATATTGTGATGTCATAATGCGGATATATTATGACGTCTTAATACATTGTGACGTCATAGTGCATACTAATTATGATGTCATCATATACTGTGATGTCATAATACATGGTCATGATGCTCCAGTAGATGTGACAAAAATTGGTGTAAGCGAAATTGGTCATAAAACCTGCAAATTGCACTCTCATAATATATTGTGATGTCATAATGCGGATACATTATGACGTCATAATACATTGTGACGTCATACTGCATACTAATTATGATGTCATCATATACTGTGACATCATAATACATGCTCATGATGCTCCAGTAGATGTGACACAAATTGGGGTAAGCGAAATTGGTCATAAAACCTGCAAATTACGCTCTCATAATATATTATGATGTCATAATGCGGATACAATATGACGTCATAATACATTGTGACGTCATACTGCATACTAATTATGATGTCATCATATACTGTAACGTCATAATACATGCTCATGATGCTCCAGTAGACGTGACACAAATTGGGGTAAGAGAAATTGCTCATAATACCTGCATGTTGCGCTCTCATAATATATTGTGATGTCATAATGTGAATACATTATGACGTCATAACACATTGTGACGTCATACTGCATAATAATTATGATGTCATCATATACTGTGACGTCATAATACATGCTCATGATGCTCCAGTAGATGTGACAAAAATTGGGGTAAGCGAAATTGGTCATAATACCTGCATGTTGCCCTCTCATAATACATTGTGATGTCATAATGCGGACACATTATGACATCATAATACATTGTGACGTCATACTGCATACTAATTATGATGTCATCATATACTGTGACGTCATAATACATCCTCATGATGCTCCAGTAGATGGGACACAAATTGGGGTAAGAGAAATTGGTCATAAAACCTGCAAATTGCGCTCTCATAATATATTGTGATGTTATAGTGCGGATACATTATGACATCATAATACATTTTGACGTCATAGTGCATATTAATTATTTTGTCATCATATACTGTGACGTCATAATACATGCTCATGAGGCTCCAGTAGATGTGACAAAAATTGGGGTAAGCGAAAATGGTCATAAAACCTGCAAATTGCACTCTCATAATATATTGTGATGTCATAATGCGGATACATTATGACGTCATAATACATTGTGACGTCATAGTGCATACCAATTATGATGTCATCATATACTCTGACGTCATAATACATGCTCATGATGCTCCACTAGATGTGACACAAATTGGGGTAAGAGAAATGTGTCACAATACCTGCAAATTGCGATCTCATCATATATTGTGATGTCATAATGCGGATACATTATGACGTCACAATACATTGTGACGTCATAGTGCTTACTAATTATGATGTCATCATATACTGTGATGTCATAATACATGCTCATGATGCTCCAGTAGATGTGACACAAATTGGGGTAAGAGAATTTGCTCATAATACCTGCAAATTGCGCTCTCGTAATAAATTGTGATGTCATAATGCGGATACATTATGACGTCATAATATATTTTGACGTCATAATCCATACTAATTATGATGTCATCATATACTGTGACGTCATAGTACATGCTCATGATGCTCCAGTAGATGTGACACAAATTGCGGTAAGAGAAATTTCTCAGAATACCTGCAAATTGCGCTCTCATAATATATTGTGATGTCATAATGCGGATACATTATGACGTCATAATACATTGTGACGTCATAGTGCATACTAATTATGATGTCATCATATACTGTGACGTCATAATACATGCTCATGATGCTCCAGTAGATGTGACACAAATTGGGGTAAGCAAAAATGGTCCTAAGACATGCAAATTGCGATCTCATAATATATTGTGATGTCATAATGTGGATACATTATGATGTCATAATACATTGTGACGTCATAGTGCATACTAATTATGATGTCATCATATACTGTGACATCATAATACATGCTCATGATGCACCAGTAGATGTGACACAAATTGGGGTAAGAGAAATGTGTCACATTACCTGCATGTTGCGCTCTCATAATATATTGTGATGTCATAATGCGGATATATTATGACGTCACAAAATATTGTGACGTCATAGTGCATACTAGCTATGATGTCATCATATGCTGTGACGTCATAATACATGCTCATGAGGCTCCAGTAGATGTGACAAAAATTGGGGTAAGCGAAATTGTTCATAAAACCTGCAAATTGCACTCTCATAATATATTGTGATGTCATAATGCCGATACATTATGACGTCACAATACATTGTGATGTCATAGTGCATACCAATTATGATGTCATCATATATTCTGACGTCATAATACATGCTCATGATGCTCCACTAGATGTGACACAAATTGGGGTAAGAGAAATGTGTCACAATACCTGCAAATTGCGATCTCATCATATATTGTGATGTCATAATGCGGATACATTATGACGTCACAATACATTGTGACGTCATAGTGCTTACTAATTATGATGTCATCATATACTGTGACGTCATAATACATGCTCATGATGCTCCAGTAGATGTGACACAAATTGGGGTAAGAGAATTTGCTCATAATACCTGCAAATTGCGCTCTCGTAATATATTGTGATGTCATAATGCAGATACATTATGACGTCATAATACATTTTGACGTCATAGTCCATACTAATTATGATGTCATCATATACTGTGATGTCATAGTACATGCTCATGATGCTCCAGTAGATGTGACACAAATTGGGGTAAGAGAAATTGCTCATAATACCTGCATGTTGCTCTCTCATAATATATGGTGATGTCATAATGCGGATACATTATGACGTCATAATACATTGTGACGTCATACTGCATACTAATTATGATGTCATCATATACTGTGACGTCATAATACATGCTCATGATGCTCCAGTAGATGTGACACAAATTGGACTAAGCGAAATTGGTCATAAAACCTGCAAATTACGCTCTCATAATATATTATGATGTCATAATGCGGATACATTATGACGTCATAATACATTGTGACGTCATACTGCATACTAATTATGATGTCATCATATACTGTAACGTCATAATACATGCTCATGATGCTCCAGTAGACGAGACACAAATTGGGGTAAGAGAAATTGCTCATAATACCTGCAAGTTGCGCTCTCATAATATATTGTGATGTCATATTGCGGATACATTATGACATCATAATACATTGTGACGTCATAGTGCATACTAATTATGATGTCATCATATACTGTGACATCATAATACATGCTCATGATGATCCAGTAGATGTGACACAAATTGGGGTAAGAGAAATTGCTCATAATACCTGCATGTTGCGCTCTCATAATATATTGTGATGTCATAATGCGGATACATTATGACGTCATAACACATTGTGACGTCATACTGCATAATAATTATGATGTCATCATATACTGTGACGTCATAATACATGCTCATGATGCTCCAGTAGATGTGACACAAATTGGGGTAAGCGAAATTGGACATAATACCTGCATGTTGCCCTCTCATAATACATTGTGATGTCATAATGCGGACACATTATGACATCATAATACATTGTGACGTCATACTGCATACTAATTATGATGTCATCATATACTGTGACGTCATAATACATGCTCATGATGCTCCAGTAGATGGGACACAAATTGGGGTAAGAGAAATTGGTCATAAAACCTGCAAATTGCGCTCTCATAATATATTGTGATGTTATAGTGCGGATACATTATGACATTATAATACATAGTGACGTCATAGTGCATATTAATTATTTTGTCATCATATACTGTGACGTCATAGTACATGCTCATGGTGCTCCAGTAGATGTGACACAAATTGTGGTAAGCGAAATTGGTCATAAAACCTGCAAATTGCGCTCTCATAATATATTGTGATGTTATAATGCGGATACATTATGAGGTCATAATACATTGTGACGTCATAGTGCATACTAATTATGATGTCATCATATACTGTGACATCATAATTCATGCTCATGATGCTCCACTAGATGTGACACAAATTGGGGTTGGAGAAATGTGTCACAATACCTGCAAATTGCGATCTCATCATATATTGTGATGTCATAATGCGGATACATTATGACGTCACAATACATTGTGACGCCATAGTGCATACTAGCTATGATGTCATCATATGCTGTGACGTCATAATACATGCTCATGATGCTCCAGTAGATGTGACAAAAATTGTGGTAAGCGAAATTGGTCATAAAACCTGCAAATTGCACTCTCATAATATATTGTGATGTCATAATGCGGATACATTATGACGTCATAATACATTGTGACGTCATAGTGCATACCAATTATGATGTCATCATATACTGTGACGTCATAATACATGCTCATGATGCTCCACTAGATGTGACACAAATTGGGGTAAGAGAAATGTGTCACAATACCTGCAAATTGCGATCTCATCATATATTGTGATGTCATAATGCGGATACATTATGATGTCACAATACATTGTGACGTCATAGTGCTTACTAATTATGATGTCATCATATACTGTGATGTCATAATACATGCTCATGATGCTCCAGTAGATGTGACAGAAATTGGGGTAAGAGAATTTGCTCATAATACCTGCAAATTGCGCTCTCGTAATATATTGTGATGTCATAATGCGGATACATTATGACGTCATAATACATTTTGACGTCATAGTCCATACTAATTATGATGTCATCATATACTGTTATGTCATAGTACATGCTCATGATGCTCCACTAGATGTGACACAAATTGGGGTAAGAGAAATTGCTCATAATACCTGCATGTTGCGCTCTCATAATATATTGTGATGTCATAATGCGGATACATTATGACGTCATAATACATTGTGACGTCATACTGCATACTAATTATGATGTCATCAAATACTGTGACGTCATAATACATGCCCATGATGCTCCAGTAGACGTGACACAAATTGGGGTAAGAGAAATTGCTCCTAATACCTGCAAGTTGCGCTCTCATAATATATTGTGATGTCATAATTCGGATACATTATGACGTCATAATACATTGTGACGTCATACTGCATACTAATTATGATGTCATCATATACTGTGACGTCATAATACATACTCATGATGCTCCAGTATATGTGACACAAATTGGGGTAAGAGAAATTGCTCATAAAAGCTGCATGTTGCGCTCTCATAATATGTTGTGATGTCATAATGCGGATACATTATGACGTCATAACACATTGTGACGTCATACTGCATAATAATTATGATGTCATCATATACTGTGACGTCATAATACATGCTCATGATGCTCCAGTAGATGTGACACAAATTGGTGTAAGCGAAATTGGTCATAAAACCTGCAAATTGCGATCTCATAATATATTGTTATGTCATAATGCGGATACATTATGACATCATAATACATTGTGACGTTATAGTGCATACTAATTATGATGTCATCAGATACTGTGACGTCATAATACATGCTCATGATGCTCCAGTAGATATGACACAAATTGGGGCAAGAGAAATTGCTCATACTACCTGCATGTTGCGCTCTCATAATATATTGTGATGTCATAATGCGGATACATTATGAGGTCATAATACATTGTGACGTCATACTGCATACTAATTATGATGTCATCATATGCTGTGACGTCATAATACATGCTCATGATGCTCCAGTAGATGTGACACAATTTGGGGTAAGAGAAATTGCTCATAATACCTGCATTTTGCGCTCTCATAATATATTGTGATGTCATAATGCGGATACATTATGACGTCATAATACATTATGACGTCATAATACATTGTGACGTCATAGTGCATACTAATTATGATGTCATCATATACTGTGACGTCATAATACATGCTCATGATGCTCCAGTAGATGTGACACAAATTGGGGTAAGAGAAATTGCTCATAATACCTGCATGTTGGGCTCTCGTAATATATTGTGATGTCATAATGCGGATACATTATGACGTCATAATACATTGTGACATCATACTGCATACTAATTATGATGTCATCATATACTGTGACGTCATAATACATGCTCATGATGCTCCAGTAGATGTGACACAAATTGGAGTATTCGAAAATGGTCATAAAACCTCCAAATTGCGCTCTCATAATATATTGTGATGTCATAATGCGGATACATTATGACGTCATAATACATTGTGCCGTCATAGTCCATACTAATTATGATGTCATCATATACTGTGACGTCATAATACATGCTCATGATGCTCCAGTAGATGTGACACAAATTGGGGTAAGAGAAATTGCTCATAATACCTGCATGTTGGGCTCTCATAATATATTGTGATGTCATAATGCGGATACATTATGACGTCATAATACATTGTGACGTCATACTGCATACTAATTATGATGTCATCATATACTGTGACGTCATAATACATGCTCATGATGCTCCAGTAGATGTGACACAAATTGGGTTAAGAGAAATTGCTCATAATACCTGCATGCTGCGCTCTCATAATATATTGTGATGTCATAATGCGGATACATAATGACGTCATAATACATTGTGACATCATACTGCATACTAATTATGATGTCATCATATACTGTGATGACATAATACATGCGCATGATGCTCCATTAGGTGTGACACAAATTGGGGTAAGCGAAATTGGGCATAAAACCTGCAAATTGCGCTCTTATAATATATTGTGATGTCATAATTCGGATAGATTATGACGTCATAATACATTGTGACGTCATAGTGCATACTAATTATGATGTCATCATATACTGCGACGTCATAATACATGCTCATGATGCTCCAGTAGATGTGACACAAATTGGGATAAGAGTGCTCATAATACCTGCATGTTGTGCTCTCATAATATATTGTGATGTCATAATGAGGATACATTATGACGTCATAATACATTGTGACGTCATACTGCATACTAATTATGATGTCATCATATACTGTGATGTCATAATCCATGCTCATGATGCTCCAGTAGATGTGACACAAATTGGGGTAAGCGAAATTGGTCATAAAACCTGCAAATTACGCTGTCATAATATATTGTGATGTCATAATGCGGATACATTATGACGTCATAATACATTGTGACGTCATAATGCATACTAATTATGATGTCATCATATACTGTGACGTCATAATACATGCTCATGATGCTCCAGTAGATGTCACACAAATTGGGGTAAGAGAAATTGCTCATAATACCTGCATGTTGCGCTCTCATAATATATTGTGATGTCATAATGAGGATATATTATGACGTCATAATACATTGTGACGTCATACTGCATACTAATTATGATGTCATCATATACTGTGACGTCATAATACATGCTCATGATGCTCCAGTAGATGTGACACAAATTGGGGTAAGCGAAATTGATCATAAAACCTGCAAATTGCGCTCTCATAATATATTGTTATGTCATAATGCGGATACATTATGACATCATAATACATTGTGACGTTATAGTGCATACTAATTATGATGTCATCAGATACTGTGACGTCATAATACATGCTCATGATGCTCCAGTAGATATGACACAAATTGGGGCAAGAGAAATTGCTCATACTACCTGCATGTTGCGCTCTCATAATATATTGTGATGTCATAATGCGGATACATTATGAGGTCATAATACATTGTGACGTCATACTGCATACTAATTATGATGTCATCATATACTGTGACGTCATAATACATGCTCATGATGCTCCAGTAGATGTGACACAATTTGGGGTAAGAGAAATTGCTCATAATACCTGCATTTTGCGCTCTCATAATATATTGTGATGTCATAATGCGGATACATTATGACGTCATAATACATTATGACGTCATAATACATTGTGACGTCATAGTGCATACTAATTATTTTGTCGTCATATACTGTGACATCATAATACATGCTCATGATGCTCCAGTAGATGTGACACAAATTGGGGTAAGAGAAATTGCTCATAAGACCTGCAAGTTGCGCTCTCGTAATATATT